>NW_024062239.1:1227500-2427500 GCF_006381635.1 Hibiscus syriacus | reverse complement strand
TTGAATCTTAGGGATGGATAGGATTTTGAGGTTTAGGATGTGATAAATATGTATTAAGTGGTCTAAGTAGGTGTATGTAAGTTAAGGATATGAAAAAGGGTTGAAATAAGGCACAATTGAGCTAAGTTGAGAGATTTGCATGCATAAAATGTAAATTCTGGGTTGGTGTGTATCGGTACACATTCAACATGTACTGATACATCAAGGGTAAATTTTCAGAAATTATTCAAAGTGTACCGATACATAGGAAGTGTATCGATACACCCCTTAAAATGAAAACATCGAATGTAATTTGTGTATCGATACATAGGTAGTGTATCGATACACATGTTAAAGAATGAACCGATACACTACAAAGTGTATCGATACCTACCGTAAATAAAAGATGAAAGTAGCCTTTCTTTAGTTTAAGGAATGAAAAGATTAGAATCTATCAATTAGAATACTGATACGGATCCATGTATGATTATGTAGATACTGAGCTCGAGCAAGCTTTGGAATGATCATCGAGTTAGAATTTGATCAAAAGGAATGAAGTTATAGGAATAATTAATAATCAGTGAGGCCAAGGTGAGTGCATACTAGAGATGTAGTTCAAAGGAATTATGACTTGTGATAAGTTTATTCCTATGAATAGTAGTTATAGCATAGTCATTATGAACATGCATGCATGATGATTTCTATAAATATATGCATAAGTTAGACATGTTATATATACGTTTATAGTAATTGATAAATGTTATATGATTCATATGAATAGATGAAAGTACACATGTTATATGATACGCAATAGATAATTATTTGTACATGTGCTATGTGATAAAAGAAAAGACATATGTGAATACAGAAGTAATGATATGAATACATGAACATATGAATAATAACAATAATGCCCATGTTATGTGATATGAGAGCTAGGGATATAGTTGGCATGCCAAGAGTCGAGGGTTTCTTAGGTCCTTCGGGACATACACAGAGGTCTTTCGGGACAAATTTCACATGCCCCTAGTGGGACCCTATACGAGTTGTGATGACATCATAGTGTAGAACCTCAATGTACTCACATAAATTAAGTTCTAAGGAATATACATGGGCCTATAAAAGATATCAAATGTATTTATATGATTATATGTTACTATGTTATTATTGTTTATAATTTATCATAAGTGTGACATGATTACTTTTATTATATGATTATTACATGAGTAATTACTTGCATGTTCATATTCATAGTAAATGTATTATTATATTATTCTATGCCTCACTTCTATGACTTAGCGTGTAAGTTATTTACATGTAGGTACCGAAAAACAAGAGGATCAACCTTAAGATTGGTGGAACAACATATCTTCACTCAAGGAACAGATCAGAAGTAAATTAATAGTATGTGTTTTGTTGAGTTAAAAGTTTTGGCATGTACAAAAGGGTAATTTATGCATGCTCTGATCGATTTTGTAATGTGTCGAACTCAGTTATGTTAATATGGTTTTTCTATTAATAAAAGTTTAAAGTTTCGTACAGTTTTTATGAATGTACAAGTTTTGAAAAGTCAATATGGCACCTCAGACTTGTATCCAGGTTGGGTACGGGTTGGGGGTGTTACATGTTATTTAGTTTTTTTACAAATTTTAAGATTATATTCGATTCAATCATTTGAATATATATAATTATTCTTTAAAGTTAAAACGTCATTTTTTACTCCTCACTCTACTAAAAATTTGAGTCATATACTGGAAATATTTTTGAAATAATTTTTGCTAAGGGTTTTGAACTTTAATCGAGTTAAAAATTATTTTAAGCAAAGTAGTACCGATGCTACTAGAACAATACCAATATTGTTCAAGAAGTATCGATACAAATATCGATACTGAAGCCCACAATAATGTAGAATCGATATTGGAATGGCAATATCGATACTATCAAAATAGAATGCTAAAATGGTACCGATACCATATAAAGTATCGATACTACTTAGTGTGGTAGTACTGATACTCTTAGTTATGGTACTGATACTACATCTTTTGGTTTTGAGTCTATGAAATTGTAGTATACTGAAATGGCACCGATACTATGTACAGTATCGATACTACTGAATATAGTTGTACTAATACCCTTATGGCAGTATCGATACCGATGTTTCCCAACGGTCAAATTTTTGTATTTAATGCAGGGAGTATCAATACTGATAGACGGAGTACAAATACAACAAGCCTCTGAGCAACATTTAATGCGGGAAACTTCCCCCAACGACTCTATTCACTCCCACAACAACTCAAACAGTTGGAATTGATTGAGGGAATATATAAACAAGATCCCAAGCCATTTTTGAAGATAAAAGACAAAAGAGAAAGCCATAAACATTAAGTTTGAGCTAAATCAAGTCAACATTCTTTAATATTCTTTTTTCTTTCAAAGAACACTTATTGTACTTATTTTTATTCATTTCTCAAGTGTTCTTATTTGTTCTTGAATTGTGCAAACACATTCCTTGTGATGTTTTTTATAAGTTTTCTATTTGTAATTTTTCGCTTTGAGAGAGTGTCTCAAGAATTTGGTGTATAATTCTTGAGGTGGTTACACCTTATTCTCAAAGGTAGATACAAATTAGTGAATTTGTGAAAATCCTTATGTGGATAGCTAAGATAGTGGAGGTATACTTTGGTTGATAAAGTCAAACCACTCTAAATTCTTGTGTTCATTTGTTTATTTTTCCTCTTAAGCTTCCACTAATTTTTTAATTGCCAATTCACCCCTCTTGGCTATTTTATCCTTTTGATTGACTCAACAATTGGCATCAGACCTAGACTTATTGGAAGGTTTAACCACTTATTGAGAATATCCTAAAGGATTTTAATCGGCATCCAAGTCATCCATGGCCTCTACATCAAATTTTGAAATTGTTTGCGACTCTCAACCCATCAATAAGCCTCTATACTTCAATGGAGCTAACTATGCTTATTGGAATAATATTAATAAACTCTCTATTAAAGGAAGTGATTTGGGAGCATGGAACATCATGATGAAAGGTCACTCTACTCCAACTAGAGCTATGGAGATGTGGGGTGAAAAAGAAAAGAGATTGTTCCAACTCAACGCAAAGGTAATGCAAATTCTATTTTGTGCACTTGGTCCCGATGAATATAGGAGAGTATCATCTTGTTCCAATGCCAAGGAGATATAGGATAAACTTGAAGTTACTCATTAAGGAACAATTGAGGTAAGAGAAACTAAAATTAGTCTTCTCAACCATAACTATGAAAACTTCAAGATGAGACCGGATGAAGACATAAAATCCATGACCAATTGATTTTTGGTTATTATTAATGGTCTCAAAGGCTTTGGAGAAGACATTCAAAATGAGAAGCTAGTTAGGAAGATGATCTATAACCTTCCCAAGTCATGACAATCCAAAAAGATTGCCATAGTTGAAGCAAAGAATCTAAAGACTCTAACCTTGGATGAGCTCATTGGATCCTTTCTTACCCATGAAATGATAGTAAAGGAAGAACAAGATCAAGAAAATAAAGATGAAGGAAAAAAGGAAATAGAAAAGAAGAAAAATATTTGTGTTGCTCTCAAATCCAACAAAGATAAGAGTGACTCAAATGATGAAGATGAGGATGAAAATATGGAAATATTTGCCAAAAAATTCAAAAGATTGATGAAGTCCAACAAAAGAAGAAGATTTCAAAGAAAAGAAGGCTTCAAGAATAAATCCAAGGAAAATGACCCCATAATTTGCTATGAGTACAAAAAGTCAGGGCATGTTAAATTTGACTATCCATAATTAAAGAAGAAGAAATTCTCCAAGAAGAAGCACAAGGCACATATAGCTACATGGAGTGAAGATGAGTCATCCAACGAAGAGGAGGAAGAGGTAGCCCACTTCTGTCTCATGGCTATTGAAGGAGAATATAACGTAGCCTCTAACTCATCTACATTAAATGAATATTCCTTTGATGATTTACAAGAGGCTTATTTTGAGTTGGCCTCAGAATTTGAGATCATGATTTCAAAACATTAGAAAGATATTTCAAAATTGAAAAATGAAAATGATATATTATCCAAGACCAATAATGAACTTGAAAGAAATATCAATGATATGCAAGTCAAACTAGAGGAGTTTGAAAAGAAAAATCATGATTTGCACAACCTACTTTCAAAGGTTTGTGATTATCATCAAAAGAAACATGATGATCGTCAAAAGAAACATGATGATCTTAAAGCTTCTTTTAACAAAGTTGGAACAAATCATTTTGAAAGAGGAAAAAATTCTAAATCCAACTATGTTAGAAATAGTTTTAGACCATACAATCATAGAGGTCCCTAAAGAACCTCAAATGGGAAAATTGTTAGAAGTATATGGATCCCTAAAGGAATCATTACTACTAAAGACAAGGATATCCTAGAAAAATGGATACCTAAGGGGACTAAATTATTGGGAACTAATTCCTATGGACCCAAAAGAATTTGGGTACCAAAAATCAAAAACTTAATCTATGTTTGTAGATGGAGGAGCATTACTATAAGGCACAAAATAAAAGCTCAAACTCATGGTACCTTGAAAGTGGATGCTCAAGACACATGATCGGTTATAAGAGACAGTTCTTAAAGCTTAATGCTAAAAGTGGAGGAGTAGTAACCTTTGATGACAACTCAAAAAGTCACATTGAAGGAATAGGTTCTATAGGTAACAACTCTTCCATTTTTATTGAAAATGTTTTATATGTAAATGGGTTAAAGGATAATGTTCTTAGCATTAGTTAATTATGTGACAAGGGATACAATGTCTTATTCGGGTCTAATGGTTGCAAAATTATTGACATTGCATCTAATATGATTATGCTCGTTGGTTATAGAGTAGGAAATATTTACATGGTGCATCTAGATAATATTGACATGTCTAATGTATGTTTAGTTGCTAAAGATGATCATGATTGTTGGTTGTGGCATAGGAAACTTTGACATGCTAGCATGAGTGTTTTACAAAAACTTGTTCAAAGCAATCTTGTAAGAGGCTTGCCAAAGTTAAAATTTAATCTTGATAAAATTTGTGATGCATGTGCTAAATGTAAACACAAAAGAACTTCATTTAAACCTATTAATGATGTATCATCTAGTAGAGTATTACAATTGAACCATACAGATCTTTTTGGGCGTATTAGAACTACTAGCTTGGGTGGAAAACAATATGCATTTGTATTGGTTGACGACTACTCTACGTTTACTTGGGTTTTTTTCTTAAGTAAAAAAAGATAAAGTTTTAGAAAATTTCATCACTTTCTCTAAAATAATCCAAAATGAAAAGGGTTACTCTATTTCAAGTGTTAGGAGTGACCATGTAACCGAATTTGAAAAATCTTGGGTTTGGTAATTTTTGTAATTCAAATGGAATTACCCATAATTTTTCAGCCCCTAGAACCCCTCAACAAAATGGAGTTGTTGAGAGGAAAATAGAACTTTATAAGAAATGGCTAGGACCATGCCTTGTGAAAATAATTTACCAAAATATTTTTGGGCGGAAGCCACAAATACCGCTTGTTATGTGATTAATAGAGTAATGATTAGGCTTATTTTAAAGAAAACTCCATATGAACTTTTCAAAAATAAAAAGCCTAACATTAGTTATTTTCATCCTTTCAGATGCAAGTGTTTTGTTTTAAATAATGGAAAAGATAATCATGGCAAATTTGATGTAAAAAGTGATGAAGGGATTTTTCTTAGTTAGTCTTGAAATTCTAAAGCTTATTGAGTTTTTAATAAAAGAACTTTAGTGGTAGAAGAGTCAATACATGTTGTTTTTTATGATAATCCCCTTATGAGGAAGGAATCTTGTGTTGATGATGATGTAGGTCTCTTAAATCCAAATGAAGTTGGTGAATCATCATATAAATAAGTGACAAATGAGGAAACTCAAGATATCTTCAAGAATCTATCTCTAGAGGAAAGGGAAGTCACATACCCAAAGGAGTACAACTATGTCAAGGATGGTGAAATTTTGGGTGATCTATCGAAAGGGCTAACCACTAGATCTTATCTTAAAAGAATTTGTAATTATGTTTCATTTATCTCATGATTAGAGCCTAGGAATATCAAATAAGCATTAAATTATGAACATTGGATTATTGCTATGCAAGATGAGTTAAATCAATTTGAGAGAATTCAAGTATGGACATTAGTTGAAAGGCCTAGTAATATGTCCACTATAGATACTAAATGGGTATTTAGGAATAAATTAGATGAAAGTGGTAATACAGTGAGAAACAAGGCTAGACTTGTTGTTCTAGGGTACATTCAAGAAGAGAGTATATTTTGATGAAACTTATGCTCTCGTAGCTAGAATGGAGGCTATTAGAATGTTATTAGCATTTGCATGTTATCATGGATTTACATTATTTCAAATGGATGTTAAAAGTGCATTTTTAAATGGTTTTATAAAAGAAGAAGTGTATGTAGAACAACCTCCCAGTTTTAAGGATTCAAAATTTCTAAATCATGTTTTCAAATTGAAAAAAGCTTTGTATGGTTTAAAACAAGCTCCTAGATCTTGATGAAAGATTGTCATATTTTCTTATTGAAAAAGGTTTTTCAAAAGATAAGGTTGACACTACCTTGTTTATAAAATGTATAGGTAAAGATTTATTAGTAGTTCAAATTTATGTCGATGACATAATTTTTGGTTCTAATAATGATGTTCTTTGCCAAGAATTTTCTAACCTAATGCAAGGTGGATTTCATATGAGCATGATGGGGGAGCTTTCATTTTTCTTGGGGCTCCAAATCAAGCAAAAAAAGATGACATCTTCATCAATCAAGCAAAATACATCAAAGATATGCTCAAGAAGTTTGGATTGGAAATGTGAAACCCCAAGCCACTCTTATAAGCTCATCTACGAAGCTTGACAAAGATGAAGTAGGTAAGTGTGTAGATGTTAAACTTTATAGGTCTATGATTGGATCTTTGTTTTATCTTACCACAAGTAGATAGGACATTATGTTTAGTGTTTTCTTATGTGCTAGATTTCAATCATGCCCTAAGGAGTCTCACTTACAAGCTATTAAAAGAATCTTTAGACACTTTAAGGATACTCCTAGCAAAGGACTTCGGTATCGTAGAGACTCTAGCTTTAGCTTGCATGCCTTCTTAGATACAGATTATGGATATTGCAAATTAGATAGGAAAAGCTCCTCCAGTACATGCAAATTCCTAGGAAATATGTTAATTTTTTGGTTTTCAAATAAACAAAATACTGTTGCACTATCTACCACCAAAGCAGAATATATTTCAGCCAGTAGTTTTTGTGCACAAGTTTTTTGGATGAAAAACAACTTGTAGACTATGGAATTGATGTGGGTACCATTTCTATCAAGTGTGACAATACCAGCGCTATATGTATCACTAAAAATCCTCCAACATTCTAGAACCAAACACGTAGAAATTAGACATCATTTCATTAGAGATCATGTCTCAAAAGAAGATATAGTTTTAGAGTATGTAGATACTTTGCACCAGGTAGCTAATATTTTTACAAAACCTTTAGCTAAAGAAATATTTTGGGCACTTAGGAGAGAATTAGGTCTAACCAACCTACCTTGACTTTGTGTTTAAATAATTTTTGCACTTTTATAATTTTATGCATGCAAAATGACTTTTTTAATGCCTTCTATGCTATTATTGAGGGGGAGTTTATGATTTTCATGAAAATTACCAATTGGAGTTGTCTATACCATTTTTATGCTTTGAAATTTGTGTCCTATTTATTTTTGTTGCAATTTTTTGAACCATTTTGTGCACTTAGTACCGATATTGTTCTTGCTAAGTATCGATATTGTTCATACATTATCGATATTATTATTGCAACCTTGATAGAGTATCGATACTCGGTATCAATACCATCTAATTCTTACTTTGAAGTATCGATCCTCCCATTGGAGTACCTATACTACCCATCGGGTTCAGCTTATAAAACCCTAAAATATTATATTTTTCTTCCCCCATCTCTAAAACACTTGACTGTACCTCCAAAGAACCCCTCTCAAAATTGCCTCATTCCATCATTTTGGAGTCGAATTTGAGTTGTTTTTCAACTTTCCAACCCGCTAGCATCATCAAAATCGTGTACTCATCATCACATTCCATCTCAATCCTAATATTTCAAGGTAATTTTTAAACCCTAATTTTTTCCTTTCGAATTTAGGGCTAGTTTTAGTTAGTTTTTCTTCTTCTTAAATTTGTGAATGGGCTTTACTTATTTTTTATTTCTACAGTGGAATCTACAATTTTTAACACACTTCTTCAAATTCAAAATTGTACATTTGTTTATAAAATATATATAAATATATCTATATATATTCTTTTATTTTTCATAACTTGTTTTTTAACACCATTATATATATATATATATATATTAGCTCTAGAATACCTTGAATTGTGAACTAATATTTAGTTTTGGGATTAATTGATTGTATACATATGTATTGCCTTTCTTTGTAGGTTTTACCTTTATTTTGATTATCTTTAACATGTCTCACAAACGTCCTAGATCACATTCCTCTCTTGCTAATGCACCTTCTAACCCTCCGCCAAATACTCCTCCCAATCCAATTGAAATGACCATCTTAAATTCAAGTTTTAATGAACTAAATCATCTAAATCTATATTCACGATATCTAAACCATTTTGAGTCTTACGTTATTAGGGGTGAGCGTCTTCCTTCTATTTCGGCAATGCATGAAATGAACTTTAAATACCTACCCCTTCTGCAAGCTTGGAAATTTGACAACACTTTCAAAGTCAAACCCATTGTCTTTCACCAACTAGTCCGTATTTTCTATTCTAATGCAGTTTACATCCAAAATGAAACTCGTACATACATTGAAAGTATTTGTTCCTATCTCTTGGGTGAATAAATTACCATTGATTCTGACTCTATTGCCCTTGCTTTAGGTCTCGAAAACACTGGATTGATAATGAACGAGATAATGTCCCTTCTTCCTTAGAAGTAGGAAAGAGCGCAAGTATCCTTAACTTTCATGAAAGGTTTCTTTACTTGATGATCTCTTGTGGTTTCAACCATCCAGAGGAACGTATTCCTCTTTTCAAAGTATATACATTTGTTAGATCCATTGTTTTCAAAACAATAAAAGAATTAATCTAGCTCAAATCATATTCGGTAAACTAGTGGACACCGTGAACCATATTCCTTCTAAGAGGGTCAAGTCTTTGGTTTATGGTTGTCTTCATAGTAATTTCTTTATAAAAGTCGGTCTTAAAGTCAAACTCGATGCTGCTATCCCCTTGGGGTACCCCAATCGATCTTACCTCTCTCCTCAAGTCAGGATGGACTCAAGTTGGAACAAATTGGGAAAGGGCACCTAAAAAGACAGTCGATGCTAGTTCTTCTCAAGCGGCTTTGGCTTCGGCTCCTTCTCAGGCCGACGATGTTTTACAAGATGTTGATGATACCGTAAAGCGTTTCCCTGGCAACCCACATAGCACTAGTAGTGTGATGCTCCCTATTTTCAATCCCTGATGGAGATAATAGATTTGAGGTTTACATCTATGGAGTAACCTTGGGCACTCAAGTGTACGAGCTGCAAGGAATGCATTTGGCTTCCCAACACGACACCCTAGCTTGATTTGACGTCGTGACTGATAGGCTTTATTCTCTTTCTCAAGACTTATCATCTTTTTGTGCACCCTGTTCGGATCCTAATCCTCCATCGGATGCTTGATGATTCTTTTTTTTTGCTAGTTATTCTTTTGTTGGTGTTACAAATGTCCTTCTTTGAACTTTAAATTTCCTTTGAATTTCTTCGCATTTGATATTTTGGATTTGGCAATACTTTTATGTTTTCGATGATCAGATTTATATTTTTCATATTTTGATTGCCATGTTACCTCTTATTATGCTTATGGCCATGCCACTGTATTTTGGATATTATTTATGTTCTCTTACCTATTTTGGCATATTTGTTCTTCAAAGCTATATTCTATATCTTGTTTATTTTTTATTGAATCTTTTTTATTTAACAAAAATAGGGGAGAAATGTTAAAGTAAGGGGGAGTATTTTTTTCAAAGTAAATATTACAATTTTTAAAATGTTTTGTTATATCAAAAAGGGGAGATTATCGAAAACACTTTGATATTTTGATATACCAAACAAAATTGTTTTTTTAGTTTTTTTTTACAAATTTAAAGAATATATTCGATGCAATCATTCGAATATATTTAATTATTCTTTAAAGTTAAAACTTCAATTTTTATTCCTCACTATACTAAAAATTTGAGTCCTATACTGGAAATATTTTTGAAATAATTTTTGCTAAGGGTTTTGAACGTTAATCGAGTTAAAAATGATTTTAAGAAAAGTAGTATTGATACTACTGGAACAGTACCGATACTGGTCAAGAAGTATCAATACAAATATCAATACTAAAGTCCAAAATAGTGAAGTAATACCGATACTATTGAGGTAATACTGATACTGTGAAAACATAATGCTAAAATGGTACCGATACCATATAGAATATTGATACTACTTAGTGTAGTAGTACCAATACTCTTAGTTATGGTACCGATACAACATCTTTTGGTTTCAAGCCTGTGAAATTCCAGTATACTAAAATAGTACCGATTATATGTATAGTATCGATACTACTGAATATAGTAGTATCGATACTAATGTTTCCCAACTATCGATTTTTTGTATTTAATGCAGGGAGTATCGATACTTCTAGACAGAGTACCGATACTACAAGCCTTTGAGAAGCATTTAATGCGGGAAACTACCCCCAATGACTTTATTCACTCCCACAACAACTCAAACGGTTATAATTGATTGAGGGAGTATATAAACAAGATCCCAAGCCATTTGTGAAGATAAGAGACAAAAGAGAAAGCCATAAACATCAAGTTTGAGCTAAATCAAGTCAACGTTCTTCAATAATCTTTTTTCTTTCAAAGAACACTTCTTGTACTTATTTGTATTCATTTCTCAAGTGTTCTTATTTGTTCTAGAATTGTGCAAACAGATTCCTTAAGAGGTTTTTTTTATAAGTTTATAATTTGTAATTTTTCTCTTTGAGAGAATGTCTCAAGAATTTGGGGTATAATTCTTGAGGGAGTTGTAAGGTTACACCTTATCCTCAAAGGTAGATAGAAATTACTGAATTTGTGAAAATCCTTAGTGTGGATAGCTAAGGTAGTGGAGGTAGACTTTAGTTGATAACATTGAACCACTATAAATTTTTGTGTTTATTTTTTTTATTTATTCCTCTTAAGCTTGCACCATTTTTTGTAATTGCCAATTAACCCCATCTTTGTTAATTCATCCTTTCGATTGACTCAACAAAAAGGATTTCATTTACGAATTACGTGAGGCAAAGGTTAGTGCAACTCAATTGTTTTATATTAGATACGAGGACAGCTTGCGATAAGATAACCTTGAAGTTTTTGATCGAAAATGAATTATTTATTTTATGCAATTATTTTTATTATGCTTTAGATAAAGTGTATTTTTCAAAGTATTGTTTTTATTCTATATATATATATGATTATGTTCTATATGAAAATAATCTATGTGCTCAACAAAGGTGATGTATGTGAAAGTGAACCATATGTGAATATACTTTATGAGAATAAGACACACTTTGAATAATGAAATGAGAAATAATTATGTGGTTAAAGCCCAAGGTACATGTATGAGAATTAGAGGTATAGTTGTCTTGCCAAGTGTCGAGGGTTTTATGTGGTTCTTCGAGATAAGACTATGTGGTCCTTTGAGACAAACAAATGTGGTCCTTCGGGACAAAAGTATGTGGTCCTTCGGGACAAATATGTGGTACTTCAATGAAAATTATGTAACCAGTGGTGACTGCATTAGTGAACAATATCAATGTACTCAAATACCTAGAGTTCTCAGTAGTATGCATCGGCTATTAAAAACAAAGTGATATAAACCGAACAATGTATAAAAGTATACATTCTTGTTATGAAATGTAAATTGAATCCTTTATGAATTATTTTATATAAAATGAATAAGAAATTATTTTATAATGTTTTATTTTACTCGTACTTTCCTCACTAAGTCAACAACTTAGCGTGTGATTGTTTCACACGTAGGTTTGAAGAAAGCAAAGGGTTCAAGCTAAGAGAGGACATCATACTTCCGAAGAGGATCAGATCAGAACAATTTAAATGTAGGTTCATTATTTGGTGATTTTGTTGGCATGCATTATTAAGTTTTAAATTGTAATGCTCTGATTCGTTTTGTAATCATAAACTTTTATATTTATGTAAATTATCGAATTACTTATTTTTATTTTGAATTTTTAATAAAAATTTTATTATAAGGGTTTTACCACTAAATTACAATTTGAGTTTAAATTTTATATGTATTTCTCAAGGGTAAAGTTTTGAAAGTTGATGTGACACCTCAGATTCATATCCAGGTCGAGTACAGGTTGGGAGTGTTACATTTATCATTATCAGAGCTATCGTTTAATTGATTTTAAGTTCGAAATGAAACAATTTTTGTTTTAAAAAGTGTAAATACCAACTAAAAATTAAATCTCTCTGATTTGATAAGGTAATTAGTATGATGTATTTACTAATAGAATAGTGATTTGATCTTAATAGATGTCGGACTATGAGGGCTCCCGAAGTGAAGCGGGAGATAGAAATGAGGGTAGCAGTAATTCACCTGCCCTAAGTAGGAAAGGTGAAGAATAGGTGCTTCAGTGAGTTCCTATACAAGATTAAGTGACCTTTTTTAAGATGTTGGACACGATTCTATCGCGTTTCCAACCATATGCTACCACAACTCCTAAGATGAATTTGGTTAAGGAGCTTAAGAGACTAGGAGCACCAGAATTTTGAGGAGAAGCTGAGGAAGGTCCCGTTCCTGTGGATTTATAGTTAAATGACAATAAGATTATGAATGATGGCTTTCATTGTTCTAAAATGGAGAAATTAGATGGTGCAATCTCATTATTGTGAGGACAAGCATGAATATGTTAGACCAATGTGACAATGAGAGCATCTCGAGATTAAGTGACGTGGTCGTTCTTTTTTGAATAATTCAACAACAAGTATATAGGTGGTCGGTTTATTCATTAAAAGAAACAAAAATTTATGAATTTGAAAAAAATGAATCACACTGTGTATGAGTACAAGGGTGAGTTCGAAAAATTGAGGATATTTGTAGTGGAGTTGGTCCCTATGGAAAAAGGATTCTTGTGATTGGTTTGTAGAGGGTTTGTGCCCCAGATTGAAGGAACTATTGCTAGCACTGAATCTTTTCACATTTCAAGAAGTGGTGAATCGAGCTAAAGACTTAGAACAAGCTCAAAATGAAAGATTTAGAGAGTAGAAGACCCAATGGAGCAAGAGAACGAGTACCCTGATGAGTGCATCGCGATCGAAGAAAAGTGAAGGTTCAAATTTTTGACCTTAGACTAGATCAAAGTTAGCTGCATTCTCAGGTAGAGGATCCAATCCTGTGAGAGCTAGGAAAACTCAATCAGTGGAATCCATAGTGGAAAAGTCAATTAAATGTCAGCATTGTGGCAAACAACATAGTGGCATATGTCGAAGAGTTTCCGGAGCATGTTTTAAATGTGAGAAGATGGGACATTTTATTATAGATTACCCATTGATGACTGAATAGCCTGTAAAAACATAGAGATCTGCTACTGTACCTCAGAGAGGTAGAGGACGAGGTCAATGAAGGAATTAATCTGAGTCGACCACTCAACCTGAAGTGTTCTCAACTACTCGAGTGTATAACCTTAAGACTAATGAAGACCACGATGATCCAAAGATCTTTACAGGTACTTTCCAGTTATTTGATAAATCTGTTATGGTTTTAATTTACTAGGGATCAACTTATTCCTATGTTAGTAGCAAACTGGTGAAAGATTTAAGAATTCAGTTAGAATTTATTAGTAGTGTTGAAAAATTCTGATGGATCGAAAGCAAGTGTGGTTAGAAAGAGACTCAATCCTTTAGCTAATATGATATCAGTTATGTCGGCCAAGAAGTTAATGCTACAAATATGTCAAGCTTTCATTGCCAATGTGATCAGTATTCGAGCTAAGGAGCAAATATTGGAAGATATTTCAACCATCCGAGAGTTCCCAGAAGTATTTCTTAAGGAATTACTAGGATTACCTCTAGATAGGGAAGTTGAATTTCAAATTAAGGTTATGCTGGGAACATCACCAATTTGGATGGATCCTTATCAAATGGCTCCGAAGAAACTGAGTGAGTTAAAGATTAAGTTGAAAGAGCTATTGAATAAGGGATTTATCAGACATAGTATATCACTTTCGGGTGCACCAATATTATTTGTAAAGAAGAAAGAAGGTTCGATGCGTTTATGCATTGATTATCGACATCTCAATAAGGTGACTATAAAGAATAAGTATCATCTTCCAAGAATCGATGATTTGTTTGATCAACTGAAGGGAGCTTCAGTGTTTTCCAAGATTGATTTTTGTTTTAGCTACCATCAGTTGAAAATTCAAAAAAGTTTTGAATCCATAAAGAATGTATTAATAGAAGCTCCAGTGTTAGTGCAACCAGAATCAGACAAGGATTATACAATTTTTAGTGATGATTCCCATAATGGTATGGGATGTGTCTTGATGCAAGATGGAAAAGTATTAATCTATGCTTCGAGATAGCTTAAGCCACAAGAGAAGAATTATCCGACAAACGATCTTGAGTTAGCAGTGGTGGTGTTTGCACATAAGATATGTCGCCACTATTTATATGGTGAGCGTTGTTACATTTATAAGGATCAAAAATTTTTGAAATATTTGCTGACCCCAAAGGAGCTAAATCTAAGAAAAAGGAGATGGATCGAGCTGCTTAAAGATTACAACGCAATCATAGACTATTATCCCGGGAAGGCTAACGTGGTAGCTGATGCTCTTAGTCGAAAGACTTTTACAACTTTGAGAATGTTAGATACTCGACTTGCATTAAAGGAAAACAATGCTTTGATAGCTGAATTAAATTTAAAATCACTATTATTGGAGTGAATAAAGGAGTTAAAAGGAGGGATAATAAGTGTTTAACGAGGATAGAACAAGTGAAAAAAGGTGAAATTAAAGACTTTGATGAAAAGTCAGATGAATGTTTATATTATAGAGATAAAGTTTGTATTCCAAATGATAAAGAGCTAACGAAAGATATACTGTTAGAAACTCATTATAGTCCTTTGACCATGCATCCAGAAGGGAACAAGATGTATCAAGATCTGAAAGGTGTTTTTAGTGGTCAGGCATGAAAAAAGAATTATCAGAGTTTGTTGCAAAGTGTCTTACTTGTCAACAAGTGAAAGTTGAACATAAAGTGCCTTCCGGACTATTGCAACTGATCTCTATTCCTCAATGGAAATGGGAAAGAATTATGATAGATTGACTAAGACAACACACTTCATTCATGTTCGAACAGATTTTTCCATGGATAAGTATGCAGATCTACACATCAAGGAAATAGTTTGATTGCATGGAGTGTCAAATTTAATACTATATGACAGAGATCTAAGGCTCAAATCGAGATTTTGGAAGTCTTTACATGGAGCTTTGGGTACTCGATTGAATTTTAGCATTGTTTTCACCCTCAAACTGATGGCCAATCGGAGCAGACGATTCAGGTTCTAGAAGATATGTTAAGAGAATGTGTGATTGATTTTAGTGGATCATGGGAAAAGTATCTGTCGCTTGCGGAATTTGCATATAATAACAGTTATCAATCGAGCATTAAAATGGCACCGTATGAAGAGTTATATAGAAGGAAATACAGAACACCATTTAATTGGTATGAATTAAAAGATCGGGATGTTCATGGTCCTGGTTTAATTAAAGAAGTAAAAGAAAAAGTTCAAATGATTCAACATAACCTTAATGTGGCAACAGACAGACAAAACTCCTACGCGGATTTAAAAAGAAAGGAAACTGAGTTCCAAGTAGGCGTCAAAGTTTTTCTCAAAGTATCAACTGTAAGGTATGGATCATAAATATACCGGTAAATATGTTGATTGCTGTGAAGAACATGAATGATGTTATCGGTTTGAAAACCTTATTGAGTCAGGAATTTGATATGAAAGATTTAGGTTCTGTAAAGAAAATTATTGGAATGGAAATTTGCAGGGACAGAGACTCAAGGAAACTGTGGCTATCTCAACGGGGTTATGTTAAGAAAATACTAGAAAGGTTTGCGATGAGTAGCGCAAAATCAGTTAGCACTCCATTGGCAAACCACTTTAAGCTCTCATCAGAACAGTGCCCTAAGACAGATAAGGAAGCTGAAAATATGGCAAAGGTTCCGTATTCTATTGTTGTTGGCTGCTTGATGTATGCAATGGTATGTCCTCGTCCTGATTTAGCTCATGCTGTTACTCAAGTTTATAAGTACATGTCTAAACCTGGTAAGCAACATTGGGAAGCAGTCAAGTGGATATTTTGGTACTTAAAAGGTACTGCGGGACATGGTATTATTTTTGGTAGTCAGCGGGATAATCCTTTGGTTGTAGGATATGTGGATTCAGACTATGCAGGTGACTTGGACAATAGAAGATCTACGACAGGGTATATTTTTAGTCTTGGTGGAGGACCTATTTGTTGGAAGTCTATTGTTCAATCTGTTGTGGCACTATCTACAACTGAAGTTGAATACATGGAAGCGGCTAAAGCTACAAAAGAAGCTTTATGGCTAACTGGTTTAGTGAAGGAGTTGGGTGTTCAACAAGGTGGAGTTCAGTTGCTTTGTGACAATCAAAGTGCTATTCACTTGGCTAATAATCAGGTATATCGTGCTAAAACTAAGAATATTGATGTACGTTTTTACAAGATCAGAGAGTTGGTTGCATCTGGAGAGGTTTTGTTTCAGAAGGTACATACTGATGAGAATGTCGCTGATATGTTCACCAAGTCAGTTACGATAGACAAGTTCAAGCATTGCTTGGACTTGTTGAATGTTTCGAGTTGTTAAAGAAGTAAGGTAACCCAACCCACATTGAATGTTTCCTAAGGGGCAGGATATTCTCCAAGTTGGAGATTTGTAATGTATGGCTCATAAATATACCGGTAAAGAGGATATGAGATGAAGTGATACGGTACAGGGTTAATTTTGTAATTATATACCAGGGTTTTCTATTATAAATAGAGATGTAACCTAAACCTATGAGATATTGAATAAAACTTCTAGCGCCGCCTAGGAACCAAGGACGTAAACACATTGCCGAACCTCGTTAAAATTCTTGTGTTCTTTCGTTTACTTTGCCCGATTCTTCAACATCACCTTGGAAGAAGATCCTCCAATTTGGGCGTAAAGGAAAGGTCAGTCCTAGGTTCATTGGACCCTATGAAATCTTAAAAAGAGTTGGACTAGTGGCATATCAGTTAGCATTGCCACAAGAAATGGAAAAGATCCATAATGTTTTTCATGTGTATATGCTTAGGAGATATCGATCAGATCCTTCGCACATCATAGCACCAGATTAAATAGAAGTTCAATCTGACCTGAACTATGAGTGCAGATTTTGGCATATGAAGTCAAAGAACTAAGGAATAAGACGATTCCATTAGTTAAAGTTTTCTAGAGAAATAATTAGATAGAAGAGGCAACATATGAGCGTGAAGAAGACATGAGACAACAGTTTCCTCATCTACTTTTACAGTGAAAATTTGAGGATGAAATTTCTTAAAGGGAGATTTGTAATACTCTAAACATCGGGCCAGTGACTAAAATGTAATAATTTTAAATTTATTGGTTTAATTGGAATGAGTTAAAAAGTTCAAGGACTAATTTTGGAAATTTTGTTTATGACTTGCTATCAAAGGTGGAATAGTGGAAGGGAATTATGGTTTTTTAGCATGATATAAATTTAAAATTCATTTCTTAAAAGATATTTAAGCATATAAAGAAAAATAAAAGGGGAAATATTTTCTGGAAGCTTAGCTCACTTCTCTTCTTCTTCTCTTCCCGTAAATATATTGATAAGGTGAATTTAACTCAAGTTTGTTATTCTTTTCTGTTTTGGGTTGGTTTTGAAGCCTTTTAGTATAGAAGCTTGAGGAAGCTTTAATATTAATAGAAACTAAGAGATGGATGAATTAATGATGAATTTGTAAAATGAGGTTTTAAGGGATTTGTTGATATAGTTTATTATTTGGATTTTTAATGATAAATTTGACTTGTCAAGGGTCTAATTAAGAAGTTAGAAGTATTATAAAGGATTAAGATCATGTTTGAATATTTAGTGTGATTTTTAGTTCTAAGTGCTATATGGATAAATTTAGGTGTTGTAAGGGAAATTATGGAGGCAAGTTAGCTAGGTTAAGTGAAAATAAGTTTGAGGGTATGAATGGAGTTAGAAGCATGAGATTTAGGTAAAGTGTGACTAAATTTTGAAGTAAAATAAGGAAATCTGTGTAAGGGTATCGGTACTGGAAGAACAATACAATACTATAAGGGTAAATTGAAGGAAAAACGTATGAATTTGATGAACAATATCGATACTTATTGAAGAAGTATCGATACTGATGTGGAGTATCGATACCAAGAGGAAGGTATCGATAATGTAATTGAAATGAAATTCCATAATGCCAAAATGGTATCGATACCGAAGTGGGTATCAGTACCATTGAAAAGAAGTATTGGTACTATAGGGGATACCAATACTAGTCAGTCCAAAATTTAATTTAAGAGTTGTTCCGTTTATATAATTGATAACTGATAAACCATTAGTGGAAATTCATTATTTATATTGGATATATTGATATGTAGATTTGGATCGAAAAAGTATTGAAAGATTTGATATAGTACGAGATTGATAGAAAGGAAAAATGATTCCATTTAGGACTTACGTGAGGCAAAGTAAGTGAAACTCAATTGCTTTACATTAGATATGAGGACGACTTGCGATAAGACAACCTCAAAGTTTTCGATCGAAAATGGTTTATTTATTTTATGCAATTATTTTTATTATGCTTTAGATAAAATTTATTTTGCAAAGTATTGTTTTAATTCTATATGTATATGATTATGTTCTATATGAAAATAATATATGTGATCAGCAAAGGTGATGTATGTGAAAGTGAACCATATGTGAATGTATTTTATGAGAATAAGACACACTCTAAATAATGAAATGAGAAATAATTATGTGGTTAAAGCCCAATGTATATGTATGATAATTAGAGGTATAGCTGGAATGCCAAGAGTCGGGACAAACCTATGTGGTCCTTCGGGACAAACCTATGTGGTCCTTCGGGACAAAACTATATAGTCCTTCGGAACAAATATGTGTCACTTTGGTGCAAATTATGTGAGCAGTGGTGAATGCATTTGTGCACAACCTCAATGTACTCAAATACCTATAGTTCTCAGTAATATGCATTGGGCTATTAAAAATAAAGTGATATAAATCGAACAATGTATAAAAGTATACATTCTTGTTATGAAATGTAAATTGAATCCCTTACGAAATGTTTTCTATTAAATGAATAAGAAATTATTTTATAATTTTTTATTTTACTCGTACTTGCCTCACTAAGTCAACAACTTAGCGTGTGATTGTTTCACGTAGGTTCAAAAAAAGCAGAGGGTTAAAGCTAGGAGAGGACATCATACTTCCGAAGAGGATCAGATCAGAACAATTAAAATTTAGGTTCATTATTTGGTGATTTTTGTTGGCATGTATTATTAAGTTTTAAATTGTAATGCTCTGATCCGTTTTGTAATCATACACTTTTATATTTATGAAAATTATCGAATGACTTTTTTTCATTTTAAATTTTTAATAGAAATTTTATTATAAGGGTTGCACCTCTAAATTACAATTTAGAGTTTAAATTTTATATGTATTTCTCAAGAGTAAAAGTTTTGAAAAGTTGATGTGACACCTTGGATTTGTATCCAGGTCGGGTATGGGTTGGGGGTGTTATATTTTCTATTTTAATATGTTGAGATCGAAATTAGTCGAGGCCTATTGCTACACAGTTTCCTTATGATATATTTTCAGCTACTCCTTTGATGGTTGAGATCGTTGGTCATCTCTCTCCCAATATACAACAACTTATGATCAACTATAGTAGCACATCTGCAGAGATCACGATCGATCCTTGCCCTCGACTATCACCTGAAAACTAATGGAATAAAAAAAATTTCATTCTTTTGAACTTGTCAAGAACTTACTAAAAATTTGTGTTTAACCTAGCAGGTTGACTCACTATTTACAAGGGATTTTCAAGAGATATTTATTCCAACTAGATATCTTTTAATATTCAACTTTAAACATATAATAATATCTTTTAATTTGAAATATTCAAAAGATAAAAATCATTTTACCATTCAAACTTAAATACATATTAATTTAATTTGAAAAAATACAAAAGAATATAATAATATTTAATATGCAAAGTTAAAAAGATAACAAATACCTTTTTAAATTGACATGTTCAAAGGGTAATTATCCTACTAAATAATATTTAATTTGCAATAGTGAAAATGAATATGTATTTAATATAAATATTAAATCCATCAATTAAATTCACCCTTTTTCCAACATATTATTTTTTTGCTTGGTCTTCCCTCCTCACATCGTATTGAGGCAGTCGGGTTTTCCAAGAGGATGTGGCTTGCTTGGTATGGTTCTCTTCAAATTGAAGTGCTTCTCAACCATTTCCACTTTATTAATCTTCGGGTCACTATTAAAAACATTGGCAAATCCTACCCTGTGACCACTGTTTACGCAATAATTCTACTAAAATGACTAATCCTTTGGACTCATCTTTGACACATGGCAGACTCCATTCATCTTTCTTAGCTTATTTTCTGGGATTTCAACACCACTTTTATGGAATCCGATAGATTGGGTTGAGCTAATTCTACCAAGCCAAGTAAAGCTTTTCAAAATCTTGTTTCTGATTATGATATTTGCGATATGGGTTTTCATGACCCTAATTACACTTGGTCTCGCGACAGTGCTAATGCCCTTGTAGATAGATTTCTTTGTAACGATCATTGGGACAAAGCTTTCCCGAAATCTCAAGTTCATCATTTACTACGTTTACGCTCTGACCATAGACCTATCTTTCTTCAAGTTGGAAACTATATTTTCTTTTCCCCTAACCGCCCTTTCCGTTACTTCTCTAGTTGGAATTCTCATGATGATTTCCCTTGAATAGTTCATGACAATTGGACCCACTCTGAGAGTATGTCGACTATCATCACCAACTTCTCTAAAGCTATAGGTATATGGAATAAAATGATTTCTGACTACATCGGCAATAAAAAGTGCCTTAGTATGGCTCGTTTAAGGGGCATCCAGAAATTCTATCCGTAAGATTCGTTTTCTTATTGACTTGGAAGTTGATTTACTAATTGAGCTTAAGAATATCCTTGACCTAGAAGAACTCTTATCAAGAACTGATTGGATCACCAATGGAGATCGAGACACTCGCTACCTCTACTAAAGAACTACTTTATGAAGACAAAAGAATTAATATTGCAAACCTTAAGTTGTCTAATGGAGAGTGGTGCTCGGATAATGAGACTCTTTGGGATGAAGCAAGTTCTTTTTCAAAGGTCACTTTACCAATAATATCCATAATGTGGCCGGTTTTCCTCTTAAAGTTCACTTCTCGTCTATTCCTGATCACCTTTTGCACTTGTTGGATACCCCTCCTTCAACAATCGACCTTCTCAGTCGGGATTTTATTCATGATTCGCTTCTTGATGCAGGTTTTCCTAGTGGATTTCATCTCATTATTATTAAATGTGTGACCTCTTCAAACATGCAAATTCAATGGAACAATGAAAATATTTTTTATAAAAAAAGAAAATATTTTTTTTTATAAAAAAAGAAAATATTTTTTTTTATAAAAAAAGAAAACATTTTATTAAAAAAAATCTCTCATTAAGGGACAATAGCTATCGTGCCTCAATCAAATAATTCCAAGCGACGAAATATCATTCGTTTGACGTCGCAGCTTATTAACCACGAGTTGAGAATCAGACTCCACTACCACACGATGCCAACCACAGTCCCTGGCCAACTGTAATCCTACAATTACTGCATGAGTTCCACTAAGCTAACTTCCACACAGCCTGCTAAATATGTCGCAAAACCACCCAAGACTGAACCGCTCTATTTTCTAGCTATGACGCCTAGAACTGCAGACGCGAATCCGAATCGAATGCATAATCCACATTAACCTTAATCACCCCTTGCAAAGGAGGAGTCCATCTAGTCGGGTCATAGGCGGTCGAAGTTCCGGTCTGAACACTTAGTCACGTGTTTGTAAAAAAAAAATTGTAGTCATCTATGTTTATATTTTTTACGACTTAATGTAAAAAAAATAAACTATAATTCTTCTCTCGAGTCTAAATTTTTCTCAATCAATTTAGGTGTCTAACATTTTCAAATTACTATTTCAAATGTGTACACCATAATTATCGTTAAAAAATCTAATAATTGATGTGTTGCGTTTATAAAAATTTATTTAAAAAAACCTAAAAATATTTTTAAAAAAATTGATTTCTCTACAACTATAGCAAATACTCAAATACCAAAATATCTAAAATCTTTAACCCTAATTTCATTTCCTTTAATCATATCTCTTGCCGGACGTTGCCGCCGTCAGTCCCCTTGCCATCTTCCATGTTGATTATCGTTACCCTTATCGTCAGTCGGTTGGTGATTTCTCTCCTTGCGTGTGATGGAAAATCAACGCTTGATTTCATTTGTGATTGGTGAACAAATCGACAAATTAAGACGGTTGTTCGTCGGAGAGTGGAGGTTCGATCGGATGGTTGTTCGTCGACGATAATTACAGCAAAGGGCGACAATCAACTTGGGTAAAGAGATGTAAAATTAGGGTATTCAAAGTTTTGGTCTTTTTAAGATTTGAGAAAATATTGAGTTTTTTTAAATATATAATTTCAATTTTTATTTTAAATAAAATTTTTAAATTTTTAGAAACACAACACGTGTTAGATAATAAATTTTTTTAACGACCGTGAAAGACACTTAGAACGATAACGTTAGACACCTACATTAAAAAAAAGTGTAGGCCTAAATGGAAAATGATATATAATCAGAAAAATATTTTTGTATTAAACCTTTTTATCTATTAATAATTAAAAAAATATTGTTTAAATAAATAAAATTTTTGTCATTTTAATATTAGGGTTCAAATTAATAAATATTATAGATGTAAGAGGCTATTTATTTTTAGAATATTATCATATTAACAGTTAAAAAATTGACTAAAAATTAGAAAAAAGTTAAGGTTTTTGAATAAAAACAAAATATAGTTGCTCAATGTCATAAAATTAAGTATTATGATTAAATTTTAAATTTTGTAAAAGGTAAACAGAAGTTAACAGAATGGTAAATATTTTCAAATAAAAGATAGTGAAGAGACTCAGTAAAATATGTACACTAAAATTTAAATTTAAAAAATAAATGGATTTTTGGTTTACTTAAAGTTTATTTTAGAAAATAAAAAAAAATCTCTAAAAAGAATTAAACTTGTGGACTAGGCCATAAAATTACATATGTATAACTGCTAGGTCATGTTTAATAATTAATCATGAAAGACATATTTTTAAAAGTGGAAGATGATTATAACGCAATATTTATTAATACTTTTTTAAATTATTAACAATGCATTTGCATCATTTAGATGTAGCTATTTGAATCCAACAACTCTGTAAACACCAATTTTTATCAAATACACAAGGCACCACTGCAGTGCACCAACTCTCCCCTACTCCATGCCGTCACCTACTGCTGCAACAAAGAAACTTCAACGCTCCATGCCACCGTGCCCTGGTGACCCATCAACTCATCAGCAACCATACAATTTTAATTTTATTTCACATGTAACGGGATATAAAACCGAAAAAATCATATTAAGAAAGTGACTCTCGGTTTCTTTTTCTCTCAGTGGAAAAATTAACAAACTTGTAAAAGGAGGATTTGGGTCTGACACAACCCAATTTAAATAAAGAAAGAAAATAAAATAAAATTTAAAAATTTAATTTGGGTAAAATTAGGGACTAAATTACAAGTTTTAGAAACTTGCAGCTTAATTTTGAAACTTTGGGAAGTTTAGGGACTTAACCTCTAAATTTTTCCATTTTTAATTGACAATGTAAAATAACAAAATCTAAAAGTTGTGGTTGTGGAGTATCGAAACCCTAACCCCTATCTCAAGGGATAAGGCCAACCATACCCTAGCCATAAATCAAAAACCCTAATTCCTAACACCCCAAATTTCTTCCCTAGCCGAACCCAAGCCATCGCCCCCAATTTTACTTTCGTCCGGCCACCGCCGTGTGTGCCACCACTCTAAATTGATTCACCATCAATCAACAAACAAAACCCGCCAAACACCTCGTCCAAAATCAACGTCATTCTCTATAAAACCAATCGTAAATCTTTGTTGTCTCCACCCCTGATCGCCTCAATTTTACATTAATTCTGGCTAAACCGTCGACCGTCGTGCCTCACCACCATCTCCATTGCATTTGTCGACGTCCTACGACCAAAACCCAATGAGGGTCATCGTGTCTATATCGCGTCATTGTCGTTCGACATTGATAGTAAGTCTCGCGCACTTTTTTGGCCGATTCATTTTTGTTTTAGTTGTTTTTGGCTTGAATTGAGTTTAAATTGTGGAAAAGGGGTATTTTAGAGTGATCGGTCGGTGAAAATGAGCCCCGCCACCGCCGTACACGTCGCCATACGTCGAAAGTGTGTGTGGGATTCATTCGCTGATTCATTAAGCTTCTAGAATCGGTCTAGTCAAACCAAATCAGTCAATTCAACCGATCTAAACTGATTCAACTCGTCCGAGTCAACCCGTTAACTTTTACCGTTGATTTTTTTTTGAAAAGTTATATTTTATGTATTTTGACGTCCTAGGTCTAAATCTGAAGTTTGTTTTTCCAAATTCGAACCCGAAAGAATCCAAATTTACCGTCAAACCTGAAATGCATATTCACTTAAGCATTTTATTTAAGGATAATTAATGTTTTATTAGAGACTGATCAAATATTATTGTTTGAAGGTACACAAGAATCTCCCGATCACTCGACAGCTCGACCCAGCTCCTCTCGATCAGTTAGACCTCGTAACATAGTAGTAATTTGTATGACCCGTAAACCTTATGATTGCATAGATTAAATATGTTTCTCCGCTAGTAACCCGGTTTTATTATGAATTAGGTTCGAGCATTGTTGCAGAGAATGGTGAGACCAGTGCTAAGTAGATTTATTGTCTGACCCATTTTTCGAGGTGTGTTCCCTATGTGCTACATGACTATTTTATCTGCTTTGAAATATTTTTTTCAAAAATTATGATTTACTTATTTACTGGTTGATGGTTTATGGACTACGGTCGAATGATATATGTTATCTGATTATTTGTTTTCACTATAAATATGATTATGCCAATTATTGATCATGGAATTTATTGCTTATTATGTGCATTATTTTTTTGAGATATTGATTTGCGTAAGATACTAGAGTATGAATGCTCGGCTATAATCAAGCTGGTAATTCTTTACGGACCTAAGGAGATCCTTGGGTAAGCTCCAAGGCTTCGATAACTTTCTTGGGTATGCTCTCAGGCCCTAAGATGCTCTCAGGCGCTAAGATGCTCCCCTAGGTTAGCTCCTTATACCCAATGGGTATAAGTTAAACCCTATGGATACAATTCTAGGGAACTGCATATGGTGTACGGGAGGAGGGTAAACTACGAGTTTTAAAACTTAAACTCCATTGTGATTTTTATGATATTTTTTTAATTATTACTTGATTATTTCACCATTGTGATTTATTTGCACTGTTGGGACACATCGAACCCTAGCTCACTTTTCAAACTATTTTACCCCTTTCAGATACCCCTGGATAGACACGTCGAACCTGGCACTTAAAGGGTTGACACATTTCTTGCATTTCATTTATTGTAATGTTTTTTATCTTCCAAGTTGATTTCATTTAGTGACATGTGCCTTTATTTTGAAGTATTTATTTTATGACATTTACTACTTTTACTATTAGTATTCGAATTATTGTGATACGAAATTATAACATGTTTTATTTTTCTTAGTCACTTATAGTTTTATAATTATTAGTTTTATTTTTTCATTACTTATTATATTTTTTATAGATTTTATTAGTAATATTTATAAATTACCGAATAATGTTTTAGGAATTTTTAATGTAATCTGTTAGACCTAGTCGTAACGCATAGGCTGGGTCTAGGGGTTAAATTTAATTGGTATCAGAGCTTTGGGTTTTAAACCTCGAACTGTGAATGAGCCCCATATAAAATTTTACACTATTTTGATAAACGTTTTACAAAAATTTTGTAAAGCCTTGTCACATATTTTTACAAGTTAAATGTGTTGAATACTCCAGTTTCAAATCTAACCCTAAGTTTACCTCTTATAGTGAATTTAAGATCATTCTCGATAAGTGCTAGACGAGGTTGTTGGCTAGCCATGGGTGAGGTCGAGATGCTAAGTTTATAGACCTCGTAGATGATTCTATTTTAGACCTGCCACCTGCTCCTGAGATATATATGACGAACCCTGTTAGGAGAGCTCCGAGAACTAGTTATGAGCCTATGAGAGTGGTATAACATCCCCAAAATAGGGCTAGTAACTAAAATATAAGTTTTTGAAACTTTGTGATTAAATTCAAAAAATTAATAAGTTTAGGGGTTTATTTGGAAAATTGTTTGTGTAGGATTAAACAACAAAGAAAGGAAGTTGGAAGGGCATATTAGTCATTAGATAAGAAAAGAATTAAAAAATCCATTATGCTTGTTTTATATAGCCACTTGGAAAAGGGAAGAAAGAAATCAGAGAGTTTTAGACATCTTATTCCTCCTTTCTTCCTCAACCTATCGTGACTCCATAAGCTAAGGTAAGGATTCTTCTAATTGGTCATTATTTGTAATTTATAAGAGGTTTTGATCCTTGAGGTATTGGGAAAACTTAAGGAAAGCTTAAGGTTGCTTAAAATTCAAAGATTAATAAGTTATGAGAGATTGAATATCAAAAGTCTTTAAGTTAGTTGTTGAGGAAGAGTTAGTAAGTGAAGTTTGTGATTAAATTTGACTTGTCATCGGTTAGAATAAGAGATTTATGAGGTTAGAAAGGTTTTATAACAAAGTTGAAAATTTAGTGTAATTTTTTATTGCAAGTATGCTATTGAGAATTTGGATGATTAGGAGTACTAAAGTGAAATAAGGTGGTTTGGGAGAGTATAGTTGATTTTAAAAGCTTTAAAAAAATTAAAAAAGTTTGGGAGAGTATAGTTGAGTTTAAAAGCTCCGATACTATTTCATATGGAAAGTGTGAAATTAAGTGTTTTGTTTAGCATGTGTTTTTAAGGAATTATTTATAGTAATTGAACTTCGATATTCATATAAGTCATATATTTGTGTAGACATCGATCGAAGGCAAGTCCAAGACGATTTGAAGCTATAATAGTGTACAAGAGTCATAAGTGTTTGAATTGACTAGTGAGGCCAAGGTGACTGCATATTATTGTATATGGTGTTTATGGAAATAAGACTTGTGACGAGTCTATTTCCAATGTTTTGATTACATGATTTTAGGAATGCAAGCATATTGTTTATATGATTTCTTTGTGTACACGAGTACATGAATATGTCTTTATGTTAAATGCATTGCTATACATGAGCTATGTGAACATGTGATATAAGTTATGGGATTATGAGCTATGTGCATACATGTCTGCATGGCAACCTATGTGAACTGATATAAATGACCTATGTGAATAAATGAAAAAGTAAGATAAACTTAATCACATTGACCTATGTGATTACATGAGAAAAAATATAAGTTATGTGACTATGAGATATATGAGTACATGTCTATGTGATGATCTATATGACTATGTGAACATGTGATATAATCTATATGATACAAAATTATGTGAGTAATTGAAAATGTGAAATGTGTATGTAGACACTAGTTTTTTGTCCATTTTTTATTATTTTATTATTATTTATTATTATTATTATTATTATTACTATATAATTATAAATATTACAGGCCCATTACAGTACCCAAAAGCCCATCTACAAACCAAACCCAGATCGGCCCAACATCAAGTAAACACAGACTACAAACTAGGGTTTCATCATCTCAGCTTCTAGCTGCCACAAATCTTAGCAATTGGATCTGACGAGATCCAACGGTCCAGATGGTTCCAGCAGAAACCCTAGGGTTTTATTACACCTTAGGGTCTACGGTCGTCGCCTCTGACGCTCCTAAGCCACCTGCTGCCACGCTTTCGTCGAAGCCTCCAAAAGGCCCAACGCCAGTCGCACACGTCGCCCCTCGGTGAGTCACCACTATAGCTTTGGTGACTCACCGAGGTTTCCTCTATTACCCAATCCGAGAGCCATATTATGGTGGCTTATAAAAGACACCGAATCTGCACAATGAAAAGAAAAAAAAGGCAAGAACAACGAACAAGAAACAACCCACAACAAAAAAATATAAAGAAAAGAGAAGAAACTTACCCTCGAAGAAGTCTATCATCGTCGGTAACCGTCGGATTTCGAAGGTAAAAACCTAGAGCTACTAAGATTAAGAGGTTTTTAGGAGAAATAAAGGTCGTATTTGGCTTTAGGTTGGGGATATCTACATTTTGGGGGTAATTTTGTATTTTTTGACCACCGTTCACGATGGTCGGCGGTGGTGGTCAGCGTCAAATCAAGGCGACCGGCCGGTGCCTAGTTTCGAAGGTAAAAACCTAGAGCTACTAAGATTAAGAGGTTTTTAGGAGAAATAAAGGTCGTATTTGGCTTTAGGTTGGGGATATCTACATTTTGGGGGTAATTTTGTATTTTTTGACCACCGTTCACGATGGTCGGCGGTGGTGGTCAGCGTCAAATCAAGGCGACCGGCCGGTGCCTAGTTTCCCTCTGGCGAGGGAAACCTAGAGAGAGGCGAGAGGGTTATCTCTTTACAGAGAGAACAAAAAAGGAAAAAATGAGGAAAAATGGCCTAAAGGGCCGGCTAAAAGGGGTATTTATACCCTCCTTAAAACAACATCATTTAAATTTTATAAATTATACCCGCAGTCCCTCTAAATTTTGTAACTTTATATTTTAGTGACTGAAATCAATTTTTGATCATTTCGATTTGGTTTTTTAATTTTATTTAATTTATATTTTAGTTACTACCTATATGTGCTTATATATTTAAGGTAAATATCATATTTAGTCCTTATTATTTTAATAAATTATATTTTAACCCCGAATAATTAATTAGGTTAAATTACACTGTTAATCCTATAATTTTATATTTTTAATTTGATATATTTAATAATTTAAGGATGATATTTATTTTTTTTTTAATATTAAAGAAAAAGGTTGTCTTAAAATAAATAGATGTCATTTTCTGATATTTTTAAATAAATAAATACCCTACTCCAAAATAAAATATATATATTTACTTTAGTTTTATTATAATTATTTTTTAGGAAAAATTATTATATTATTATTAATATTTATTTATTTTTTAACATTAAAAAAAAGGGTTGTCTTAAAGTAACTAGATGTCCTTTCTTGATATTTTTAAATAAATAAATATCCTACTTATAAAATTTATTTTAATATATATTTCTTTAGAATTATCCAATTGAATTTGGAATAATAAGATCATAAATTAAATTCTTATTCGAATTCTTAAACTTCCACTATTAGAGACAATTTATAATCGACAGATACCAATTTTGGGCGTTGTGGGGGTGCTAATCCTTCCCCAAACGTAATCGACCAAGAATCCATATTTATTAATAAAAAGAATGAATTTTTTGTTATACGCAGAATGATTTATCTTTTAAATGATGTTTTCTTAAAAACTCTTTTAAAATATGATTTTTAGGTATTCGACTTACCTTACCCAAAAGATCGACGGTGACTCCAAAACATTTCAATACAAAACCATTTATTCATCCAAAAACTTTTCCGCCAAAGAAGAATTCGTGCCCGGGAGAAAACCGATTACGATAGCTTGGCGACTCCGCTGGGGACGCTAGTCAAACCTAATCATTATTTCATGAAGATAATTAAAGCAGATTAACAGCTCCACACCTGAGCATGAGTATAAGTTAATTTGGCTTTTAAGGGAAATAAAGAAGTTAGGAGTGAAAGCTACCCCCTATATGTACAGTTTTGTTTGATGTATCAAAACTTTTATGTTTAATGAAGTCTATTTTAAGATGATGACTCTTGATTAACTCATTTGTTGCATTTGCATTTTCATTTTGCATTCGTACTTTTATGTTTGCATTTACATTTTCATTTTTGCATTTGCATCTTTGCATAATTGCATTTATAGTTTCAATATTATATCATGCATTCATATTTTGTTAGTTTCAAACTATTTTACATGCATTAAAACATTAAAATATGGGAATAATTTGTGAAGGATTCCATGACAGAATTTTTGAAATCAAATTGGAGATAACTTGGTCTTCCTAGAGAAAGATAAGAACCATGAATGAGATTTTAGCAGGATTGGTAAAATCGAGAAACTCCAAGAGAAACTTATCAAGACTCAACAAGAGATGATTGATCAAACAAAAAAGTGCCAGGATGATTCAAAAGAACATATGACCAAATTAATGGACATGATGAATGTTGTGATCCATGGAGAAAATCCCGTTGAAAAAGATTTGGATGGGATTATGAATGTTAGTATTGTAGCTGATGCGATGAAAACAAATGACCAGGAACTTGTCAAGGAAAATGGAAATCCAATAAGGCTCTAAAAATCGGGTATGATCTAAGAAAATGTGACAGAAATCAATTTGAAGAGAAGCATGGAAGAAGTTCAAGTGCCATTGAAGAAAGGTAAACAAAGAACAGATCTATATGATCTTTCACAAGGTTTTCAAGATGATGACAATGAGGAAATTAGGTCAAAAGAATTTCTACCCAATTTTCCTTCATTTTCGTGCAACAAGTTATATTACAAATTGCTCCAAGCCCAATTATTGCTCAATGTCGGGCTAAGCCTTTGTTACTTCCATACGAGAGTTGGTATAATGAGAAAGTTTCTTGTGACTATCATGCTAGAGCCCGAGGGAACTCCATCAATAATTGTGGTAACTTCAAACGATGAGTTCAAGACCTTTTGGTTCAGGGAATCATAGAAGTGGACGTTAATGATCAGTCTGATTTGGTTAAATAATTGGGAATTAAACCCCAAAATAGAGTTAATAGTATTAAAACGAGTGAAATACATGCTACAGAGGACGAGGAAAGCAAGGTATTTGAGCCAAAGATAAAAGAATCAAATCTCAATACTACTCTGATTATAAATGATGAAAAAGAAGTCAAAGGAAAAGTAATTCGAGACTAGACCATTGGTTTAAGAATGAATGGGGCAGATGTAACCCTGAAGAAACCTCAAACACCTATATCAGATTACCTGAAGAAATGTAGAGAATTAATTGGAAATGTAATCAGCAAAAGACCAATAAATCATGAAGCGGAAGTTGATGATATGGATGAATGTCGCATCCAGAACTCGCTCGATCACAAAAGAGCAATTAATCGTTCAGAATGATCAAAGAAAGTGAAAGTATATTAATCGAGAAAAACTCTTAAGGTGTTTCAAAAATCTATCTCAGGTCTGTACCCTCATTTGGTTAAAGGTTAATACATTACACCAAGAATTGTAAAAGTGTCACCAAAGTCTTATGCCCATTGCTATGATCAAAATAGCTTCTGTAATTTTCACTTGGGGGTATCGGGGCATTCAACATGGAATTGTTGGCCACTGTTAAAGGAAATAGAGATGTTCATTGACAAGGGAGTCTTGACACAAGAAATGATCAAAAAATGGGGGGGGCAAATGAGGACAAAAATCCTGGGCCGATTATACACCCAACATTATAGGAATGATGGGGCATTCTAGATCAACAAGTGGAAGTTGATATCTGTCACTGTCGTACTTTCTATTTTCAACATCTTGTTTGAAGTTGTTTTTGTTCTTTTCTCCACCTTTTGTATAATAAATAAATTTGTGTTGCTTTTAAGGTTATGGGCATTGAATCAATTTTGCAATCTTGCTATTCTTTGAATATCAACAAGATTAAAAACTCTTTAAATGATTACAGTTATAATCTTTGACAAAATATCAAGATTGAAAACTTATAAAACAAGGACCTTGACCTTACCTCAGATAAAATACACATCATACCATCCTCTTACAAAGATGAGATAGCATTCTCCTATTGAAAGAAATTAGACAAAAGACTTGGTATTTATACATAAGAGCGTACAACATGGGGCATCGTTTGTGCATGAAATTACAAAACCGACTAGACTATTTTTCTATTGATGACGTTTGATGACGAACGTAATCTTCACAAATTGGAAAATCTAGTTTAAGGCAGATGCTTGAGAATTGGACTCTAACGAAGAAATCTTTTTGATTTCTACCAGAACACATAGACTATAACATGTTCTTCTTAACAAGCTTAAGAAGTTGGAGCCTTATACTCATATTATATTATATATACAATAAAGCTTGAGTTATCCCTCTAAAGAAATTGGTTAATCGTCCTGCTTTATGGATAATATTTAGACAGCCTATAATAAAGCTTGAGTTATCCCCCTAAAGTAATTGGTTAATCGCCCCGACTTTATGGATAATATTCAACTATCCTATTATACTATTATATGCAATAAAAATGTCCCTCTAGAGCAATTGGTTAATCGCCTCGGCTTTATGGATAAGTTTCAATTAGCCTCAACTAACCTGATTAAGGAAAATTACAATAAAGTTAAATTCAACTAGCCAAAATGGTAAAAAAGGTACCACATAAAGATGGACTAAGGGAGTTAAGAAACACCTGTTATAGTCAACCTCACACGAGCACTCAGAAATTTCATTTTTAGACCGATATTTTTGCACTACTTTGATTAGATGAGTCTAATTGAATGATTCCAGAGAACTGAAATAGAAGTATTCTACAAAATCTAATTAATTGGCTATGCTAGGTACGTCATTTTATCTGCATCCAGTTAAAGTACCAGTTCCTGAAAGTGAGGCATAAGGCAAATGTCACAAAGAGCGAGAGCAGAGTGACATTTTAAACAGATGTAACCGTAGAAAATAGGAAAGTCATCCTGAAACCAACCCAAAATTTTGATACTTGTCAAATATCTATGACTCTAAAATATTAAAGATTTGTTGATTCTTTTGATATTCTTTGAACACATGCTTATGATTTGATTCTATTATGAACATGAATTAAGGAACAATAATTTACAAAAGTTTTTCAATTTTTTTTATAAAGAAATGAGGAAAAACATTTTCAAACGGGACAGTCTCAAATGAGAAAGGTTCTTGAAGCAAGTTATTGCCTATTCTACCTCTATTGTATAAAAAGAATAAATGATGCCAAAATGATGAAGCATTTCACATCCTTGAAGGCAAGTGATCCAGGAGTCCAAAAAGTCTTGAGAATTAAACTTGTAACATTCTCTTATGACATTAACATCAACCTGATAAGAAAAAAGATGATTACTTTATTCAAAAAAGGTACATATCCCAGTGCATAGCAAAAAAAGACAAGAATACGAACAATCAAGAAGATGATGATTATCTCATTCAGAAGAGATACATATCTCAGACATTTCTATTAGAATGATTGATCACTTCTTAAGTTTGGTACTATATGAAGAGAATCCCTTAATTTACTTGACAACACTGATGTTTAGTGACACCCAAATGAGAGCATTCAAGATAAACAGATTCTGTGCCAAGAGCCATGAGTACCCACAATGGGGCATTATCTAAACTGGACCTCATACGGATCATGAGATTCAAATCCAATGGAAATTGAGAGTAAGTCTTACGACTTGGAATGTTGGAGGTATTTTTGAAGGCCCAAGTGGGACATTATGAAAGCTTATATCAACAAGCAGGGAATTTGGGTGCATTTTGAATGCATTTTGAACGTTCATATCAGCAAATGTTGGGGCATGCTAAAGGGCCATATCATCCTTTTCAAGATCATTGATTTAAATAAATATTTCCAATGAGACAAAAAGATATGAAGGATAAAAATGATAAAACAATGACAGTGGAGATGACTATACATAACTGCTTTGTTCATCATACAGTTGCATTATTCTGGTGATTTGATGCTGGTAAGCCAAAGCGTCCCACTTTTATTCCCACTGAGTTTTGTTTTTAAGTGTCCTTCTGACGTCTTACTAAAGCTCTGAACACTATGCAAAGAGCTTCACTGACGAACATCTGGGCATAAACCATAGGAAATGATGAATGTGTTGTCAAATGTTTTACGAACCAGTTATTATGGTGCTGAACCAATGTTGCGATCATATGGTGTTTCCATTTGTGGATCCAAGATGAAGTTGGTTTTCTTCAACCCCAAGGTTCAAAACTTTAAGAAATGATGAAGATTTCTTTCCACAAAGAGGCACTAAAAATTTAACAACAAGAAACTAGTAGAGCTAACTAAGGTTGAACGATAGATTTTTGTTAAGCATCCCGACATGATATGGTCTGAATGGCTTTCTTCGAGATCTAATTAAAAGTGGAGACATGAAAAGAACTAGGATAAATCCTCCTTATCCTCCTTGTGATGTGTTTCAAGAATCAAATCAGAACAGAAGCTGCTCTCCTAATTAATCTCTACTGAGTTTGGTATATTTGCATCAACATTCTTCAAAGGTGATAGATTCTATTTTCAAAGATGAAAACTTTATTGGATTTCTATACAAGTCCAGGCAAAAAAAATTGGTGTTATCAAAGACATAGCGCAACAAGGTCATAATTCTAACTGAAGCAAGAGTTCCATGAATGAAACATTTCTTCTGAGACTTTAATGAAAATGAAGCAAAGAAGATATAAAGTTTTCTCTTCCAAAAAAGAGAATGCCATCTTGAAATGACATTTTGACTATGTGAAGGAAGACAGAGTTGGCCACTTTGAAATCAAATAAATATGGACTAATCATTCATGCATCATATTTAGGCATTTACAAAAGTATGGGCATTTTCATTCTTTTTATTAATGTTGAATATTTGACAGAAATTCCAAAAATTAGCAAAGATTTCAGCAAAGATTCGAAACCTCACTCGAGGGATCAACATTGCCGTAAATAGTTCGTAATAAGAAGAGCTCATATGAGAAGGAAGAAGAAGTTCATAATCTGAAGAACTTATTCAACCTTTTTCTCGATTCTATCACAATAGGAGATAGAACAACATCAATATTTCCAGACAGAGTTCGTAATAATAAGAACTCATCTGAAGAGGAAGAAGAAGTTCATAGTCTAAAGAACGTATTCAACCTTTTGCTTGACTCTATCGTGGAAGGAGATAGAGCAGAAGAACCATTTCCAGACAGAGTTCCTAATAAGAAGAACTCCTCTGAAGAGGAAGAAGAAGTTCATAGTCTGAAGAACTTATTCAACCTTTTGCTTGACTCTATCGCAGAAGGAGATAGAGTAGCATTAACATTTCCAGAAAGAGTTCGTAATAAAAAGAACTCATCTGAAGAGGAAGAAGAAGTTCTTCTTCTGAATAACTTATTCAACATTTTTCTCGATTCAATAGTAGAAGGAGATAGAGTAACATCAACATTTCCAGAAGGAGTTTGTAATAAAAAGAACTCATCTGAAGAGGAAGAAGAAGTTCATAATCTGAAGAACTTATTCAACCTTAGCTCGATTCTATCGTAGAAGGAGATAGAGCAACATTAACGTTTCCAGAAGGAGTTCGTAATAAGAAGAACTCATCTGAAGAGGAAGAAGAAATTCATAATCTGAAGGACTTATTCAACCATTTTCTCGATTCTATCGCAGAAGGAGATAGAGCAGCATCAACATTTCCAGAAGGAGTTCGTAATAAGAATAACTCATCTGAAGAGGAATAAAAAGTTCATCATCTGAAGAACTTGTTAAACCTTAGCTCGAGTCATCGCAGAATAAAATAGATCATCATCAACATTTCCATCTTAATTAAGAAAAGTCAAATGGTCAAAAAACTTATTGCCTTTTCGCCTTTGCCCTATTCTTGTTAACACAAGAATGAGCAAAGAGGGACAGTTGTCGACACTAGTTTTTTGTCCATTTTTTTATTATTTATTATTTATTTATTTATTATTATTTACTTTATTATTATTATTATTATTATTATTATATACTAATAATTACAAATATTACAGGCCCATTACAAGACCCAAAAGCCCATCTGCAAACCAAACCCGGATCGACCCAACATCAAGTGAACCCAGACTACAAACCTGACTCGATCCAAGCCCAAGCTCGAGAAGGCCCAAAACAACTAGGGTTTCATCATCTTAGCTTCCATCTATCATAAATCTCAGTCATTGGATCTAAAAAGATCCAATGGTCCATATGGTTTCAGCAGAAACCCTAGGGTTTCATTACACCCTATGGTCTACGACCACCGCCTCTGACGCTCCTCAGCCACCTACTGCCATGCTTCCGTCGAAGCCTCCAGAAGGCCTAACGCCAGCCGCACACGTCACCCCTTTGTGACTCACCAAGGTTTCCTTTATTACCCGGTCTGAGAGCCAAATTATGGTGGCTTACAAAAGCCACCGACTCTACATAATGAAAAGAAAAGAAAAGGTAAGAACAAAGAACAAGAAACAACCGACAACAGTAAATTGAAAGAAAAGAGAAAAAAAATCGAGAAGAAACTTACCCTAGAAGAAGTCTATCGTCACCGGAAACCATCATTTTTCGAAGGTAAAAACCTAGATCTACTAGGATTAAGAGGTTTTTAGGAGAACTAAAGGTCGTATTCGACTTTAGGTTGGGGAAATCTATATTTTGGGGGTAATTTGAATATTACGGTGGTGGTTAGCGCCGGAGTAAGGCGGCCACCCGGTGCCTGGTTTTCCTCTGGTGAGGGAAACCTAGAGAGAGGCGAGAGGGTTCTCTCTTTAGAGAGAGAACCAAAAAGAAAGAAATGAGGAAAAATGGCCTAAAGGGCCGGCAAAAAATGGTATTTATACCCTCCCTGAAACGACGTTGTTTAAGGGAGGGACCCATACATAATTTTGCATATGGGTAAATTATACCCACAATCCCTATAAGTTTTGTAACTTTACATTTTAGTCACTGAAATCAATTTTTGATCATTTCAATTTGGTTTCTTAATTTTATTTAATTTATTTTTTTAGTCACTACATATATATGCTTATATATTTAGGGTAAATATCATATTTAGTCTTTATTGTTTTAATAAATTATATTTCAACCCCGAATAATTAATTAAGTTAAATTACACTGTTAATCCTTATATCTTATAATATTTCAAATTAGGACTTTTAATTTTGATATTTTATGTTTTAATCCCTAATATTTTAAATAAATTATATTTCTAACCATAAATTTAATTACTTTTTAATTTAATCCTATAATTTTATATTTTTAATTTGATATATTTAATAATTTAAGGATGATATTTATTTATTTTTTAATATTAAAGAAAAGGGTTGTCTTAAAATAACTAGATGTTCTTTTCTGATATTTTTAAATAAATAAATACCCTACTCCAAAATAAAAATATATATATTTACTTTTGTTTTATTCAAATTATTTTTTATGAAAATTTTTTATATTCTTATTAATATTTTTTTTAATATTGAAGAAAGGGGGTTGTTTTAAAATAACTAGATGTCATTTTCTAATATTTTTAAATAGATAAATATCCTACTTATAAAAATTATTTTAATATATATTTCTTTAGAATTATCCAATGAATATGGAATAAAAAGTTCATAAATTAAATTCATATTCGAATTCTTAAACTTCTACTATTAGAGACAATTTATAATCGACGGGTACCAATTTTGGACGTTGTGGGGGTGCTAATCCTTCCCCAAACGTAACCGACCATGAATCCCTTTTTATTACTAAAAGAATGAAATTTTGCTTATACACAGACTGATTTATCTTTTAAATGATGTTTTCTTAAAAACTCTTTTAAAAGATGATTTTTAGGTATTCGACTTACCTAACCCAAAAGGTCGATGGCGACTCCAAAACATTTCAATAAAAAGCCATTTATTCATCGACATACTTTTCCACCAAGGAAAAATCTGTGCCCGAGTGAAAACTAGTTACGACAGTGTAAATAGTAAAGCCCATAAGTATTTTTTATAAGAGCCAAGGGTATAATTGGCATGCCAATAGTCGAGGGTTCTATGCGGTTCTTCGGGACATCTATGTGATCCTTTGGGACATTCTATGTGGCACTTCGGTGTAATTTTATACGAGTTGTAGTGACAGCATTTGTGCACAACCTTAATGCACTCACATAACTTTAGTTCTCAGAAGTGTACCATGGGATATTAAAAAGAGATAATATAAATAAATTGTATGTGATGTTATGTGTTTTGCTTTTTGAAATGTATTAATGATGTGTATGAATGTTAAGTATAATATTATATGATTAAAGGGACTAATGATAATAATGTTGATGATGGTATAGGTGCATGTAAGTGTTTTGTTATGTGAAATGTTATATGGTTTTGTATGATATTATTGTATGAAATGTACATGCATTGTTAAGTAGTTAAAGTTTCCATTATACGTTTTATATACCTCACTAAGTCAACGACTTAGCGTGTGAGTGTTTCACATGTAGGTTCAAAAAAACTAGAAGATTACAAATAGAAGTCAGATCATCATAAGTCTTTTAAAGATCAGATCATAAAAGATTAAATTGTACGTGTTTTATTGTATTAAATATTGTTGACATACATTTAAATGTTAAATTGTCTGTGATCCTTTTGTAAACGAACTTTATTGCAATTTATGTAAACTTTTAAGTACTGTCTTTTCAATTGGAATTGAATTTTTTTAATTTCCAAGATCAAAGAGTTTCACCATTTTTTATATAAACTAAAGTTTAATTTTTTAGCTACATTTTAAAAGTAAATGATTTGAAAAAGTCAAAGTGACACATTGAATTCATATCCAGGTCGGATACAGGTTGGAGTGTTACATTTAATGGTATCAGAGCTAAGGTTTAGTCGATTCTAGGCGTAAACCGAAGTAAAATGAGTTTTAAAAAGTATAAATGCCAACAAAAAATGAAAAATCTTCTGATCTGATAGAGTAATGAATATGTTGTTTTACTAATAGAGTTATATTGTTATGTTTATTATATGTTTGACCACGAGAGATCTCGAAGTGAAGGGAGAAATGATAGACCTGAGGGTAGTAGGAATTCACCTGCCCTGACCAGGCAGTGCGAAGAGCAAACACCTCTGGTAGTGCCTGTTCGAGATCATGGGTTATTTTTCAGGACATTGAACGCTATTCTGACGTATTTTCAACCTCATTCTCCCTCAATTCCTAGAATAAATATTGCAAAAGAGTTAAAAGGGTTAGGAACACCCGAGTTCAAGGGTGAATATGAGGAAGGTCCTGTAACTGCAGACCTTTGGTTAAATGATATGAAGATAATGCTAGAGTGTTTTCACTGTTCTGAAGTGGAAAAGTTAGATGGAGAAATTTCATTGCTTCGCGGGCAAGCTAGGGTATGGTGGACAAATGTCACCATAAAAATGTCAAGTGATCTAGTGACGTTGTCATTGTTTTTAGAATAGTTCAAGAGTAAGTATATTGGTGATCAGTTTATCAGGTAAATGAAGCAAGAATTCTCGAACTTAAAGTAAGGGAACTACATTGTGTATGAGTATGAATGTGAGTTTAATAAGCTAAGTAGATTTGATGCTGAGTTAATTCTGATTTAGAAGGATATATGTGATTGGTTTGTGGAGGGATTGCGCCCTAGATTAAAAGAATTGTTGTTAGATTTGAATTTGTCCACTTTTCAATAAGTGGTTAATCGTGCTAAAGCTCTAAAGAGAGCTCAGAATGAGAGACATGGAGAACAAAAACCTCAGATGAGTAAGAGAATTGGTGCTTCATCGAGTTCAACACCATTAAAGAGAAGAAGAGATTCTGATTTTCAACCTCAGATGATTAAGAGAATTGGTGCTTATGTTGTAAAGCAATTAAAGAATGATGAAAGAAAACAACTGACTTATGATATCGAGTTAGTGATAATTGGGGTTATAGTATTGATAGAACCCTATTATTTACATAGTGAATGACATTATTTGGATTTCTAAAGATTGAATGTAGGTGTGGAATGGAATGAGTGAGAATGCCAGATTATTAATTGTAAATATGAAAGATTAAGTAGAGGAAACAATATGGGAACATTAAAAGATATGTATAAACAACATCCCTATCTCTTTGTGCAGTAAAAATTTGTGGATGAATTTTTTAAATGGGGGATATTTGTAACATCCCCAAAATAGGGCTAGTGACTAAAATATAAGTTTTTATAACTTTGTGATAAATTTAAAAAAATTGATAAGTTTAGGGGTTTATTTGGAAAATTATTTATGTAGTATTAAATAGCAAAGAAAGGAAGTTGGAAGGGCATATTAGACATTAGACTAGAAAATAAATAAAAATCCATTATAGTTGTTTTAAATAGCCATGTGGAAAAGGGGAGACAGAAATCAAAGAGTTCTAGACATCTTCTTCCTCTTTTCTTCCTCAACCTATCGTGACTCCATAAGCTAAGGTAAGGATTCTTCTAATTGGTCATTCTTTGTAATTTATAAGAGGTTATGATCCTTGAGGTATTGGGAAAACTTAAAGAAAGCTTAAGGTTGTTTAAAATTCAAAGATTGATAAGTTATGAGAGATTGAATATTAGAAGTCTTTAAGTGAGTTGTTGAGGAAGAGTTAGTAAGTGAAGTTTGAGATTAAATTTGAATTATCATCAGCTAGAATAAGAGATTTATGAGATTAGAAAGGTTTTATAACAAATTTGAAAATTTAGAATGATTTTTTATTGCATGTATGTTATTGAGAATTTGGATGATTAGGAGTACTAACGTGAAATAAGGTGGTTTGAGAGAGTATAATTGAGTTTAAAAGCTTTAAATAAGAGTTAGATGAGAAAGTTAGCAAAGTTTGGGAAAATGTTTGAGATAAATGAGTCAGTTTTGGGTTAGGGGTATCGATATTGGATGAACAGTACCAATACTTGAAAGCAAAAATGGATGATATTTGGGTATAGGTATCGATACTGGATGAACAATATTGATGCCAAAAGTAAAAAGTGGATAAATTATTCATGGAGTATCAATACTGAAGTAGTAACGTCGGTACTAGGGGTATCGATACCAATGTAGAAGTATCGATACCATTTTTATCATTGAAATTCTAGAACCGAGAAATGGTATCGATACTGAAGTATAGTATCGATACCATAGTAAAGAAGTATCGATATGTATCTAAGGTACCGATACTATTCATATGGAAAGTGTGAAATTAAGTGTTTTGTTTAGCATATATTTTTGAGGAATTATTTATAGTAATTGAACTCTGATATTAATATAAGTCGTATATTTGCGTAGATATCGATCGAAGGTGAGTCCAAGACTATTCGAAGCTATAAGAGTGTACAAGAGTCATAAGTGTTTGAATTGACTAGTGAGGCCAAGGTGAGTGTATATTATATTGTATATGTTGTTTATGCAAATAAGACTTGCGATGAGTCTATTTCCAATGTTTTGATTACATGATTTTAGGAATGCAAGCATATTGTTTATATGGTTTCTTTGTGTACATGAGTACAAGCATATGTCTATATGTTAAGTGCATTGCTATACATGAGCTATGTGAACATGTGATATAAGTTTTGTTATTATGAGCTATATGCATACATGTTTGCATGGTAACCTATGTGAACTGATATAAATAACCTATGTGAATAAATGAAAAAGTGAGAAAAACTCAATAACATTGACCTATATGATTACTTGAAAAATGATATAAGCTATGTGACTTTGAGCTATATGAGTACATGTCTATGTGAGGATCTATGTGACTATGTGAACATGTGATATAATCTATGTGATACAGAACTATGTGAATAATTGAAAATGTGAAATGTGTAAATAGTAAAGCCCATAAGTATGTGTTATGAAAGCTAAGGGTATAATTAGCATGCCAAGAATCGAGGGTTCTACGTGGTCCTTCAGGAAAAATCTATGTGGTCCTTTGGGACATTTCTACGTGGTCCTTCGGGACATCTATGTGGTCCTTCGGGACATTCTATGTGGCACTTCGGTGCAATTTTATATGAGCTGTAGTTACAGCATTTGTGCACAACCTTAATGCACTCACATATTTTTAGTTCTCAGAAGTGTACCATGGGCTATTAAAAAGCGATAATATAATAAACTACATGTGATGTTATGTTTTTTTCTTTTGAAATGTATTATATGATGTTTACAAATGTTAAGTATAAGATTATATGATTAAAGGGACTAATGATAATAATGTTTATGACGGTAATGATGATATAGGTGCATGTAAGCATTTTGTTATATGAAATGTTATATGGTTTTGTATGATATTATTGTATGAAATGTACATGTATTGTTAAGTAGTTAAACTTTCAATTATACGTTTTATATACCTCACTAAGTCAACGACTTAGCGTGTGAGTGTTTCACACGTTGGTTTAGAAAAGCTAGAAGATTACAGATAGAAGTCATGATAGCATAAATCTTTTGAAGATTATATCAGAAAGGATTTAACAATACATGTTTTGTTGTATTAAATATGGTTGACATGTATTTAAATGTTAAATTGTATATGCTCTGATCCTTTTGCAAACAAACTTTATTGCAATTTATGTAAACTATTAAGTACTGTATTTTCAATTGGAATATAATTTTCTTGATTTCCAAGATCAAAGAGTTTCACCATTTTTATATAAACTAAAGTTTAAATTTTTAGCTACCTTTTAAAAGAAAACGATTTGAAAAAGTAAATGTGACACCTTGAATTTGTATCCGGGTTGGATGCAGGTTGGGCTGTTACAAGGGGTGACAGATGAGACTCTCGGTAGGTAGTTTTTACAACTGATTTAGGGTCTAGCCAGAGCTGTTGGTGCCATCCATGAGGTTCCAATTTCTCAGACCCTGATTACTAATAAGGTTATGACTTATGGAGGGTCGATTGGAAGAGCTCCTACTGAGACTGAACAATGGCTCCATGATATAGAAAGATGTATGGATCAGTTGTACGAACTGGTAAGACGTGCCCTCGCCTTAACTATAGACTTCTTCTGCAATAGCTCAAGATGAATAAGTGTCTATGCCTTATGCAAAAACCTCTTCTGGTCTTGCCAACTTCTTGAATTCTGATTTTCCTCCTTAATTTGGGAATTTTGTGAATATCATGCAAAACATTAGATTTTAAACCTGTTTAACCAATTCTTCAACCTGATATGAAAATGTGTAGATATTATTTCTTCATATCATCATCTCTTTCCCCAAGTAACGTCCTCGACATTATGATTTTGCTAAATCACTTTGACATAGAGGAATCGTATTGTTACATTGTTCTTTGATTTCTCGAACTAATGATTCTTCTTCATAAGTCAAATCTGGTCGGATCTCAATTTCCTCTGATGCAATGACATGTGAAGTATCTGATCGATACTTTCTAAGCATCGACACATGAAAAACATTATGCACTTTGTTACACTCTAGATCTCAATTACTTCCAGAGTTAATGCTAATTGATAAGCCATCAGTCTAACTCTTTTTAATATCTCATAAGGTCCAATGAATCTTAGACTTAGTTTTTCTTTGCGACCAAAACACAAAATTTTGTTTTCAAAGGCGATACTTTAAGAAAAACTTTATCACATTCATGAAATTCAATCTCTTTTCGCTTCAAGTCTACATAAGACTTTTGCCGATCAAATGCCATTTTGAGATCATCTTGAATTATTTGTACTTTATCATCAATCTCTTTCAATAAATCTGGGCCAACAAGATTTCTATCTTTTAACTTGAACCAATTCAATGGTGTTTGACATTTTCTCCCATATGAAGTTTCATACTATGCCATCATGTTACTCAATTGATAACTGTTATTGTAGATAAATTCTTATAGAGACAAATAATTTTTTTCCTATGATTCCTTGAACTTAATCATACATATTCTCAGCATATATGCTAATATATGAATAGTACTTTCTGACTTACCATCCGTCTGTGGATGAAAGGTCGTACAGAAATTCAATCAGATACCCAAAACTTTATGCAAAGTTTTCCAAAATCATAAAGTGAACTTTGGATCTGTAACACCCATAACCCGTATAATTATAGATATACAGATTATAGATGTTACCCAAATTTCTAAAACCATTTTCCAATTCAAAAGTGATTTAAAATTTATTTTTCTTAAACGTGGTAAAAATATCATATCGTAAAAATATGATTAATTATAACCAATTTAATTCAAAAGATTTTTTTATGAATAGTGAACAGTGAACAGTGGGATATCGGTTCCTTGTAGGGGGAATCGGTACCCCAAAATCATTCTGGAAAATATCTTAATTCGTGGTTACTATTCATTCTATAGTAACTACTACAATAACTTTCGAAAATCCATGTAAATTCAATAAAATTCCATTTAGTTTCCAAATTTGTTTAACAAAACAAATAAAACATTTATAATTACATGCCACTAATAAAACTAACATTACAACTTAGGATGTCTTACTGATATTGAAATATACTTCTCGATCTTTGATGATGCTTTAAACTCTTTATTCCATTACTGCCTTTTTACCTACACGTGAAAATCATCACACGCTAAGTATATACTTAGTGAGCCAATTAAAACAATAAACATTGCAATACAATTCATGCATGATTTTCAATATCAAAATCAAATTTCCATATAATCATTTTACTAACGTATCCAATATTTTACCATGATTAAAATAATATAAAATCTCTTACCATTTAAATTCCATAAGCTCGTATGCCTATTTTATCAATATACTTGTCATTATTCATAAACTCGTAAGCTTATTTGCATACTTACCATTTATTCCAATAAACCATAACTCATAGCCCATAGTAATACTGTATGAGGAACCCGATAATGGAGTCAAATATTGCACCGAAGTGCTGAGGTCGAGCTTTGCTCACCAAATAATGCACCATAGTGCTTGTATCGTGTCTTCGCTAGACACTTTGAGGCCTGCACTATGTGTCTTCTCTAGACACTCTAGTACTACCTAATGTTGCAGCTGCTAGACTCTATGGCATGCCATTAATACCACTGATCCTCAATAACATACTTGGGCATATAGTCAATTTTGTTTGATCATCGATGGCAAAGTATATTATCATAATTTAACAATGGGGCAGTTTATACCCAAAAACATTCATGGTAAAATATCACATTTTCCATAATCAATGCATTATAATTTCATACAGTGACATCTCAATGTCATGTCAATTTATAAAAATGACATAATATCATGCTGATATAAACAAGGTAGACTTATCGCAAGTCTTTCTTATGATGTATAAAACATCCATGTATAATTTCATGCATGTATTGCACTCACCTTGACACTTTATAATTTTCCAAATTTGTGCCTCACTATGTTCCACAATAAACCCTTTATACTTGACTTGCTTCAATCACAAATTAATCACAATCTGTATAAATCACAAATTCATAATGATACATATGTTAGTATTGTACTAACATAAAAATATCCCAAAATAACTCTATAATATATTTGGAACTCATTTTCTACCAAGTACTCAGTACTTAACAACTCCTTAAATTTTCCAGAATTCATACGCACTACCTTTAAAGAATCAATATTTTGTATTGATATACACACTGGAATTCAATTCTGTTTCTTCCGTTAAAAACTATACTCGAATAAGAATCTATCCATATAAAGAACTCCTTCTAATTCATTCTTTACAATTTATGGTGAATTTTCAAAGTTGACCAACATAATCTGTTTTACATAATCTGCTGTCCGATTTTTCTGACCTTTCCTTGGTTAAAAATCCATATCTTTTTTGTATACACCTTGAAATTAATCCTTGTTTGTTTTAAACGAAACTAGATCGATATATGAACACAAATATATAAAAATAACCTTGAAATTATTTTTATATAATTTCTGGTGATTGTTTGAACCTACTGCCAGATTCAAAATCCAAAATGTTTTCTTTAACTTCATTCTTAGGTTCTTTATCAATTCTTACAACAAATTCTTTAAAATCACTTAACTCTTCAAAACCCATAAAACACAAGAATCAACATCCCCTTTCATCTACTCAAGATGAAATTTAACATGAACCCTAGTAATATTCATGTCAAAATGTAGAGATTTGAAATTAGAATATTTTTCCTAACTACACTGAGTCTAATTCTCAATAAATAGTTTCAAAATTGAAACTAAAAATGTTTACCTTTCTTGCTTGAAACTGCCGGCCCTTGGAGAAAGAAGAAGCTGGAAATACTCTTCCATGATTGATATTTTATGATAATTTAATCTATCACATGGCAATATATATTATGATAGCATTTTTTTATTCAATCCTATAGGAATTTCCATTTTTTCCATTAATGAATTTCCATATTCACCATAAAACCAAGTCATCTGATCATTATCATATTACAAAGTCAAATATAAATTAATTTGATTTTCATTTCCGAATTTCCCCTTGAATTTTCAAAAATTACGTTTTAGTCACTAAATTCCACTGTTTTGGTCAAATCTGAAAAATTGCACATATCCATACCAATTTATCTGATCTAAAATATTAAAATAATATTTCCAACCATTTTATAACATCCTTAAAATTCTTGTAAAATTCCAATTCGATCAAAATTACCAATTCCTTATCAGACTTTAACCCTTTCTAGTTTTTCTTTACTAAAATTCAAATTCCAAAAATATGTTTTCCATAAAACTCCACTGTCAAGAGTAAACAATCTTTTATGGAATACAATTATTTATAGGAAATTTATCACTTAATTCCCTAGACTTTTCCCAAGTTTTATACTTTGACCATCAGACTATCAAAAGTTTCCTTTTGTTCATTGTCTAAATTTTTGGGGTATTATAGGATCCCTATAAGATATAATGGATATTGATACTCCTTGTAATCAAACTATCTCTTTGATATATAACTTTGTATATTTATCCAATGCATAGTCCATTTGCATCGAAATGAAATGTCCCAATTTAATTAACTGGCCACTGATGGAATCCTTTTTATTTGATGTCAAAGGTAACCCTGTAACAAAATACATAGTGACTATTTACTATTTTCACTCTGGAATAGAAATCAGTTGCAACAATTACGAAAACACTTTATGCTCATCTTTTAATTGTTTACATGTCAAACATGTAGCAACAAACTCAATAATATTTCTTTTCTTATCCAACAACCAAAATGACTCTTTATATCCTGATACATTTTTTCCACTTGGAAGCATAGTCAGTGGACTATAATGTGCCTGAGAAAGAATATCTTTCTTCAACTCATCATCATGAGGAATACAAATTCTTCCTCGTTAAAATAGAAACCCATCAGAGTTGACTTCAAAGTCTTTAGTCTCATTTTTTTTCCACCAGTGAAATATTTTTTTTTTAATCATCTCTTATTTTTTTCTTTTTCTTTTAGTTTTTTTCTATTTTTTCTTCGCTTTGTTTTTCTTTTTATTCTTTTTTTTCAATTTCTTTTTCTGTTTTTTATATATTATATTTTTTAGCTCTTATGCCATATGCCAAGACAACATGACTAAGAAAATCAACTTCTAATAGCCAAAACTCACACTTTGACAGTTTGGCATATAACTTTTTATCCTTAAGTATTTCAAGTACAATACGAAGATAAGCATCATCCTCTATCTCTGTATTCGAGTATACCCTAATGTCATCAATACAGACCACCTCAAATTAATCCAAGAAAAAATGAAATATTCGATTCATCAAATCCATGAGTATTTCCAGAGCATTTTCAAACCAAACGGCATTACTACGAACTCGTAGTGTCCATATCGTGTTCTAAAAACTATCTTTGAAACAACTTCCTTAAGCTAATGAAACAAGTCATCAATTCTCAAAATAAGATATTTGTTCTTGATAGTTACTTTGTTTAACTATCGATAATCTATGCATAATTGCATAGATCCATTTTTCTTTTTCACAAACAACACTGATACACCCCAAGATAAAATACTCAATCTAAAGAATCCTCGATCTAGCTATTCTTGCAATTGGTTCTTTATTCTCTTAACTCAATCGCAACCATTCAATACGAACCCATAGATACAGGATTAATGCTTTGATAATCATTAATATTGAATTCCACCTCTTAATCTGGAGGTAAACCAAATAATAAATCAAAAAAGACATATGAAAATTCCCAAGTTATGGAAATATCATATGATCTTACTTCAGATACTTAAGTATCTATCATTTTAGCTAGAAAAGTTATGCATCATTTTTACATCATCTTAATCACAACCATTGTTGATATCACGTTAGTGATGATTTCACTTTTTTCATCAATCATTAAAATTCTTAATTTATCTTCATGTTTCCAAATTAATCGCTTCTTGCGACAATTAACCAAACCTTAATGCGGAGACAACCAACTCATGATCAAAATGATCTAAAACTCGTTAAAAGATAATCCCATATGATTCACCGGTAACATAAGCTCCTGAATCTTTATCGAAAATTTACTATTTATTCATCTAACACTTGTATAATGACCCATAGGTCTTCTGCTATAATATCATTCGATACCAAGTAGAATTGAATGTCTCTACTTTAGAATTCCTTATTTCATTCTCAAGGAAATTTATTTAACTTTTCCAGATCCAAAATAATATTTTCAAACAGTTGAAACATTTTCAATGTCAAATGAAAGTCTCAATGTTCACATCGTTCAATAAGAAAATTTGACAATTTGTAGCAATAACTTCATAGTAGTCAAGTTCTTGAGAATCAATCTCTATCTATAAAATAATTCATTACAGCATGGAAGGTTAGACAATCCATTTTTGTATATTTACCTTCACAAGGTAACTCTATCCAATTTTATGGACTTGATATCTATTCTCAATCCAACTCATAACTATTTGATTCACTATTAACTCAACTTTCTTTAAACTTTAAGCGGACAACTCATTACCACATATTTATTTCCTCTTACTCAAATCAACAATGCTTTAAACAATTTAATGCTTAGCTTAAATATTTCTCATTTATTTAAGCTTACCAAGAGGAACCTCTGAATCAACACTAGATTCAAAAATCTCCTCTGATCCTCATCTGATTCAACTTTTCTTGTAAGCAATTCAAACTTTTTAATTGATTCTTCCATTTCAAAAATTTCGTTAAAAGGTGGGGCATTTCAGAAATGTCGGGTCCCTTTGGGTCGATTTCAATCTCGACCTTCTTTTCATTTCCAAATTTCTTACATTTGTCTTTATTTCTAACATCTGAACATAGTCAGAGTCATCATACATTAGTAAATAGTAACTTTACTCGTAATAAGCATCATCACAGTATATATACAAGTATCATTAACTTTTGACATCCTAGTGGCACGTATACACTTTTTAACTCAAAACAAACTCGGTTTAGTCCTAGAATCGGCTAAACATGTAGTTCTAATACCAATAAATGTAACACCCAAACCTATATAATTATACCTATACAGATTATATATGTCACCCGAATTTCTAAAACCATTTCCAAATCAAAAGTGATTTAAAATTTATTTTCTTAAAATGGTAGATGATATTATAAAAATATCATTTCATATGAATTATGTTTAATTATAACAAATTTAAGGTGAAAGATTTTTTATGAATAGTATTATGAACAGTAATTAACAATACCATGAACAGTGAACAGTGTACCAATGCACTACTACGGTGCCGTAAATAGTGTACCAATGCACAAAAACATTGAACTTAAAATGTGTATCGATGTACTGCTACAGTGTACCGATGCACTGCTATAGTAATTTCAGCAAATTATATAAAACTCATAAAAATTAACCTTTCATCACTATAAAGTTACCATTTTATTTCCAAATTAGTTCAACAAAATAAATTGAACATTAATAAGTACATGCCACTAACAAAGTCAACAATACATCATAGGATGTCTTACTGATATTGAAATATACTCCTCGATGGTTGATGTCATTCTGCACTCTTTACTCTACTACTGACATTTTACCTACGCGTGAAAATCATCACCCGCTAAGTATATACTTAGTGAGGCAATTTAAAACAATAAACAGTGCAATAGAACTCATGTGTGAATTTCAATGTCATAAACAAATGCCATAAGATCATGTTACATGCATGTCCAATATTTTACCATGATCAACATAATATAAAATTTCTTACCAATATATTTTCTATTTATCCCATAAGCTCGTAGGCTTATTTTACCAATATACTTACCATTTATCCCATAAGCTCGTAAGTTTATTTTACCAATATACTTACCATTTATCCCATAAGCTCATAAGCTTATTTGCATGGTTACCATTTATTAACCAATAAACCATAACCCAAAGTATAACTCTGTGACAAACCCGATATAGGAGTCAAATATTGCACCGAAGTGCTGAGGTCGAGCTTTGCTCACCTAATAATGCACCGTAGTGCTGAGGTCGGGTTTTACCCACCTTGTACACCGTAGTGTTTTGTACCGTGTCTTCACTAGACACTTTAAGGCCTGCACTATGTGCCTTCTCTAGCACTCTAATGCTACCTAATATACAACTGCTAGACTCAATGGCATGCCATTAATACCACTTATCCTTAATAACATACTTGGGTATGTAGTCTATTTTTATTTGATCTATCCATGGCAAAATATATCAATATCATTTAACATTGGGTTGTTCATACCCAGAATAATATTCATGGTAAAATATCACATTATTAATGATTAATACATTATAATTTCACACTGTGACATATCAATGCCATATCAAAGTTATAAAAATGACATAATATCATGCTGATATAAACAAGGTCGACTTATAGCAAGTCTTCCTGATGATGTATAAAACATCCATGTATAATGTCATGCATGTATTGCACTCACATTGACACTTTATATCATTCAAAATATGTACCTCACTATTGTCCACAATAAACCCTTTTCTATTTAACTTGCTTCGATCACAAATCAATCGCAATCTGTATAAATCACAAATTCATAATGATACATATGTTAGTATTGTACTAACATAAACATATCCCATAACAACTCCATAATATACTTCAAACTCATTTTCCACCAAATATTTTAACACCTATTAATTATTTTAATTTTGGTACCAATTTTTCCAACTTATATAAAATGGTCCTTCACCATTTTACCACTTAAAATTTCAATACAAAAATTCCAGTATTGAAAGTATTATCAACCAAATACCCATACAAAGCCATAATTACAATAAACACTCCCAACAATTTGAAATTTACATTACAAACACCAAACTTTCTAAACTTCCAAAAATAATCAAATTTCACATTCTAACACTCATTTTAATTCCCAAACAACAATTTCCAGTATAGTACATCAATTATATAACATTTACACAACAACCCATCAATTTTCTAAAATTTTCGAATTGATCCCTAACTATTTAAAAATTACAAAAAGGTCCCCAAATTTTTCTAAGGCTTGTAAAATACTTCCTTCATCATTTCCAACCCTTATATATTTTTTCCATAATTTTTCTCACTTAAACAATCCATGGCCGAAACTTAAAGAACAAGTTTTAGAAAGATTAAACATGTTCTAATCATCATACATACTTGAATATGAATATATTACCTCACAAACATCAAGATTCATCATCAATTTCATGATCCCTTAAATGAACACAAACTATAAAATTTGGGATCTTTGAACACCAACAAGATTATCATGAAATATTGGTACCAAATGATAACGTTTTTCGCGTATAATAATTTTCTATTTTCCGGCATACTCAAAATCCAAATGAATTTGCTTAAAAATTGAATTGAAGCTTTCTATCACCTTTGGAGAAACACATGGCAGCTTGGAGAAGAAGATGAGCAAGTTGGATGAAATGTTGGGTGCATTTCATATTAGTTTACATTTAATTCCACTATAAATGCATAAAATATTCATTTTATTGATATAAGTCCAAAACACCCTTAATGAATCTTTATATTCACCATAAAACCAACACACCTCATACTTATCATCTTTGAAAGTCAAAGATGAATTAATTTTACATTAATTTACGAAATTTCCCATGAATTTTTCAAAACTTGCGTTTTAGTCATTAAATTCCACTGTTTCGGTTAAAACTGAAAAATTGCACATTTCCAAACCAAATTTCACTGATATAAAATATTAAAATAATATTTTCAACCATTTTATAACATCCTTAAAATTTTCGTAAAACTTCAATTCGATCTGAATTATCGATTCCTTACTGGCTTTAACCATTTTAAATTTTTCTTTACTAAAATTCCAAATCCAAAAATATGATTTCTATAAAACCCCACTCTCAAGAGTAAACTATATATTTATGGAATAAAATTATTTTTAGGAAATTATCACTTAATTCCTCAAACTTTTCCCAATTTTCTACTTTGACCTTCAAACTTTCAAAATTTTGATTTTGGCCATTATCTAAATTTTTGGGGTATTACAATAAGTCAGATAAAAAATATATTAATTGTTAAATTTATAAAAATAGTATTAATTGAATAATTTTCTTAAAGATAGTTTTTTTGTATAACCACCCGTATTTGATCTATTGATCGACTAATTCTAATTGGATACTGTAGAGGCAAGGGCGACCCTTCCAACCTAGATTGCTTTATTCGCAATCGCCAGGATTCAAACCCCATACCTTACAAAAGGGATCTAATTGTTAAAAATACTTGGGAAGGCCAGATGAAATTTAAAATTCAAGATTCACTGTATTTGGATATAAATTCATAGATAAATCTATTTGTAAATCCCATACTTCTTCTCTTTTCTTTTTTGTCAAAACTAAAATGGGAAAATCATCTGAACCAAAGAGAAGAAGAAGAAGAAGCAAAATTTGCTATATGGGATTGTGGCAGCCCTATATATGATTCATATGAATTGGTATCGCTCAGTCATATGATCGAACGTCATCTAATGAAGCTACCATCTCTTGGAACTTCAAAGAGGCCGAGGTCCACCAAAACCAGATTTTCTGATCTCAAAATTGCAGATACTCCCACAAGCAATGCCAGAGCTAAACAATCATCTCCATTAATGAGTAGCTTGGCAGAGTATTTTGGGAGCAAGTTTTGGAAGAGAATAAGATTTGGACAGAAGAATAACAAACTTAAAAATTCAACAACTTTCATCTAAGGTAAACCAATTGTTTTCGAAAACTTTTTGTTGCTTTTGTCCATTGCTCTTCGTTTGAGTTCATAACACTCTAGGTTTTCAATAATTATAATCATACAAAACACCAATGCGGGCGTCCAATTGCAATAAATAAGAAAAACTAATGCATGAATCTGGTCAATGATGAAATCATGTAAGCATGTTATACGCAGAACTGGCAGTGCCTTGCTTGGGCACTGCAATGCACCACGAATGGTCTGAAATATGAATAACGTGTCTCTAGTTACTCCAGGTGTGTTCAATGTTGGATAGTTCTTTTCGTTTGCCAGATGAATGTTTAACATAGTATTAGCAAATTTTTACACGATTGAACGCGGAGCCTAACTCCATCGAATTTGAAATTCTAACTTTCACCTTCTACTATCTGGAGCTATGTCTGAGGAAAAAGTCATCCATTTCAAACAATGTAATAAAAAGCTAACATCATACGACAACTGATCGACAAACGACAATGCACTTGAACGTTCAAAAACTTGTATTGTATGATAGAATTATTCAAACTACGACTCGAATGCTCAAAGGGGTACTTCCAAAATCATAAGGTAATGATTGTAATATCTATAATATACCTAATGATTATAAAAAGCCAAATGAATTAACACAAGTTGATTGCAGCAGACTTTTGGGAGCTTCACCTTTTCCCTCCTCTTTCTAGTTTCTTGATACAAATCCTTTTCTAAGCTCGAAAACCAGCAAAGACTTACTCGATAGCTTTAAAATTTATAGGCTTGCTTATTGTAGAAACCGACATTGTAATACCCCCAACCCGTATCCGACCCGAATACGAATCCGAGGTATCACATTAACTTTTCAAAATCATTTGCTTTTATAAGATAATTGAAAATTTAAATTTATATTAAGTAAAACTTAATAATTTACATTATTACAATAAAAAATGTTTACAAAACCGATCAGAGCATACATAATTCAATCCTTTAATTACATGCCAACAATATTTAATATCACAAAAAGAACCTACTATTTAAATTACTTCTGATCTGATCTCTACTGAAGATATGTTGTCCCAACTGCCTATCCTTACTCTTCTGACTTCTTTGATCCTACGTGTGAAACACTCACATGCTATGTTATGGAGTTAGTGAGGCATACAATATATAAAAGAAACATTGAAACATAAAATCATGTAATTAACATTTATACTTACCATGTAGCACAGAGATAATCATGCATTACATCAATAAAAAAACATATAACATCTATCAAGACTTATTCATGTTATTTGTTTAATAGTCCATGGTACATTACTAAGAACTAAAGATATGTGAGTGCCTTGAGGTTATGCACAAATATTGTCACCGCAACTCGTATAAATTGCACCGAAGTCCCACATAGAATGTCCCGAAGGGCCACATAGTATTGTCCCGATTGACTGCGTAGAACCCTCGACTCTTGACATGCCTATTATACCCTCGGCTCTCATATCACATACTATGGGCTTTACCGTTTATATTATTTATTATACCTTATATCACATAGACAATTAATCACATAGGTCATGTCATATAGCATGTATCACATGTGCATGTAATCACGTAGATCGTATCATATAACTTATATTTTGTTCTCTTACTCTCACATAGATCATGTATCATATATAAACACATATAACTTATGCATGTACTCATGTACTCATAATAATCATATCAATCACATGCTTATATTTATGGAATCATGCAATCAAACATGTGAAATAGACTTGTCGTAAGCGATGTTTCCCCAAAACACTACATAGATAATAGTATGCGCTCACCTTGGCATCACTAGTCCAATCAAGCACCTATGACTCTTGAATACTCCTATAACTTTCAATCCTCTTGAACTTGTCTTCGATCGATATATACATAAATATATGACTTATATGAATATCGAATTTAGAATCACTAATAATTAATCACCCAAACTCAATCTTAAAGAGACACTTGATTCAAAAATTCCATAGGAAAAGTATCAATACCCGTGATACAGTACCGATACTTCCCAACTGTGGTATCCACACTACACTTCAGTATCGATACCCTTATTACATATAGGAATCCATATTTGAAAATGGTACCGATACCTTTACTCTAATATCGATACCCTTGGCATCGATGCTACTCCTCTAATATCGATACTACACTACTGATTCATTTAATTTCACAAAATGGTATCGATACTGTTCTTCCATTATCAATACCCTAACACAAATATCATCTACTTTTGTTTTGAAGTATCGGTACTGTTCATCCTGTACCGATACCCCTTGCCCAGAATTTATTCCTTTAACCCGAAAATTTATTAAAACTTATACAAAATCCATACTTTGAACTCCTTTCATTACTTAAAACTCAACTATACTCACACAACCCATCTTATATCACTATAACTGATCATAGTATTCAATAACTCACCATAACACTTGAAACTAAGAATCTTACTAAATTTTCAACTTTGTTATAAATCCTTTCTAACTTCATAAATTTCTTATTTCTAATGATGACAAGTCAAATATGGCTTAAACATCCATTTACTCCTTCTTTCCACAATTTCACTTAAAAACCCCTTATATTTAATCATCCATAACTTCTTCAACTTCTAATTATTACTTCTCTATAAGTTTTCTTAAGCTTTCCTAATGCTCCCTGACTCAAAACTACTCATAAATCGAAAGAAATAACCCACCAAAATCACTTTTACCTTATCTCTGCAATTCACGTTGAGAGGAGGAAGAATGATGAAGAATTTTCCAGAAAACCTTTACCCTTTCTCTCCTTTTCTCCATGTGGATATATAAAATACCCATATAAAATTTCTAATTCATTTACTTATCAATTAACTATTATGTCCTTCCATAATTCTTTCTTTTCTATTCAGTCGTATACAAAGATATTCCAATTAAGTCCATGAACTTTTCAATTTATGTAATTTGATCATTAAATCTTAAAATTTTACAATTTGGTCACTAACCCAGTTTTGTGATGTTATAAATCTCCCCCTTAAGAAAGTTTGACCTCGAATTTTCATTGCAAAAATAAATGGGGATATTTTCTACGTATATATTCTTCACGTTCCCATGTTGCTTCCTCTACTTTATGATTTCTCCATAAAACCTTGACCAAACGAAATTGTTTTATTTTTGAACTGTTTCACCTCATATGCTAAGATTTGCACAGGTTCTTCCTCATATGTCAGGTCAGTTTAAACTTCTATCTTTTATGGTGCAACAATATGATAAGGATCATATCAGTATCTTTGAAGCATGGATACATGGAACACATTATGAATTTTTTCCATTTCAGATAGCAATGCTAACTGATATGCCATGGGTTCCACTATTTTCACAATTTCATATGGTCCAATAAATCTGGGACTAAGTTTTCCTTTCTATCCAAACTGTAATACCTTATTCCAAGGAGATACCTTCAGGAAAACTTTATCTCCAACATCAAATTCAATTTTCTTTTCTCTTAAGATCATCATATGACTTCTGTCTGTCGGATGCCACTTTGAGATTGTGTTGAATCTCCCAAACTTTCTCTTCTACATCTTGAATCAAATCCGGAGCAAGAACACTCTGATCTTTTAGTTCATACCAGTTCAATGGCGTATGAAATTTTCTCCCGTATAAAGCCTCGTAGGGAGCCATCCTAATGCTTGACTGGTAGCTATTGTTATAAGCAAATTCAGCAAGTGGAAAATATTTCTCTCATGTTCCCTTGAACTCAATAATACATGCTCTTAACATATATTCCAGGATTTGGATAGTTCACTTTGTTGTCCATCTGATTGAGGGTGAAAAGTTGTACTGAAGTTTATTTGAGTCCCTAAGGCTCCGTGCAAAGCTTTCCAAAATCTCGATGTGAATCGAGGATCTCGGTAAAAAACTATTGAAATAGGTACACCATGTAGTCGAACAATCTCTCTAATGTACAACTCAACATATTTATCCATAGAGAAATCAGTTTGAATGGGAAGAAAATGTGATGACTTGGTCAAAGACGAAGCTATCATCGAAATGTTCTTAACGAATCTTCGATAATAACCTGCAAGACCCAGGAAACTCTGAACGTCAGACACATTCTTTGGAATTTCCCATTCTAGAATGGTTTTTATATTTTGAGGATCAACCTGAATTCCCTCTGCAGAAATTACATGCCTAAGGAATGCCATGTCATTTAACCAAAACTCACACTTAGACAGTTTGGCATATAGCTTATTATCTCGTAGAGTTTGCAAAACTACTCTCAAATGCTCACTATTTTCTTCATTGGAATTAGAATACACCATTATATCATCGATGAAAATAACTACGAACTAATCTAAATAAGGTTGAAGCATTCTATTCATAAGATCCATAAACGCAGCAGGTGCATTTGTTACACCAAACGGCATAACAATGAACTCATAATGACCATATCTCGTTCTAAAAGTCATTTTTTGAATATATTTTTCATGAATCTTCAGTTGATGATAGCCATAACGGAAATCAATCTTAGAAAATATAGAAGCTCTCTTTAACTGATCAAACAAATCATCGATTATGGGGAGAGGGTACTTATTCTTTATGGTCACCTTGTTGAGCCGTCGATAATCAATGCAAAGACGCATTGAACCATCATTTTTCTTCACAAATAACACTAGAGCTCCCCAAGGTGACACACTTGGTCTGATAAATCCTTTCCCTTATTTAACAATTCTTGCAACTGAATCTTTAATTCACTTAATTCCTTCGGAGCCATTCGATAAGGTTTCATTGCAATCGGTGATGTTCGAGGCATTACTTCAATATGAAATTCAACCTCTCTATCTGGAGGTAATTCTGGTAACTCTTTAGGAATGACATCTAGAAACTCTCTAACTATTGGAATATTTTCTAACCCTTTCTCATTTTCCCTAGTTTTTATCATATTAGCAATGAAACCTTGACATCCTTGTAACAATAACTTCTTTGTCGACATCTTTGATATTACGTTTGCTAACGGGTTAAATCATTCACTGATCACAATCACTTCTAATCCCTCAGAACTAATCAAATTACTCTTTTCAATCTAAAATCAACATTTGCATGATAATGGTATAGCCAGTCTATTCCCAAAATTACTTCAAATTCGTCAAAGGGTAATTCCATCATATTAGCAGGGAATTCAATTCCCTGAATCCTTATGGGAGACTCTCGACACACTCGATTTACCTGAGCACTATGCCCTAAAGGTTTAGTCACTATCAGATCACTACTTGTTGTTTCTAATTGGATTATCAACTCTTTCACTAACTTGCTTCTAATATATGAATAGGTGGAACCCAGATCAATCAATACCTAAACAAATTTATCATACAATTGAAAAATACTTGCAATGATCTCTGGATCATCACGATCCTCTGTTGTCTTAATGTTATAAACCCTGGAAGTTGTGCGTACTTCGTGTTGGGTGGAGGACTCAGACTAATTTCTTCCTCTACCTCTTCCTCTTCCTCTTCCTCTATGGGATACTGAAGCAAATTGTTCCGACTGTGCAGGCTCTCCAGCCATCATTGGATAATCCTAGATAAAATGTCTGGTGTCCTCACATCGAAAATAAGCTCCAGAGACCACTCGATAAACTCCAGTATAGTTATTTCCACAGTGTTGACACTGTATTGCTTGACCCTGATTATATCTCCCAATTCCATACCCTACAGATTGAGTCTTTCTAACTCTCATCTGATTTGATCCTCTGTAGAGGATATAGCTGGCTCATACCTCATCTAAAATTGGAAACTAGAATCTCTACCTCTCTTTGATGGTGCTGAACTCGTTGAAGCATCAATTCTCTTGGATGTTTGAGCTTTCTGTTCTCCAAACATCTTATTCTAAGATCTCTCAAGAGCTTTAGCACGATTGACTACCTCTTGGAACGAAGATAAATTTAGAACTATCAACAGCTCTTTCAATCTGGGGTGCAAGCCCTCAACAAACCAATCACAAGCATCTTTTTCGGTCAAAATAAGCTCGACAGCAAAACCACTTACCTTATTATACTCACTCATATTCATACACGTGCGATTCCCTTACTTCAGGCTAATAAACTCTTGATTCATTTACCTTATGAATTGATCTCCAATAAACTTATGCCTGAACTCTTCTAAAAACAAGGATCATGTCACTTGGTCACTTGTCAATCTCATGGTGACATTTGTCCACCATACTCTAGCTTGTCCACGTAGCAATGAAACTACTCCATCTAACTTCTCCACTTCAGAGCAGTGGAGACCATCTAACATGATCTTCACATCATTCAACCAAAGGTTCGTAGTAATAGGACCTTCTTCTGCTTCACCTCTGAATTCAGGAGCTCCAAATCCTTTCAACTCTTTAGTAATATTCATTCTAGGGATTGAGGAAGCAAAAGCTTGGAAATGCATCAGGATAGCGTCTAATTTCCTGAAGAACACCTCTTGGTTTTGTACAGGCACTCCCTGAGGTGTCTTTACTTCACCTTACCTGGCCAGGACATTTGAATTGCTACTTCCCTCATGCCTATCATCTCCCGCTTCACTTCAGGACCTCTCGTGATCATACTTCTAATAATACATAACCATATAATTATATTAATAAGACAACATACTCATTACTCTATCATATCAGAAGTTTTCATTATTTTGTTGGCATGTATCCTTTTCAAATCACTTTTAACTTTAGTTTATGCCTAGAATCAGCTAAACCTTAGCTCTAATACCATTAAATGTAACACCCCTAACCAGTATCTGAACCGGATACGAATCAAGGTCTCACATTAACTTTTCAAAATCATGTGCTTTTGTAAGATAATTGAAAATACAAATTTATATTAACTAAAACTGAATAATTTACATTATTATAATAAAAAAGGTTTACAAAACCGATCAGAGCATGCACAATTCAATCCTTTAATTGCATACCAACAATATTTAATATCACAAAAAGAACCTAATATTTAAATTGCTTCTGATATGATCTCTGCTGAAGATATGTTATCCCAACTGCCTATCTTGCACTTCTGACTTCTTTGATCCTACATGTGAAACACTCACACGCTAAGTCACGGACTTAGTGAGACATACAATATATAAATGAACCATTGAAACATAAAATCATGTAATTAACATTTATACTTACCATGTAGCACAGAGACAATCATGCATTACATCAATCAAAAACATATAACATCTATCAGGACTTATTCAAGTTCATTGTTTAATAGCCCATGGTACATTACTGAGAACTAAAGATATGTGAGTGTATTGAGGTTGTGCATAAATGTTGTCAAAACATCTCGTATAAATTGCACTGAAGTACCACATAGAATGTCCCGAAGGACTGTGTAGAACCCTCGACTCATGGTATGCCAATTATACCATCAGCTCTCATATAACATACTATGGGCTTTACCATTTATATCATTTATTATACCTTATATCACATAGACAATTAATCACATAGGTCATGTCTTATAGCATATATCACATGTGCATGTAATCACGTAGATCGTATCATATAGCTTATATTTTGTTCTCTTATGCTCACATAGATCATGTATCATATATAAACACATATAACTTATGCATGTACTCATGTAGTCATAATAATCATATCAATCACATGCTTGTATTTATGGAATCAAGCAATCAAACATGGAAAATAGACTTGTTTCAAGTTATGTTTTCCCAAAACACTATATACATAATAGTATGCACTCACCTTGGCCTCACTAGTCCAATCAAGCACATATGAATCTTGATTACTCCTATAACTTTGAATCTTCTAAAACTTGCATTCGATCGATATCTACACAAATATATGGATTATATGAATATCGGATTTTTAATAACTAATAATTAATGACCCAAACTTAATCTTAAAGAGACACTTGATTCACAAATTCAATAGGAATAGTATCGATACCCATGATATAGAACCGACACTTCCCAACTGTGTTATCGATACTACACTTCAATATCGATACCCTTATTATATACTGGAATCCATCTTTAAAAATGGTATTGATACCTTTACTCTAATAATGATACCCTTGGTATCGATGCTACTCCTCTAGTATCGATACTACATTACTGATTCGTTTAATTTCACCATATTGTATTGATATTGTTCTTCCAGTATCGATACACTAACCCAAATATCACCTACTTTTGTTTTGAAGTATTAGTATTGTTCATTCAGTACCGATACTCATTGCCCAGAATTCACTCCTTCAACCCGAACAATTTACTAAAACTTATACAAAATCCATACTCTGAACTCCATTTATTACTTCAAACTCAACTACACTCACACAACCCATCTTATATCACTATAACTCATCATAGTATTCAATAACTCACCATAGCACTTGAAACTAAGAATCTTACTAAATTTTCAATTTTGTTATAAATCTTTTCTAACTTCATAAATTTCTTATTTCTACTGATGACAAGTTAAATATGGCTTAAACATCCATTTACTCCTTTTTTTCCACAAATTCACTTTAAAACCCCTTATATTTAATCATCCATAACTTCTTCAACTTTTAATTATTGATTCTCTATAAGTTTTTTTAAGCTTTTCTAATGCTCCCCGACTCAAAACTACACATAAATCGAAAGAAATAATTGACTAAAAACACTCTTACCTTATCTCTTCAGTTCACGTTGAGATGAGGAAGAAGGATGAAGAGTTTTCCAGAAAACCTTTACTCTTTCTATCCTTTGCTCCACGTGGATATATGAAATACCCATATAAAATTTTTAATTCGTTTACTTAGCAATTGACCATTATTTCCTTCCATCATTCCTTTTTTGCTATTCAGTCCTACATAAAGATGTTCCAATTCAGTCCCTAAACTTTTCAATTTATCTAATTTGATAACTAAATCTTAAAAGTTTACAATTTGGTCACTAAATCGGTGTTTATGATGTTACTTACATGGTTTGATAAACCATGAATCTCTAGGGCTCTGATGGAGTAGGAGATGTTGGTTGCTTCAAATAAGGATACTACAAAAAAAGAATGGAGACATTAAGAAATGTAAGCATTTTTATTTGTTCATGAAACTCTAGGATTATATAAATCAGAATAAGGAGAAATGAGAATTCATGGACTAATAAAAGTTACATTACACAAGAATATGGTGAAAGTGGTCTAGGGAATCTAAAGTTTCCATCAGCCTTGGATTCTGTTTTAGGAACTGAATTAATTAGAGGGGTTACTGCTGTTGCTTCAACTTTTGGCTCCGGTTTTGCCTCTGTAGGTGAAAGAGTGGTCTTGCTAGTGGTAGGCTATGATGGAGTAGGCGACGTTGGAGGCTTCAAATATGGATACTGCAACCAATAACAAAGAAAACTTTAGCATTTCACCACTTATAATACAAATATATACAATAGAAAATGAAGTGAAAAAAAGGACAATAAAGAAGCATATGGTTAAAGTGGTCTAGAAATTCCAGAGATTCCATTTGCCTCGACTTTTGTTTGGGGAACCGATTTAACTTGAGGGGATTTTGCTGCTGCTGGTTCGACTTTGGGTTCAGGTTTTGCCTCCGTAGGTGCTGGAAGAGCTTTGCTAGTAGTACTTGTTGGTAGAAGGGCCACTCCAATTTGCTGAGTTCACAGCTAAATGAAAATATACAGAATATTTTCATAGAAAAGAAGCAATGTTTTATTATTGAGAAACTATGAGAGGCATTGAAAGAACACATTGTGCAATAAATTTTCTTTGGAGATACCTTCACGTCGTCAACAAGTTCCTTAGGAGCCAACTTTGTGTTTAAGAATTCGTCAACTTGTTGCAGAGTTTGCTTTCGGTCATGTTACAAATAGCATAGTAGAAACTAGGAAGTCAAATTAAGACATTAATGTACTTGGGGTGCTAGAGAGTAAGATTGAAGTATTCAAAATTTGTTCATAGCCATCTTGTTACAACTTAAATATAACAGTCGGACAGTTCCCTATGAGGTTAAGCTTCTCAGACAATCGGTCACTTGATTTAATAAGGTATCGAAGATCCAGAGTTCAAATTCTAGACCTAGTGTATTGTTGCATAATGGACTGTACAATGCTTATTAATCTTTTTTCTGATTGCGTGTTCTTTCAAGATAAATAGAAATTGGCGACTTACCTCTGCATATAGGAGCTTCTGCTAACAAACTGCACAATAGCAGCTGAGCCTAGAAGTTGAAGGATTGTGTCTAATTGCTGAAGATATGGGAATGTCACAAATTGAGTTGTGTATATATATAAACTTAAATCAAAACAAAATAACGACAAAAGAACAACAAGTACATAAACCTTTCTTCTAACTTGCATTATTGCCACCTTTCTGCCAAACGCATAGTTAGGCATTACTCTTTTATTTTAGAGCAATTTTAACTATAATAATTATTCATAATACCAATTAACTCAATACGGTAATTCACAAACTTATTATAATTTATGTGGGTTGCACACCCATTAACAATACTGAAATTCATAAATTTATTATGAATTTATTAGTTTTGTATACAAACTGCTCATACGAAAATTCATAAACTTATTATGAATTTCTTAGTTTTGCACATACATAAAGTGCTTGTAAGGAAATTCATAAACTTAATATGAATTTTTTTGTACACACAAAGTGCCCATACGAAAATTCATAAACTTATTATGAAATTCTTAGCTTTGCACACAAAGTGCCCATATGGAAATTTATAAACTTATTATGAATTTCTTAGCTTTGCACACAAAGTGCCCATATGGAAATTCATAAACTTATTATGAATTTCATAGTTTTGCATACAAAGTACCCATACAAAAAATCATAAACTTATTATGAATTTCTTAGTTTTTCACGCATAATTTCATTTGGTAATCACCATACATATATTAAGAAACATGTATATATATAACTATAATAACATATAAGAACATAATAAATGCACTCACCCGGCTTGCCTCGTTGTTATACCCAAAATGCAAATCTGACTACTTACCTACTTTATCTTTGCCTTTCGTTTTGCTGGACTTGAGAGTTTGATTATGATCTACATAAGTATCCATTAAAGATATATACTATACTAAATGTTAGTATATTCCCTAACATTTATACTTTAATAATATTCACAAGTACTATTATTTAAATTTCTATAACAATTTCAGCTTATTTTTTAATTTCTGTCTCAATAGTATCGGTACCCTTACCATGGTATTGATACTTCTATAATGTGGTATCGATACTCCCTTACAGTATCAATATCATTCTGTAATCAATGGTATCGATACCTTCTCCATAGTATCGATACCCCCTCTCAGTATCGATACTAATTACATCAGTATCGATAATGTTCAGCTGATTCTTCCAATTTTAAGCCTATAGTATCGGTACTGTTCTATCAGTACCGATACCCTTACCCATATTTTTCATTTTTCAGCCTGATTCTTACCCAAATTTGGTTAATTATCCTTATGTTTACTCCCAATAATACTATTAATTATTTCTTTACTTATCCATACTAACTTTCTTTCATTTAGCTTATTACAACATCTAGAATCTTCCAAGAACATTTTTATCTAAGAATCATACCATTTTTTCTAACATGTTCTTAATCCCAACCAATGCTTCTAATCTCCTATTTACTTCTTTGACAAGTCAAATATACCACTAAACACCAATAAAAATGATATTCTAACATATCATTCAAAAACCCATTTTCTTAAATCTCAATTATTTCATCCATCTCTTAGTTTTAATCTTATTTCATCCTTCCTTAACCCTCTATGATGCTAAAATATTTCAAAAAACAAACCAAAAACTAAAGGAAAAACTTGTCATATGGAACTTTACCTTTGGATATAGAGGAGAGCTCTTTCACGGGAAAGAATGAGAGAAAGTAACTTAGGTTTTCCCCTTTTTCCATACTTTAATAACTTATTAAAATGAATATTAAATTCATTTCCCTTTAAAAGACCAAAATGCCCTTTTTACTCATCTATTGTTACAACTTAGTCTCAAACACTATTTCAAATCATTTTCTCATCTTTTATCATTTATTCAAATAAATCCTCAAATTTTAAATCTTTTTTATAAAGCCACTGACCTAATATTTGGGGTATTACAGAGATGGCTTGGACGGTTGATGTTAGGGTAGGTGTGTGAGCTAGAATATGAGTGAAAATGATGAAGGGGTTGGTTTTGAGTGATGATGGGTATGGTAGTGGTTTAAGAAAGAAAGGGATGGCGATGGTGGTGATAAGACGATAGTATCTTAAGAAAAACTCAAAGAATAACCTATACTAAAGAGTATAGATCCAACCTTTATATGTTTTCTTAACGAGTGGTAAACAAGGACTTGGACCACTAGATATAAAGATATAGGAACCACAAGTATCTATGGAAAAGTAGAGTTGTTGATGCCACAAGTATTGCTACTTGATAACTCAATAAATTTACAAAATGACTAAGGAAAATAGAATAACTTTAATGCCCCAAATCCCATGTCACGAGTTCGGGCTAAACCGATAAAACCTTAAAATAAACCTATTAGCTTGTAAGAAGACCATGACCCAAGTTGAATGGATTTGAGCTTGCTTGAGCTCAATATGAGTTTAAAAGGGGACACCTTTATAATGGAGTTAAGACTTGAGGGACAAAGGAAACAATTTACCCATTTTTAGCAACAAAAGCTGAATTCTTTTTATTGTGCCTATCTCACCTATTGATTCCTCTTTTCTTCCTCGTCCATTTTGTCATCTTCTTCATCTTTCTCTCATTTGCTTTCTACTTTAAATCATAAAAGGTGTAAACTTGGTAGCTTGTCAATCATAGTTTGGCATTAAAAGGTAATAATCGAAATTAGCACCTGTAGAGCTTCCATTTGAGACCATAAGATCATGCTTTGGTCATGGTTTTCAAAACATGGATTTTAGTGGGGTTTGGGAAACATTAGCTACTTAACCCGTTTTTGAAGGATTTCAACTTTAGGAATTTTTTTTAATACCTTTCTAACCTCTCAAACAAGTTATTATTTCATTATTTTATCCTTATTTAGTGAGAGAAGTAGGAGAAAGCTCCAAAGCTAGAGGAAAGGAAAAGCTTGTTCTTGGTTAACCTTGATGTGTCATCCAACAACTTAGAATCAAAGTTTACACACTTCTAACTCAAGTCTACCACATGTAGATCATTAGATAAGTTTTTATAGGTTGCATGAGTTACGAAGCATGTCTATGGTAGATTATATATTTTGAAATTTCAGCATGTTAAAACCCTTTTTATGATCCTTTAATCTTACGTAAGACTTAAATAATAAATAAGAACCTCTATAAGACGTTTGGGCTTGAAGTTTGGTATTTTTCGTGCCCAAAACATGGTATTTTTGGGCAAGAGTATATGTATTGAAAGAATAATACTGATATTATTCTTCAGCAAAGGTAAAAATAGGAGAGTTTGGGAAGAAAATATCGATACTCATTCAGATTGTATCGATACTACGGGCCCAGTTTGATACCAACAGGGTGGTATCAATACTGGAGACACAAATCAGATTTTAGTAACCATTTTTGGTATCGGTACTCAAGGATGTATCAATACCCAGGGTAGAGTATCGATACTCCCATTATGAGTATCAACACTGAGGTGTTTTTCAAAACATTGAACCTAATTTTGGTATCGATACTCTAGCCAGTATCGATACCCCAACACCAGAATATCAGCCTTATTTGACACTCGAGAAACAACCAAGACACTCGAGTCTCTTTAGCAGAACACGAAAGTAGGTTGGATATCCAGTCAGTGCCAAGGCACTTTAGTTATCAACTAGGTGCAGATGCCCTAAGACTCGATGGCATAAGTTAACGGGTGTACATTTTCAATGTAGCTCCAGATCTCACCCAAATACCTTCAGAAATCCTAGATGGGTGAGTAAGCTCTAAGATACAGAATCCTTAGTTGCTCCATAATTCATACCTCAACTTGTTATATTAGTATTTATATGTCTTCATACCTATGGCACTTGTATACTCGTCTAGAAAATGCATGTAGTACAATATAATTATTAATGTGGCCATGAGCTAGAAAGCTTAGCGTTCATAATGTGTTTCTGTGCCCATGTTCATAAGTGATCAATAGGCTGCATTGTCATCGACAACAGTTCCAGATAAGTCGAGGCATTCAGAGTACATCTTGAGTCATTCTTAGAGGGCATGCACTATTTATGGACCATTATGTATTAATTCATAACTCTTTTGATTTAAACTCAGTATTGAATTATTTTTGGTATATTTTGGGAGCTCTCCATAGTTTATAAACTCACACTATTATCATGTTTTATTTTTTTACTATATATGAAACTATAGATGGAATTTTTATCAGATGATTTTGCAATCAGTTTTAAAAGAAAAATTTTGGGTTAGCCACTTCAGTGGTCCCATATGATATTCTAATCCATTAATCTTTAGTTTGTATTGAATTAGGGTGTCATATTTAGTTGTATCATGGCGTCATGTTTAGTCGTTTCGAGGACCCACAAGTTAGAGTCAGTTAGCTTCTATACATGTACATGCCTCTAGAGAGTCAAGAGTACCATAATGATTGAAATTATGATAATGACATCTATTTCTTTTTAATTTTAGACAAAACATATGGTTGATGATATAATATATAGTCAGGATAGTAGGGACATGACTCATGCATCCCTAACAACTGATACTAGTAATGAGTTTGTCCCAGATATAGATCAGCCAGAGATACCAATAGACGCGGGGGTAGAGGAGGTGATATTCTTTAAGGACATCACTCTGTACTTAGACAGATTGCTAGGTCCTTACCTAGTACTTTGGTTGTACCACCTCCCCCACTAGTACTCGCACCTTAGCCAGCGATAGTACCCTAAGAGTCCCTAGTAGAGAGGCTTCGTAGATAAAAAAATCTCGTAGTTCTTTGGTTCAGGGGATGATGATACCATAGCAAAAGATCAACTGCTTATTGATATGCTCTGCACCTTCAGATATTTCCATCTTACCTTATATGGTAAGCTTTAAGTGCATCATCGCCCTACTTAAGGGTGATGCCATAGATTGATGGGAGGTCATAGAGGTGACTATAGAGCAAGAGAGAACGATGTAGGAGAAGTTCTTTTCAGAGCTCAGACATAAATATACCAGGGAGGCTCACACCGATGATTTGATAGAGCAATTTGTTCACTTGGTTAAGGGGGTCTGGACATTGATGGAGTATAAGTACGAGTTTCTTTGGCTGAGCAGATACGTACTTGACTTGATCTCTACAAATGAGCATTGTCGTCTGATAACTTTCCAAAAGAGTTATCATTAGGATCCCTTTTACCTAAGTATAGTTTGAACTTGAGCATTTTAGGATCATATTTGTTTACTTTTTACATATTTTGCATATTAGGAGTTGAATGGGATGTCTAGCGTTGATTTGAATTTTTAATGCTGAAAAAATGTTGTATTGATGTTGTAGCATTGGTTGAAGCTGTAGAAAATGATGATTGGAGGCTGTAACAACTGATAAATCACCAGATGGTTAGGAGAACCTTCTAGATGGGTCAAATGGATCGGGATGCTACTAATTAGCTGGAAAACACTTGAAACTTGGAGGCATTTATTTGGAACATGAAAATTTCCTCAATCCTATAAATTAGAGTATGTTGTGAGCTGAGAGGGATGATTTGGAACCATTTGAAAGTACCATTCTTCCCGTTATCCAGCCATACGCCATTGTAGCTTAAGGCATTGCTAGGGAGTGTTACGACATTAATAGAGCTCGCTGAGTAGCATCGACAGCCAAAAGATCACCATTCGAAGCTTATTGTTTGAGAGGTGGAATGAATTTGGATGTTCTCTAAACTCTATGTGTTACACCCCAGAATTTTGGTTAGTGACCAAAATATAAATTTTGAAAGTTTAATGGCCAAAGTATAAAGTTTGGAAAATTCAAAGACTAAAAAGATATTTTTCAAAAGTTTAGGGACCAAAAGTGTAATTTTGAAAATTTACGTGTTTTGACCCCATAAATGAATAGTTCACCCCCAAGAATGATGTTTTGGTGGGAATCAAATTTTTGATGTGAAATTTGTGTTAAAAACTAGAAAGTGTTAAAGTCCGATAAAAATTCAGTAATTCGGATCGAATATGAATTTTGAGAAAATGGATGGACATAAAATTAAGCTTTTAAATATCATTTCTTTATTTTAAAATGATGTAAAATATTATGACCATTGGATTTGAGAATTTATTACCATTTTCAATTTGAACAATTAGATTAAAATGCCAAGATTGAAATTTTTGGAAAGTTGCATGGATAAAATGGTAAAGCGTATGATATTTTGTCCATCTTTGACTTTGGGAAGATGATAAGGGTTATGTGGCTTAGAATGAAGGTAATTATCAAGTTTCGTTAATGATAAAATTGTCATTTCCCAATTAAATGAATTTTAAATTCATTTAAGCTTAATAAATGAAAAATGCACATGAGATTAATTATAAATTTCATGGAAATCAAGCCTTCTTCAACCTCCATTTCGTTCTCCTTCGTAACACTAGGTAAGAGAAATTTTATTTTTCATTTTTGAGTAATTTCCTTTGGTTTTTGGGTTAAACCGTGAAATAGAAAATTGTTTTATTTGAAGAGCTCTATCATTTGGTACCATTATTGCATGCTAATATTGTTTGAATGTTAAGTTCCCAAATTTTATGGTTTATGTTCATGTTAGTGTTTCATGAATTGATGATAATTTTTGAGTTTTTTTGATGTTGTAGAATCATTTTCAAGCTTGATTGATGATCAAAACCACCTAGAAATGTTATTATGATTTTTGGCCTAAACCCTAAATTAGGGAAGTTTATGGTTTAATGAAAATGAGTTACGGGTTTAATTGTAGATGTTTTGAAATATTGAATAGATGTTGATTTCATGCTTGAATGAAATTGAAATTAAGAAACCTACTCCCCTAACATTTGGCCTAAGATTTTGGAAGTGAGAAAAATTATGGAAATATTTGTATGGTTTGGAAATGATGTAGGAAGGATTCTACAAGCCTTAGAAAAATTTTAAGGCCATTTTGTAAATTTATAAAAGTTGGGGGACTTATTCATCAATTTTGTAAAGTTATGGGATTAATGTTTAATTATTCAATAGTTGATGGAATATGATGGAAATTAATATTAGAGTGTTGAAATTGACGTTAGAATGTGAAATTGGGTCATTTTAGAAAGTTGATAAAAATTGAGGATTAAATCACAAGTATGGAAAAGTTGGGAACTTAAGTAAAAATGTTATGTGAAGTTTAGATAAATTTGGATAAATAGGAAATTTAATGGTCAAATTAAAGTGTTAAGGTCAACAATTATGTTGTGACATGAAATTTGTATTGATTGAGGATTATAAGAATTTTAAGAATTTATTTTCTAATGTATGCATATGTTAGTAAGATTCTAACATGTTGTTTGAATTTCACGTGTTTTTAAATGATGCTCATTTATATTGTGTACTTGAAATCAAGATCAAACAATATTAAATCTAAGGAGAAGCTTGATGATGAATGATAATTTCTAAGGAAGAGCTTGATGATGAATGAGTGCAAATTTAATTTGTACTTATGTTATCTAATAAACATTAGCTTGCGATGAGACCGTGACGGAGTTACTATGGTAAGAAGTGACTTTTAATTGGTATGTGATTTATGGTTTATGCATATATGTGCATTTGGTGAACTAATACAATTAGTGAACAAGCTGAATATGCAAATTGGTGAAGTTTGCCTAGAAATTTAAGTTATGAATAGTAAGTTTAGAAAATCACCATAAATTATACAGAAAAGATTAGAGAATGAAATTTATACCGTTGGATTTTTATATCACTCTAGTTTTGTTTAACATAAACGACTATTGATTTTGAGGTGTATACAAAAAGATATGAATTTTCAATCGATGGTAGGTCAGAACATTGCAGTAGATTTTGTAAGTCAACTTTGAGAATTTATTATAAATTGCACAAATTGAACTAGAAGAAGTTCCTTATATTGTTAGACTCTTATTTGAGTGTAGTTGCTATTGGTATAAACATAATAATTTCTGAGTAAGTAGATTAATACAGAATAATATTTCTTTAAAGGTAGTGCAAACTGCCTGAATATGAATTGGTGAAATTTTTTGAGATCGAAGTGAATCTAAAGCAAAGGATTAAGCTTAAAGCTTAGTGAGGCTTATATTTTTACTTTTATATAATGTCAAAGTGATTGTAATTCATCCATAATATTATACGTGGATGCTTTAAACATCATTGGGTAGGACTTGCGATAAGTCTACCTTATTTGTGTTGGCATGATATTTATGTCATTTACCATACATTTGACATATTCTAAATATGTCAAAGGTTGACTATAAAATACATTGATCACTGATTACTGTATATGATGTTTATAATGAATATATATGATTTTTATCACAAATTTTATTTCGAGTATGAACTGCCCAATGCCAAATTATATTGATATATATTGCCATTAATGAAATAAAAATAGACTATATGCCCAAGTAAGTCATCGAGAGATAAGGTATAGTTGGCATGCTGTAGAGTGCAATAGTCATAAATTTGATTCAACACTATAGTGTGTAAGGACACTTAGTGCAGGTGGTGGGAACAACCTTATGTGTCATATCCATATCAACATTAGACTGTAAACTTAGTGCAGGTGGTGGCAATGACCTTAATTGTCATATCTAGATTAGCACTAAATGTAAACTTAGTGCAGGTTATGGGCACGACCTTATGATCCATAGCCCTATGGTGCAGTTACTTGACTCGAATACATATGGTCCTCAGGGTTTAAATTTGGCTATGGTTTATGGGTTAATTAATGATAAACAAGTGAATAAGCTTATGAGCTTTTGGAATACATGACAAGTATATTGGTAAGAAATTTTATATCTAGTTTATATCATGTTAATATATAGTAACATGGTTAGAATATAAGTAAAGCGATGATCATGCATTGAATATTATTTTTGTTTACATTTATGTGTTGCATTTCCTTGAATGTTTCTATGATTTCCTCACTAAGCATATACTTAGCGTGTGATGATTTTCACGCGTAGGTAAAAGAAAGCAAAAGGAGTAAGGAGTTGAGCTGACATCAATAGCCAAGGAATATTTTCAGGTAACATTGATGACATCTTATGGTGTTTTAAAGTTTCTAGCTAGCATGTATACAAATAAGAAATGTTTGTAAACTATTAATATAGTTAGTATCAAATATAATTTAGTATGTATAAATATTATGATACTAAACTATGTTTTAAATATTACTTTAAATGGTATTTTAAACTAGACATTTATTTTTATTATATGAAATAGACTAGAACCCCTGTTTACTACATGAAACCGGATTTGAAACAGAAGTTGAAATATTATATTTTGAATTTTTCTTGGATTAATTATTTTATAACAAATGTTAGAATTTGGGAACTTGTGAAGGAAACAAATTTTACCCATTTGGGTTAAGAAATGTTTTGAATATTTTATGTGACATCTTTGACTCATTATACTACACATATACGGGTTAAGGGTGTTACACTATGGATGTTATTTTGTATTGACTACTTTATGTTTTGTTATGCTACTTCTTTTATATGCTATTTACTTCATGGTTTCTATTAGAAATAGTAGTAATTAAAAGTATGATATTTCAATTATTTTCTAAAAAAAATAACTGATTGATTTATTGTGCACTTTTGATAGCATTGATATTTCTTAGTGACAGTGTGTATATTGAAGAATATGCATCCAATTATTTAGCATTGTTAATATTTAAATTATTTAATTAATGATAGTTGATTAGAGTAGTTCAAATGGTTTTAATCATTATTGATCACATAATGTTTATTTTACTTAAAGTATGATTTGCTTTATACTATCCCATGCAATTTGATTATTGACTTAATGCTCTTACCAATGCTGTAGCATTGCCTGAATTTTTATACATTGATTTTTTAGCTCATTTAAATTGTTCTTTTAAACACACATAATTTGTATCAGCTTAGATTCTAATGAAAAATGCATTGCTTCATGTGGATATGATACTCGTATCTCATTGAGCTACCACTTTACTAATCGATCATTGGTGCATACTTGCAGTATCACTATTGTATTTATCAAGCATCAAGTTTTTGGCGCTATTACTGGGGAGCATCTATTTTACTTAGAGTCTTTTTAATTAATTTTCTTATTTTCTTTTTTCTTTTTCTAGGTAGTTCTTAGTTCCAGTTATAGTGGTTTATGCCCCTTAGTGGCGATGAATTATAGCCGATTGATCCTAGAGAGGACTCCTAGGAGATGCCATCGCGATGCTGCAAGAAACTAAGTATCTATGGCTAGATAAGGGAATGGTGTTCTATCGTCACTGCATAATGATGAAGATATGAATTTGCTTATTGGTCATGGAGCAGGACAACCATTTTTCAATATGTAGTGCCAACGCTGGATGATCTGTATCTAGGTAGAGTAAGGCCAGGTATTAATGCTGTAAATTTCGGGTTGAAGCCGGTGATGTTCAAAATGTTACAATCCATGGGACAATATAGACGGTCTATTTCTGAAGATCCACGAGCCCATTTATGGGAATTTATGGAGGTTTTCCCTCGCATTATCAATTTCAAAGCTTAAGAAAACAAATTTAATTCAATTAATAAATACCAAAAACAAATGTATATCAAACAAAACTCTAAAATTCAAAATAAAATTTTAAAGTCTAATGTCCAAAAAAAATAATAACAATTCCTAAATAAATATAAACTCATTTGTTTATCATGGTGTTCCATAGGAAGCATTGAAGTTGAAGTTATTTCCTTATTTGTTGCGTGATAAAGCTAGAGCATGGTTGAATTCACTACCACCTGGTGCTATAGTATCCTAGAATGAATTAGCACATAATTTACTACTACGATTTAACCCACCTAATATGAATACTAAGCTTCAAAATGATTTGACTTCATTTAAGTAATTGAATTATGAAATCTTGTATGAAGCATGTGAAAGATTCAAGGATTTGTTGCGGAAGTGTCCTATGCATGGGTTTTGCTAACTCTATAAAAAGACTATGTTTTGTGTCTTTTTATTTAAGTTATTGAGTGTCTAAAAGCCATTAATTTAGCATTTTAGCTGCATTTAGTTTCATTTAGGACATGTGTGCCTGTGGTGGATAAGTTTTTCCAAGGAAACGTTTATTTGAATAAGTTGATACTGTAGAGGAGAAAGGTTGTTTGTTGGCTATGATGATGCAGGAAATGACTAAGGAAAAATTCATTTGCGGAGAAAAATTAATTTGCTAGGGTATGTGGAACATAAGAAGATGACAGTGAGGAACAAATTTTATTGCCAATGCGAGTTTTATCTTGCAAGTTTGACGCAACACAAGACGAAATTGCTAATGTCACTTCGCCAACTGTCCAATTTACCTAACGTGCTTTTATGACCTCATAAAGGAATTTGGGACCACTGCCAACTATCATTTTATTTACACAAAGGGTATGAAATTGAGGGTATTTAGGGAATTTCCAAGGATACTAAACCCTAAAAACTCCCACTATAAATACCTCATTATATCTCTTCATAAGAGGGATTTTTTTGCAAATGAGAATATACCCTGAAAAGAGGCTTGGAGAAAGTGGTGGTAGTCGTTCACTTTTCTACAATTCCCACTCGATTGTCCTTGTTGCCCTTCTTAGATGGGCTTCACTGGAGTGGTGGCAAGGACCTCGAGAGAGGTTGGACTCCAGAGCAGTCATGGTGGTAGTCCAAATGTCATGGAAGAGCTCTAGTTTGGGAGTTTTTCTTCCGTTGTTCTTCGTTTCCACGTCATTTAAGGGCTTGTACTTAAAGATTACTTTTTGGGATGATATTTACCACACCAAGAACTATTTTATTTGGTGTTTGATGATGCTTGGATGATACTTTATTTTATTATTAATGAGTTTGTTTATGCTAAGTTTGTTTTATTCATTGTTTTAAACTTTTGCCTTAACATTGTAAGAGCTTTTAAGAGATTTCCTGATGTCACGACAAAACATTCCTAGTCTCTGTATGTACTTTTGAGAGATTGCCATTTTTCTAGGAGTTAATACTTAATATCAAGAGAATTAGGCTTGATATACGTGAACAGGAGAACTAATCCAGGATGGTAAGGTTTTAATCTGCCTTAGGGATAAGGAGAGGGTTTCATTCGACTAAAAAGGATGAATAATTCTGTATGATAAACTAAAAGCTATAGTTTATGCTGAGGAGTATTGCTATAGTAACAGTTTGACAAACCAAGGGTTGTAGTCCACGCTGAGTAATATTGCCGTAGTAAAAGTTCTAGGAACACTCCAGTACATCTTTCCGTGCAGCATAGGTATAATATTCTAAATCATCATAGACATAGAATAATTTCTCGCCAAAGAAAATTTAACCCAAGTGCTCCGTTAGAAGTTTAATTGTATGAGTTTTTTCAAATTATATTAAACTCAACATTTTTATTTGATTTGACAACTTTTATTTGTTACCTTTTCATATCTTTATTGCCTCGACCAAAATTTTTTGCTCACTTCACTTTATAATTTTTTTCGCCTTGATAATACTTTTCCATATGTTTATATCATTTGTTATTGTTTGTTTTTTCTTTTTAGATAAGAACCTTAGGACTAATTAGTTACACTTAGTTCTAGTTGTAGTAAACATAAAAAATTCCTACCAATCCTTGTGGAGACAATAAGTCACTCACTATTATATTACTTGCATCGATTGTGTATACTTCCACATATTTGTGTTCCACTACACACACATTTATTCGCGATCAAGTTTTTGGCGCCGTTGCTGGGGATTGGAAACAGGAGGAATTTTGATAATTTTTGCCATAACAACTTTTAGATTTTTGCCATTTTTTAGTTTGTTTTATGTGTTTGTATTATCTTATTTTCTTCTGTAGGTTTGTGTCGTTGTATTACCAGAAGATCGATGATGAACCATTGGTACATTCAAACCTGGGATCAAGCGATTAGCTAGACAAAGGCAACGTGCTCAGCTTGCCAGAGGCAATATGAATCGACTGTAGTTTCAGGCCAATAACCCTATGGAAGATCGGATAGATCCCAGTGTTGTAGTAAATAATATTCCCCAAAATGTTGCAGGACCACAAGCGATACGAGATCACTTAAATCCTATTCTTGATGATCTCAACCCTGGAATTGTGGAACCGAAAATACAAGAAACCCATGTAACACACATAACCCGTATATAGGAACTAATACGAGTTATAGATGTCACATCAGAAATTCAAAACATTTCTTTAATTAAATTGAGAAAATTTTGTTTCATTCAAACATCTCAAGTTTCGTAACTTGAACAATTATTATAAAATAATTATTCAAAGAAAAATCGTAATATTTATTCATACTATTAATTATATTTAATACTAACTATTTTATGAAATTTTAGACATTTCATTATCGTATACATGCCAGCTAATAATTTTAGAACATAGTAGGATGTTATCATTGTTACCTGTAAATATTTTCATGGTGATTGATGCCAAGCTCAGCTACTTACTCATTTTCTTCCCTTTTTCCTAAGCGTGAAAATCATCACATGCTAAGTATACACTTAGTGAGGAAATCATATAATTTTTAAAGCAATGCAATAAATAAATTTAAATGAGTAACCATATTCAATGCAATATGATCACTTTACCTGTATACCAACCATGTTACAATATATTAACATGATATAACTGGATATCAAGTTTCTTGCTAATATACTTGCAATATATCCCATAAGCTCGTAAGCTTATTTGCATGATTATCATTTATTAACCAGTAAACCATAGCCCAAAGTATAATTGTATGAGGACCTCGATATAGGAGTCAAATATTGCACCGTAGTGCTGAGGTCGAGCCTTGCTCACCTAATAATGCACCGTAGTGCTGAGGTCGGGCATTACCCATCTTGTAGACCGTAATGTTTTGTACCATGTGTCTTCACTAGACACATTGAAGCCTGCAATATGTGCCTTCTCTAAACAATCTAGTGCTACCTAATATCCAGTTACTAGACTCTATGGCATGCTGTTAATACCACTGACCCTCAATAACATACTTGGACATATAGTCTATTTTTATTTGATCCATCAATGGTAAACTATATCAATACCATTTAATATTGGGCAGTTCATTCCAAAAATATCATTCATGATAAATATCATATATTTTCATGATAGCGTCATATTTAATGATCAATGATCAATTCATTTTATATTCAACCTTTCACATATTTAGAATATGTCAAATATATGATAAATGAAATAAATATCATGGTAATATAAACAAGGTAGACTTATCGCAAGTCCTACCCAATGATGTATAAAACATCCATGTATAATGTTATGTATGCATTACACTCACTTTTACATTTTATAAAAGTTAAAATATAAGTCTCACTAAGCTTTAACTTGATCCCTTGATTCTAATTTGGTTAAAACCAAATTTTTTCATAATTTCATATCGTAATAGTTTGCAATACCTTTAAATAAATATTATTCTATATTAATCTATACCTTTAAAAATCATTCCGTTTATACCACTTGAAACTAGACTCAAATAAGAATCTATCCATATAACTAAATATTTCTAGTTCAATGTGTACAATTTATGGTTATTTTTCAAAATTGATCGACATAATCTATTATGAGGAGAATCTGTTGTCTTGTTTACTTACCTATCATCGGTTAAAAATTCATATCTTTTTGTATAAACCTCAAAATTTGTTTTTGTTTGTTCTAAACAAAACTACACTAGCGTGACCATGGTAAAGAATGAGAATGATGAGCTTTTGACTACACGAATCATCACAGGTAGACGGATTTGTATGTATTATAGAAAGCTCAACAAGGCTACAAAGAAAAACCACTTCCCTCTTCCTTTCATTGAACAAATGCTTGATCTGTTACCAGGCAAGAAATTTTACTATTTCCTTGACAAATATTCTGGGTATAATCAAATCGCCATAGCACCTAAAGATAAGGAGAATATCACCTTCACCTGCTTATATGACACCTATGCCTTTCGAAGGATGTCGTTTGGACTATGATATGCCCCGAAAACTTTTCAAAGTTGCATGGTGTTAGAGTATGCCCAAAGACCAATCATACGATGATTGTAATAATACATTTATTTACCGATTTTATTGAATAAAGGCATTGTCGATATTATTTTCATTTATATGTCTATGTTTAACATAAACTGAAAGATAATAAAGTCCAAATAATAACACTATTAAAAGATCCATAGTCAAGTATTATTATGGGCATGGTCAATAATAATACACTTATTACTAACGTGTTATTGATTGATGACAAGGATTTGTCATTGACATAGAGATGTAAGAATTGATATATGATTATATTGTTCGAGAACAATGTATTGGATTGACCCATCATGAGCATATGTCTTGGATTATTATGCAACGGTCATAACATTTCTCATGGTGATGACTATATGTATGATCCTCAGACTTGAGATCAATGTCATCCCAACATATATTGTTGTATATTTTGATACAATTAAACATGCACCATAACTGGTTGCACTATAAATACTATTATTGAATATATCTCGATATATGTAGTGGGGTGTATATTGTTAAGATAGGATTTGTCCTTCCTACATAATAGGAAATATATCACAGGCCACTTGATTGAGTGAGCGAAATCCATATGTCAATTGTTGACATGATCCGTGGAAGTGCGATAGCAGATCGCGTTTGGTACTGGAACAATTGTTGTTCCGATGCAGAAAACCTTTGGGATTGAAAATCCAAAATCACGATTTTGTTGATAAGTGTTATCAAATAGTGAGATATTTCTATAGGAACGGAAGTACTGGTTTTTAAAAAAAAATCCCACCACTTTTTTAAAAGAAACCTAGACCCGCTAGGGGCTTCGCCCCTTGACCCTTCATTAGCATAACAAATTGAAGGCCTATATGAATATTTTTTAACAAAGGCATAACAACGTGTATGTATATGATATACTTTTTTTGCACGGTGTTTGATATACATGGTTATAGCCCTTGTTTAATTCACAATGGTTTATTTTAAAATACAGTCTGCGAGCCATGCCTTTCTATATCTCTGTTGTATTTCTATTCTCATCTTACTCCCTCATATGTAAAACGAGTTTCTTTTAAAATTGTAAATCTATGAAGATTCGCAAGGAGCAGAAGAATGGCGAGAAGATGCCTAGAGAGCAGTCTTAGGCTTTAGGGTTATTGGTTCTCCCATTGGCTTGGGATGGGCCACCTTAGTCATTAGTTTGGGCTATAACCATTGCATCTTATTTATTTCTATATTTATTATGTATGCAATGCATCAAATAATATAATAAGAATAAATATTGATGAGATCAATAAGGGCCTAATATTAAAACGAACAATGATGAGATAATTATGCAAATCCCTCTTTATAATCTATGTTAACATATCCGTCCAATATTTACCCTCGTTAAGGCTTTGATTGATATTGTGTGGGATTTGCCAAAGCATTGGTAGAGAAGTCTATCTTGGTTAAACGTGAAGAATAAGCAAGTGATATTCACCGGTTGAAAAATTGGTAATAATTTAGCTAGGTTATTCTAAAAGGATTAGAAACCTAGAGGTTAAATATTTGGATAAGTCATGAGATAACTTGAACAAAAGTTGTTCACCAAAAATGAGGAGTTACATGAGATGTAACTAGTCAAGTGTTACTTACCTAAATAATCACTATCCTAAAAGAAAAGCCAAAGCTGATTTAGGAAATTGATGTATTATGGATCCTCGCCCACTAGAAAAATTTTCGTTGATTTTTTTCGAAATTAAAACAAAGAGGGTTTTTAATTTTGAATAAAATAGTGGGAGTAATTTGTAAATAAAGTCTTATTTATAAATTTTAATTTGGTAAATTTACTTACTTTAATATTTCCATTGTTGTAGATTTAATGACAAACAACACTTTATCACTATGATCACTCCTTTAGAAGGATAAACTTAATGGCATAAACTTCATTGACCGATTTCGTAATTTGAGAATTGTTCTCAAATAGGAAAGGAAGGAATATGTCATTGAGGAACATGTTCCTGATGAACCGGCATCTAATGCTTCAAAAAATGACAAGATAAATTCAAGAAACATGTGGATGATATGTTAGAAGTTGGATGTCAAATGCTTGCCACCATGACTCCTGAGCTTCATAACCAAAGGAAATGGTTGCATATGAGATGATTCAAAATCTCAAAGAAATATATGATGGGAAAGCACGTCAAGAGATATATGAGACCTCTAAAGCTCTATTTCAATGCAAAATGGCAAAGAGAACTCCTGTAGAAGCTCATGTCATCAAGATGATGGGCTACATCCAAATGTTGGAAAAGTTGGATTTCCACTCAAAGATGAATTGGCTACTGATGTTATATATTATGCAATTGTTGTCAAATAGCTTTAGCCAATTTTTCCTTAATTTCAACATGAATGAAATTAACAAGACTTTGCCACAGTTACTTGGCATGTTACGAACTGCTAAGAGTAACATGAAAAAGGTTGGACCTAAGCCCTTTCTGATGGTCCACAAGGACAAAGAAAAGGGAAAAAAAAAGGTAGCGGCAAAGTCTAAGGGCAACGGTAAGGCCAAACTGAAAGGGGAAAATGCATTGAAACGAAAAGGGTGAGTTAGTAAGGAAGGAAAATGTTTCCATTGTGATAAGACCAGACACTGGAAGATAAACTGCCATGTTTACCTTGAAGAGGTCAAGAAGTTAAAAGAAAACGGAACGTTTGTTTCAGGTATTTATATTAATTTGTCAATATCTACTTCTTGGGTATTATATACCAGTTGTGGTTCTCATATTTGTACTTCCTTACAGGGATTGCAAAAGAAAAGTAATATGGCTAAAGGGTACATAGACCTATGAGTGGGAAATAGAGCAAGAGTTATTGCATTAGCTATAAGGACATATGTTTAATTTTGCCTAGTGAACTTGATTTAAATTTAGAGGATTGTTTTTTTGTGCCTAGTTTGACTAAGAACATTATCTTATTTCTTGTTTGGACAATATTGGTTTTGAGATTATTATTAAGAATAATTGTTGTTCTTTTTATCTCGATAATGTTTATTATGGTTCAACAATATTGGTTAATGGTCACTATATTTTGGATCAAGAAAACACCATTTATAACATAAATACTAAGAGATCAAAAACAAATGAATCGAATCGAACTTATCTTTAGAATTGTCGTTTAGGCCATATAAGTGAAAAACGCAAATCAAAACTTCATAAATATGGATTATTAGATTCATTTGTTTTCGAACAATATGATGTATGCGAATCTTGCTTGTTGGGAAAAATGACTAAATCTCATTTTAATAGTAAAGATGAACGAGCAAGTGATTTATTGGGGTTAATACATAGTGATGTGTGTGGACCAATGAACACATAAGCCAAAGGTGGATTCCATTAATTCATTACTTTCACTAATGACTTCAGTCGGTATGGGTATATTTATCTTATGCGCCATAAATCTGAATCCTTTGAAAAGTTTAAGGAATTTAAAAATGAAGTACAAAATCAACTAGGTAAGAGTATTAAGGCACTTTGATCAGATCGAGGTAGAGACTATTTAAGCATAGAGTTTGATGAACTCCTGCATAGATGTGGGATTGTCTCACAGGTTACACCACAGTGGTATCGAGTTTCTAAAAGAAGGAATCGAACATTGTTAGACATGGTTCGATCGATGATGAGTCATAGTGATCTTATGACTTCTTTTTAGGGACATACACTTGAAACAACCATTTTCACACTAAACCGTGTTCCATCTAAATTGATTCAAAAGATGCCATACGAGATATAGACTGGGAAACGTCTTAGTATTTTTTTATGAAGATTTGTGGTTTAAAGCTTATATAAAACATCAGATGTCTATAAAGCTCGAACCTAAATCTTATAAGTGTATAGTTAGATATTCTAAAGAAACTAAGGGATACTGTTTCTTCAACCCTAACGAGAAAAAAATGTTTGTTGCTCGAACAAGAGTTTTTCTTGAAAGAGAATTTCTCTCAAAGAAATGGAAAGGTAGAAATATTGAACTTGGAAAAGTTCAAGAACAACATATCAATGAACTTGAAGTTGAGCATGTTTCACAAGTTTTTGAGGAACATTCAAAAAATTTAGAAACACAATCACTGCGCAGATCCACAACATAATGTCGTACACCTGAGAGATTTGGATTTCTCGTTACTACACATTGAGATGTTCTTATTATGGATCAAGATGAGCGCAAAACTTATCAAGAGGAAGTGTCTAGCCCAGACTCTGAGAAATGGCTTAAAGCCATGATATTTTAGATGGATTCCATGTTAGTAAACCAAGTATGGACTTCGGTTGAACCACTATAAGGGGTCAAACCTATAGGGTGTAAATGGGTTTTCAAGAAGAAAATCGACATGGATGGTAATGTACAAACATATAGGGGGCGATTAGTCACTAAAGGTTTTCGACAAGTTCATGGTGTAGACTATGATGATCGTATAGTTGTATTCCATGATTATGAAATATGGCAAATGGACGTCAAAACTGCTTTCGTTAATAGAAAACATGAAGAGGATGTGTATATGACACAACCAGAAGGTTTTGTCATTCCACGAAATGCTGGAAAGGTTTGTAAGCTATAGTGGTCTATTTATGGACTAAAGCAAGCTTCTCGAAGCTGGAATCTTCGTTTCAATGATGCATTAAAAGAGTTTGGTTTTATCAAAAATGAAGACGAGCCTTGTGTTTATAAGAAGTCTATGGGGAGCATTGTTTCTTTCCTAATCTTGTATGTAGATGACATACTCATCATAGGAAATTATATACCTAGTTTACAGTCTATTAAGACTTGGTTAGGTAGTTGTTTTTCTATGAATGATTTGGGTGAGGTAGCGTATATCTTAAGAGTTAAGATATATAGATATAGATCTAGTCGACTTCTAGGTCTGAGTCAATGTACATATATAGATAAAGTGTTGAAAAGGTTCAGTATTGAAGAATCAAGAAAGGATTTTTGCCTACGAGACATGGCATTTCTCTTTTGAATGAAATGTGTCCTTCAACTCCACAAGAAAGAGAATGGACGAATAAGATTCCTTATGCTTCAGCTATTGGTTCTATCATGTAAGCCATGATATGTACTCAACCAGATGTAATGTATGCTTTAAGCATGAGGAGTCGGTATCAAGCAAACCTTGGTGAAAATCATTGGGTTGCGATTAAAAATATACTTATGTACTTAATAAGAACTAAGGATTAAATTTCTTGTCTATGGAGGGGAAGAAGAGCTTAATGTAAAAGGTTATACTGATGCCAGCTTCCAAACTGACAAGGATGACTCACGATCGCAATCGGGTTTTGTGTTTTATCTTAATAGAGGTGATGTAAACTGGAAAAGTTAGAAGCAAGACACAATAGATGATTCTACAATAGAGGCTAAATACATTGCAGCCAGCGAAATAATAAAAGTGGTTGTTTGGATCTTGTTTGGATCAAGAAGTTTGTATGAATTAGGGGTTGTTCTCAGCATATCAGATGATGTAGAACTCCGTTGTAACAATAATGGAACCATTGCACAAGCAAAGGAACCCATATCTCATCAACGATCCAAACATATTCTTAGGTGTTTTTATCTCTTTCGAGAGATCATAGATTGAGGAAATGTGGAAATATGCAGAGTACACACGGATGACAACATTGTTGATCCCTTGACGAAGCCTTTTACACAGTAGAGCCATGATCGTCACAGTGAGTCACTCGGTATTAGATATGTGAGTCATTGGTCTTTGTGCTAGTGGGAGATTGTTCGAATATGCCCAAAGAGCAATCTTATGATATTTTTAATAATACATTTATTTACCAATTGTTTTGAATAAAGGCATTGCCAATATTATTTTCAGTTATATGTCTGTGTTTAACATAAACTAAAAGAAAATAAAAGTCCAAATAATAACATTATTAAAAGATCTATAGTCAAGTATTATTATGGGCAAGGACAATAATAATATGCTTAAGACTAACATGTTATTGATTGATGACAAGGAGTTGTCATTGACATAGAGATGTCATAATAGATACATGATAATATTGTTAGAGAACAATGTACTGGATTGACCCATCATGAGCATATGTATTGGATTATTATGTAACGGTCATAATATTGCTCATGGTGATGACTATATATATGATCCTTAGACTTTAGATCAATGTCACCCCAACATATATTGTTGTATGTTTTGATACAGTTAAACATGCTCCGTAACTGGTTGCACTATAGAGACTGTTATTGAATATATCTCAATATATGTAATGGGGTGTATATGGTTAAGATAGGATTTGTCCTTCCTACATAATAGGAAATATATCACAGGCCACTTGATTGAGTGAGACTAGAAATGTATGGCCATGGTCAAATAAGTTGATATGTGATATCACAAATTATTCGTTAATTATAGTCCACTCTAGATATCAAGAAATAGTATATGGGCTATACAGGTGTGACAATTGTAAGACTTGTGCCTATTCTAGATATAAAGGACAAAAGGATGTAATACATAAAAGAGTTAATAACGAAGATGATATGTCAAATCATAATTTCTTGTAACTTAGGTGACAATGATATATTGCTAGATGTCACTCATTGTATGTAATATTGGAATTGTTCGAATAATTACTACTAACGTTACAATAACCTACAGGGTTACACCCTAGGATTGAAAAGAGCAAAGATGTACAATTTGTTGTATGTTACTAAAATATATCTAGAGTTAAGATATGTATGTTTGATATACATATGATTTTAATTTTCCCGAATATAGTAAGTAAGCATTAAAAGAATGTAATTTAGATTACAACTCTTTTAATTGATATATAATTCTAAATAATTAAATACACATTAAAGATTGTAATTTAGATTATAAGTCTTTAATGTACAATTAATTTGAATTATTTAAATAATATTTTATTTATTAATTTGAAATAACTTTAAAACCATAAGATGTTAGGGTATTTGATATATATTTAAATGAGGTAAGGTCTAGAAGTTGTTTTTCTCAAAACCAATTTTGGGAAAATAAAATTTTGCTCTCAATCGGGTGAACTAAGTAAAGGCCAAGACATGTTTTCGTGGAGGCTTACGATTTGAACCGTTCATGATCACTATTTCTCATTGTTGTCTTTGTTGTTTTTCAAGGAACCCATTGTAAGTATTCGCATCTTATCCTCTCAATTTTTATTTTACGTACTTGGACCGTTGGGGAGACCGTCAAGTTTTGTTTCCGCTACATCGACTGTCCCAACACATGGTATCCATTTTTTCAAACATGGTGCAAGACTTCTTGTAAATATTTATGGATGATTTTTCCTTCTTGGGGGATGACTTTAACTGATGCCTAGGCAATTTATCTAAACCACTGAAGCGATGTGAGGAAACCAACCTTGTGCAAAATTGGGAGAAATGACACTTCATGCTGACAGAAGAAATTATGTTCGTATATAAATTTTTTTGCCAAGGCATTGAGGTTAATAAATCCAAGGTGAAAGTAATTGATAATTTGCCTCCACCCACCACTGTGAAGGGCATCAAAAGTTTTCTAGGGCATACAAGATTCTACAGGCGTTTCATCAAGGATTTTTGTAAGATTTCAAAGCCTTTGTGTCTGTTTCTTCAACAAAATTAATCGTTCATGTTCAATGACGACTGCCTCACCACCTTCACTGATTTGAAGAAAAAAGTTGCCTCGACGCCAATTATTGTTCCACCTGATTGGGACACCCCGTTCGACTTGATGTGCGACGCAAGTGATTACTTGTAGGAGCAGTGCTAGGGCAAAGAAAAGGTAAAATCTTCCATGTCATCTACTATGCTAATTATGCACAACTTAATTATACCACCACTAAAAAAGATTTTCTTGTCATGGTATTCGCTTTTTATAACTTTAGAGCATACCTTATAGGAACTAAGATCATTGTACATATTGATTACTCTGCCATTAAGTACATAGTAAATAAAAAGGATGCAAAGCCTAGGCTTATTAGATTGATACTCTTATTCATAGAATTTTATTTAGAGGTGAAGGATAAAAAGGGTACTGAAAACCAAGTAGCAGATCACTTGTCTAGGCTAGAGAATAAAAATATTTTCCATGACAAGAAGGATATTTAGGAGGATTTTACTAATGAGAAAATTTTATTTGCTGTGGTACGCTGACATAGTTAGCTTTATTGTTAGTGGTATTATGCCTTCATATTTATCTAGACAGGGCCGAAAAAAGTTTAGACAAGATGTACGCCACTAATTTTGGGATGAACCATTCTAATTTAAACAATGTGGTGATAAAATAATACGGAGGTGCGTCCCCAAAGAAGAACACAAAAAAGATCATTTTTCATTGCCATACATCCCCGTGTGGAGGGTACTTTGGTGGGATAAGGATTGCTATAAAAGTTCTCCAATATAGCTTCTACTGGCCCACCTTATTCATGGATGCACACAACTTCTATAAGTCATATGATCATTGCCAACACACTGGGAATATATTGAAGAGAAATGAGATGCCATGAAAAAATATTTTTGAGGTTGAACTCTTTAATGTATGGGGAATCGATTTTATGGGACCCTTCTCGTCATCTTTCAGTGATCTATGCATACTATTGTCTATGTACTATGTGTCCAAATGGGTTGAAGTCGTGACAACACCTGTAATGATTCCAAGACTATACTTAAATTCTTGCACAAAAATATATTCACTTGTTTTGGAGCACCATACGAAATTATCAACGATGAAGGCACTCACTTTGACAATAAATTAATTACCAAGGCGTTGCGATGATACGAGGTGCGCCATAAAATTACCATGGCATACCATCCCTAAAAAAATTAGTTAGCTAAGGTTTCTAACCAAGAGATCAGCCAGATCCTTGAGAAGGTGGTTAACCCAAAACGGGAAGATTGTTCGGCAAAGCTCAATGAGAAACTATGGGCGTATCGCATGACATTTACAATGCCACTCGGGATGTGTCCATTCAAGTTAGTCTATGGCAAGGCATGTCACTTGCCCGTGGAACTATAACGCAAGGTATTATGTGCCATCAAGAAACTTAATATGGATGCACAACTTGCTTGATAATGGTGATTATTGGAGCTAAACGAGATAGACGAATTTAAAGCTCAGGCATATGAGAATGACCATCTTTACAAAGAAAAGCCGAAGAAGTGGCACGATAGAAAATTATTTCCTCAACAATTTTTTCCGAGAAAAGAAGTACTACTGCTCATCTTCCTTGAACAAATTTTGTTGCCTAGGCAACATAATTTGCATTGTGTACATAAATAATTTTTCTTTATCTTATTATTCATGAGTGTTTTATTTTTATTTTATTTTCTAATATTACCTCTTTTGGTCTTTATACACGTGGCATCATAGGGCTAATACTCATAGATGGAGGGAAGAAAACCCTAATAAACTATTTGGGTGACACTTTTGAGAGGGAAAATATTTTCCCTTAATTATTTTTTCTTTTTTATCGCACACATATCTTTTGTATTAATTACTATATCTTTTTTTTCACTTTTTACTCATTTACCCTCAAGAAACCACCTATTAACATGTCATTTTCTCCAAAACTAACTATGTTATTCTTCTCTTTCTTTGTTTCTTTTTCCCTCACTTTCTTCTTCATACTTTATTTTGCCTTTTATTTTCATATTTCCTGAAAAACCTCCATTTTTGTTGTCCAAAATCCTTGTTCTCTCCATTAAACTTGTTTTGGCTCGTTCCAAGTCAAACTTTGGTGCTTCCACCTATTCTGCCATATCAACAAGCTTCTAACGATTCCAAAGTGTCGAGTTTGAGGGCGTTACAGAAATGCCAAGTCTACCTGGAAGATGAGTTTTTATTTCTTGAGGCCAACGAGGAACCTTTGAGGCCTGAAGTGATGGACATCATCCGGAAACACAACTGGGAGAAATTTTCTCGACACCCAAAGGTGGTGGTGCCAGCGTTAGTCTCGCTAATTTGGAAGTTCTATGAGATTCTGGAAAACCCTTCTCAGCACTATGTTTATTTTCGAGGGAAGTTCATCTAGTTCACTCCCTCTACCATCAATCGCTATTTTAAACTCATAAAAGTTGAGAACCCCCATAAGAAATTCCTTGTCAAATACGACACTGAAACCTATGATGGTGTGTTAGAAGACCTATGTTTTGGCTGGGAAAAATTCGAAGGGAACTCTCCCAATAGGAAGCGTGTAAATAGTTGTGCTCTCCAGCCGATCATGAAGTTGTGGAACCACTTCATAAATGGTAAGCTAATGCTTACATATCAAACACCACTGTCTTGTTACAGTGACTAATGGTCTTCTATTCCATCATCTATGGACGATTGATTGATATGGGTGACATTATATTTGAACATATCCATGAGTGTGCTAAATGGGTGAGAGGTAACTTACTTTTTCAAAATCTAATTATGGTTCTCTTCAGGAAGAAAATGGTTCTAGAGGAGCCCTTAAAAGAGTTCATCAAATCAAAGAAGGGCTTCACAAAGAAGTAGGCGCATGAGCTAATGAGTTTTGATGATAATGCTCCGGGTAAGGGATTAGAACGAGGTGCAAAATCTATAGCCACAACGAGAATGCCGGCTGAGGTCACTAATACTCAAGAGACAAGGGAGTAGCTAGAATGCTTGAAAGGTCACATGCATACCTTCTTCAATTATGTCAAGGAAAGAGATGCACAATTAAACGCCTTCTTCAAGGAACCGTTACAAGTTACCAAAGAAGACCTACCACATTTTCCTGAGGAAATATTGCACAAGTCAGTCTCTACCGGCGAAAACACATTTTTTGCCTCGACAAAAAATGTTTAGCCCGATTTCCCAATCAATGTCACCCCTTCACCACACTTTCCTCTCCAATCCATGAAGAAGGCCAGGGTCAGACGGATGAGTACATCAACTTGTTTTCTTCCTCTTTAGAGAACACTGGAAAAATCTGTCAGAATTTGTTGAAGCTGAAGACTTTACCCCAACAATAATTTTTGCTAAACCCATTTATAACCAGTCGTCCACTGAACAAGCCCCTGAACAGCCCCAAATTTGAATAATAAACCAGTTATTTCAACTGAAACTAGCCAACCCTTACACGCCAATGCTAAAACCTCCCAAACTGAGGTGATACAACCACCAGATAGTCCTCCCAATACCCGACGTCGCCTCAAGCACTCAACTGGTCAGATTATTATGCCATCTCCATCACCGCTCCTGTCAGACGACACATGATCTGCCAGCCTTTCTCCTCTCAAAAGATGCTAAACTTGAGCCTCTAGCGGAACTACCCCACCATAATAAGGTACCATTCTACATTTGTATTTGCATAACATTTTAGAGTAATTACTTTACCTTTTTCATGCATTAAGGAAAATGCATCCCTCAAGTTTGGGAGAGGTGTTGTGCTTCACACATAGTTACTTGCATTGATAATGATTGGTAGAAATAATTTTTTGTCATGGCATAAGTAATGTTAGGATAATCGATTGGAATAGGTTGAGGATGCCAAATTATAAAAGCAAATTTTTATTGCCTAGGTCAGAAATACTTTACATTACGCTTGAAGGATAAAACCGACCTTAGGAATTGACTCTTTGTGATCCTTTTAACATGATTGTATGTTTTATATGCTTAATTTACTTAGAAAATTTTATAAAAGAACTTTATGCACGTTGTGGCATTGAATTATTGAAAAGATTAAGTTAAACTTCTTAGTATGTTGAATTGTGTTGAGTTACAAATAAATGCTTTGGCATAATTATAGAGGGACACTCCTCTATGTGACGATAAGACCAGGTAACACCCTTAAATAAATGGTTGCCTTAGCACATGAGTGAATGAAAGTAGTCATGGGATGACTCTACCTGACTAGCTCAGGGGTGGAAGGTATGCTCCCTTTCAACTAGAGTGTGGGACAGTAGGTGTCATGAGCTGACTCCCCTCATAACAGAAAAAAATTGAAGTTACATGTTGAATAAACATGAGTGAAACTGTGATTAATGAATAATTTAATACCATGGAAAACTAGAATAACTTACTTAGGAGTTTTCTAATTTTGTTAAGAATAGACTAGATACAATCAAGCACACAAACTATCAAAGAGTCCTAGCCTAGGGAAGGGTACTTGACTTCTTATTCAGTCTAGCAAGTTGAGGCCAAACTTATTGCTAAGGGCTGAAATTTTAAACCACCTGGCTATCCTAATTTATACTTTGTCGTGAAACTTTTTTCTACTGCTTATTATCCATTGCTTGAGGACAGGCAATAACTTAAGTTTGGGGGTGTGATAACTCCACAAAAAGACTGTGTTTTTTGTTTTTTTACTTAAGTTATTGGGTGCCTAAAAGCCATTAATTTAGCATTTTAGTTGCATTTAGTTGTATTTAGGACATGTGTGCATCTGTTGGATAAGTATTGCCAAGGCAAAGTTTATTTAAATAATCTGATGCTGCTAAGGAGAAAGGTTGTTTGTTACATATGATGATGCAGGAAATGACTAAGGAAGAATTTACTTGTCGAGAAAAATTTATTTTCTATGGCATGTGGAACATAAAAAGATAACAGTAAGGAACAAATTTTCTTGCCAAGGCTAGTTTTATCTTGCAAGTCTGATGCAACATAAGATCAAAATACTGACGTCACTTGGCCAGTTATCTAATTTACCTCACGTGCATTCATGCCCTCACAAAGAAATTTGGGACCACTACCAACTAGCATTTTATTCACATAATGGGTATGAAACTGAGGGTATTTAGGGAAATTTTAAGGGCACTAAACCCTAGAAACTCCCACTACATGCCCATTATATCTCTTCATAAAAGAGATTTTTTTGGAGAGGAGAGTATACCCTGAAAAGAGGCTTGAAGTAAGCGGTGGCGGCTGTTCACTTTTTCTATCGTTCCCACTCGACCGTCCATGGTACCCTCTATAGTCGGGCTTCATTGAAGCAGAGGCCATGCCTTAAGAGAGGTTGGTCACCGGATCAGTCATGGTGGTGGTCCAAATGTCCCAACAGGGCTTTGATTTGGGAGTTTTTCTTCATTTGTTCTTTATTTCACATCATTTAAGGGCTTGTACTTAAATATTAATGTTTGGGATGATATTTACCACACCATAAACTATTTTATTTGGTGTTGGATGATGCTTGGATGATACTTTATTTTATTGTTAATGAATAATGAAGTTTGTTTATGCTAAGTGTTGTTTTGTTCACTGTTTTAAACTTTTGCCTTGGCACTATAAGAGCTTTTGAGAGATTTCCTAGTGCCACACAAAACATTCATAATCTCTGTAAGAGCTTTTGAGAGATTCCCATTTTTCTAGGAGTTGATACCTAATATCGAGAGAGTTAGGTTTGATCTACACGAACAAGGGAACTAATCTGATATGGTGAGGTTTTAATATGCCTTAGATATAAGGATAGGGTTTCATTCGACTAAAAAAAGGTGAATGCTTAAGTATGATAGACTAAAAGCTATAGTTTACGTTGAGGGTTATTGCCACAATAACATTTTGACAAACCAAGGTATGTAGTTCACGCTGAGTAGTATTATCATAGCAAAAGTTTAGGAACACTCCAATAAATCCTCTTGGGCATTATAGACATAGCATACTAAATCATCCTAGACATGGAATAATTTATTGCCATAGAAAATTCAACCCAAGTGCTCATTTAGAAGTCTGATTGTGTGAGGTTTCTAAAATTATATTAAACTCTACATTTTTAATTGCTTTGACAACTTTTATTTGTTACCTTTGCATATTTTTTATTGCCTCGACCAAACTTTTCTGTTCACTTCACTTTATAATTTTTCTCGCCTCAATAATACTTTTCCATTTGTTCATATCATTTGTTATTTCTTTTTTTTTCTTTTTAGACAATAATCTTAGGACTAATTAGTGACACTTAGTTCTAGCTGTAACAAACATAAAAAAATTCCACTATCCCTATGGAGACTATAACTTACTCACTATTATATAACTTGCATCGATTGTGTATACTTGTATATATATTTGTATCCCACAACACACACATTTACACACAATAAGGTTTCCATATTGGACTCAAATGAAGAAGTTTTACAAAGGATTGAATATACATACTCTTATGGTAGTCGATACTTCAACAAACAGAGCATTGTTAGTTAAAGCATATAATGAAGCTTATGATATTGTGGAGAGGATCTCAACTAATTATTGACAATACCCTAATACGAGAAATATGTTTGGCCGATGCAATGCTACAACAGTAGATTATGTGGTTTTCAATTCTATGGCGTCTCAAACTTCAGTATTGATAGACATGGTAAAGAAGTTGTAAAAACCATGGGGTATGTACGAGGTCAAGGTTGTATTTATCATCACTTGTGTTTATTGTGGAGATAGTCACAACTTTGATGAATGCCATTAAAATTCTAAGTCTATCTACTACGTGTGAAATCATCAAAGGAATGTCAATGCTTTTGGCAACACATATAATGCTAATTTTTGAAATCATTTGAATCTATCGTAGAGAAACCATAACGTTGCTAATCCACAATAGTAAAATTATCAGCCACAACATTATAATCCACATTAATCAATAATGTAGCCACGAACACAACATCAAGCTGCTCAATCGTAACAAGGCCAAACTTATCAAGGACAATCCTCAACACAAACTTTCACTTTTTCATCTCTCAAAACCTTGATGAAAGAATACATGGAGAGTCAATCAGCATCATTAAGGGTTTTAAAGAATCAAATAGGCCAAATTGCTAATGCTTTAAATAATTGTTTGTAAGAAACGCTACCCAACGATATTGAAAATCCTAAGTTGTAAGGTAAAGAACTTTGCAAGGCTATCACTATAAGGAGTGGAATTCATATTGGGGAGCTGGTTGAAGAGTCTAGGATGAATGATACAGAGGCTACCAAGTATGGTAAAGGAAAAACAAAGACTTTGAGTTAGATCCACCTGTGAGTTATATCTCAGTAAAAGATGCAAGACAGTATAGTAATTCAGACTCATTGTTGACAGTGATACCTGCAACGTCTAACGCTCTACTAATTTCACTTTCATACCAACATCAACCAAGATACGTCCAACATTTACTCAATTCTTTAAAAAGTCAAAGGAATATCAATAATATAACATTTTCATTGATGTCTTTTGTCAACTCACAATTAACATTTCATTGATTAAGGCATTAGAGCAAAACATAAACTACATCAAATTCATGAGAGAAGTTCTTTTAAAGAAAACAAGACTTGGAGAATTTGAGAATGTCGCTCTTACCAAAGAATACAGTGCTAAGACTACAAGTCAATTGCCAGCAAAGCTTAAAGGTCCAAGGAGTTTTACTATTCCTTGCAATATTGGTGATAAATTTGTAGGTAAATCTTTATGTGACTTGGTTGCTAGCTTCAATCTAATGCCATTGTCAAATTTTATGAAATTTGGGAGAGACAAAGCAAGACCCACTATGATCACTTTACAACTTACTAATCGTTATACCTTGTATCCTTAGCTGCCCATTCCTTGCTACTGGTCGAGCCTAAATTGATGTTGAGAAGGGGGAACTCATCGTGCATTTAAATGATGATCACATAACTTTAAATATTTTAAATGATGGTTCCTACATAAATGACAATGTTGATTGTTTTTCAATTGATGTGATTGATATCTTTATGCAGGAACACTGAGAATATGTTGTAGCATAGATGTTGCCACTGATAATTTGGTAGTAATTGAAGAATTATCCGATGATGCCAAGGGTGGATGAAATGGAAATATATTCAACATATTAAACCTCTAGAAATATCTGACCATATTATCCGAGCTCCAAATCCATCCATTGAGGAACCACCTATGCTCGATTTAAAACCATTTCCAGACATTTGAAGTATGCATACATTGGAGAGAATGAAACATTACCATTCATAGTGGCAACACAACTTACAATCTTATAGGAAACTAAGCTAATCAATATACTGAAGCAGCACAAGAGAGTTGTCATCTGGAGCATCGTTGATAAAAAGGACATTAGTCCAACATTTTACATGTACAAGATTCTTTTAGAAGACCTTAATAGTAGTTTGATTGAAAACCAGCAAATTCTAAATCCAATCATGAAGGAAATACTTAGGCTGGAGATTATTAAATTGTTGGATGTTGGAATCATATATCCAATTTTAGATAGCAATTGGGTTAGCCCCATTCAACGCGTTCCAAAGAAAGGCAACATTTCCATTGTAACAAATGATAAAAATGAATTAGTGCCGATAAGAACCATTACTAGTTGGAAGATATGCATGGACTATAGAAAGCTAAATAAAGCAATAAGAAAAGTTCACTTTTTATTACCATTTATAGACCAAATTTTGGATCGATTTGCCAACAAAGCCTTCAATTGCTTCATGGATATATATAGTGGTTATAATCAAATTACTATAGCACTGGAGGACTAGGAGAAACAATTTTCACATATTTGTATGGTACTTTTGCTTTTCTTAGAATATCATTCGGTTTATACAATGCTTCAACGAAATTCAAGCGTTATATGATGACCATATTTTCTAATATGATTGATGATTATTTATAGGTATTCATGGATGATTTGTTGTGTTTGGGCATGATTTTGAGCAATTTCTAAATAATTTGGTTGTAGTGTTGAGAAGATGTGAGGAAACGAGTTTGGTTTTGGATTGGGAAAAATTATATTTCATGGTTATGGAAAGTATAATGCTCGGGCACTGTATCTCTTATCGCGGTATTGAGGTTGACTAGGCAAGAGTGGAAGTCATTGAGAAACTTCCATCTCCAACTAGTGTGAAAGCAGTTTGAAGCTTTCTTGGTCATGTTGGTTTTTATAGAAGATTAATCAAGGATTTTTCTCAAATGGCTAAGCCATTGAGTTCATTGCTAGAGCAAAATAGAAAGTTTATTGTTGATGAAGAAGTCCTTAAGTCCTTCGAAATGATCAAACTGAAGCTAGTAAATGTTCCTCTCATAGTAGCACCATATTGGAATTTACCTTTGTGATGCTAGTGAATTTGTTGTAGGTGCAATTATAGGGCAATAGAAGGAAAAAAGTGTTACACGCTATTCATTATGCAAGTAAAACATTAAATGATGCTCAAGTTAACCACACTATGACTGAAAAAGAATTGCTTGATGTGGTGTTTGCTTTTGACAAGTTTCATTCTTACATGGTAGGCACCAAAGTGATTGTCTATACTGACCATTCAGCATTGAAGCATTTATTTACCAAGAAAGATACAAATCCTAGGTTGATCCGATGGGTGCTTCTACTTTAAAAATTTGATATTGAGATTTAGGATAAAAAAGGATATTAGAATCAAGTGGCTAATCATTTACCTATATTAGAACCTGTTAGCAAGGATGGTAGCATTTTAGTAATTCCATATGATTTTCTTGATGAACGACTACTCACTGCTACAACATTACCTTGGTATACTGATTTTTACAACTATTTAATTAGTGGAATAAAGCCACCCGAGCTTAACTATCAGGAAAAAAAAAGTCATGAGCGATGTGAGATAATATCATTGGGAAGAGCCACGTTTATTCAAAAAATGCAATGACTAGATCTTGCGACGATGTATTCATGAGTGTGAACAACAAATCATTTTATAGCATTGTCACAACGCTCCTTATGGAGTCCATTGTGGTGGCATTCATACAACAATGGAAGTGCTTCAATGTGGTTATTATTTTCCATTGCTGTTCAAAGATGCAAATGAGTACGTAAAGCATTGTGATTGCTTCCAGTGAACGAGTAATATTTCTCGATTTAATAAAATGTCAATGGAACCTATCTTGGAGTTTGAACTTTTTGATGTTTGTGGATTAGATTTTAAGTGACCTTATCCATCTTCTTGTGGCAACCTCTTTATTTTAGTTTCTATTAACTATGTCTCCAAATAAGTTGAAGTTGTAGCTTTGCCAACCAACAATGCTAAAGCAGTGCTAAGGTCTTTTCACAAAAATATCTTCACTCATTTTGCAACACCCTAAGAATTCATTAGGGATGAAGGATCTCAGTTTATTGGAACACAGGTTGCTAGAGCATTGAACTATGATGGTGCGACACATCGTATCATTACAACATATCATCCACAAACCAATGTCCAAGACGAGGTGCCCAATTGGGAAATTAAACGAATCGTTGAGAAGGTTGTGAATCCCTCTAGAAAAGATTGGCAACAACACCTTGAATAGGCACTATAGGCTTAAAGGACTGCTTACAAAATTAGTAAGGGATGTCCCCTTATGCCTCGTTTGTGGAAAGACTTGCCATCTGCCTTTGGAGATGGTGTAACACCCTTAACCCGTAAATGTGTACTATTACAAGTTAAATATGTCACATTAAAAATCCAAAATGTTTCATAACCCAAAATGGTAAAAAAATTGTTTCTTTCACATATTCCATATTTGTAAACATTTATTATAAAATAGTTTATCAGAGAAACTCAAATTATAACATCTTGACTTATATTTCAAATCCAGTTTCAGGCAATAACAGACAATTATGCTATGTTTCATATAAATATTAAAAATGTCTAATTTAAAATCCCATTTAAAGTAATATTTAAAAAATAGTTTAGTATAGTAATATATGTACATATTAAATTATATTCGACACTAACTATACAAATAGTTTGTACCTATTTCTTATTAGTATACATGCCAGCTAATAATTGTTTAACACCATAGGATGTTATCAATATTACCTGAAAATATTCTTTGGTGATTGATGCCATGCTCAGCTCCTTACCCCTCTCACATTCTTTTACTTAAGCGTGAAAATTATCACACGCTAAGTATATACTTAGTGAGGCAAACATAAAAATATTCAAAGCAAAGCAACACATAAATGAAATGAGTAACAATGTTCAATGCATTATGATCATTTTACTTACATTCCAACCATGTTATCATATATCAACATGATATAAAACGGATATAATTTTTCTTACAAATATACTTGCCATTTATTATATAATCTCATAAACTTATTCACCTGTTTATCATTTATTAACCAAATAAACCATAACTCAAATGTAAACCTATGAAAACCCTTTGTATTCAAGGGAAATATATGAACTCAGTATCCTTGCACACTAGAGTGCTGAAATAATTATAACACATAAGGTTGTTCCCACAACCTCCACTAAGTGTCCTTGCACACTATAGTTGTAACACCCTTAACCCGTATATTGTACTATTACATGTCAAAGATGTCACATCAAAATACAAAACATTTCTTAATTCCATATGGGTTAAATTATGATTCTTTCATAATTTCATATTTTGAACTTTTTATTATAAATTAAATAATCAGAAAAAATCAAAATTTGACAAAATATAATATTTAAACTTTTAATTTAAAATATGATCTCAGGTAGCAATGAGCATGTATGCTCTGTTTCATAAATTAAATAAATAGAATTGTCTCAATTAAAATCCCATTCAAACTACTATTTAAAGCATGGTTTAGTATCATAATATTTATTTATACCAAACTATATTTAATACTAACCGTACTTATAGTTTGCAAACACTTTTTACCTGTATACATGCCAACTAGTAAATTTAAAACATGATAAGATGTCATCATTATTACCTGTAAATATTTCTTTGATGATTGATACCAAGCTTAGGTCCTTGCTCTTTTTCTTCCTTTTTCCTACGCATGAAAATCATGACACAGTAAGTATACACTTAGTGAGGCAATTATAGAAACATTTAAGGAAATGCAACATATAAATGTAATGAGTGACAATATTCCATGCACTATGATAACTTGACCTGCATTTCAACCATGTTAGCATATGTTAACATGATATAAACCAGATATAAAATTTCTTTCCAATATACTTGTGATGTATTCCATAAGCTCATATGCTTACTCGCCTGTTTATTATTTATTAACCAATAAACCATAGCCCAAATATCGATAAATGAGGAGCACAATATAAGAGTCAAATACAACACCGTAGAACTTTCACATGAGGTCGGATCGTGCCCACCTTATACACTATAGTGTTTTGTACCATGTGTCATTGCTAGACACTCTGAGGCCTACACTATGTGCCTTCTCTAGACACTAGTGCTACCTAATATGCAACTGCTATACTCTATGACATGCCATTAATACCACTAACCTAACTTTTTAAAAATTACAAAATGGTACCCAAATTTTTCTAAGGCTTGTAGAATACTTCCTACATCATTTACTGCCCTTATATAATTTTTGTGAAATTTTCATTATCCTTTAAGGCCAAGGACGAATGGTTTATATACTAAAGACTAGGTTTTCACAATTTTATTTGATTCAAGCATGAAATCAACCTCGATTAAACCTTATAAAAACTCTACCATCAAATCCCTAATCAAATTTCATCAGAACATAACTTTCCCCAAAGATTAGGGTTAGGCCGAAAGTACACATAGCCTATATAAGCATGTATAGTTGATTTTAATCATAAATCATGTTTGGAATTGATTCTACGACCTCAAAAATATCAAAATCATTCATCAATTTCATAAATCATAATGTGAACATAAACCCTATAATTTGGGATTTTGAACAAAAGTAAGATTAGCATGCAATAATGGTACCAAATAATAGAGCTCTTCGAATAAAATAATTTTTTATTTCACGGTTCGATAAAAAATCCAAAGGAAATTGCTCAAAAATGAAAAATAAAATTTCTCTTACCTAGGTCATGGGGAGCACGAAATGGAGTCAAAAATACCAAGCTTTAATGAAAATTTTACTTCATTTCATGTTAATATGACCTTAATTTAAGCTTAAATGAATATATTCATTTAATGAGAAATGTCCATTTTACCCTTAACAAAACTTGATATTTACTTTAATACAAAGCCACATAACCCTTATCATCTTTCCAAAGTCAAATATAAGAAAATTATTTTTCCCTGACAACTTTGCCCACTAAAATTTCAATTTTGGCATTTTTCATCAAACTGTCCAAATTGAACATGAAAATAAATTCTCAAATCCAATGCTCCATATTATTTTCCATAATTTTAACATGTGGAAATAGTATTTCTAAGCTTAATCTAATGCCATTCAAATTTTCCTGAAATTTCTATTCGATTCGATTTACCGAATTTTTACCGAACTTTAACACTTTCTATTTTTTGACACAAATTATGGATCATGAATCTTTTTTTCTTTAAAATATCACTCTCAATAGTAAACTATCCATTTATGGAATAAAAAATCTATTTAGGAAAATTTCCACTCAGGTCCCTATACTTTTCCTAACTTTACACTTTGGTCACTAAACTCTCAAAATTTACATTTTGGTTATTAACGCAAAAATATTGGGGTATTACAATAATGTTGTATAAGTGTCCTTGCACGCTATAGTGCTGAAACCCGCAACTGCTGGACTCTATGTCATGCCAATTATACCCTGTCCTTTAATAACTCACTTAGGCATATAGTCTATTTTTTTCATACTTGGCAATGTGTATCCATTTAATTTAACAATGAGGCAATTCATACCCAAAATATCATTCATAATAAACATCATATATATATATATATATATATATATATATATATATATATATATATATATATATATATATATATATATATATATATATTCATGATAACCACCATATATAATAAATAGTGATCAACGCATTTTATATCCAACCATGGACATATTTAGAATATGTAAATTATATGATAAATGACAAAAATATCATACCAATATAAATAAGGTAGACTTATCGCAAGTTCTTCCCAAATGATGTCTAAAACATCCATGTATGGTGTTATGCATGAATTGCATTCACTTTGACATTATAAACAAATTAAAATATAAGCCTCACCAAGTTTTAACTTAATCCTTCTAATTTGTTTAAATCCAAAAATTTATCATAATTTTATATCTTGATAGTTTGCACTATTTTCAAAGAAATATTATTTTGTATTAATCTAAATACTCAAATATTATTTCATTTATACCAATGGAAACTAGACTCGAATACAAACCTATCCATATAAGATACTCCTTCTAGTTTAATGTGTAATATTTATAATGAATTCTCAAAGTTGACCGACATAATCTGTTTTGAGCATAACTTGCTATCATGTTTTCTGACCCATTCTCGATTAAAAATTCATATCTTTTTATATACACCTTAATATCATTTTCATTTGTTTTGCATAAAACTAGGCTGATATAAAAATCCAATGGTATAAAAATCATCTCATAATCATTTCTTTAGAATTTATTGTAATTTTCTAAACTTACTTTTCAAAACACAAATCTAGGCAGATTTCACCAATTTGCAATGTCAACTTATTCACTAATTCTACTAGCTCACCAAATGCACATGTATTCATGAAACACAAATCACATAGCAATTATAATTCACTTCTTACCATAGTAACTCTGGCACTAGCTCATCGTAAGCCAATGTTCGTTTGATAACATAAGTACAAATTAAATTTGCACTCATCTGATGTCCTTAGCTTGTAATCCTTCCTTATAGATTCACTTTTCAACCTTAAGCTTCTCCTTAGCTTTAATAATGTTTGATCTTAATTTCAGGCACACAATTTGAATGAGCATCATTACAAAACATATACAAATTCAAACCACATGTTAGAATCTTATTAACATAGGCATACATTAGAAAATATATTCCTAAAAATCTTTCGATTCTTATTCGATACTAATTCCATGCCACAACGTAAATGTTGAGCTTAAGCCTTCTAATTAACCAATCAAATTCCTTTTTATCCAAATTTCACATAACATTTCACTTAAGTTCTTAACTTTTCCATATTTGGAATTTGAACCTCAACTTTTACTAACTTCCCAAAATAATCAAATTTCACATCCTAACTTCAATTTCAACACTAAAACATTAATTTCCTGAATAGTAAATAAAATATTGTACATTTACACATTAACCCACAATTTTTTCATAATTACTAAATAGGTCCCCCAACTTTCATAAAATTACAAATGAATCCTTATAACTTTATAAGGCTTGAAGAATCCTTCCTACTTCATTTCCAGCCCTTACATGATTTTTCCATAAATTTTCTCACTTCTTAAAGCTTAGGTTGAATGAAGAGTATAGGGTTTTATGATTTCACTTGATTCAATTCGATTCGAGCATGAAATCAACCTCTATTTAATATTTCAAAACCTCTAAAATTAATCCCCTAACTTAATTTCATCAAATCACATCTTTTACCCAAATTTAGGGTTAAGTCAAAACTTATATAAACATATATAGGTGATTTTAATTATCAATCAAGCTTGGAAATGAATCTACAACCTTAATAACCTCAAAATTCATCATCAATTTTTAAAACCCTAACATGAACATAAGCCCTAGAATTTAAGATCTTTGAACTCAAGAAAAATTAGCATGCAATAATGCTTCCAATTGATAGTGCTTTTCATATAAGAATTTTCTATTTCACGGGTCAATCCAAAGAAAATTTCTCAAAAATGAAAAATAAAAGTTTTCTTACCTAGTTCATGGGAAGCACGAAATGGAGGCTTGAAGATGAGCTTGTCTCATGAACTTTCTAAGTATTTTCATGTTAATTTGTCACTTATTAAGCTTAAATGAATTTAAAATTCATTTATTGTGAAATGACAATTTTAGCATTAATGAATCCTCATATTTAACTCCATACCAATCCACATAACCCTTATCATCTATCCAAAGTAAAATATGGACAAAATATTATACCATTTACCATTTTATCCATGTAATTTTCCAAAATTTCAATCTTGCCACTTCAATCCAAATGTCCAAAATGAACATGGAAATTAATTCTCAAATCCAATGCTCCATATTATTTTCCATCATTTAAAAATATGGAAATAATATTTTATAAGATTAATTTAATAACCTTCAAATTTTCTCAAATTCCTATTCGATTTGATTTATCGAATTTTTATAAGATTATAACACTTTCTAGCTTTTAACACAAACTTCGGATCAAATATATGATTCCCACCAAAACATCATTTTTGGGAGTGAAGTATTTATTTATGGGGTCGAAACACGTAAATTTTGAAAATTACACTTTTTGTCCCTTAACAATTTCAAATTACCTGTTTATTCCCTAATTTTTTTTCTAAACTTTATACTTTGTCAACTAAACTTTCAAAATTTACATTTTGGTCAATAACAAAAATTTTAGGGTGTTACGGTTGGAGCATAAGGTTATATGGGCATTGAAAAAGTTAAACTTTAAACTGAATGTTGTAGGAAAGAAAAAAAATGCTGGAGCTTAATTAGTTAGAGGAGCTCTATTCAACACATTTTTCCATGGCAAATTGTTGTTGGATAACAAGTTTTACTATTCAACTCTCAATCGAAGTTGTTTCCAGGGATGTTGCACTCTCGTTAGTCAGGTCCTTTTGAAGTACTTGAAGTTTTCCCTCATGGCACTATGTTACTAAAGAACTTGGTGGATGGAAGCACATTTAAAGTTAATGGGTAGCATTTAAAGCATTATTGCCAACAATAAAGCCCTAGCATTGCTTCAATCAAACTAAGCAATCCCCCTCCTTTTTAATTTCTAAGAATTTTAAATAAGTTAGCTTCTTTAACAATTTTTTGTATCGTTCTTAGTTCTTTAAAAAATCTTTTTACAAGATTTTGTTGGTGCATTCAAAGCTTATAACACACTAAGTTGATCTTCACTTCACAACGCTAGTTGAACTGGTGAACATTCAATGCTACTCCGGATGAAATAGCAGTAGCCAGCTGGACGCATTTCCTCTATGGTAAATGTACTAGTGAGATGTAAACCATTTCTACCCCTTAAGTTTTAACTGTCCATCTGATCCAATCACAACCTTCCATTCAAAAAAGTAATCTTTTCATCATTAAATTTTAAATCACATCTCTATCCCCTTTCCATGCTACCCTATTAACTCACATTTACTTTACCTTTCCTCTCTTTATGTTCCCTTATTCTTTCTAACTCTTTGAAGACTCATTTGTTATTCTAAAAATTCACCAAAGCTCTACCATGGCTTTGAAGAAGAAATCAAGCTTGAAGCTATCCAACCAAACGCCTACACCACCACTGTCACCGTCTGCAACGCAAGAGGTTGCTCTGCGTAAAGATATTATGAGATTCATGGATAATGAGTAGCAACGGCGGTATGAGAAGAAATGTTTTGCCCATGATTTTTTTTAAACAAGGCTTTGATTTTTCTAATAAGGACGAGCCCTATGTGTTCGACTATGTTTCTCAAATGATTACAAAGAAGAGCTGGGAAAAACTTTACACTCACCTTGGCGAAATAAATCAGCAAGTTGTTTGGAAGTTCTACAACATCCTAACTGACCAAACCAAATGATTGGTTTTCGTTTGAGAGAAAATGGTCTACTGGTGGGCAAAGACCATAAATACTTTGACGGGTATCATTGATGAGCCTTGTGAGCATACTGAGTTTGCGGAGAACCTGAATGAAGAAACCTTATAGAAAATTGACAGAGACATATGTTCGTACCATCAAAAGATTAGATCTCCATCGTGATGGTAGGGTATGATTTATTTTTCTCCGAACTCGATTAAAGCCTACTATATATTTTTCTTCCATTATTAAGGATATGATCTTGCTGCTTCATTATATTTTATCGGGTACAAAAATTGACATTAGAAAGATTATATCTTTTCAAATGTTTGCATGCGCTAAAAAACATTAGGGTATTCATATTTTCCCTCCTTAATCACTGTATTATGCTATCAAGCATATTTGGTTCCATTTTCTTCCGACTAGATCATTGAGAATCGAAGCTTGATTACACCTGCTGTTTTTAGGTGAACATTGCTGAAGGAAGGGCTAGACCCCAATATCACTCTTGACGAGTCATTTACTCCCATACTACAGCACAGCTCCCTCATCTAGATGACCAAGTTTTGGCAGAACTAAAGAGTATTGTAGCATTCTTAAGTGCGAAACATGATAATATTATGACGTTGTTAAGCCATTCTCTACAAAACCAATCCCAAATGCATAATGCAAAAGTCGAATATTGGGAGTATGCTAGGTGCAGGGATCTAGCAACTAAGACAATGTTTGCCAAGTTGTTTACAGAAGCGTAAGGAATGTTCCCGGCTTTTCATGTAAAGACTCTAGAAGATTTGATGTCTCCAGCCATCCTGTAATTGAACATAACTCGACGAGTACTGACAGTTCTAAAGCTACCCACCAAAAGGCGATGAAGAGGCAATGGTGACTGACACCAAATCCTCTAAAGCTGAGAAAGAAATGGATGGTGATGAGAATGATGGAGAAAGTGATAAATAAGTTGAGTCAGAAAAATCCACTGAAGTTCTTGCAGTAGCATCTGAAGATGTTCATATTGTTGAGGAAGAAGATAATTTGATCAGCCAACAGCCGAAAGTGAGAACTAGAGAAAACCTAGGGGAGTTATACTTCCCTCTCTTATGTTTTAGTTTTTGTTATTTTATTTTTTTCTTTGTGTTGTTGTTTGTTACATACATTAGGAACAATGCATCCCTTAGGTTTGAGGCTATGTTGTTAGTTATAATTTAAGTATTGCATTTGTAATGTCATAGTTTAATTTTGTACAAATCAATAAAGCTTTTAAGGGAATTTTAGTGATGCCCAATGATGAGAACTATTTAGTATGAAATGCCATGGGGATGCAGTTGACTCTTATTGAAGATAGGATCCTTAGAAAAACAATTTACACTCTAGGTGTATGTCTTCAATACTTAAATAGTCTAGACTTTTTAAACTATAAAACTCTTATCTTTATTGGTTGTTATAGGAATTATTTCTAAAAAAAAATAGAGAGGGTAAAGAGAGATTTAGGAAATAAGTTGGGTAATGCTAGTAATAGCTCCAACATATTTTTAGGAAATAAGTTGGTTAGTTCTGGTAATAGCTCCAACATAGTGTGAGAAATAAGTTGGAAGTCCAACTTTGGTAGAGAAATATTCTTGTAGAATTGAAAATCTTTAACAAAGTAGGTGGAAATTTTTGTAAATTAGCCAAGTATTGATTAGCTACACCTAAGATGAACACATTACACTATGAGGATACTAATTTTGATTGAATAAAGTTGCATTCCCTAATTTGAGAATATATCCATGCTATAATTCATCGGTTGAGGACTGAAAAAGAAGCTTACTTGTTGAATTAATTTTCTGAAGTTATTCTGTGGCATTACTATTGGTTAGTTCATTTTATGCATTTTTGCTTGAGGGCAAGCAAACATCTAGGTTTGGTGGTATGATAACTCTCCAAGAGTTAATCATTATGATCCTTTTTACCAACGTATATTTTCAACTTGAGCATTTTTAGGAGCATTTTAGGATCATATATGTTTAAATTTTATATATTTTTCATATTGAGAGTTGAGTGGGTTGTCGAGGGTTGATTTCAATTTTTAATTCTGAAAAATGGTTACACTGATATTTTAGCATTGGTTAAAACTATAGGAGATGCTGCAACAACTGATGAATCACCAGATGATTAGGAGAACCTTTTGGATGGGACAATTGGCTTGGGTAGTTTTGAATTGTTTTGAAAACACCTGAAACGTAGAGGCATTTAATTTGAGGATGAAAATTTCCTCAAGTTTATAAATTGGAGTACTTTGCAAGTTGAGAGGGAGGATCCGATACCCTTTGAAAGTACAATTCTTCACATTATCTAGTTGTACACCAAGGTAACTTAAGGCCATATCAGAGAGTGATGCATTGTTAGGAGAGCTCACTGAGCAACATCGACAGTCAACAAATCACCATTTGAAGCTTAACGTTTGAAAGAGGGAATTGATATGGATGCTCTCTAAACTCTATGGATGTTATTTTGTGTAGAGTACTTTATGTTATTTTATGCTACTTCTTTTATGTGTTATTTGCTTCATGGTTGTTATTATAAATAGTAGTAATTAAAAGTATGATATTTTAATTATTTTCTAGAAATAGAGTTGACTGATTTATAGTGCACTTTTGATAGCATTTTATTGTTTAGTGGCAGTGTGTATGTAATGCCCCAAATTCCAGGCTAGGAGTTTTGGGTATAATCAATTTGGACTTTAGTATAATTTCCCTTAGCCCAAGGAGATTTTGACCCAAATAGTATTTGATTTGGGTTTGTTATGTGGAGGGATTAGGGGAGTAATTATCCCATTTTTCAAAACTAAAGTTGAATTTCATTTATGTGGGATGATCTCATGTCTGAAAAACCGCTCATCTTTTTCATCCTATGCATGTCTTCTTCATCTCTACTATTTGTCTTCATTTCTCTTCAAGAAACAAGCAAAGTTAGAAGCTTTACGAATTTCAAATATCCATTGTGAATTCTAAGGTAAGATTCACAATCTATATCCTTCAAGCTTTCATTCAAACCCATTTTGTAAGATTTAGTTTAATTAGCCAAAAAGTGGTTTTCGTGGGGATTTGTATAATCCTAAGTTCTAGTTTGTTTTATGGGTTTAAGGTGGTAAGAAAAAAGTTCTAGCTTCCTCCTAAGTTACAAAATGAGTTAATAACTCATATTCCTTGTTTCAATTAGTGCAAGAGAAAGGTAAGAGCTCTAAGGCAAGGGCAAGGAGAAACTCACTCTTGGGTGATTCAAAGACAGTTTTAGTCACCTAGCAACAAGGTAACACAATTCTAACTTAACCATACCACATGTAGGTCATTGTATGAGCATATTTGGTATGTTTAGCTCATGAAAGCATGCTAGAGTAAATTCATTGTGAAATCCATATTTGTTGTTTGCAAGCATGAAAGTTAATCCATTTTGACCTCTAAGACCTCAAATTAATTTTACTAAGGTTGGTTTGTCATAGGGAGTGAATGGGTGAGATTTTGATGCAATTTCATGTCCAAAATAAGTCACTCATAGTCGTTGGTATCGGTACTATAAGAATAGTACTGATACTGTTCTTCGTGAAAAGAGACACACAAGGTAATTTTATAAGTCAATATTGATTCTATATCAAAGGGCATCGATACTTGGGGTCCAATATCGATACTCAGAGGGTGAGTGTCAATACTAAGGCATTTTTTATAACATCGAAGCTATTTTTTATATCGATACTCATGGGAGTATCGATACCCAAGGTAGAGTATCGATATTCCCAATAGGAGTATCGATACCAAGGCATTTTTCAAAACATTGAAGTTGTTTTTTGTATCGATGCTCACCATTGTTGATTTTTAGGAGATTTTGATTTGTTTGGTTTGGGTGTTTTGAGTTCATATAAGCTAAAAGTATTGAAAACAAGTGAAACAATTAAGATTTATAATTTCTCACCTAGAAATCAAGCAAATTAGGATGAAATAAGAATGACCCATTCCGTGATGCTCGGGAAACGACAAGTACACCAAAGTTAATCTAGAATTTTGACGACCGTCCTCTGTTATGAAATATCCAAATATTGTTTGACTTGGTATACATCCTATGCATAAATTTCATATCGTACTAGTACAAATCTGATGAACATAAAATTTGGATTGTACCCTATGCTCGAATTGGTCTGGTATGTGACTCTCTGATGCAAGTACATTTTTTACCTTACCCTGACCTTTTAAGTATTCGAGGTGGACTAAGGGCTATAAGTTTCGATGCAAATAAATTACGGTTCTTACCCTGAAGCTATAACATTCTAGATAGGCTTGTTTGTTGTCCGAGATGCATGTGAATTCCTCCAGCTACACCACTTGGCGTATCTCATATTTGCTATGTATTTTTGCATGTTTATGACTTTGCACACCAATATGTTCATGAAATGAATACATGTAGTATTGTATAGTTATTTTCATGGAACTGAGCTTGTGAGCTCAGCGTATGGAATGTGTTTCTGTATGTATATCAATAGGGATCGTTGAGGAGTCTATCACATCAGTACATTCTAGACCAAACAATTTGTAGAGTATGTCTTGAGTATATTTAGAGGGCATGTATTTCATATAGACCTTGTATTATTTGAGTTATAACTCTATCTTGATTTAAACATTATGGATCTATTTGTACGTATTCTAGAGACTCCCATATTTTGTAAACTTGATTTTGATTTTGCTTAATTTATGATGAATGATTTTTTGATATTATTAAATACTTTAAAAAGAATTTTTTGGGTTAACCATTTCGGTGGTTTCATGTATCATCATAATCCATAGATCTTCGGGTCGAGATAGATTAGGGTGTTACACTTACAATTATTAGAGTGTCTAGGTTTAGTCATTCCTTGGACTTGTGGGTCAGTGCTAGTAAGCGTATGTATAAGTGCATGCCCCTAGAGTGTCAAGGCTACTTAAGTTTCTAGAATGTTGATAGTGACCTCTCTTTTGTTATTAATTACAGAAACTTAGATAACGACTAATGACAACGTTCTAAGTTATGAGAGTCAGGAAGAGAGTCACGACTCCCTTTCTGGGGATTTTGGTGACTAGTACGCCCCAGATTTTGAGCAAGAGATGTTTGAGGATGCAGGAGTCGAAGAGCTGACATTTTTCGCAATCTAACCTCAAACCTTAGGCAGACAATTCATGCTATTCAAAATTTATTTTGTGCCACCTCCCCAACCTTTGTCACTGGTTCAGTCCACCGTGGCACCTTAAGTGTCCCCTTTCGCAAGGCTCAGTAGGTACAGGTGTAACACCCCGAATCACAGGTTAGAAGTTTGGACTAATCCGAGATAGGTATTGGATTAATTTATAGCTTGTGGGAAGGTTTGACCTAAAATAAAGTGGATTTGGTATTGAGTTAAGCCCAATATAAGGTAAAAATGATGTTTTTAGTTTCTAGTTAGAATCAGAGGGACCAAGGAAACAATTATACCCATATTTAAAATAAAAGCTGAAACCAATTAAGAATTGGTGATCTCATGTCTGATTCTTAATCCTTTTTTTCCTCACAATTATCTTCTTCTCCCAAACTCTCTTCTTCATCTTCTTCCAAAGCATTTCTAGTGAAAGGTGGGAACTATATTCTTTCCAAGCTTCTTCCATCAACACCAAGGTAAGGATTAAATTCATCATCCCTAGAGCTTCCATTTGAGACCAAAAGAGTAAAATTTGGCTATGGTTTTTTAAAGTGGGTTTTGAGAGGGTTGGGTTTTGATTTGATTTTCAGTAAGCTTAGGCCCTTAGAAGAGCTTTTACACCTTCAATAACCCCTACATTTAGCTAGTAACCATAGTTTTACATTTTTTATAGTAAGAGAGATTGGAGAAAGCTCTAAGGCTAAAGAGAAGAAGAAACTAACATTGGGTTGAGTCTTGAATGTTTTAGCAACAAAGTTCAACAACGTAACTCATTTCTAACTCATCTATACCATGTGTAGTTCATTTAGAAAAGGATTGGTAGATTGCATAAGCTTGAGGCATTTTCATGGTAGATATATATTTTTGATGTTTCAACATGCGTTATAACCTAGAAACAAATAAAATATGAGAACAAAAGTTTGGGACCTCACTAGGGGTTTTGGGGTAGAAAGATAGAATTTTCATGCCAAAACAGGGCACCCCCAAGTAGTACTATCAATATTGTTCTTCAACCAAGCATAAAACATGTAAATTTTCAAGGGTTCTATCGATACTCATCCTTGGAGTATCGATATTGATGCCTCGGTCTTAATACTGGATGGCTTGGTATCGAGACTAACAGAACAATAAGCAATTTTGGTACCGATACTCACATAGAGTATCGATACCAAGGAAGGGGTATCGACACTCCCAGTAAGGGTATCGATACTGGGCATTTTTCAAAACATCGAATCCAGTTTTAGTATTGATACTCAGTCTAGTACCAATACCCCAGCATGAGAGTATCGATACTTAACCTAGAGTAGTAAGACATCCTTAATCAAACAGACTTATTCAATTAGGGGGTATCGATACCAACAAGTGGGTATCGATATTGAACGGTTAGTATCAGTACCCACAAGCATATTTTGATAAATAAGCAGGTTTGAGAGATTAGACTCGAGGTACCCCAAAAACACTTGATTAACAACAAATAAAACTTGAAGCGATAACAATAATTCATATCATAACAACAGAAACAGTAACAACTAGGTCTACATAAAACTAGCCTTGATTGATGCTCAGGAAGCACTCAGGACACCCGAGTTGGTCTTAGTAAAAACATGACATTAAATGGATCCAAGTTAGTGCCACGACACTTCAACAGCTGGATGGGCACTAGATTCCCCAAGACTCGACGGAGTGGTTGGTGAGTGTAAGTTTTCAATGACAGATTTTGGATTCCCACTCGGTAGTCTAGAGGGGTGTAAACTTCGGATGGTAGAATCCCTCCTCTGTACCATGATTCCTACAATAGATTAGCATATTAGGTTTTAGTACTTTATGTCTTTGTATGCTTTAAACCAGTGTCGCTAGTCAACTCTTTAAATATGCATATAGTATAATACAATTGTTAGCGAGGCACTAAGCTCGTAAGCTTAGCGTTCGGGATGTGTTTCCATGCGTAGGTTCTTAGGGGAATATTGTGGGGAGTTATCGTCAGTAGATATTCTAGTATAGCAAACCAGAGCAGCATTGACTATCAGAGTACATCTTGAGTCTTCTTTAGAGGAAATGCATTATTTATAGACCCTTTTTGTATATTCGGTCATAACTTTAATTGTACTGGTATAATATTTATGTTGGATATATTTTAGGAGCTCCCCGATATTTGTAAACTCGGACTATTACTATGGTTTGTTTTAATTTCATGGATGAACTATATTAGTGGATTAAAAGTCGTTTTTAAAGGAAAATTTTTGGGCCTGTATTTCGGCAGTCCCCTGTGACATTATAATCCATGGTTCTTCGAGTCAAACTGGATTAGGGTGTTACATTTAGTGGTATCATAGCATATAGGTTTAGTCGTTCCTAGGACCCACATGTTAGATTCAGTTAACGTCTGTATATGTACACGCCTCTAAGGAGTGAAGAGTAGTATAATAACTGGAATGAGGATAATGGCCCATTTTCTTTCTAATTTCATATAGACCCTATGGCAGACGACCCATTTTATAGCCAGGATGGTAGAGACGAGAGTCATGCCTCACCGCTATCGAATATTAGTGAGGGATTTATCCCGAATACCTATGACCAAGGGGCCCTAGTAGATGCGAGAGTTGAGGAGGTGACCTTTCTCATGTACCTTACCTCCGTGCTTAGATAGATAGCTAGGTCCCTCCCTAATTTTCAACTAGACCACCTCCCCATTAATACCCCTAGTGCAACCAGTAGGCATTCCTTATGTGGCCCTGATAAAGCAACTCTGTATATATAAGACAATCGAGTTCTTCTGTACTGAGGAGGATGATCCTATAGCCTACGACCAGTGGCTTAGAGATACACTTTGCACCGTTCGATAGTTACAACTTACTCTAGAGGGTAATATTGAGTGTGCCACTGCACTGCTCAAGAGTGATGCCATAGATTGGTATGAGATGATCGAGGCGTCTATGGAGGTCGACCTGGGAGCAGTTCCTCTCGGAGTTTAGGAAAAATTACATCAGGCAGACTCACACAAATGACATGATGGAGCAGTTACTACACCTGACACAGGGTGACCGCTCAGTGATGGACTACAAGTGGGAGTTTCTCAAGATCAACAAGTATGCTTCAAAATTGATTCTGATAGAGTATTATCAATGTTACTAGTTTGAAGAGGTCATTCGCGGTGATATATTATCGCATCTCGCAGTGGATCCTCCTTGATTCTTTTCCCATCTGAACCATTAGGTGAAGGCATTTAAGAGAGCTATGGATAGGCAGGCTAGGCAGTCCAATGAGACTTCAGGGAAGATCAGGAGAGCCTCTGAACCAGTGAGGCTGATAACTTCGTAAAAAAGGTTATACTCAGGGCCTTTTCAGCCAAGTTATTAATTGTATAAAGGCTCATATAGGTGTATTTAGATGCATTTAGGAACACGAATTGCATTTGGTGGATTTGTTTTGCCTTGGCATATTATTTTGTGAATGGTGCTATTTATGGGAAAGGCTTGGTTTGGTATGGATGTTGATGTGCAGGTTTTAAAAATAAAGTTGTGTAAAGGAACTTGTCGTGGTGAAGTACAAATCAACGTGATGTGGAATTTTTTGGCGCGAAAAAGGATAAAACAGGTTGAAGATATTTTCACACAAGACCAGCTATCCTTTTTACCATGTGTTCTCTGCTGTTAACTGTCTGTGAGGAGCACACTGCTGGCTTTTGTACTAACTCTCTCATGTGGGAAGTGTGACTTAAGGTACCATTAGAATCTCGACACAAAAACCTAAGTAAATTCCTTAATATAAATATATTACGATGCCACAAAGAAAAAGAAGACTTTTCACAATCCTAAAATTTCCATTTGTGAGCTAAAGAGGCGGCTGAAAAGATCTTTCTTTTTATTTTATTCGCGATGTTCCTTCATTAAACGAGTTTGAGGAAGTGGTAAGCTTGTATTCCGAGAAGAGTAAGTAGCATTAAAGTAGTACGTGGTGGTCGAGGAGCTTAGGACAGTGCAAGTTAGGAGTTTACCTCCACCCTTCTTTGCTTCATTTCTATTTTCAATTGATGGGTTGTATGGAACAAATTGTTTTATGGATGATTCGAGCCTCACCATGAACTAAACCTTATTTGGGGGTGTTTATGACATATGCTTAATTGTTTTCATTTGATAAATGGTTGATGCTTTTATATTTATCAGTTGTTTTGTTCATTTTTTCAAATTACTTAACATTGTAGGAGGTATGAGAGTGACCATTTCTTAAGTATTATACTTAGTGTTCGAGGGAAACTAAGTTATAGATCTTTAGTGTTCGAAATAAACTAGGGTAAGATCAATATGAACAATGGTATTTAGATAATAACTAGATCCTAATCCAACTTAGTGTTTGAGAGAAAATAAGGTAGGATTTCAACGACTAATAGAAGTTGAGCTTATTTGGTAGATTCGATGTTGTTGCATAACACCGAGAGGACTTGTTGTGCCATTCTCATCTATCAGGTTCCATGACTAGAGATATCATGGAGAAAATCTTAGTGAACTCTGTTGAGAAAGTGAACCATAGAAGTTTAAACCATTTAAAAAGTCAAACATTCGTATTCATTCATGACCCCATCAATCATTTCCATGATAGCTTGTTTGTGAGAGGATTATAAAGTAATTTTAGTTAAATCTCGAGTTGTCATTTTACCGTGCCTTGACATTTTTAAAACAATTTGCCTCTGCATTTTTCATCTATCACATTTCCATCACAATTCACCATTACATTTTCATAATATCATCCTCATACATTTCATTGTACTTTGACATTATAATTTGTGCATATCACTGCACTAACTATACTTAGATAATTTAGTTTTCGTCCTTTAACTTAACTTGCAATTTCCTCCAATCCTTGTGAGAATGATACTCACTCACTCTTTATTACTTGTGTGATTGTGTATATTTGCACATATTTTGCATCCAATTTATAATACTCACAACACACAACAACTTTTTGGCATCGTTACTGGGGATTGGCAGTTGAAAGTTTATCAGTTTTGTTAAAGCATTTTTATATTACTTTTTTATTTTTAGTATAGTTTTACTTGTTATTTTATTTTTTTTTTCTTTTTTCAGGCTTTGCCATTGTATGCCTAGAAGGTCTATTGAGGAACTGTTTATCCCCTAGTACATGAAATTGAACAATTCTTTAGATGAAGATGACATACTCAACATGTTAATAGAGCCATGAACAATGATCAGAACCAAAGAGTTCCACAATTGCAAGATCCAACAAATCCAAATGTTGCGGAAAATCAGTATATTGAACTTCTCCCTCGACCTTGTGCAATTAAAGATCACTTAACTCCTATTTTGGATGATCTCAATCTAGGGATTATAGCTCCCAAGATTCAGGTTGCCTATTATGAACTCAAACCAATTATGTTCAACATGTTGAACTCAATAGGACAGTTTGGTGGAATGCCTCATGAAGATGCCAAGCAACACATTCGTGCTTTCTTGGAAGTTTGTGATTCTTTTAGGCAAGACGAAGTGCATGAATATGTGTTGAAGCTTAAATTATTCCCTTATTCTTTGCGTAACCGACCAAGGGCTTGGTTGAGTGGAATCTCATTTGGTTCAACGGAGTCTTAGGTTGATATATGCAAACGTTTTTGCTACGATATAATCCGTCGATCATGAACACTCACCTCAGAAATAACATAGCATATTTCTATCAAGATGGTGACAAGTTTATGTATGAGTGTTGGGATTGTTACAAAGGATTGCTTTGCAAGTGTATGAATCATGTGTTTCCAGATTGGACTTATGTTGTTATGTTTACAATGGAGTCAATGCACCTACCAAGATGATGCTAGATGCCTCAACAAATGACACTTTGCTACATAAATAACCCAAAGAGACTTTTTACATTCTCGATGGGATTACTAACAATGATTACCTGTTCCCTTCTTCAAGGCTTGGAATAGGTAGGAGAGCACCAGGGGCATTTGAGCTAGATGTTATGTACTCAATATCTTCTCAACTCTTAATTATTTTAAATATGTTGAAGTATTTGCAATTTTCCAATGAGGTGAAAGAAGTGAATATGGCTAATTCAACATGGATGTTATGCCATGGCAATCACCACGATAATGAATGCCCAGGAAATTAGGAAGCCATCAATTATGTGGGGAATTCCAACTGAAGCAACAACAACAATCCCTACTTCAACACCTACAACCCAGGATGATGTCAGCATCCTAACTTTTCATGGGAAAATCAAGTAAGAGCCACAAATGCTAGTAATCCCACTCGACAACAACATATGAACTAGCCCCTAAGTTTTTAATCGAATATGCCTGTAACACCCATTTCCTGTATACGTCCCCGTACACGAGTTACAAATGTCACATGACTTTTAAAACATTTTTGTACTTGAAAACAAGTAAAATTTTGTTTCTTTAAATAAACGATTTAATAATATAGTTTATAAAATGTTCTTCAAATGCACACACACACACACACACACACACATATATATATATATATAATAACATTTAAAATCCATCAAATAGTAGTTTAAGTTTGAATATAATAAAATACTACAACCCATATGTCAAATACATACCAGAACATCATCATATAACTAATACATGCCAACTAGTAATATTAAAAGTAGACATCTAAAGATGCCATACAGTTACTAATGAGACAACATTGATTTACGATGTCAGCTGCACTCATCACTCCTACCGTACACTATTACCTACGCGTGAAAATCATCATACGCTAAGTATTCACTTAGTGAGGCATAATATAATAAATGAGGCATATTAAAACATAAGTATTTCATAAAAGATCAAAATATGATTTTAATTATATAAAATACATCAACACATAAAACTAACTTGATAAACAAATTTTCCATCAAATAACATGTGAATTAGTATTTTGTATGCCTACCATACCTATAAATCAATATATTCAAAAATATCCATTCACGGCCCAATGTATGACAATTGAGAATGCAAGGTACATAATAATTTCCAGATTTATCATCCTTCAATTTTTTCTGAAATTTCTATTTGATCCGATTTACTGATTTTTTACCAAACTTTAATATTTTCTAGTTTTCAAATAAATTCTGGATCAATCATCTGATTTCAATAAAATCCCACTCTCAAAAGTATATTATCAATTTATGGAAAATTTACCACTTAGGACCCTAAACTTATCCTAATTTTATACTTTGGCCACTAAACTTTCAAAACTTATATTTTGGTCACTAACCAAAATTTGGGGTATTACAATTCCTTAGCATAATTATAACAATGGGGCGATGTCATAGCGCATCTTTGAGAGCTTTTGAGGGTCAAGTTGGCCAGATCACTGCGGTATTACAGGATCACCAGCCAGGTAGATTGGCAAGTGACATTGAAGTCACTAAAGCTCATGGAAAGAAGCATTGTAATGCACTCACACTAAGGAGTAGCACCCAAATCAATCAATAAGACAAGCTTGGGGGAAGAAAGTCGGATAATTCTACCCCTATGAATGTGTAAGCAAAACCAGAATTACCGAAAGAGATACTCGAGGATAACAGTGATAAGGGTTTAATAAGTGAACTTGCTGATGTGAAAAACAGAAATGCCAAAGAAAAAGTAATTCCTAGACTATCAGTAGAAGAAGTCAGACCCTCAACGCCCATTCCTCAAAGATTGAAGAATCATAATGATGAGGTACAGTTCAAGAAGTTTGTTAACATTCTGAACCAACTTTACATCAATGTCCCACTCTTGGAGGCATTTGACCAAATTACCACGTATGCCAAATTTCTGAAAGAAATTGTCACTAGAAGAGAAAAATTGAGAAATATGAGACAATTGCAACGACACAAGAATTTTGCTCCACATTGAGCAAGATACCACCGAAGTAAAAAGACCCAGGCAACTTCATTATTGAATTTATACATGAGACAAATATATTGGGAAACACTGTGTTATATTGGGTAAAGCGTGAATCTGATGCCAAAGTCAATATTTTTTAAGCTTGGGATGGGAAGTGCAAGACCTACCTCTATTACTTTAAACCTAGCCGATCGATCCCATGTTTGTCCTAAGGGGAGAGTCGAAGATGTCATAGTGACGGTGAATAAATTTGTATTCCCAGACGACTTTATTTTATTTGATTGCTAGGTTGATGATAATGTACCCATAATTTTGGGAGACCTTTTCTAGCCGCTGGTTGCATCCTTATTAACCGTGAAAAGGGTGAAAGAACTATGTGAGTAGCCAATCAAGGTGTGATCGTGAATGTCTTTCGTTCTCTCAAGTATGTAGATGATTCTAAAGAATGCCAGAGTATCTTGGAAACAGACTCAATGATAGAAGGGGCAACAGAATAATTATGCCACAACAACTTTATACAGCTGAATGATCAAAGTGATTAAGAAGTTTCCTCCACTAACCTTGGTCAAGGGCATTAGATCATTTCTTGGACACGCAGGTTTTTATAGGAGATTGTCACTCAACACCACTAGCAGAAGTTCACAAGGTATCCTGACACTTTAAATGCCTCCATTGGCAAAGAGTTTTATGTTAATATCGTCGACCTTGGCCAACATCCAGTTTTTGTACGAGGTAAGTATATATTATGCCTCCTCCTTGATTAATCAATACTATAAATTACAGGGTGTTGTTGATTATCATACTAAGTTTGTGGAGGAGGCTGACAATGTGACCTATCATGAGGTCATGGCATATTTGTGCTTCTCGAACTCAAAGTGGAATGGAAAGCGAGTAAGTTGACAGTCGATGGATAGAGAAAGGGTTCAATCAAGAGCTCAATAGTGGAACAACTTTATTAAGCACAAGCTAATGTTGATTGCCCATAATACAACCACTATTCCCTTAGATGATGATCTTGCACTTAATACTTGTGGAGCGATCAATTGATATGGGTAAAATTATTATCGAACAATTGAATGATTGTTTGAAGTAGCTAGCTAGTGCCTTAATCTTTCATAGCCTCAACACATCTCTTTGTCACAAGAAAAAGGTCGAGGAAAACAAATTTGATAAAATCCTGCCCGGGTTGTCAGACATCACAAAAGCTAAGCTTCCCGCTCTGTTGCGGTTAACTGATAAAAAGACCAAGGACATGGATAAGAAATCCTTTGAGTCTAGAGCAAACCAACATGTCACGAAAAAGTTAAATGTTGTCAAAGACTCATTACAACAAACAAGGGAACAACTAAAGGCCCTGAGCGGTGATCTCAATACTTTTTATTCTTACGTCAAGCAAAGAGATATGGTTGTGGCATCCATTTACAAGGAATTGCTCCCACATTTGGCTCATAATATCCAGTGTTTATGGACACAATCTTGCCTACATCTGAGGACACCATGGTATACCCAAATGTCACCCAACAAGATGATACACCCAAGCCACATGATGATGTTCCAAGCAACAAGGTGTCCGAACAAGAATTTGAACCTTAGCTACAATCCTAGATAGAGTCTGACCAATCTAAGGAGACCCACATTGTTGTTAAACCTTTGAGTGAGATACCCATCCAGACAGAAATACTGCGACAACCTTCATCGCGCATAACCAGAAAAGGCCTGAAGAAGACTGTTAGGCGAGTAGTGACTATTGCATGCTGTAAGTACTGTCAGTTATATGCAAATTATATGTAAGTATACACAATTGCACAAGTAATAAAAAGTGAGTGAGTATTGTCCCCATGAGGATTTGAGGAAAATGCAAGTTAAGTTAAAGCACAAATATTAAACTGCCTAAGTATAGTTAATGTGGTGGTATGCACAAATGAGAATATAGTGGTAAAATGGAGCAACTGTGAATGGTATTGTAGAAATATGATGGCAATGTGAGATGTGATAGCAATATGGTAGATGGAAATGTAATGACAAGTTAAAATGTTGAAAATGTAAGGAACTGAAAATGTCAAAACAAAATGAATTAGGAATTCGGAAATAAATGTACATACTTGATAATCCTCACACGGCAAGCTATTACAGCAACAAATGGTGGGGTTTCTAAAGAATTCTAAGCCTTACCTCTCAAAATGATTTGAGTTTATATAGCCTATTTTCACGACAAAATTTACTAAGAGTGTCCCTACGCTCTCTCGAATCAAGGGAATCTGACAAGCTAAAATGCCACGGCAATATCTCTCAGCTTGAATAGAAACATCTAACCTATCAAATAAGCATCATTAATTTTAGTCGTTGAAATCTTAGCTCAGTTTCTTTCGAACACTAAGCATGATTAGGATCTAGTTGTTATCTAAAATCCATTGCTCATGTAGATCCTCCCTTATTTTCTATCAAACACTAAGGATCTATAGCCTAGTTTCTCTCAAACACTAAGCATTGTACTTAAGAAATGGACACTCTCATGTCTTCTACAATATTAAATAATTTAGAACAATGAGAAAAACAAATAGATGAACGTAAAAAATAAAAAATTCATTAAAACAAGTACTCAATTATCCATAAACAGCCCACACCATATAAAACTTAGTTCATGGTGGGGTTCAAAACATCCATAAAAATATTCCAAACCATACAACCCAACAAATCAAGAGGAAAATAAAGCATAAGGGTGGAGGACACTCCCAACTCGCGCTGCTAGTTGTTCCTCAGCCACCATTAATGTCACCTTAGCGAGCTAGCACCTCTCCATCACCTAGCACGCCACTCGCTCGAGTTTAACTATGGAGGAGACACTTGAAAAGATTAAAGGGAAAAGAAAGTTGGAAGGTTTCTAGCTGCCTTACTTAGTGCACTATTTCCTTCTCTAAAGAATCCTCATCTAGCTTTGTGCCCATCTTTTCTATTTATACTATGGAAATTTCAAAGTGTAAAAACTTTCCCTTAGTACCCAAAGGTACATTCATTTCACAAAAAGGTGGTGAAAAAGGATGTTATGGTCCCCTCCTAGGTGGTTGGTGGAAGAAAACTCGTGAGTGTGTACAACTAGAAGATCCCATGAAAATATGTTCTTTTTTTTTTCTTTTTTGCATTTAGTGGTTATCATATTTTGGCTCGACAATTCTCCTACCTCACTATTTGGGAATGTTGAGGCAATCCTCCATGTTCTTCCTTTGTTTTGTCGACCTGCACATCACCAGCAAGAGCACAACTTCCCCGTAATATAACACCTCTTATAAATAAAAATGCCACAACAAAGCTAAACCAATAAATGTAATTAAATGCTCCTAAATGTACCTAAATAAACCTATATGAGCTCTAATACAACCAATAACTTAAGTGAAAAGGCCCTAAATATTGCCATTTTACAAAGTTATCAATGACCCCGTTTGCCAAGGCCACTAAAGCCCCGAGTACCCCACCTGTTGAGCCTTAATCAAACCATACGTCTAGCCCTACCCATTATGGAAACAAACCAGGCGCATCACCGCCGCACCACCACCACTATCTTAGGAAGTTTAGGTACCTCACATTGCATTGCATTGCATGCAATTTAGTTATTAACTTAGTTTTCTTATTGCATTGAGGAAAACACATCCCTCATGTTAGGGGAATGTAGTGTTTTCATTAGGTTATTTTGCATGATAATGTTAGCAAAATTAATTTTCCATGGAATTAGTAAGAATTAGGATTGCTTGTGGGAATTAGGATAGCTTGTGGGAATAAGTTGATGATGCTGAATGATGATGATTTCTTATTGCTAGAACTGAATGTATATGACTTTGGAGTTGGATAAGATTTACTCTAGGACTTGTTGTTTGTGCTTTTAATGGTTACACAATTGTATGCTATGTATGCTTAGGAATTTTATAATTTTTTTGGAAAGAAAGCTTGAATGCCTTAGTGTGTATTAATGTGAATTAAATTAATTGCTAAATTAAACTTGATTATGTTTGTTAATTTTGTTTAATTGCGAATAAATGTTTCAGCATAACTGTAGAGGGACACACCTATTTCACGTGGCTTTGCTTAGATATTGCATTTTAATAAATGGCAGCCATAGGCATAAGAGTGAATGAAAATAGTCATGGGGTGACTTTACCTGACTAGTCGAGGATGGAAGGTATGCTCCCATTCATCTAGAGTGTGGGATGATAGTTGTGACAAACTGACTCCCTTCGTAGCAATGCTAAAAAGTAAAAAATAATTAAGTTTTAAGGAATTGGGAGTGAAGAACTTGTTCTTAAATTTGAAAAATGCCAAGGTATAATAGAAGACTTGATACATTCACGTATACACACTCGCAAAAGACCTTATCATAGCGTAATATTGTTGAAATCTCTATTTGTCTAACTTGTTGATGCCAAAACATTTCTGAGGGCTAAAACTTTATCCCACATGATTATCTTGATTTTGAACCTTGCTATGTCATTTTTCTTTCACTAATTGTTATCCATTGCTTGAGAATAATCAATAACATAAGTTTGGGGGTGTGATAACTCCGTAAAAAGGCTATATGTAAGCCCTTTTCACTCAAATTATTTATTTTCTAAAAGCTCGTATAGGTTTATTTAGATGCATTTAGGAACATGTAATTTCATTTGGTGGATTTGTTTTGCTTTGGCATCTTATTTTGTGAATGGTTCTATTTTATGGGAAAGGTATGGTTTCGATATTGATGTGCAGGTTTTAGAAGCAATGGTGTGCAAATGAACTTTATGTGGCAAAGTACAAATAAGCGTGTCGTGGCATTTTTTGGCACAGAAAAGGAGAAAAGAGATTGAAGATATTTTCACACAAGGCCAACTGTCCTTTTCACCATGTGTTCTCTGCTTCTAACGCCTATGAGAGGCCCATTGCCAGCTTTTGTTCTATCTCTCTCATATGGGAAGTGTGACATAGGGTACCATTGGAACTTTTGCACAAAAACCTAAGTAAATTCCCTAATATAAATATATTATGACGCCACAAAGAAAAAGAAAACTTTTCACAATCCTAAAATTTCCATTTCTGAGCTAAAGAGGCGGCTGAAAGGCTCTTTATTTTTAGTTCCTTCGTGTTGTTCGTCCAATAAACAAGCTTGAGGGAGTGGTGAGCTTAGCCTCTGAGAGGATCAAGCAGCGTTAAGCAGTTCAAGGTGGCCAAGGAGCTTACGGCAGTGCATATTGGGTGTTTTCGTCCAGCTTTCTTTTCATTATTTCTATTTTTATTCAATGGGTTGTATAGAAAAAATTATTTTTATGGATGATTCGAACCACACCATGAAATAAATCTTATTTGGTGGGGTTTTTAATAGATGATTAATTGTTTTTGTTTAATGAATGGTTGATGATTTTATGTTTAACACTTGTTTTGGTCATTATTTCAAATTACTTAACATTGTAGGAGACATAAGAGTGACCTTTTCTTAAGTATTATACATAGTGTTCGAGAGAAACTATGTTATTGATCCTTAGTGTTCGAGAAAAACTAGAGGAATATCAACATTAATAATGGGTTTTAGCTAATAACTAGAGCCTAATCCAACTTATTGCTCGAATGAAACTAAGGTATGATTTCAATGACTAGTAGGAGAAACTAAGTCATTTTAGTTTGAGTTGTCATTTTCTCGTGCCTTGACATTTTTAACCAATTTGCCTCAATATTTTCATCGATCACATTTCTACAATACCATCCTCATAAATTTCACTATGCTTTGGCATTCTCATTTGTGCATATCACCACAATAACTATACTTAGATAATTTAGTTTTCGTGCTTTAACTTAACTTACAATTTTCTCTAATCCTCTTGAGAACGATACTCGCTCACTTTTTATTACTTGTGCGACTTTGTATACTTGCACATATTTTGCATCCAATTTATAATACTCACAACAAGCAATAGAGGCCATCACAGGCTCAGGCCAAGAGGGTCAGAGATAGTCAGGGTTCATCGAGACCCCAAGCAGCATAGATAAGGATAATTGGGAAGAGTTTGGACAGAGAGGGTAGATCTGAGGCCCAGAGGAGACCTTTAGAGCTTGATTCATGAGTTAGTACTCGCATCCCACCCAGAGGTTTAACTAGTCCTATTTATACGCAATGTGGGAAAAGCCACGTAGGGACTTGTCAGCACGGTTTTGAGGGTTGTTATAGTTATGGCTCTTTGGGTCACTTTGCCCATGATTGTCTGAGATTTCAAAGAGTGATTCCAGATCCTTCTCATAAATCTGTACAGTCGGTACAGGGGCCAAGGATCAGTTAGAGGTGGTAGTACTACATCGAGACAACATAGTCATGAGACAGCTAGACCAATGGTGGGTATAGAGCCTAGAGTGACCTCCAGATATTATGTAGTATGCACCTGAGAGGAGGTTAATGCATAAGATGTGATATCAAGTACATTTATCGTCTTTTCCTTTCTAGATACCGCATTGATAGACCCCGATTCCGCCCATTCTTACATATTCTCCGACCTAGCTTAAGAAATATAAATTCCAGTAAAGAACCTAGAGATAGGTGTTTGAGTCTCAAGGCCCCTAGGTTTAGATGTCCTGGTGGATATAATTTCCAGATGATGCAAGTGAGGATTCAAGATAAGACTTTTCCATTGGACTTGATGGAATTGCCCTTTAGGGGGTTCGAATTGATCTTGGGGATGGTTTGGTTAACTGAGAACGATGTCAGTTTGAGGTGTAAATCTGGGTTGCCTAAGCTCAGATCAGTTGGTTGGACCAGTGAGATATCCCGTCAGATAAGGATAGTATCAGTTCTGAAATTCCAAAAGATGATCGACGTGGGTGAGAGGCCTTCTTGGCTCAAATGGTCGACACTCGAATTTCAGCACCTACACTTAATGATATCCAAACAGTACGAGTTTTTCCCGATGTGTTCCAAGAAGAATTACTGGGTTTGCCACCAGAGCGTAAATTGGAGTTCAAAATTGAGGTAATGCTAGGTTCAGCCCTGTTGTCTATTTCTCCCTGTCGCATGACACCGAATGAACTAAAGGAGTTAAAGGCTCAAATTCAGGAGATTATAGATAAGGGCTTTATTCGAATGAGCATCTCTTATTAGGGAGTGACAGTGTTATTCGTTAAGAAGAAAGATGGGTCGATGAGGTTGTGCATCGACTATATGTAATTGAAAAAGTTAACCATCAAGAACTGTTATCCACTCCTCGGGGTAAACGAACTCTTCGACCAGCTTAGAGGAGTGTGTGTCTTTTCAAAGATTGACCTATGATCATGCTACTATCAGTTGAAAGTTAAGGATTAGGATATGGAAAATATAACTTTTAGAACAAGGTATGGTCATTATGAGTTCTTGGTGATGTCGTTTGGACTCACCAACACTCTAGCGGCATTCATGGACCTAATGAATTATGTGTTCCAAACCCATAATTTGATCTATTTGTGGTGGTATTTATATATGACATTATAGGGTACTCTCGATCAGAGAATGAGCATGATTAGCATCCCCGTACCGTTCACTAGACACTTAGAGATAGATAGTTATTTGCCAAGTTCAGAATGTACAAAATTTGGCTATCAGAGGTTTCCTTCCTAGGCCATATCATGTTAGTAGATGACAATAGGGTTTATTCCCAGAAGATTCATGCCATAGTCGAGTGGGAGACACCTAAGAATGTGTTAGAGGTAAGAAGTTTCCTCGGGTTAGTTGAGTACTATCGTCAGTTTGTTCAAGGGTTCTCAATGATAGCAGCCTCGTTAACCAAGTTGCTTTAGAAAGGAATTCCCTTTGTTTTGAATAAGAAACGACAGGAAAACTTCAAATAGTTGAATGTCATCTTGACCCAAGCCCAGTGTCGACCCAACCAGAGTTGGGTAAAGAGTTCACAGTTTACGGAGATACTTCATTGAATGAGCTTGGATGCGTTCTGTTACAAGAGGGTAAAGTTGTAGCTTACACGTCCAGTCAGCTTAAACCTCATGAGCGTAATTACCCTTCTCATGACCTGGAGCTAGCACCAATGGTGTTCACTTTAAAAATTTGTTAACACTATCATTTCGTTGAGAAGTGTCACATTTTTGTCAATCACAAAAGCCTCAAGTATCTTCTCACTCTAAAGAAGTTGAACATCAAACAGCGTAGATGGGTCGAGTTGCTTAATGTCTACGATTTTGTGATAGATTATCATCCGAGAAAGGCGAATATGGTGGCAGACGTCTTGAGCAGGAAATCAATGATCGAGTTATGAGTTCTTCTAGCATGTTTGAGGTTGTCTAGTGATGGTGGGTTGCTAGTCGAGTTACGAGTAGAGACAAAGCTGGTAGGAGAATTTAAGAGGCTACAAAGTTCAGATGACCCATTGAGAGCTCGGATCGTTCAGTTAGACTAGGTGAGGCCCCAGGTTTTGAATTTCGTGATGGAGATGTGTTATACTTCAGGGGATAGTTGTGCATACCTGTAGATGCTCAGTTATGCAGTAAGATTCTCAACGAAGCATACAATAGTCCACTCTTCGGTACCCAAGCAATAACAAGTTTTATCAGGAACTTCATCGATTGTTATATTGGTTGGACATGAAAAGTGAAGTGTTTGAGTTCGTAGCGAGATACCTAGTGTGTCATTTGGTTAAGGTAGAACACTAGGTCCCCTCAAGTTTGCTTCAGAACATTGAGATTACTTAATAGAAATGGGATAGGGTGACCATGTACTTTTTGACTGGGTTACCATTGACCAGATAGAGACATGACCTAGTTTGGGTCATAATAGACCGCCTAACCAAATTAAATAACTTCCTCATGATTAGGATGGACTATAACATAGAGAGGTTAGCTCAATTGTATGTCTGTGAGATAGTGAGGTTGCACGGTGTACCAATCTCTATCTTATCAAACAGAGACTCTCGATTCACTTCTTGCTTCTGGGAAGCCCTCCATAGGTATTTAGGCACTAAATTACACTTCAGCACAACATTCCAGTCTCATACAGATGGTCAGTCAGAAAAAGTTATCTAGATCCTTGAAGACATGCTCAGGTGTACTATCATTGATCTGGAGGGTAGTTGGGAGGACCATCTCTCATTAGTGGAGTTTTCCTACAACAACAATTTTTATTAGAGTATTTAGATGGCTATACAAGGCCTTGTATGGGAATAAGTGTAGCACTTTATTTTGTTAGGTAGAGCTCAATGAGGGTAAGATAGTGGGCCCAGACTTGATCAGAGAGACAGAGAAGAAAGTTAAGTTGATTTAGAGCTGAATATAGAAAACATCAGACAAGCAAAGATCCTACACGGATTTGAAGTGTAAGGACATTGAGTTTTTAGTTGGGGAAAAGGTGTTCCTAAAGGTTTCCCCATGAAAGAAAGTGCTCTGCTTTGGGTGCAAGGGGAAGTTGACCCCGCGCTTCATAGGACCTTATGAGGAACTTGAGAGAGTCAGACTGGTGGCTTACAAATAAACCTTACCACCAGAGTTTGAGTGTATTCACAATGTATTTCATGTATCCATGCTCAAGAGATATCGTTTAAACCCTTCTCATGTCATACACCTAGAGCAGATAAAGGTCATCTCAGACATGACATATTTTGAGGAGGTGGTACAAATATTAGCAAGGGAATAAAAGATTTAAGGAGCAAGATGATTCCTTTAGTAAAGGTTCTAAGAGGGAGCCATGGCATTGAGGAGGTAACTTAGGAAACAGAGGATGATATGTAGCTCCAGTATCCTCACCTCCTCTAATTAGATAAATTTTGAGGATGAAATTTGAATTAGGATGGGAGAGTTGTAATACCTTAAATCCCATCTTAAAAGCTTGGGATAACCCAAAATGGGCCTTAGATTAATTTATAGCTTGTGGGAAGGTTTGATCCAAAATAAAGTGGATTTGGGCTTCAGTTAAGCCCAATTGAGAGTGAAAATGATGTTTTTAGTTTGTAGTAAGAATTAGTCGGACCAAAGAAGCAATTAAACATTTATTTGAAATAAAAGTTGAAACCAAATAAGAATTGGTGATCTCACATCTGATTCTTCATCTTCTTTTTTCCTCAACTTTGTCTTCTTCTTTAAAACTCTCTTCTTCATTTATTCCTAAGCATTTCAATTGAAAGGTGGGAATTTATTCTTTCGAAGCTTCTTCCATCAACAAAAAACTAAGGATTAAACTCAACATCCCTAGAGCTTCCATTTAAGACCAAAAGAGTAAGTTTTGGCTATGGTTTTTGAAATAGGATTTTGAGAGGGTTAGGAAATATTTGGGTTTAAATTTGATTTTCAGTAACCTTTGGCCCTTAGAAGTGTTTTTACACCTTCCTTAACCCCTAAATTCAGCTAGTAACCATAGTTTTACATTTTTTCTAGTGAGATAGATTAGAGAAAGCTCTAAGGCTATGGGGAAGAAGAATCGCACCTTGGGATGTGTCTTGAACGTTTCAGCAACAAAGTTCAACAAGGTGATGCTTTTCTAACTCATTTATACCATGTGTAGCTCATTTAGATGACAATTGCTAGGTTGGATAAGTTTGAAGCATTTTCATGGTAAATTCATATTTTTGATGTTTTATCAAGTGTTAAGAATTATTTATGACCCCTAATATCAAATAAAATACCTAAACATCAGTTGGGGACCTCACTAGGGGTTTTACGATAAAAATATATGATTTTTCATTCCAAAATAGGGCACTCCATAGTAATAGTATCGATATTGTATGAGCCAGGCATAAAACATGCAAATTTTAAATGGTAGTATCGATACTGATGCGCCAATCTCGATACTAGATGGATTGGTATTTAGACCAACAAAACAGTAAGCAAATTTGGTAATGATACTAACATAGAGTATCTATACCAGGGTAGGGGTATCGATACTCCTAGTAAGGGTGTCAATACTAGGGTATTTTTCTAAAAATTGAATCCAATTTTGGTATCGATACCCAGTCTAATATCAATACCCCAACACTAGAGTATCAATATTGCCTTAATCAAACAACCTTATTCAGTCAGAGGGTATGAACACCAATAGATATATGTATCGATACCAAGTGTCTAGTACCGATACTCAAGGGTCAATATTTATACCCATGAGCAGGTTTGGATAAATAAGCTAGGGTTAAGGGATCAGACTCGAGTTACCTAAAATACACATCAATAACAAAAATAAAACTTTAAGCAATAACAATAATTATTATCATAATAATAGAAATAGTAATAACTACGCCTACATAAAACTAGTCTTGTTTGACACTCGAAAAATAGTCAGGACACGCGGTTACTCTTAGTAGAAACACGACAGTCACTAGATCCAAGTTAGTGCCATGACACTTCAATAACCGAATGGGTTCCAGATGCCAGAAGACTCAATAGAGTGGTTGGGTGGTGTAAGTTTCTGATGAAAAAATTACATATTCCAACCCAATAGGTTAGAGGGGTGTGAACTATGAGATGACATAATCTCTCTATCGTACCATGATGCCAACCACATAGTACTTTATGTCTTTGCATGCTTCATACATGTGCCGCTAGTCATCTATTTAAATGAATGCATATAGTATAGTATAATTATTAGTAAGGCACTGAGCTCGCAAGCTTAGCATTCGAAATATGTTTCTGTGCGCAAGTTTTTAAGGGTAGATCGTGGGGAGTTATATCAGCAGATATCCCAATGTAGCAAAACATACCAACAGTGACTATCAAAGTACATCTTGAGTCTTTTATAGAGGGCATGTATTACTTAAAGACCCTTGTCGTATATTCATTCGTAACTTTGATTGTACTTGTACTGTATTTATTTTCGATATATTTTGGGAGATCCCTGACATTTGTAAACTCAAACTATTACTATGGTTTTTTTAATTTCATGGATGAACTATTTCAGATGATTAAAAGCAGTTTTTAATGCAAAATATTTTGTCACTATTTTTGTAGTCCCGCGTGACATTGTAATCCATGGATCTTTGGGTCAAACTGGATTTGGGTATTATAACGGGACTATTGATTTTATGGATCTAGAGATGACGATACTATATATGCAGACCAGTGGCTCTGAGAAACACATTGTACATTACGACAGTTGTACATCACTCCTAAGGGAAAGCTGAAGTGTGTCACCGCCCTTTTTGATGGTGACACGATCGATTTGTGGGAGACCGTTGAGTTGGCAATGGAGCCAGAGAGACCCACATGGTATTTTTTCTAATAGAGTTCAAAAAGAATTACATCGGAGAGGCCCACACCACTGATTTACACAACCAGTTTCAGCATCTAATGTATGGTGATAGGAGCACACTATAGTACGAGAATGAGTCTCTGAGGTTCAGGGTGGGCCTTTGCACAACTAGTTTTGACTAAAGCTCACATTTACAGGATGTTCAGAGATGGCCTTCACTTGGATATCTAGACTTACCTGGCAGTCGATCGTCCTTATCTCTTTGAAGAGCTGACTTGACAGGAAAAAGCTGCAGAGAGGATTTTGAACAAGAAAACTCAACTGTTGAGTGATTCGATGGATTATAGTAGGAGGGCTCAAGGATAGCTAGATGGTCCCATCTTAAGCAAAGCAGGCTAGGGGCCCCTAGAGTTCAAGGAGACCACTATCAGAGTCGTATAGGAGAAAATATCATAGTTCGAAATGCGGTGGTAGATGTGGCTTCCATATGAGACCTTTTTCGTCAAATTTTGGATATAGCATCAACAGTTTAGAGAGGAAACCAAATCATTTGGTGTGCTCAACTTGTGACAGGAGGCACCGTAGAGATTATTATTGAGCGACTAGAGGTTACTTTAGTTATGGGTCTTTAGATCATTTTGTCATAGACTACCCCCGACCATAGAGTTCAGGCCCCACATCATCTCAGCAATCTACGTCATCTATTCAGTGAGGTCGAGGGTCTTATAGAGGTGGTGGAGCTATTTTAAGGCAGTACAATAGGGTATTATGAGATATGAGGCCATCTAGGAGCTCAGGGTAGCCTTGCGTAAGTATGTCGTGCTTACATAAGAGGAATGCGGTAATGATGATGTGATTTCAAGTATATTCATGATTTTCTCAATTCTTATTACTACATTGATAGATATGGGTTCCACCCATGTTAAGGTTTCTTATGATCTGGTTAGAGAGAGAAATATCTCGATTGAGGATTTAGAGATAGGTGTCAGAGTGTCTAGTCCACTAGGATTAGACGTTTTGTTTGACAAGGTTCATTGTCCTTGTCCTATATAGATTTAGGGTGTGGTACTCTTAGCCAATTTGATGGAACTATCATTTCAAAAGTTCGAAGTGATATTGGGCATATATTGGATTACGGAACTTGACACAAGTTTAAGGTGTAAGGTGAGATAGCTTAAACTTCGCAAGGATGATGAGACCAAGGTAGTGATGACTAATGAGAGAATATGTTACTATACCAAAGTTGTTTCTGCAATCAAGGAGTAGAGATTGTTGAGTCAATTGTATGAAGTCTTCTTGGCTCATGTTGTGGATACGCGAAGCTCTATTATAATGTTTGAGGATATTTCTACTGTACAAGAATTCTTTAATATGTTATCAGAGGAGTTACCTGTTGACCGTGAGGTCGAATTTAGCATAGAGGTTTTGCCAAGTTCGACTTCAGTGTTCATTGTACCCTGTCGGATGGCACTAAAGGAGTTGAAAGAGTTAAAGAACCGGATTCAATAGTTTCTTGAAAGGGATTTCATTTGATCGAGCGTTTCACCTTGGGAAGCGCTAGTCCTCTTCGTCAAGAAAATTGATGGGTCGATGAGGTTATGCATCTACTATCGACAACTGAACAAGTTGACTATCAGTAACCGCTACCCTTTTCCTAGGATAGAGTACTTTTAGTTGAAGGTTAAGGATGTTGATATAGCTAATACAACATTCAAAACATGATATAGCCAATACGAGTTTCACGTGAAGCCATTCAAACTCACCAATTCCCCAGTGTCATTCATGGATTTTATAAAATGAGTATTTCATCCTTATTTAGATTAGTTTCTGGTGGTTTTCATTGATGACATTCTTGTGTACTCTCGATCCAAGGAAGAACATGATCAACACCTCTGTATCATTTTGCAGACACTTTGGGAATATTAGTTGCATGCCATGCTCAGGAAGTTTTAGTTTTGGTTGACCAAAGTGGCATTTTTGGGTCATGTAGTAGCAGTCGATGGAATTCGAGTGAATCCCCATAAGATTAAGCCAGTGTTAAAGTGGAAACCGCCTAAGAATGTCATCAAGTTATATAGTTTTTTAGTCCTTGCAAGGTACTACCATCGTTTCATCAAGATTTATCCATGATTGCGACACCGTTAACCAAGTTACTTCAGAAGGGAATTTCTTTTTTAGTTAACAAGAAGCGCCAAAAGATTTTTGATCGGATGAAAGACCTCCTTACACAAGTCCCCATTTTGACACAACTAGAGTTGGGTAAAGACCTCATTGTTTTTAGTGATACATCACTAAACGGCCTGGAATGCATCTTGATGGAATAAGGAAAAGTTTTAGCCTATGTGTCCCATCAATTAAAGCCTCACAAGTGAAATTATCCTACCCACAATTTGTTGCTTACTACTGTGGCTTTTGCATTGAATATTTGGAGACACAACTTATTTAGGGAAATATGTCACGTATTTATAGATCACAAGAGCCTTAACTATTTGCTTGCTCAGAATGAGCTGAATGTGAGGCATCGAATATTAGTAGAGCTACTAAAGAACTACAATTGCCTGATCGACTACCAAGCAATTGCCTTAACTACAATTGTTATGATGAAAAGCAAACATTGTTATAGATGCTTTGAGTAAAAGATCATAGTAGAGTTGTGAGCTTTGTTAGTCTGCCAGAGTTTGACTGATTCGAGTTATCTGTTAGCCGAGTTTAGAGTTAAGCCCCAACATGTGGGCGAGGTTAAGAGATTGCAAGTTCGGACAACAGATTAAAGGCTCGAGTAGAGAAAGTCCTCGACGTGAGGCCTATGTTTTAAGTTGCACGATGGGAGTGAACTATTCTTCTAAGGGTGTTTCTGCGTGCCAACCAACAAATAACTTGAGGATAAGATACTCCATGAAACACATTGTATCCCTCTTTCCATTCATCTGGGTAGCAACAAGATGTACCAAGAGCTCAAACCACAGTATTAGTGGCCGAGTTGAAGAGAAAAGCATTCATATTTGTTGTTAAGTTCTTGGTATGCCAACAAGTGATGGTGGAACATCAAGTTCCCACATGTTTACTGCATCCAATTCAGATTTCGCAGTGGAAATAGGAGATTTAGGTTTGATGTAGCTTGGGTTATAGTGGATCATTTGATTAAATGTGCCAATTTTCTTTCGATTCAATGGACTTCATGTTAGAGAGATTGGCTTAGTTGTACATCCGTGAGATTGTGAGGTTGCATGGAGTTCCTATATCAATCATATCTAACAGAGACATGTGATTCATTTCTTAATTTTGGATAGCATTGCATGGGGCTTTAGGTACTAAACTACATTTTAGCACCGTTTTTCATCCTCAGACAAATGGAAAGTCTAAACAAGTTATTTAGATATTGGACGATATGCTTCGGAGCACAGTTTTAGATGTTGAGGGTAGTTGGAAAGATCACTTACCTTTGGTGGAGTTCGCATACAACAACAACTTTCACGAAAACATTTAGATGGCTCTATATAAAACCTTGTATGGGTGCAAGTGCATAAATCATTGTGTTAGAAGAAGCTTAGTGACGGAATATAGTAGGTCTCGACTTGATCCAAAAAAAATGAAGAAATACTTCAGTTGATTCAGACTCATTTGAAGGAGGCTTCTGAAGCGTAAGCATATAGAGTTCGTAGTAGGAGACAAGGTATTTCTCAAGGTTTCCCCATTGAAGTTTGGATGCAAGTGTAAGTTGACCCCATAATTCACTGGACCACATGAGATTTTGGAGATAGTTGGGCCAGTGGCTTATCATTTGACATTGCCTCCAAAGCTTGAACGCATCCATAATGTATTTCATGTTTCTATGCTTAGGGGATACCGATCTGATCTATCCCGTTGTATTCTCTTGAGTAAGTAGAAGTGAGACAATACTTGAATTATGAGAAATAACTAATCTGAATCTTTTCCAGAGACATCAAGGAACTAAAAAACAAGAGGATGTCATTAGTAAATGTTTTATAGAGGAACCATGTCATAGAGGAGGCGACATGGGAACTCGAAGAAGATATGCGGCTTCATTATCCATACCTATTCTATTCAAGTAAATTTTGAGGATAAAACTTCTTCTTATGAGGAGAGAGTTGTAACACCCCAAATTTTGGGTTAGGAGTTTTGGGTATATTTGATTTGAACTTTGGAATAATTTCCCTTAGCACATGCAGAGTTTGACCCAAGTAGTATTTGATTTGGGCTTGTGATGAGCCCAACAAGCACTAAAAAGTGTGTTTTTTTTTATTTTGGGATCAGATGTGGAGGAACTATGGGAGTAATTATCCCACTTTTCTAAACTAAATATGAATTCCATATATGTGGGATGATCTCACATCTGAAAAATCCAACATCTTTTTCATCTAATGCTTGTCTTCTTTCTCTCTACTCTTTTTCTTCCTTTCTATTCAAGAACCAAGCAAAGTTAGAAGCTTTAAGAATTTTAAGCATCCATTGAGAATTATAAGGTAAGATTCACAATCTATATCTTTCAAGCTTTCATTCAAACTCACTTTTGTAATATTTGGCTTAGTTAGCCAAAAAAGGGTTTTAGTGGGGATTTGTATAATCCTAAGTTCTAGTTTGTTTCAAGGGATTTGGGTGGCAAGAAAATAGTTATAGCTTCCTCCTAAGTTCCAAAATGAGTTAATAACTCATCTTTCTTATTTTAATTAGTGCAAGAGAAGAGTGAGAGCTATAAGGCAAGGGACAAGAAGAAACTCACTCTTGGGTGATTGAAAGACGTTTTTCAGTCACCTAACAACAAGGTAACATGATTCTAACTTAACCATACCATGTGTAAGTCATTGTATGTGCATATTTGATATGTTTAGCTCTTTAAAGAACGCTAGAGTAAATTCATGGTGAAATCTGTAATTGTTTTTTGCAAGCATGAAACTTGATACCTTTTGACCTCTAAGACCTCAAATAAGACTTTAATAAGCTTTATTAGTCTTGGCAGAGTGAATAGTATCGATACTGAGGCATTTTTCAAAACATAGAAACTATTTTTCATATCGATACTCATGGGAGTATCGATACCCAGGGTAGAGTATCGATATTCCCAATTGGAGTATCGATACCAAGGCATTTTTCAAAACATCGGAGCTACTTTTGGTATTGATACTCACCGATATCAATATTCTTGGTATAGTATCGATACCATTGTTGTTTTTTAGGAAATTTTGGTTCGTTTTGTTTGGGTGTTTAGGCTTGGGTGTTTTGAGTTCGTATCAGTTACAAGTATTCAATACAAGTAAAAAAATTAAGATTTCTAATTTCTCTCCTAGAAATCAAGTAAATTAGGATGGCATAAGATTGTCCCTTGTATTGTTATGCTTATGAAATTGTTATGATGTTCTAGATTAGCAATTGTATTGTTAGGCTTTGTAAGCTCAGTCTTTGGATGTTTTATATTGGTAGGTCAGTAGCATTAGCAGTTCGTGGAGCACCATCGTAGAATGACTTTCTCCTTCAGAGTATTATATAATAGCTTAGTGGGCATATGTATTCATAGAACCTTACTCGTCTATTCAGTTTATTAAACTTGGAGTTCATATTATTTTGGTTTTCAATTATACGTCTGGGAGGTCTAGTTTTGTAAAATGTTTATAACATTTATTTATGTTTATTTATAATACCATTCAGCATGTCTGAAAAGAAAATAAATTGGTTTTGAAAACCAGAGGTTGCCTTGGTAGCCCAATATGGAACTTTAGGCCCAATCTGGTTTAGGGTGTTATATTTAGTGGTATTAGAGTGTCAGGTTGAGTCGCTTCTAGGATTCAGTTGTCTGTTTTAGTAAGATGTTAGTGAATAAATGCTCCTAGGTACAAAAGTACTTGTATAAGTCTGGAATCATGATGGTACTTCATTCCTTAACCTATGTTGTAGAATTTGCATTGACATGTAGTTTCAAATATAATTTAGAGAATCAGATGGAGAGGCGAGCCTATCATTCTGATAAAGTCAATAAGGGATTAATGTTGAGGGTAGAGGTTATAGTTAGGCGCGGACGTCGCAAAGGAGACCATTTTTAGAGGTGTAACTTTAACTCTCAAAGTGATAATGGATGTTATTCTTATAGTGAAGACAGTTCAGTCAACCACCCACGGTGCAATAGTGCCAACAGAATTCCCAATAGAGAGGCTAATGAGGTATTACACAATTGACTTCTTTGATACAATCGATAATAATCTAATTTCAACCGATCAGTGGTCGAGAGAGACAACAAGGACTTTAACGCAACTTTACCTTACTCTAGAGGGTGGGTGGGAGTGCGTCATTGATTTTCTCATAATGATATTATCGATTGGTGAAATATCATAGAAATTGCCCTATAGCCAGAGGTACTCATGTGGAATCAATTCCTGGGTGAGTTTAGAGCAAGTATTTTACTGAGGAACATAAGAATGATTTGAGAGTGCAGTTCTTTCATCTAGTTTCAAGAGATCGCTTGGAGTATGATTATGAGAGAGATGACCTTTTTAGGTTGAGATATTATTCTCCAAAGCTGGTTGTGACTGAGTCCTTGAAGTGCATGAGGTCCCTTGTAGGGCTTTATTTTCCTATAAGTGTGTAGTTAGTGACAGACCCACTTAGAGAGTTTTAGAGTAGAATATGAGGATGAGTTTGTTGGCTGAGTTAAGAACCCTTGAGTTTAGGGACTTGTGCATCAGTAGATCTATATCAGTTGCTAAAAAAGAGGACTAGAGCTCCACGTGAACAAATAAAAGTGATGTCAGCTCAGTCATTCAAGTCGAGTCAGAGGTTAATTATAGGGTCTTATAGCTCCACCATCAGTGGCAAGGTTTATAAGATTTGGTAGAGTTTTAGATTATTTGGAATGCAAGTGTTGTGGTAAAAATCAGCAAGTAAAGTGCTTTAAACTTGCAAGTAAGTGTTATAGATATGGATCCTTAACACATATGGTAAGAAACTAGACTAGTTAAAGGGGCGATATTTCACCTCAATCGAGAGAAGTGATCCCAGTAGTTTAGTATGATTGAGAACCTTCACATAGAGGTTTTAGTTTCATACTCAAACAGGAGAGTAGAGGAATGGATCAATCAGTTATCGACTTGACTAAGCATAATTCATCTTAGCAGATTATGGAGAGCAAGGTTAAGATGTTAATGTCGCATATGAGATATAAGTTAAAGAATCCAAAAATGCATATCCAAGTGGATAGTAGGTAGACATTAGTAGATTAAACAAGATTAACTTAGATAGTTGTTGAGGGATTAGATTAAACTCGATAGTAGACCTAAAGGAAGTCGTTAGCACAAGTGTTGCTTAACCTTAGGATTTTAAGGTTTAGAGTTAGGAGAAATTATGGTTATTCCTTGTTGCGTTGAAGATCAACTCTAAGAAAATGCTTAGCTGTAGAATCTTTCACCCTTTTGTTTTCCCTAATGGAATATTCTTGTAGGTTGTCAAAGTTAGATACAAGACTATAAGGATGTCTTCAAATCATCAGTAGAGGGTTCGTGTGAATGACCAGCAGAGAATTAGTAATATCAGGCTGAGTCTTAGAGGTAGAGATCCCCATGAGAGTGTTAAGAGTACTTATATTACTCTTGTAGTATAACAACCACCCTATTGTCAGAAATCTCAGAATATGTCCCAGCAAGGGCCAAAGTACTTCGGTTGCTAACTGGGTACATATGCCCCAAGGACTCGCGAGGAGTAAGTTAGCCTTATATATATTTTGATATAGCAGTTCCGAAATTCCACCCTCAATTCTAGAGTTACTATAGGTATTATAGTGAGTTGTGGGTTTTGAGGTACAATGACCCCTTAAACATCACTAGGATCTCTTTTTGCGTAAATAGTTAGTGAATTAGCTAAATGAGCCAAACCTTGTCAGTTGTGTCTTCGTGTTGGTATATGAGCGAGAGCTATATACAACAAATACCAGTAGTCAGTGTTATGTAGTACCGAAGATTTTAGTGCTTCAGACTAAAGAATATCCAGTATGATAAGCTATTTGATTAGCATTAGATGTCATTAAATAACTTAGTAGTGGTAGGTGATAGCAAGTGTCAGACATAGAATCTCATAATCCTTAGTCATAGAACAGTTATAAGAGATCTCTACTTTGTGAGGTGTGTTTTCCAAGAGAGTCAAATGTTGCTAGTTTCGCTCGAAAAGTGGTCGATTTACAGTTGTGAGTGATGAGTGTTTAGAATCATTAATATTTTCTCGTTATTTCTTCGAACTTGTGGATTTATTGCTGCTAATTTGGTTGTGTTATGCTTATTTTCGTGCAGGGTCTTACTTTGCAGAATTAGTGATAAAACGGGTGCATTCTGCATTTTTTATTATTTGGTCACGGCTGGAGACATGGGCACGACTCTGGGCATGACACGGTCTAACATGGCCGTTTCTAGAAGGTCCAGTCAGCGGCGGTTTCTAGAAGATCTACTCAGCGTGTCTTCTAGAAGATGTACGAGCAGAGTTGCATTTGGAGACTTGTTTAAAGTTTGAATTTAGGAAAAAATAATTATCTTTCGGATTATTTTATTTTATTTTCTTTGTTTATCCTTAGGCTTTGAGAGATTATAAATACCCTCTTGGGGTAAACCTAAACACACATCTCAGATTACAATCCTCTTTTCTTTCTAATTTTAGTAAAGCTTTCTCTTTTATTTTACTTTTCAAATTTTTCATTTTTACTTATATTTTCAACTTGTTTTTAAATATGATAGGTATGACTTTTGTCATGCATAACTAAATTTTTCATAAGCCAAGAGCTGAAGCGATGATGCAATTCCAACGGGAGAATTGAAACATGCCCTTAATATCTTCAGAATATCTCTCTCAATCTCTGCGCTTATTTTTCAAAATCAAAACAGTTTTCAAAATCAAAGATAGACTTTGCTCTAGATTGTTATTGCGATTAAACATGTGGGAGGAAGATTCAGCTTATAGGAAGCACATTCGACTTCCTGGGAACACACTTGGTGATATAGCTTCACCAAGAGGGAATTGAGATCAAAATTGACAGTTATAAAAGAAACAATCCAATTCAGTCACCACGAACATAAACAGGGAATGATCTACGACAATTTATGTTGATAGTGGAGTACGACCCAGAGATCGAAGCCAAAGCTATAAGACTCCACGCACAGACGCTTCAGAAAATAAGGAGACAACGATCAAATCCATAAGAAGAATCAAATTTAGGTGAATCTGTTAATACAATTCCGATGGTCGATCCTGCTATCTAGGAGTTAGCCGCAGCACCTACTGAACAAGGGCCTTTGTGCATTGATTTTCCCCAAGGTGAAACTCCATACCAGTTGAAAACTGGCCTTATTCATCTCCTCCCTACATTCCACGGATTGCCAAACGAGAATCCACACGACATTTCAAGGAATTTCACATGGTATGCTCCAGCATGAGACCATAGGGAGTAACTGAAGACCAAATCAAACTAAGAGCTTTTCCTTTTTCCTTAGCTGATTCGGCTAAGGAGTGATTTTTTATCTTCCCCCTAATTTTATTACTACATGGGCTCAAATGACTCATCTTTTTCTTGACATATTTTTCCCTGTAGCGAAAGCAAGTGAACTACGAAGGAGAATACTTCGAATCAAGCAGCTCGATGGAGAGTCAACCTAGGAGTACTTGAGCGGTTTAATAAGTTATGTGCTAGTTTCCCACAACTGAATAAACACTTATTCAATACTTTTATGAAGGATTATCTCCCCTGGAAATGAAGATGATCGATGCTGCTAGCGGTGGAGCCTTGGTGAATATAACTCCTACCGAGAATAGAGACTTAATTTGTATAATGGCCGCAAATTCCCAACAGTTCCGCACAAATAATGAACCTCCTCGAAGGGTTCATAAGATAAGTTCAACTTCCTTGGAAAATAAAATAGATAAGTTAACTGAAGTTGTCAACTCTCTTGTTGTAGGAAAAATAGGACCAAACAGATTATGTGGAATATGTGCTTTACCTGATCATCCGACAGACAATTGTCCACTTATTCGAGATGACACAGCAGCTCAAGTCAATGCAGTCGGGAACTTTTCGGGGCCTCCCCAAAGAACTTATAATCCCTACAGCAATACATACAACCCAGGATGGATGGATCATCCTAATTTCAGTTATGCTCAGAACTCAAGACCAAATCCAGGTTATCAGGCAAGACCACCTCCACCTCCACAAAAGCCGCAGAAGACATCATTAGAGTCGATTGTCGAGAGGTTAGTACTTTCCCAAGAAAAATTCCAGACTCATACTGAAGCCCACTTCCAAGAGATGGACAAACAGATAAGCCAACTGGCTCAAACCGTAGGCTGTTTGGAGTCACACAAGGTAAACTTCCATCTCAAACCGAGGTAAATCCAAGGGAGAATGTTAGCGCAATCACTCTTCGGAGTGGTACAATAGTGGCGCCATATGTTCCATCCGATAAAGCAATCCAAAAAAGAGAAGAAGACTGATGATTCAGGATCCCAGAAAAAGAATGACGAAGAACAAATGGATGATCCAACGGCATCTCCCTATAATGTGCCACCACCTTTTCTATCAAGGTTAGATAAAAGGGATAAACACGCTGAGGAAAATGAAATATTAGACATACTTCGGAAGGTGGAAGTTAACATACCTCTCCTTGAGGTTATCCGAAAAGTTCCAATGTATTTTTGGTTTTCGAATGACCTTTGCACAACAAAGAGAAAACTTACCGGGAACAAGAAAGTGAATTTGGGAGAGCATGTCTCAGCTGTTTTCCAACGATTATGAAGCACAAGAGTTATTTACCGCAAGAATGACCAAGAGTGTTGAATGGACATTTATTTATTTAATTGGAGGGAAAACGTAATAATAGAAAATAGAGTATCGATACTAAGAAATAAACCCGAGTCAGATATCGGTCTAGCCGGTCTCATAGCTAGTAATCAGAAAACATAGTAGTCATCATGAAGTCACAAAACTCGTAGAGACTTATTTAGAGTTAGAGAATGACTAAAATGCCCTTAAGTAACAAAGAACTAGATCTACATAGACTATCAGTAATAACATACTAATAAACCCTTGCATAACATTCTAGATGAGAAAACGAGTGAGATAACAACTAGGGAGAGTAGTAAACAAGATTAGTAATAACTCAGAACAACTAACAACATTAATAGATAGAATATCATAAAACTAGCCTTTTGTGACACTCGGGAAACAACCAGGACACCCGAGTTACTTTAGCAATAGGGAGATTATATTGTTTGTTAAAATGTTAAGGTATATACCAGTTAGTGCCAAGGCACTTCAGATGCCAGTTGGGCGCAGATGCCTCAAGACTCGACGAAGTAAGTTGGCGAGGTATACATTTCCAATGCAGCTCTGAATCTCACCCTAAACACCATAGGGGTCAGGTGTATGTTTTCGATGCAGTTATGGATCTGACCCATAGGCACCCAAGGGTAACTTAGGTAGGCTAAAGGGGTGTGTGAGCTCTGAGATACAACCCTTGAACCGTACCTTATTTCCTACCTCAGTTTGTGTGTTGTATAGTAGTTTCAATATTATATTAAGATAATGAATAGTAGAGTCAATGTTGCATTCAGACAATGCACATCAGATTCAGTGTTGCATTCAGACAATGCACATCAAAGTTAATGTAATATTGAGATAATGTATAGGAGTGTTTGTATCTCATTTAGACAATACGCATCAGATATAATCAGTAAAGTTAGGGACCCCTTTAGAGGTGTACTCATGGCTAAGGCCTTAGTAAAACATTTAGGGAAGCATGAGACCCCTACTTCAGTGATAAGACATCTAAGCCTTAACTAGGTAACACTTGATCTAGATCATGCATGTAACTATTGCTTAGTACATTGTCTTTAGCATGCTTGTGTTTATGAAATTCTTATGCTGCTCTAAATTAGCGATTATACTATTGGGTTCTATAAGTTCAGCCTTAGGATGTTTTCCGTTGGCATGTCAGTTGCTTGAGTAGTTTGTGGAGCAATGTCGTAGCAGGACTTCCAGTATATCCTTTAGCGTACCGTACCATAGCTTAGTGGGCATATATATTCATAGAACCTTACTTATGTATTCAGATTATTAAACTCAAAGTTTGTATTATTTTGGTTTTAAATTATGCGTCTCGGAGCTTCAATTTTGTAAAATGTTTTATAATAATTATTTATGTTTATTTATATTATCATTTAGCATGTTTGAAAAGAGAATAAATATGTTTTGAAAATCAAGGCTTACCTCAGTAGCCCAATGTGGCACTTTCGACACAATCGGATTTAGGGTGTTTCAAAGTGTGTCGAGTTGATTTCTTCAATGGCTTAAGGAATAAAGATATCTATGCATATGTGTTAGCCACAAAAATGATATTGTAACATTCTCATCGGTCAACTAGAGTGGAGATGATATCACTAAGGTTGAAGAAACTTGTCCTTGGTCTCTAAGAATATGGAAATAACTCATCAAAGACGCAGAGACCCTTTACAAGGAAATGAACATGATTTCGGATATATCTATGAGATAAATTCACAACATTTAAATCTCCTACTTAATTTTTATAGAGAATAATTAAATTATACATTCAAACTACGGACTTGGAAAATTTTTATAAATACATTGAGTTCCTCCACCTTATGTTTATCGATTCAAACGTGTTTCCTAACGAAGCGTAAAGAATCCTCTATAGAGAAGGCGTATAAGCTTGAAATAACTATGCCCAATTTAATCTTGCCAAAATTAGATATCTAATCAAGCATAAAGAATCCTCTATAGAGAAGGCGTATAAGCTTGAAATAACTATGCCCAATTTAATTTTGCCAAATTAAGACATCCCAACAAAGCATTGAGAACCCCCACAAGGTATATATGCAAGCGTGAAAATAATTCTACCTAATTTAAAATTCATCAACTCGAACCTGATACAAATTGAAATAATGATGATTAAAATAGTAGGCTTAGAAAAACATATAATTAGGCTCTTTACAACACATGCAGTGTAAAGATACTTCTAATCGTTTGAAAAAACTTAAACACTTTTATGAGTGAGAACGAAAATCTAAAAACCCATTCACTTACCATAGCTACAAATAATAAACAAAAATATCAATAATTTAAAAGATGGGATAAAATAAACTTCATTTAAGCAAAATTAAGTACATGATCCATCAAACTTATTACAACAAAAAACTATGCTAGAGGATTGTCAATAGAAGCCTTCAGATGGGCAACTAACCCATCGGAAGAACGCTACAGAATAGGACTAGAAACTTCTCTTAGATAAATCTATGCATGTAGGTCTGAAAGATAATCCACGACGGCTTTGTAAGAAATATAAGGCCTTACACCCACCTTGAAATCCTTCCAACTTTCCCCAAAAGAGTTATAGATGTCAAAAAAAAAACCTCTTGAAGACATCCCAACAACGTTAGAGATTTCACTTCAACATATCTATAGAGCCATAAGCCTTTTGAAACACACATACAAAGCAATGGTCACACCTCTCCTTATAATTCTCGAAGCTCTAAAGCTTCTATATGGCCTCATCGACCAACTTTTCAACATAAGGCTTTGCTAGAAGTAGCTATTGAATGTTCATATTCAAAGCTTCTCGCTGATGCTACTACTCTGCTATCCTGACTTGCAAAGCCCCCTCATTATTTGAAGTCCCCTTCCTAACTTCCTCGAACTTGTGTCATGCCTTTGTAATCTCAAGTGGGAGTTATCTACATACATTCAAACATTCATAACTTGTTTGCAGGACTTTCTCACCTGCCTCTAAGCTTTTGTTGCTTGCCTCTAAGCCACCGAAACATGCTCTTGAGCTCAATTTCCTCCCGAGCCTCATTTCGAACCATGTTTAGCTCTTGCTTCAACTTTTATAGTTCTTTCCTTAACAATTGGATAAGAGCATTGGTCGCCAACAATTTCAACCTCTTTAAAAGACGCCCCTTTTCCTTATGTTCAATACATTCTACATTGGCCTTTTCAAAGGTAGAATAGATCATCTCCTTCTTCATTCCTTAGAAGCATCCCACAACCTTAACATGGATTGCTTTCCCCCGACAATAGCTTGACTCACTTTTCGGATTCTCATCCTCTATCGGGTACTCTATATTCTCATTCGGATGCATAAATATTTTCATTTCATTATCATTTAGACTTTCATGATGAACTTTACATTATGTTGGATATTATTACATATTTCCTACAACTTTTATTTTTGGATATTATACTTTTGTGTACTACGATTATGTTGTATATTATGCTTTTGGCCTTATTTGATTATGTTGAAATTATATTATCTTTTATTGGCTGATTTTTCTTATTATTCTAATTATTTTCTTGCATGTATCTCTCTTAATAATTTTAGGGACAAAATTTATAGTCAAATTTTTCTTTATCAAAATTTTCATTTTTAACATAATTTTTTAAAAACACAACCTTAAATTCTTTTTCTAATGGGAGAAAAATGAAAATTTTAAAACTTTAAATTTTTTCATATTTTTAATAATTATCTTTGAAAATTTTTTATATTATACAATATTTTACAAAATGAATATATTATATAAAAGGGGGAAATCGATAAATATTCTTAAATGATTTAAGTATAGTAATGAATTAAAAATGATAATTTAGTAAAAATGTTGTTAATTATATTCTATTTTAAAAAATTCAAAGGATCTAAAAATGATTTTCTAGAAGTTAGAGATGTTAAGAATTAAGTTCTTAAAATTTTTGGAATCTTATGGACTGTCTAATATTTTTAAAACTCAAAATAAGATAAAAGTTTCAAAACATGAAGCAATGTTTCAAAACCTTTGAGACAATTCCTTTGTGGTTTCGAAACCACTCGAAAAAAGGTTTCAGAACCCTCTGCATGATTTCAAAAACCTCTTAACCAGTTTCGGAACCTCTACGATGTAAAAGTCAAAATTTTCATCCAATCATTGATGGTTTCAAAAACCCCTCAAAAGGTTTCCAAACCTCTCTGTAAATGAGCATTAATTGCAAAAAATTAAGGCTTCAGTGACTCTAAAACTACTCTAACAATTTTAAATGGCTAGAAAATATTGACAGCATATAAAAGAAGTCTTATAACAAGCGATGATGATAAATAAAAGGATAAACTATGCGAATAGTCCCTTTGCTTTGGGTATGATTGACTTTGGTCATTGGTTTAAAAATTTAGTGTGGATAGTTCCTTATATTATTGGTCCTTTTAGTTTAGGTCCCTAAATCCTTAACTACTATCAATCCCTTAACAGAAATGTTACGTAACAATTAAAAAATAAATAAAAAATCACGTGTCTCCTCCTCCTCTCCTCCTCCTCCTCTCCTCCTCCTGCTGCTGCTGTATCCCAAATAACAAAGCCAGCTAGTTTCCCAAATAACTGCACTTGAAAAAGCCAGAATCACTACTAAAAACTAAGCTAGGTGAAACCAAGTACCCAATTCTCCACGAAGGAAATAATGGCTTGTAGTGTTGCTGAAAACCCAACTAGCTTGTGCTCATTTCCATATCTGGAAATCAAATATACAAAAGATATTATTGAAGTATCATCCTTTACTTATAAATCAAACATGACACCGTTTGCCAAGGATTCTTTATAATAACTTGTTAACTTTTCAAATAAGTGATGCCCATGGAACGCAAATGGTTTTAACATTCAAACAGTGAAATTATTATTGAATAATCGTCAACTTCACACATATTCTCAATTCTAAAATTCAGTTTATTTACATATACACATCCTTCAACATAAACAGTTAAAAACTTTAGTAAGAATTACACATTTCAAGTCTAAGTGCTTGTTAGTCTTACCAATGAACATTCAAGAGATAATTCTATAGATAATGATAAGTAAAATACGTTGAATACCTCCCCATTTTGAGCAAAACTGCTCAAGAGATAATTCTCATCTATATAATACATTAATACTACAAATCTCCAATCCATAAAGTCTGAACCTCATCTTTATTGGTTGACCAGATTGACCCGTCGTCCATTGATGAGTCAACACCCCAGACGATACCTATTGTGGGGGCCACATCGGAGGAGGATGACTCCGAAGTGGCATCATGTATATGTGAGGTTTGTGACTGAGGAGCCGGAGAAGGTTGCTGGTATTATTACTATTGTTGGGCCGACGGATCTGCCTCCATAGATGGTGGTGGAGCCATTGGAGGTGGGACCATACCCGGTGTTGGTTGTTGCATCATCTTCAGTTTTGGGATTGAGAGAGGGATTCAAAGGGAATAAAACCTTAGTCCTAAATAAGGTAAGGTTTGAGAGATGTGTAAGGAAGGAAGCCATTGTTGGGAAAAGAAAATTCTAAGTGGTTGTAAAGTTACACTTTGTTCTAAAAGCTTGAGCAAGTTAGTGAAGTTTTTAAAATCCTTAGCAAAGAAGTTAATGTAGTAGATGTAGACTTTATTGAGAAGATTAAGTCACTCTTAATTGTTTGTGTCATTCTTTCTTATTTTTACCAGAAATCCCTAAAATTTTTACCGACAATTCAACCTATTCTTAGCTATATGCAAGATCGACTGACTCAACACAACTTATTGAAATTTCTGAATTATTTTCAAATGTCATTTTGGTGATCAATGTACTCATCATGATCTGATTGTGACGTTTAGATCAGATATAGAGAGTTGCATATTAGATTTTAAAATATGCGTATTTTAATAATTTCAATTTGAATATGCGTATTGTTTAAGTCGAGGCATGATACTAAATTTAGTTAGAAATTTAATTATTCGTATAGATACAATAACTATGATTAGTAAGTTTAGTTAAATATTTTGTACAATGGATAAAGTAGGTTAAACCCTCCCAAACTCCTCTATTTTTAAACTAGTCCAAACCTATCTTCTCAAACCCTTAAATTTGAAGTTAAGAAGTGCTTAAACAAATTTAAATTTACATTCTTCTAAATATTGCCACAATAAAAAAATAATATTAGATTAAGGTAACTAGGTCTATCTTCTTTGTAATCTATCATTAAATAAACTATTTATGTAACACTTCGGCATTCCAATTAGCTTGCTTACTTTTGTTTTAATAATTCCTTTCTTTGTATATCTTCTTTGTAATATATCATTATATACCAACAACCAGATGGTCTGGTGGGATGAGCACTAAATTCCTTAAGTAAGGTCGTAGGTTTGAATCTTGACGTTTGCGAATGGAGAAAACTGGGTTGGGAGGGTCGCCTTTGTGTATGTAATATTCGATATGAATTAGTCGGTCAATAGATCGGATACCAGATTAATTAAATAAAACAATTCCTTTCTTTTATTGATTCATTTTAGGTGGTGCTGATGTTATAAAGATAAAGATGTTTGAGGAGGATAAATGATGGATATTTGCATTTTGGGGATTAGTGCTGTGTTCCATTAAATAAGGAGATTCCCGAGATATTGCTATTCTTGCGTAGATTTGACAAGGAAAATGGACGTGACTAAGATGCCAAGACTGCTTTATTCCATGTTGAGATGAATGGATTTTAATGGCTTTATAGGTTCAATTCGTTTTCGTCATTTGGGCCCTGCAAAATGCGAGAGATACCCCAGTGAGAATATGTGCCTTGGGATCAAATTCCGCCTTTGATTAGCTGCTTCATCCATTGAAAATTCAAGTAATGAAAGGTTGAGATGAGATGAGATGATTAAGCGAATAACTTGTCTATAAAAGGGGCCTCATCAGCTCATTCCATACTCAGGCTGATCCTTTCTAAAACATCTCTAGTCTCCGGAAACTAGAGGCAACGTTGTGTGCCGAGCAAAGTGGGTTTTCGAGCTGTGACATGCGACTCTTTTTCACTCTCTTTCCAAAGGCTTCCAACGGCTAAATAAGATTACAGTTCGAAGCCTTTGAGAGGGAGTGGAGAAAAGTTTTGTCATGTTTTTATCCGCCATCGATAATGTATACATATTCACTCTCTTATATCTTGTAATTATTGTTTACATACTAACGCTTCTTTTGTTCTCGTCCTTTTTACAGTTTGGAAAATTATTCTATTCAAACAGAACGCTCGTAAAATTGATGACTCAGTTTTCAAACTTAATTTAAATATATAAAAATAATCAAGTACTATTTCTTTATATCACTTGTTGGTCATTTTTAGTTTTAATATTGATAATAATCTAGTTAGTTTAGTTAAACAAAATACTAAAATTTTAAAATAATAATGAATATTTAAATTTAAAAAGATAATTTTATAATAAACTTCAATAATATCTAATTTAAGTTAATATGCTAATAATAATTATTATAAAAATATTTCTTTGTTATTCAGATCAATTTAATGTATATATTGTTAACTCTACTAAGGGATTGAGAGGGTTGTTCCCAACCCAAATTTTTTAGTATGACTTTTTAGGTCATTTAGTTTAAATATTAATCAAATAAGATATTTGTGCCTCCTAATTTTAATCAAATAAGATATTTGTGCCTCCTAATTTTTATATTTAAATTTATAATAAATCCTTATTCTTTTGAAGTATAATTTAACTTCTATAATGTTTATTTTTTTTAATAGTACGAGGAGATTACAAGGTAGTAGTTGGTTAAAATTTTTCTTAAACTATGACAACACACATACTGCAGATGCAACTGTATAGAATCTAAATATTTTAAGAAGAATAAATTTTCTTTTACCCATAAGGCGACACGATAAATTTCATTCGTTTTTTTTTTTTTGAGTGATCGATTCTTTGAAAATATTTCACAGGCCAGTTCTTATAATGTATGGGATTGCAATAATAATTGTTGAAGATCTTGAAATAGTTAATTTGTTTAATTTTTGAGCTAAATAAAAAATCTGTCGCCAATTTTAGAAGTACTTTATAAAATAATAAATATTGGGGTAGACTCAAATGGCCACTTAACTATATGCTTTGTATCGATATGATTATCATACTTTTAATTTTAACAATATGACCACATAATTATTTAAGTGGTTTTAATGTAGTCACTTATCGTTACAAAACAAACGCAGTAACTGATGTGATTGTTTTTACTAAGGACGAAAGAGAAACAGGATCAAAATACACAATTTTGCATGCAAATAAAAGGTAAAGGCTATGTTTTGAAAACCGGACCGGCCGGTTCAACCGGGAACCGTTGCCTAGTCTGGTTCAATCTAAACCGGTTGAACCGCTACTAGTGAACCGGCCAGAACCGCTGAACCATTCAAACCAGACCGGCTGAAAATCGGAAAAAACCAGAAATTTTATTTTTTTTTTTAAAAAAAAAATTAAACCAAACGTCGTTTGTTAAACAAGCCAAGTCGAACTCGAGTATTGCTGAGCTCGACTCGAACTTGAAAACTTTAAAAGTAAGCTCAACTCCACTCAAACTCACAAGTTAAAAATTATCAAGTTCAACTTGAACTCGAAATATAATATTGAAACTTGAACTCAAAAAGGCTTGAACTAAAAAAAAATTTAGAAGCTCAATTGAAGCCTAAAATTCGAGCTTGATTGAAGTGAAAGAATAGTTCACTCAATGTTCACCAAAAGGCTCCATGATTTTGAATTCCAAATTACCTCTATTATTTATAGAAGTTAGTTGTGATGCTCTTCTATGTTTCTTAGCAATGTGGGATTGTTTTGTTCTCATATTTTTACTCTTTAGACTTTTGGGATGCTCTTCTATGTTTCTTAGCCATGTAAGATTGTTTAAAAAAAATTAAACCAAACAATATCATTTTGTTATGATTTTTTTAGCCCCAAATTTATTTTTTAATTATAATTATATAATTATATTTATTATTTAATATGTTTTACCTTAAATATTATGTTGTAGTTAATTTGAATCATTTTGTTTCACTTGATTTTATGGTTTTTAATTTATATATGTTATGACTTGCTTTGAATATGACTTGTGATATAAAAAAATTATTTTTATTAAATATTTTTGGTATTTTTATTTAATTTTTTAAATAATTATGGCGTCGTCCGGTTCTTCCGACCGGTCGGACCGGTTCGACCGGTTGAACTAGTGAACCGGTCCGGTTCTGAAAACCATGGGTAAAGGTAAAGATTGGTGAAGAGTAGAAACACTTCGAATCTAGGTTGACGAATGGATGCAATGATTGTTCTTCGAGTATCATCCTTCTGGCTCAAGCTGGCTATTCTTCTCATAACATAATAAGAAGCAGCACTGTGAAGCCAAAAGCTTTGGACGTGTGAGGATCCCAATTCAAGTGCTAACTCTCCTCTTTTGGTCAACACTCAGCCCTTTAGCTCCTCGCCCTCCAATTCGAGTATCCATTTGCAAATCCATTTTCTTATTGTCATTTCTGCTCTATATTTCTTCTTTGATTTTGTTATTGTATCAGGTAATTGATGCTGAGCTGAGTAGTTACTCCAAAAAAAAAACTGGGCTGAGTACTAAATAGCTTCACGTACAGTCAACGCTGTAATCAATGCATCGTCTTGGGTTAGATATGTACGCAATAAATATTATTGTATGAAAAAGGTAACTTCTTCTTTAATGAAATTTATTGGTTAATCTATCCTTACTTATGTTCCATAAGTTAAGGCTTGTTTACGTCCATTGATGAGAATATCTCTTGCTTGTCTTGTGTTTGGGTCAGTCTGCTTGTAAATGAAAAACTGACACCAGGAGTGAACTTTCATCATGGAACATATGTTTGTTTAATGAATTTACCTGATAAGGTATCTAGAAGTGTGGGTTTACCACAATTCACAGGGTCGGTCTTGATTATTTTTTTGATTCGAGGCAAAAATTAAAAATTGACCTCTAATTTTAAAAGAAATTAAGAAATATGTAATATCATATTTCTATTAGAATATTTTATTAGATTAAACAAATAATAATTCATTACAATATCAAAAAAAATATTTAAGCATATAAAAACTATAAAAAGTTGTCTTCGAGCCTTTATTGATATAAAAACATTAATGATAGTGTCAACATCAAAAATGATTGTCCCTCTTTCCCATATGTATGGGGTAAGAGGGAGGTAAGATAGTATGCTATCCCCAACAACAGGTTGAGAACAGCTTCCGTAAGAGACCTTTGAATTATAAAATGCCCTTATGGGACTCGATCCCACGACCTCAAGGTTAAGAACCTTATGCTCTACCAACTGAGTGGATGGTCATTTGAAATTTGGAAATATAACATAGCATTTGGAAATAAAAGAACGATATTATCTAAAATTTGGAAATATAAAAAAATCAAAAGAAAATTTTTGAAAACATGACCTACCTAAGATTTTAAGAACAATCTTCAATATGATTCAAGCAACACAGTTCATGATAAACAATTGTGACTTCATGTTTGTGAGAAATATGAGAAATTAAAATGTGAGAGTAATAATCTTCAGAGGAATTATGAAATGTGGAAGAGAAAAGAAACATGTTAATTATACTAATTTTTCCTCCCATTGAATTTTAAAGAGAAAAAAAAATAAGGATATAATAAAATTTTCTACTAATATGAAAAATCAAGAAATAAATTTGGTGAATTGATTGTGGGAATTTAGAAAGATCTAAATTTAAAAGATTCAATTGATTTTTTTTTTAATTTTGGGAAAGAAATTTTAAATTAAATTTTATGAGAAGTTGAACAATTTATTAATATTAATATAGAATTTCAATGATAACAATTGACACTTTAATAAACTCATAAACCTAATTATTTTATTTTACAGTTTTTCAAAAAATTCTTATCAAAAAATAAAGAAAATGTTAATTTTTTTAAATTTGTGGGCTTTTGCCGGGCGTCCTTCTTGCCTTGACCCAGGACCGGCCGAAGGACCCATTACTGCCAAGATTTCACTGGGGCGGGAGTAGCCGATTCGGCCTCAAAGGATCGATCTTCCTCCGACAACCGTGACTCACAAATCGTCCCAAGTCAATGAAACGTCACCCACCATGAATCTGTTACTTCTACATCACTGTTACTTGCTGGTACTGGATTACGTTTTCAACTTCGAAGACAGTTCGAGTTTCTGGTCTATTGTGCACCGGTTCTGAATTATGAAAGAAAGCTGCCATGAGTTGGAAAGCAAGAAGGACTCGAGATCGAATCAGGGACCAAGGTCTCATTTTACTATGCCGTTTCGGGATCGGAACAGGGACCGAGGTCTCGTTTACTATTCTTTTTCGAGATCGAAATAGTTATATGGTAATATTGTCAAAATTTGAAGTATGGTAATTATATTTATAGCAACCCGATAGTTAAGTGGTCCTTAGAGTAGTTTACCCTAAATTCTTTGGTGTGATGGAGGGACTTTTGGTTTTGATCTTAGATACTGGAATCATTGTATATTTTTGTTTCTAATGACGTTAATTGGTGTTCTTAAATCGTACGATTCTACCGCCTTTTCTTTATGTAAGTATTTTTTCCCTCAATTTCTGTTAATAATAAATCATATTTACTGAGAAAAAAAAACTCAAGCTGCCGTAACTTCTGGTTATATTTCGGGAAATCAGAAAAAAATGCATCATGTGAGGCATTCTCAAGTGAAGTTACAGCAGGAACAACAGCAGCCAGCATCTGGCCATGAAAAAAAAATGAAATCACTGCACACATTTGAACTTTTTTCCTATGAGATCCACTTGCAGTTCCTGAACTAATTTCCTTTATTAATAGATAAAAGCTCCATTATATGCAAAGGAACGTGGTCTTTGGGAAATAAAGAAATGGCAATCCAAGTACCTTAATGATAGCCACATGAGGTTTTGTTTTTCATCTTCAGGAACTAAAAGAACTGGATCCTGCATTTAACCAACACTAATAAACATAAATAATGCCACAAATATCAAAAGGTATAAATCAGAAAAACAGACCATATATGGGGACAGATAATTAATTATCAAGTTACCAAATACTACCAGCAAACAAAATAAAACAGAATGCCAGAAAAATGCATTAAAAATGGAGTTAATTACATGATTGATCATTTATATTTATGTTTTGTCTACTTTTTCTTATTGATTCTAAAAAAACATATCGATTATTTAATTAAGATGTAGTCACCACGAGTTAACTGCTGTTAAATATTTTAGTATAATCACACATTTGATCTCAGTTACACGTGGCATCATTTAATTTAAGGATTAAATTTATTTTAGTTTAATGTATTTATTTTCCACTAATTAGAGTCTGGTTGAAAGAAAACAAAGCAAAATAAATTAGAGCTAAAGGTATTCAAACCTAAATTACTTGGGAAACCAAGTATGTATCCAACCATTGAGTCAAGATCAATATTTGGTTTAAAATAGAGTATATATTTGGTATCTCAGTGTATAAATACCTAACTTAAATTTATGATATTTTATATATATTTACTTATTAAATATATTTTATTATTAACTTAATTTAAAAAGTATTTTAATTTTAATTTAAAAATATATATTTTATGTTAAAAAATTATGAAGTTATGAAAAAATAAAATATATTTAATAATTTAAAGTAATAATACAATATATTTTTAAGATAAAATGTGTACTTTGAAATGTTAAAAATAATAATAAAATATATTTTTAAAAGTTTAGATAAGAACAAAATATATTTAATAAGTTAATATAAAAAATATATTTTTTTAAAGTTAATATATATAAAATATTATGAATTTAAGTTTAGTATTTATATATTAAAATAATATATATATATATATATATACATCATTAAAATACAAAATATATACATCATGTTGTTTATTTTAGACCAAGCATTAGTCTTGGTTCAATTGTTAGATACATGTTTAGTTTCTCAAGAGACCTAGGTTTGAATCTCTTTACCTCCAATTTGCTTTACTTTATTTTCTTCAAACAAGAGGGTCACACATGTAAATAAAATAAATTAAAACAAACCTAAACCCTTTGACTGAATGGTTGAAACTTATTGTGTCACATGCCAATAGTGACACATAACATCATTTGATCGGATGATTAAATTTTATTTTAATTTATGAAAAATAAGATTAAATTGAGAGAATATCTAAATAATAGAGACTAAATATGTGATTATACCAAAATATCATGTCACTAATTTGTTAACTGTTAACGATAATTATTTTGTGGTAATCACATCTTAATTAAATAAAAATAAAAATAACCATATATTATATTTTTTGAAATCTATGAAAAAAATGAACAAAAGATAAATATAGGTAAACCTTTAAAAATATTACAATCACCTCCAACAACCAGAAAATCAGACCACGAAGTCAGATAACAAGAACCAAAACATAAAAAGAAAAAAAGAAAAGAAAAAAAACCTAACGTAGAAAAAAGGTAAACTATGTGAATAGTTTCTTTTATTTTTTATCTGAACGACTTTGATCATCAATTTTTAAATTAAGTTGACTTGATCATTTAAACTATTGATCCATCCAATTTAAGTCCCCGAACATTATCCTCTGTTATAACCTATTAGCAGATGTGCGACATAACAATTTTAAAATAATAAAAAAATCCATATTCACCAGCTGTGCGTTTCTTCTTCTTCTTCTCATTTCATTTCTTCTCTTTCATCCAATATTTCTTCTTCTTTTTCCTCTCCACATGGGTTTAAAAACCAAAATTGTAATTTTTAGCTAATTTGTCTACCCCTCTCAAAATTATTATTATTTTTTTTGAAAAACATCAAATTTTTTATTAGCCCGTAGAAGAGAATACAACGTAAATATAGGTTGATCAAAACATCTGTGTTTATCCCATAAAACCTCCCTAAGCTTTCCTTCTTACTATTTACTTTCCTTTATTCTTAACACTTTCTTCAACAACACTAGATAAAACCAAAACATCATCCATCATAATCTACCCTTGACAAAGCTGGTGTAGAGTTTCTTCCACGCATCATTGTAGGCTCCATTATCTCCAAATTCACCTTCAACCCATCACCATACGGGTCCTCAATATAGCAAAATTGTGTGAGTCAATCAATTAGATGAAACAAAATGTCTTTGGTGTACTCAGGGTGGCCTTAGATGCCCATCATATGATCCTCATATCTAAATATCTCAAACCCACACTATATCAAAACTGTTCTGCAGTGGCGTTTTAGCGGCGTTTTGAGACTAAAAGCCACTAACTTTAAATATATAGCGGCTTTTTAAAAGGAAACACCGCAAAATGGTACATTTAGTGACGTTTCTATACAAACACTGTAATAGGTTTCATGTATAGTGGCGCTTTTTCAACAAACGTCGTAATAGGGAGAACTTTAGATGCAATTTTTGTACAAACATCGTAATAGGATTCATATAAAGAGGCATTTTTACAAAAAAAATGCCGCAACATAATGTACTTTAGCAGTATTTTTATACAAATGCCGTAATAGGTTTCATATATAGTGACGTTGTTACAACAAATACGACAATAGATAAGTGTTTTAGTGGTGTTTGTATAAACATCGCAATAGGGTTCATAGATAGTGATGTTTTTCCATCAAACAGCAATGAAACAAGTGTATTTTTTCCAAAATGTATGACCAAATATGGTAGACTATAAATAATGGCGACATTTGTTGTATAGCGGATTTTTTTTTATAAAACGGTGTCAAATACTCTTACGTTAGTAGCATTTGTACACAAATGCCACAAATGACTCATACGTTTGTGGCGTTTGTAAACAAACGCTGATATATACTTGTATGTTAGCAGCATTTTTGTTCAAACGCAACAATAGTAATGGACTTTAGTGGCATTTTTTTTGAAATAAACGTCGCAATAGTGCTGCACTTTAGTTGCGTTTTTATTATAAACGCCACAATTGCGCAATCCTTTAACCCATCGTGTTCTAAGTTCCTAATTGTTTCATTCACCCATCTTAAATTACTTACCAACGGTAGCCATCACACTGATCTCACCCCCGGGCAACCATCATCGAAGGCTCAGCATCACGCCTTTTCCTGTTCAGCTTCTTAATGCAGCCAGAGCTTGGGCATTCTATGCGTTTCACGTCTTCCTTTCTAGTTCCTCCTTAGCTTTAGTTATATCCTCCAGCCGACGTACATCCCTCAATTTAGATGCTTCATTTTCCTTTCTCAATGCATCTGTCTTCCTAAGCCTTTCCTTTTTGGTGTTTGTTATCTTCGGTTTTTCTTCTTTTGCTGCTTCAATTGTATCCCTGCTAGAAGCAGTTGTTCAGCCACTTGCTGGAGGAACAGGTTTCGTGGACATTTTTGGTTTACTTATCTGATTCTTTTGCTCCATGGGGTTCACTGCAGGTTTATCCATTGCCGTTTCAGTTTTAACAGGAGTTGTTTTCTCTTGCAATCATTTGTCTGTCGTCTCAAGTAACTAAAGCCCAAGAGCAGCCAATGCTAATACGCCAGTCATCAGGTACTTTCAGTTTTGACCATTGTTGTCTTCCCTTTCTAATTGCAAATCAATCCATGTATATTTATTGTTTATTGTAGACCCTCATTTTCGTCCACATATTTTTTATTTTATTTTTGTATATATATATATATATATTATAGTTTGCAAACGGTTTTTGAAAATACGTATATAATATATAGTCTTTATAAAACATTTATGAGAACATATATTATATAGATTTTAAAACAATTTTTGAAAACATATAAATTTATAGTCTTTAAAACAATTTTTGAAATATATATATTATATAGTTTTGAAAACTAGTTTTTAAAAATATATATATTATATAGTTTTGAAAATTAGTTTAAAAAAATATATATTATATAGTCTTGAAAATTAGTTTTTAAATATATATATAATATATATATATTATATAGTTTTGAAAATTAGTTTTTAAAATATATATATTATATAATTTTGAAAGCTAGTTTTTAAAATATATATATATTATATAGTTTTGAAAATTAGTTTTTAAAAATTATATATTATATAGATTTGAAAATTATTTTTTTAAAATCTTATATATTATATGGTTTTCAAAATTATTTTAAAAAAAACATATATATTATATAGTTTTATATATATATATATATATATATATATATATATATTTTATTTATTTATTTGTTTTTATTTCACTTATTATTTATTATATCTTTTTTTTTCCTTTCTCGTTTTAGGTCCAGAGTTATTGTCCAATCAGTCCAAGAAAACCGGGCCTGAATCAGCCCAAACAGTTAGGGTTTTTACGCTTGGGACCTGCGTCTCTCAATACGAAACCGTTAGATCAGATGAAGATCAATTACCAGGATTACAAGGCAACTAGGGTTTGTTTAACCCCCAAACGCGCAGCCGCACAGGAATCGTTGGATATGGACGTCTGATCCAACGGCTAAAAATCCATCAAGAACAACCAAGCCACTGACATACCAAAATCCTCGGCCAAATCGCATGAAAACCGGAACCAAGACCAACTATTCAAGCACGATCACTGGGACTAAACTATCCCGGATGAATCGGTGAGCACCCCACAATATCCGGGGCCACAATGGCTAGTTACGGGGTTATAAAATCCCCAAAGGACCATCGAGTAAAGGGACATCATGAAAACACAACGAAAAAGAGAACCAACACAGAGAGAACCATCGAACACGATACCAACAGAACCCACAAGTAAACACAGTATCATCGAGAGACAAAACCACAAAACACAAAAAACAGTACCAAAACACGACAAGCCAATATCATCACAAGCAAAGGCCGAAGCCCCACAACAAAATAAGTAAAATAAAAGCAAAAGTGAGGATATCGTCGAAGAAGGTGGCATCGGGAGAACGAAGGATTTACAATCGGAAAGGTAAAAAAACCGAACCTTGTGGCCTAGATCTACGATTGGTGGGGTTTTAAGGTATTTTGGATTAGGATTTGGTTTCTCAGGAATGATATGAGTGTTTTGAGGGCTTCAGGTTCTTTCCGGCCGCCACCGGCGGTGGCCGGAGCGGCGGTCGGCGGCCACAACCTTGTGGCCTGGTGACCCCATGATGAGGCGCTGTAGAGAGGAGGGGGAGAGAGTTCTCTCTCTATATTTTTAGAGAGAGGAGAAAATGGAAAAATGAAGCTTTGGTTTGAAGTTTTGCCTGGGTTTGGGCCTTATATAGCCCCCACGAAATGATGTAGTTTCTATGGGGGTGGCTCGTAATTTTGACTAGGGTATAATGACATTTTGAGTCCCTCGTCCTTTGTGCATTGATCTTTTAGCCACTCAACAAACTTTTGCTTCATTGTATTTCGAGCATTAATGTTTCAGAACTCACATTTTAGTCTTAATTTTCATGTTTTTGTTATTATGTTAATATTGCAATTGGATCCTCAAAGTTGTTATTTTTTTATTCATTTTTTCTCTCTTTTATATTATTTTTTATTTAATGCTTTTCTTTTGATATCTTTTTATTTTTTTCATCCTCTTATTTATTTATTTATGTTTCCTTTTATTTATTATTTTATTATTTATTTATTTATTTGTTTTTTTTGTTATGTTGATATTTTTATTCTATTTTTTATTTCTATATTTCTTTCTATTTTATTATTTTAGCATTGTTATATTTGTACTTTTTTATGTTTTTATCTAATACTTATTTATTATTATTATTTTTATCTAACCTTTTCGACTTTTCTTTTAGAAGAACGCCAACAAATCAGAGGTAATTAATTTGAATCGAATGATTTTAAATTTTAATTTAATTTTTTTAATTTTCGCAAATAAAGACACCGACAAATTAATTGGTACCGAAAGGGCGGTTCAAGGGTGCTAATTCTTCCTTGACCGTAATCAACTCCCGAACCCGGCACACTTCTGGTACAATGCAAATCAGGTAAGATGGTGTCCGACCCACCTAAATTCATTTTAAAGTGGTCGGTGGCGACTCCAACCCAATCAATTCAAGTCGAATCCCAATTCCGGGTCCAACCGAAAGACGGTTTCGACAGCTTGGCGACTCCCTGGGGATAGGTAAGTCAGTCAGGCTGAAATTAATTTTCGGTTGTCTTTTTAGCGAAAATTACAAGTTTAAATTTTAATTTATTTATTCGATTCTTATTATTTATCTTTAATTATTTTTCAAGTAAATAGTTGTAATGACATTTTTTTTTCAATGATTTGTGATTTTTAAAAAATTTCATCTCTGGCTCTATACCCGAGCTCCAAACCCTTTTAAGTGGGGGTGAAAACGATGCCTTCGTGGGAATTTATTCTCTGCATGTGCCTAGCAAGTAACCTTTGGGATTCATATACCTTATGCTTTCGTGTGAATTTATTCTCCATATGGGCATAAGGGAATGCATCCTCTCAAGTTTAACTTCGTCCACATAAGCTTGTAATGGGCTTAGGACTAAGGGTCTGGCAAGCCCAAGGGGGTTCCAGCAAGGAGAACTCGGGTACCTTTTTAGAACCTAAACCGGGAGAGTACAGAGAATTAGAGCCCACCCCAAAACCTCATTTTAAACCCTAGGATGCTTGAATTATTTCTTGCTTTACTTTCTGTTCAAAGCATGCAAACTAGACAAATATGAGGTTAAGATTTGTTTGAAATTAGCACGCGGGATAGAGATCATGTCCTGGTAGGAATAATAAGCATGTGGGAAAGAGATTTATTTTATTATTGTTTTGATTTACCTCACTAATTTTTTTTTATTTTTGTCCTCTTTTATTTTGTTTTCATAATTCTCATCATTTAAAAGAGGTGTTGGTCCACCAAAAACGTGTTTGTTAAACATGAATAATATGCATTAATGGACAAAAGGGGTTATAATACAAAGAGATGAAAAGCTCAGAAGTCCAACCGTGGTCAAGAAATACTCCGAGGCAAAGGTTGTAGGGGCAAGACGAGGAAACAGTTACTGACCCAGATGGTCCTTTCGAAAACTACGAGAACAAGATGGCGAAACCCTAGCTAAGCTGGAGACCATTATTGACGAATTCAAGAAATAAACCGATAAACTTGGGATAGAGAGCTCCAATGGAACTTTCGTTAGAAACAAGCTCGGTAGAGAGTGAAAGCCGGAGATGCAGTCCTTCGAGACCTTTTTGGGGCAAGCAACTCATCACTTGCACAGTTTAGCCAAAGGGGCCAGAACGGTTCGACAGGATATTCAACTTGTTTGAGGCTGGTCGGGATTTATACCATCAAAATGTTTTTTTGTCTATTTAGACGTAACACTTTTGTCCCTAATAAGGATTATTTATAATAACAGACACATTTTTTGGATCAATGCCTTGAACATTTCATGCATCATACATTTAGACATATTTTGCATTTTGTTATTTTTCTTTATATTCGCATTAACTAACAGAAACATGTCTCATCGAAAGGAACACATACTGGATACACCACCTCAAGCATTGGACACACCCCATCCGTATAACACCCACCTTAAAAAGAAGAAGATAGAAGCAAGAATCGAGAAAATCGAGGAGAACATGGCAAAATTGTAGAAAGAACTTGAAGATAAGATAAACCAGAGTAGTCTGAGTACTCTGAATACAATCATGAAGAACCAAGACTCTTTGGTTGATCAGATTGTTGCCAAGTTAGTTAGCCTACAATAGACCAGTGTTCCTGGGGAAGGTTCACCGAAATAGGTAACTATACCACCTACCCCACAAGTGGTTGTCTCACTTAAAATCTTACCGGAACTTTGAGGGGACTCATCTACTGCAAAAGCGAAGCCCTCTTCCTTTGTATTTAACCCTGAGAACAATATGAGTTAATACCATATACCAGATTCAGATGAAGAGGATAAATCAAAGAAGATGGAGGAGAAAATCAAGCAATTGGAGGACCAAATAAAGGTAGTTAAAGGAGACCATGACTACCCTGGAGTCGATGCCACGGAGCTCAGTCTAATACTAGACTTGGTTCTTCCTCCGAAATTCAATTCCCCGAAATTCGAGAAGTTTGACGGAAAAAGTTGCCCATCCGCTCACATCATCATGTTCTGCCGAAAGATGACAGGATATGGAGGAAACAACCAACTCCTGATCCACTACTTCCAGGAGAGTCTGTCGGGCTCAGCCATCTGGTGGTACAACCAACTAATTCGATCAAATATCAAGACCTGGAAGGACCTGACCAAGTAATTCTTGGGACAATACAAGCATGTCAATGACATAAGACCAGATCGAGTTATGCTACAAAGCATGGAAAAAAGCATAACGAGAGTTTCAGGCAATACACACAAAAATGGAGGGACTTGGTTGTGCAAGTTCATCCACCCTTATATAAAAGGAAACCCGGAAGTGTTTCGTACAGACCCTGAAGGCTCCATACTTCGGACACCTGGTTGCAATCACATCAAGAAGCTTTTTCAGACTTGGTTATGGCCGGAGAGATGATTGAGTCGACCATAAAGCAATGAAAAATTAAGGATGGGAAGGCTAGTAGGAAACCTCCTATGCGAGAGAGGGATGGAGAGATTAATAACATCAACTATGTCAGTAAAGGTGTTATAATCTCTAAACCAAAATCAATTACAGCTGTACCATCAAGTACTTCTAAACAAGATTCCAGAGAACCCAGGAAGAAAATAGAATATTTCGACCCTATTCCAATGACATATAGAGAACTCTATCAATAACATCTCGACACCCACGTAGTGTCACAATATCCGGTGGAACCCATGAAGCCCCCATACCCCCAAGTGGTATGATGAGAATGCTCATTGTGAATATCACGGTGGTGTCCCAGGGCACACTATCGAGAAATGTTATGCATTCAAGAGAGTCGTACAGAAGATGCATAATCCGAATTGGATCAACTTCAACAACTTGGGGGAATCCAAGTGAGGGAGATCATTTCATCATTTAAAGCATCATGTTAGAATTTGTTTTTTCATTTTTTCTCAAGTTTTTGTAAGGACTTTTAAATAAATTTTTGTTACTTTAAAGATGTTGAGCAATGAATCACATTTGCAAACTTGCAATTCTTTGAATATCAACTGAATTTAAAACTCTGTAAATGATTCAGAATTACAGATCTTTGACAAGTTAACATGATCTGATAAAACACGGACTTTCACCTTACCCAGAATATACCCTCAAACACCGTACCCTGCTCTTACAATTAACAAATATAATATTTTCCTTTAACAACGTGCGAACAACATGGGGCATCCTTTTGCATATGACATTACTATGCTTTTTATTTAAGACGTTCAGTGATGATCATGATCTTCACAGATGGAATAGTCAAGTAAGTAAATCTATTTTAGGTCAGTTGTTTGGAAATTGAACTCTAAAGATGAGATTCCTTGACTTTCAAAAACACTTAGACTATAACAGGTTCTTCTTGAAAAACTTAAGAAATTGAATCCGTATACCCAAATTATAATATTATATATATATAATAAAGCTTGAGTTGTCCCTCTAAGGTAATTGGTTAAACGCCCCGACTTTATGGATAAGATTCGGCTAGCCTGTTAAAGGTGATTATAATATACAATAAAGCTTGAGTTGTCCCTCTAAGGCAATTGGTTAAATGCCCTGGCTTTATGGATAAGATTAAGCTAACCAGATAAAGGTGCTTATATATTAAGCTGTCCATCTAGAGCAATTGGTTAAACGCCCCGGCCTTATGGATCCAGCTAGCCATTTAGTGGCAAATTTAAATAAGGAGTTTCGGTAAAAATGGACTAAGGGAGTTAAGGAACACCTGTTATAGTCAAGTACACACGAGCACTCAAGAATTTCAATTTTAGACTGATATTTCCGCACTGCCTTTGTTAGAGGAGCCTACAAAGCTTGAACAAACGGGAGATTTCAGAGGATCGAAATAGAAGGTCTAGTAATTGATAATGATAGTTGCGTAATTTTGTCCGCATCCAATTAAAATACCAAGCCAAAGAAAAACATGTTGTAATAACCAAAAAAATGACATTTTTATTGTTGAAACCTTAGGCCAACCTAAAATCAACTCATCATTTTGAACATTTGTCAAAGATCTATAACTCTGAAAGCATTAAAAGATCTATTGATTCCTTTGATATACTTTGAACTCAGGTTTACAATTTAATTCAATTAAGGAGAAATATTTGACAACATTTTTATCCTTTTCCCTCCTAAAACAAGAAAAAGGAGAAAAATATTTTCAAGCAGAACAATCTCAGATATGAAAGGTTTATAAAGCCAAAGCTTAAAAAGAGAATGGGGCACGATCGATTCCATAGACCAGATTGGCAGACAAAACACGATACTCCAATCTAAAAGATAAAACATAACTCATTCATGTTGCATGCATCTTAGGCATACTTAAGAGCATCACATTTGTTATTTTTCGCATACATGATTTTTTACAGCTTTTAGAGTCAAGTTTCGACTTCAAGACGAAGGACACTCGATTCGAAAACACCTTTAAAGATTGATGATGGTTGCTTAACTCAGCAACAAGAATCTACACCTCAACCAATTAGATAGATTGAAAGACCGATAATCAATTTCAGATGAGTTCGAGAACCAATTCAGAAAGTGTCTAGTTCAGATTAACTCAATGACGAGTGCCTAGTTCCCGATCGACGTTTTCAAGACATATTTTAATTCCACGACGGAAGATATCCGACTGACAGAGTTTATCAGTGGACTTTCCTGTGAAGGGGAATCCTCCAAAAATCAAATTACTTGGTTCAGACCCGCTCAGGGGAACCACATAGAGAATTATAAACGGCTTAGACTCGTGAAGGGAAGCCATTCTTTAAGAAACTATCGGCAACATAACTCAAGGGTTGTCTGTTAGCCAAGACCTTCGAGTTTGACTACGCTCAGCTCCAAGGCATGTCATCTGCAGCATAGCTCAAGGCTAGAAGGGTTATCTGCCACCAAGACCATCGAGTTTAGCTCTAAGGCGTATCATTTGCAGCATAACTTAAGTCGAGAAGGGTTATCTGCCAACTAAATACCTTCAAGTTCGATTACGCTCAGCTCCAAGGCTCATTATTTGCAACATAGCTTAAGTCAAGAAGGGCTATCTGCTAAGACCCTCGAGTTTGACTATGCTCATCTTCGAGGGCACATCATTTTACAGCATAACTCAAGGCTATAAGGGTTATCTATGACCAAAAGACCTTCGAGTTTGACTACGCTCAGCTCTATGGCATATCATTTACAATATAACTTAAGTCAAGAATGGTTATCTGCCAACCAAAGACCTTCGAGTTTAACTATGCTCAGCTCCAAGGCACATTATTTGCAACATAGCTTAAGTCGAGAAGGGCTATCTGCCAAAGACACTCGAGTTCGATTACACTCAGCTTCGATGGCACATCATTTACAACATAACTCAAGGCTAGAAGGGTTATCTATCGCTAAAGACCTTCGATTTCGACTACACTCAGCTCCAAGGCACATCATTTGCAATATAGCTTAAGTCGAGAAGGGCTACTTGCCAACTGAAGACCTTCGAGTTTGATTACACTTAGCTTCAAGGGCACATCAATTACAGCATAACTCAAGGCTATAAGGGTTATATATCACCAAAAGACCTTCGAGTTCGACTATGCTCAGCTCCAAGGCACATCATTTGCAGCATAGCTTAAGTCAAGAAGGGTTATCTGCCAACCGAAGACCTTCGATTTCGATTACACTCAACTCAAAGGCAAACCAAATTTACAGCATATCTCAAGGTAAGAAGGGCTATCTGTCAATATTTGATGCTAGATGAACTGAATCCTGAAATTGTGGCACCTGAAATTCAAGCTGCACATTTTGAGCTTAAACCAGTTATGTTTAACATGTTGAATTCTATAGGGCAGTTAGGGGGAATGCCAAATAAATATGCTAGGTAACATATTCATAATTTTCTGGAAGTTTGTGATTCTTTCCGCCAAGAAGGAGTGCATGAGGATGTTTTAAAATTAAATTTGTTTCCATATTCGTTGCGTGACCAACCAAGGGCTTGGTTGAGTGGTGTTCCATCTGGTTTGATGGAATCATGGGCTGATCTTTGAAAGAGTTTCTTATTGCGATATATCCCACCAAACATGAATACCCAGCTAAGGAATGATATAGCATCCTTTCGTCAAGACGATGACGAATCTATGTACGAGTATTGGGATATATACAAGAGTTTGCTTCGAAAGTGCTCAAATCATGGTTTTCATGATTGGACTCAAGTGGTTATGTTTTATAATGGTGTCAATGCACCCACGAGAATGATGCTAGATGCCTTGGTAAATAGGACATTACTGGATAAATCACCTACTGAGGAATTTGATATTTTGGACATAATTGCTAATAATGACTATTAATTTCCTTCCTCATGGACTGGAATGGGAGGAAAATTCCTGGAACATTTGAGTTAGATACCAAGGATTCAATATTCGCTCAACTCTCAGCTATCACTAATATGCTAAAAAATTTACAATGTTCGACTGATGTGAAGGAAGTGAAAGCAACTAGCCTGGCATATCAGTTATGCCAAGGCAATCATCACGAGAGTGAATGCCCGACCAACCATGAGTCCATCAACTTTGTAGGTAATTTCAATCGAGGCAATAATAATCCTTACTCTAACACTTACAATGCAGGATGGTATCAACATCCCAATTTATCATGGGGAAATCAAGGAGCCCACAATGCTAATCAGTCCATTCGACAACAGAATCACAATGAAACTCAAGGTTACCAAAATGATATGCCCTGGCATAATACCAACAAAGGAGCTTCATCTTCAGTGAGCATAAGTTCATTGAAAGCTACAATTCAAGATTTCAAATATACTAAAAAGACAATATTGCAAGACTATTATAATTTAATTTAGAATCAACGAGCTTTACTTCATAGTCAAGGCACCTTACTTCAAAGCCATAGCTCGTCTCTGAGAGCTTTGGATGGTCAAGTTGGTCAGATTACTACGACATTGCAAGAGCATCAACAAGGACATTTTCCAAGTGGCACTGAAGTCATTAAAAAGCATGGAAAAGAGTATTGTAATGTGTTAACTCTTAGGAGTGGAACACAAATTAACCAACAAGTCAAGGTTAGTGGGACACAACATGATGACTCTACTCCCACTACTGAAATGGGTGAAGCTGAATTACATGATGATATCATTTTCGAGAAGGATAAGGAGGAGGGTTCTACTAATGATCCTACAAAGGCATAAAATTTTTATGCCAAGGAAAAAGCAATTCCTATTCATGTAGTTAAGAAAGCTAGACCCCCACCACCCTTACTGCAAAGATTGAAGAAACATAATGATGAATTTCAATTCAAGAAATTTGTGGACATTTTTTATCAGATCCATATTAATGTACCTCTCTTGGAAGCTATTGAACAGATGTCGACATATGCCAAATTTCTTAAGGAAATTTGTACCAAGAAGAGGAAAGTAAAGACTTACGAGACAGTTGCCACGACAACAAAATTTTATTCTTCATTGAGTATGTTACCGCCAAAGCAAAATGATCCGGCCAACTTCGTTATTCCTTGTTATATTGGAGCTAATTTCTTTGGAAAGGCACTATGTGATATTGGTTTAAGTGTAAATTTAATGTCGAAATCTATATTTTCGAAGTTTGGCATATGAGATGCAAGACCACATCAATTATTTTACAACTTGCTGACAGATCCCATGTTAAACCTAGAGGGAGAGTCGAGGATGTAATAGTAAGGGTGGATAAGTTTGTGTTTCCAATCGACTTCTTAATTCTGGATTGTGAAGTTGATGCCAAGGCACCCATTACTCTGGGAAGACCTTTCCTAGCCACTGGTCGTATTTTGATAGACTGTGAAAAAGGTGAACTCACCATGAGAGTGACTGATCAGTGTGTGACCGTTAATATGTTTCAAACTCTCAACTATGTCGATGACACTAAAGAATGTCAATGCATTTCTGAATTGAACTCAGTAATTGAATAAGAAATTGAACAACTTTGCCTGAACAATTTTATTTAGCTAGCAGATGTAATGCCCTAAATATTGAAATAAGGACTATATTGAAAGGATTTAAAATTTGAGAATCTATTTGATTAATTGATAAAAGATGAGAATGATTTGGGAAGAGTAGTTTAGACTAAATTGTAGTAATGAATGATGAAAAGGATGTGTTGGTCATTTAGAATTAAACAAATTAAAAATATATTTCCTAATAGTGTATTAAAGTAAGAATAAGGGAAAAAAGGATTTGATTAGGTCAACTCTTTTCTTCTTCTTCTCTCCCCGTGGATAACTCTCATTCCTAGCTCAAAGGTAAGTTTTTAAATTGTTAGTTTATCCTTTTGTTTTTGGTTGGTTATTGAAGCCTTATATATGATGGAAGCTTTAGGAAAGTTTAGATGGGATTAAAACGATGAGATAAGGGAAATAAAGAAGATTTTAGAAAATGAGTTTTAGAATGATATGTTAATATATGAGTGTTTATTGATGTTTATTGGTAGAATTGACTTGTTAAAGAGGTAAATGAAATATTAACATCATTGGATGAGTTTAAAAACAAGTTAGAAATCTTGGTGTGATTATTAGAATCAAATTCTCTTGAGGGATACTAGATGTTTTAAGTATCTAAATGAAGGAAAGTTAGCAAGGATAAGTATAGAAGAGTTACATAGTATTGTTAAGGGTAAACATGAGGAAAATTAACCAAATTTGGGTATATCTCGGGTTGAAAACTGAAAACTCTGGGCACGACTATCGGTACTGATAGAACAATACCGATACTATAGGCTAAAATTGAATGAATCAGTTGAGAAGTATCGATACTGATTCAATTGGTATCGATACCGAAGGGGAGTATCGATACTAGAGGGAAGGTATCAATACCATTTAAAATAGAATGCAAAAATGGCATCGATACCATAGTAGGGTATCAGTACCATAGTATGGTAGTATCGATACCATGGTAGGGGTATCGATACTGTGGAGCCAGAAATTGTAAGATATGATGATATTGATGTAGAAAAGTTAATAATAGGTACCTTTGATAAATGTTTAAGTATAATTGTTAGGAAATATACTAACAATTGATATTATACATGTATTTAATGAATATGGAATAGATCGAAATCATGCTCCCGAGTTGAGTAAAGCAAGAGGCAAAGACATAGTCCCAGAGAAATCATCTTTACATTTTGGAAATCAAAGCAACTCAAGCCTGGTGAGTGCATTTAATTATGTACGTATATGCTATGATAATCATAGTTGTATGAATTATTGATGTATGTATGGTGATTACCAAATAGCACTAAGTGTGTAAAAAGTTAAGAAATTCATACTAAGTTTATGAATTTCCGTATTTGGCACTTTGTGTTCAAAAAGGTAAGGAATTCATACAAAGTGAATGAATTTTCGTATTGGGCACTTTGTGTGCAAAAACTTAATAAATTCTTACTAAGTGTATGAATTTCCATATTGGACACTTTGTGTGCAAAAAGTTATGAAATTCATACTAAGTGTATGAATTTCCGTATTAGGCACTTTGTGTGCAAAAAGTTAAGAAATTCATACTATGTGTATGAATTTCCGTATTGTGCACTTTGTGTACAAAAAGTTAAGAAATCCATACTAAGTGTATGAATTTCCGTATTGGGCACTTTGTGAGCAAAAAGATATAAAATTCATACTAAGTGTATGAATTTCCTTATTGGGCACTTTGTGTGCAAAAAGTTAAGAGATTCATACTAAGTGTATGAATTTCCGTATGGGAAATATGTGTATAGACATAAGAAATTTATAATAAGGAGGTGGATTTTTATATTGGTAATGGGTATACAAACAACCTAGATTATAGTAATGGTTGAGAAATGATGATATTAGCAATACCGATGTAAACCATAGTGTTAATGAATTGAAAGAATCCCTTGTGTGAATTATTGTAAAATAAATTATGTTTAGAATTTTACTTATGATTATTATGCCTCACTAAGAATTTTCTTAGCTTTTGTTAATTTCACGCGTAGGTTTTACTTCCAATGGAGTAAGAAGATTTTTCAGACATTGAAGCTAGGATCACCTCTTCAGTAACAGTATGAAACATGTATACTTTTTTATGTATTTAGTTGGAATGTAACATATTTAGTAAAAATGCTCTGAAAAATATTTGAATGGTACTTTTATTATGTAATTAAGTTAAATTATATTTTGTACTAGTTTAATTAGAATATTTTATAAAAAGAAATAAAAAATTTTAGGTTTTCAAAAGAATAACTATTTTAAAAGTAATATGACATCCATATTCCGTGTATGGAAAGATAAGGGAGACGAGTGTTACATTTATTGGTATCAGAGCTATAGGTTTAGCCGATTCTCGATTGAAATTGAGTGTATTTTGATGTAAAAAGAGTTTACATGCCGCTAAGATGTCAAGTTACTGATAGAGTATAGAAAGAAATATGATAGATGCCTCTTCTTACTAACTTAAGTATTATTTTATGAATGTTGTATTAGATGTCGGATTCTACGAATTCGAGAAGAGCGGCTGGATGATAAAGTAGAGATGGATCGGGAAGTGAAAGTTATGATAAAAATAGCGAACATCTGATTCCGTCAGAGAACTCCAGCACACCGACACCTCAGGTTATGCCTGTTCTAGATTTTAAAGCTTTTATGTAAGCTCTAGATGCTATCTTGACAAGGTTTCAACCTCCTATACCTCCCGCTGCTCCTCCAGTACCGCGAATGTTAATCGAAAGGAGTTAAGAAGTTTGGGAGCTCCTGAGTTCCGGGGAGAATAAAGTGAAGGTCCGATGGATGCATATTTATGGTTGAATGATGTTAAGACAATGTTGGAAAGTTTCAGTGTTCGGATCATGAAAAGTTAGGTGGCGCGGTATCGTTACTTCGAGGATTAGCTTAGGTGTGGTGGACAAATACGCCAATGTATGCATTGCCGGAACAAGTGAGTTAGCAATTTTTCCAAGATGAGTTCAAGACAAGTACATCGGCAAACAATTTGTGAGATACATCTTATTGAAATTTTTAAACTTAAAATAAGGCGATTAAGCGGTGCATGAATATGAGGTCAAATACAATACACTTAGTTGTTATGCTATTGAGGTGGTTCCTAATGACAAAGCTCTATGGGATTGGTTTATTGAGGGTCTGAGGACAAAGTTGAAAGAGATGATGTTGGCCTTAAATTTGCCAGCCTGCGAGAAGTGATTAACAGAGCCAAGGCTATTGAAAGAGCTCAAGAGGAGATGTTAGCAACGAAACAGAGTATTCAGATGGGAAAAAGGATTAGAACGTCTTCATCTACACATTGTGCAAAAAGGGGCAAGGGCTCAGGTTCTCGATTCACTGACAGAGCTTATTATTCTGCAACTTCACAGAAAACTAAGCAATATCATTCCTATGCGGCTAGCTCGGGTAGAGCTCATGGAGAGAAATCTCTATGTCAGACATGCGGTAAGTCACACGAGGGAGTATGTAGGTTGCTTTCTGGTTCTTGTTTCCATTGTGGTGAATCCGGTCACTTTTCTCAGAGTTGCCCGAAAAAATCATGAGATAGATCAGCATAATAGGAGAGATCAATCACCGCACCAAGTAGAAGTAGAGGAAGAGGAAGATCAAGTGGTCAATATGAGTCTAGCCAGAGGCAAGAGACTCATGGTGTGGCCCGAGTTTATAATATAAAGACCAGTGAAGTTATGGATGATCCAAAGATCATAACAGGTACATTTCACCTTTTTTTATGAGCCTGTTTTTTTATCTAGTTGATCCTGGTTCTACGCAGTCATATATTAGTACAAATTTGGTTAGAACTAGATGAATTCCTTTAGAACCAATTTCTAGTGAAATGATAGCAGTGAACCCTATGGGTCAAAGTGCAAGGGTAGCATGGGTGTGTAGAAAATGTCCAATTAAGGTTCAAGGGGTTGTGTTTTTGGCAAACTTGATAAAGTTTCCCTTTGATGAGTTTGAAATCATTTTGGGCATGGATTGGTTATCTCCACACCGTGGATAGGTAGATTCTGAAAATGTGGAGATAGGTGAGAATGCAAAATACCTATCCAATGTGATATCAACCATGACCGTGAAGAAAATGATATTAAAAGGATGTGTAGCTTTTATAGCTAATGTGATAGATAACCGAGTTTTGGAAGTGCAATTGTATGATGTACCCACAGGTAGGGAGTTTCCATAAGTTTTTCCTAAAGAGTTATTGGGTTTTCCTCCAGATCGTAAAGTAGAATTTAGAATTATGGTTTATACGGGTGCCAAACCTATTTCTATAGCTCCGTATTGGATGGCTCCAATGGAGTTAAGGGAATTAAAGGCTCAGTTGCAAGAACTACTCGACAAAGGATTTATCAGACCCATTGTCTCTCCTTGGGGAGCACCTGTACTATTTGTGAAAAAGAAGGACATGTCTATGCGGTTATGTATTGACTATCGTCAACTAAATAAGGTAACAATAAAGAACAAGTATCCTCTTCCAATGATTAATGACATGTTTGATCAATTGAAAGGTGCATCAGTGTTCTCTAAGATAAATCTAAGGTCGGGGTAACATTAGTTAAAGATCGAAAGGGATGATATCTCCAACACGGCTTTTTGGACTCGATACGAACATTATGAATTTGTGGTAATGCCGTTTGGATTGACAAATGCTCCTACAAATTTATGGATTTAATGAACATAGTATTCCAACCATATTTGGATCAGTTCATGGTAGTGTTCATAGATGATATCATGGTATATTCTAAGTCAGAGAAGGATCATGATGCTTATCTTCGAGTGGTCCTTCAGATACTTCATGATAAGAAGTTATACGTGAAATTATCCAAATGTGAATTTTGGTTATTCAAGATTTCTTTCCTTGGTCATATAGTTTCAGCAGAAGGCATTAGAGTGGATCCCAATAATATTCAAGCCATAGCATATTGGCAATCCTTAAAGAATATTACGGAAGTTTAGAGTTTCTTAGGGCTTGCTAGTTATTATAGTCGATTCGTGAAGAACTTTTCAATGTTAGCTCTGCCGCTAACTAAGTTTTTACGAAAGGATGTTCCTTTTGTTTGGATAGAAAAGTGCCAAGAAAGTTTTGAAATGCTAAAGAGAATTGTAACTGAGGCTCCACTACTCGTGCAACATGAGTCGGGTAAAGAATATGTCGTTTACAGTTACGCATCCCATAATGGTTTAGGATGTGTGAGGATGCAAAAAGGGAAAGTCGTGGCTTATACCTCAAGATAATTGAAGAATCATGAGAGAAATTACCCGACACATGATTTAGAATTGGCTGCAGTGGTGTTTGCTTTAAAAATATGGCGTCGTTATTTGTATGGTGAGAGTTACCATGTTTACACAGATTATAAAAGTCTAAAGTATTTGTTGACTCAAAAAGAGATGAACTTAAGGAAAAGAAGATAGATTGAGCTCTATAAAGATTATGATTTGGTTATTGACTATCATTCGGGAGAGGCTAATGTGGTAGCAGATGCACTCAGTCGAAAGACTTTTACAACTCTAAGGGATTTATACGCACATATGTTTTTGAATGAAGATGGTGCTTTGATTGCTGAATTAAAGTTAAAATTGATGCTTTTGGATCATGTAAAAGAGCTGCAAGGTCGAGATAAGAAATGTTTGATGAGATTGGCGTAGGTTGAAAAAAAGAGATCAAAGATTTTGAAATATGGGATAATGGTTATGTATATTACCGTGGAAGGCTTTGCATTCCCGATGATGATGATTTGAGGAATGATATACTTTTTGAATCCCATTATAGCCCTTTCACTATGCACCCAGGCAAGAATAAGATGTATCAAGACTGGAAGAGTCGTTATTGGTGGCCTAGCATGAAAAAAACTGTAACAGAGTTTGTTGCTAAATGTTTGACATGTCAGCAAGTGAAAACTGAAAATCAAGTGCCATCCAGGTTATTTGATGTATATAAAAGAGATAGTTAGACTGCATGGAGTACCAATATCGATAGTATCCGATCGAGACCCAAGGTTTACCTCAAGGTTTTGGAAGTCTTTACATGAGTCATTGAGTACTCGATTGAACTTCAGTATAACTTTTCATCTGCAATCAGATGGGCAATCAGAATGAACTAGTCAAATATTAGAAGATATGCTAAGGGTATGTGTAATTGAATTAAAAGGATCATGGGATAAGTATTTTCCTTTAGCGAAATCCACGTATAATAATAATTATCAATCAAGTATTAAGATGGCCCCGTATGAAGCTCTCTATGGGAGAAAATACAGAACACCATTGATTTGGTTTGAAGTGAAAGATCGAGATCTGGTCGGCCCATAATTGATGAAAGATATGGAGGATAAAGTAAAAATTATCCAGATCTAAGGATAGCCTCATATCGCCAGAAGTCCTATGCAGATCTGAAAAGAAAAGAAATAGAATATCAAGTGGGAGACAAAGTATTTTTTAAAGTATTGCCTTGGAAGAAGGTATTACATTTTGGGAAAAAAGGAAAATTGAGTCTGAGATTTATTGGACCATATGAGATATTAAAAAGGGCTAGATATGTGGCTTATCAGTTAGATTTGCCTCCGGATATGGACAAGATCCATAATGTTTTTCACGTATCAATGCTTAGAAGGTACATATCAGATCCATCTTATATTATCATGCCTGAGGAAATAGAGATTCGACCAAATTTAACTTATGTGGAGGAACCAGTGGGGATCTTAGCTAAGGAAACCAAATAATTGCGTAACAAAATGATCCCATTGGTTAAAGTGATTTGGCATAATCATAAGGTTGAAGAGGCTATCTAGGAAAAGAGAGGAGGATATGAAAAAGCAATTTTCACATCTTTTTGCTTCGGGTACTTATTTAAATTCGAGGATGAATTTTCTTAAGGGGAGAATTGTAATGCCCCAAATATTGAATTAAGGACTATATTGAAAGGATTTAAAATATGAGAATCTATTTGATTAATTGATAAAAGATGAGAATGATTTGGGAAGAGTAGTTTAGACTAAATTGTAGTAATGGTGGATGAAAAAGACATGTTGGTCATTTAGAATTAAAAATCTATTTCCATATAGTGTATTAAAGAAAGAATAAGGGGAAATGGGATTTGATTAATCAACTTTTTCCTTCTTCTTCCCTCCACGTGGATAACTCTCCTCCCTAGCTCAAAAGTGAGTTTTTAAATTATTAGTTTATCCTTTCATTTTTGGTTGGTTATTGAAGCCTTGTATATGATGGAAGCCTAAGGAAGGTTTAGATGGGATTAAAACGATAATATAAAGGAAATAAAGGAGATTTTAGAAAATGGGTTTTAGAATGATATATTAATAACTGAGTGTTTATTGATGTTTATTGGTAGAATTGACTTGTCAAAGAGGTAAATGAGAGAATAGAAGCATTGGATGAGTTTAAAAACAAGTTAGGAATTTTGGTGTGATTCTTCGAATCAAATGCTCTTGAAGGATACTAGATGTTTTAAGTATCTAAATGAAGGAAAGTTTGTATGGATAAGTAGAGAAGAGTTACATAGTATTATTAGGGGTAAACATGAGGACAATTGACCAAATTTGGGTATGTCTCAGGTTGAAAACTAGAAACTCTGGCCACAAGTATTGGTACTGATGGAATAGTAACGATACTATAAGCTAAAATGGGATGAATCAACTGAAAAGTATCGATACTGATTGAATCAGTATCGATACCGAAGGGGGTATCGATACCAAAGGGAAGGTATTAATATAATTCAAAACAGAATGCAAATCTGGTATCGATACCATAGTAGGGTATCGGTACAGTATTGATACCATGGTAGGGTTATCGATACTGAGGAGCCAAAAATTGTAAGATATGTTGATATTGATGTAGAAAAGTTAATAATAGGTACCTTTGATAAATGTTTAAGTATAATTGTTAGGAAATATACTAACAATTGATATTATACATGTATTTAATGAATATGAAATATATCGAAATCAAGCTCCCGAGTATAGTAAAGCAAGAGGCAAAGGCCAAGTCCTGGAGTAATCATCTTTACATTTTGGATATCAAAGCAAGGCAAGCCTGGTGAGTGCATTTAATTATGTACGTATATGCTATGATAGTCATATTTGTAGGAATTATTGATATATGTATGGTGATTACCAAATGACACTAAGTGTGGAAAAAGTTAAGAAATTCATACTAAGTGTATCAATTTCCATATTGAGTAATTTGTGTGCAAAAAGTTAAGAAATTCATACTAAGTGTATGAATTTCCATATTGGGCACTTTGTGTGCAAAAAGTTAAGAAATTCATATTAAGTGTATAAATTCCTATATTGGGCAGTTTGTGTGCAAAAAGATAAGAAATTCATACTTAGTCAATGAATTTTCGTATTGGGCACTTTGTGTGCAAAAAGTTAAGAGATTCATACTAAGTGTATGAATTTCCGTACGGGAAATATGTGTATAGACATAAGAAATTTATAATGAGGTGGATTTTTATATTGGTAATGGGTATGCAAACCACATAGATTATAGTAATGGTTGAGAAATGACGGTTTTTGCACTACCGATGTAAACTATAGAGTGTTAATGAATTGAAAGAATCCCTTGAAATATGAATTGTAATAAAATAAATTGTGTTTAGAATTTTACTTATGATTATTATGTCTCACTAATAATTTTCTTAACATGTGTTAATTTCACGCTTAGATTTTACTTCCAGTTGAGTGATAAGTTCTTAATTTAGTTAATATTTTACTTTTAAATTACTCCTTAATCAGTGATTTTGTGGATTGATTGTTTGTTTTGATTCATTTTCTGAGCAGGATGTCAGATTTTGGAAATTGCACAAAAAGGACAGAATTCTGCAGTTCTTTTATTTTCGGAATCAAAGCTGGTTGGAATTCTATTTGAATTTAGGATAATATTTTAAACATTATATTTTATCTTTTTATTTTAGTTTAAATAGTTTTTAGTATTTTAATTAAGTTGTATGATATTATTTTTATATTTTATCTTTGTTTTAGATATTTTAGTTTAAATATGTTTTAGTATTTTAATTAGAATTTAGAATATTATTTTAAATATTATTTTTAGGTATTTTAGTTTAAATAGTTTTAAGTGTTTTAATTAGGATTTAAGATATTTTAGCTTGTTTTTTGGAATTTGAAGCCTTAAGCCTAGAAACATATTTCTTTCGTCTGAGAATAAAATATTCTTTTTTCTCTCTAACTTTCTCTTTATTTTTCTCATACTTTTCAATTGCGCTAAGTATGACTTTGGTTATGCTTAGCTAATTTTCTTTCAATCCAAAGACTAAAGTGAATGCTCAATTCCAAACGTGAGAATTGTAAGGTACTTAAATCGCTTCAGATTCTTTCTGTTTACTGAGCTTACTTTTCAAATCCAAACAATTTTGACATTGGTCCAGATATTGTTATGGTTAACGTTTGAAGAAGGATTTGCTTATTGAAGAATATTCAACTTCCCGAGAACACACTTAGAGAAATTGTCTGCTAAGAGGAAATTGAGATTAGAATTAATTATTGTTGAAATGACACAATCCGAGTTGAAAGTGAATAATTGTCTTTGTAAGCTAACCTGAATCTTGAAGTAAAAATCTGTTTCGATGATCCGAGGAATTTGAGGCAAAGCTAAAGTCTGAAGCTACTTCTATCTCCTCATAAAATCAAGAAACATTATAGACCCTGTGGATTGACCCTGCTTCTCTATAATACCTTTTCCTTTCTATTTAAGAAGCCGAAATTATTTTGATAGCAAAATGATGGTTATCAAATTGGCATCGTTTCCAGGGACTAACGACAAGTACTGATTTATTTTTCTAGTTTTTTATTTATGACCATAAGAAACCCAAGTGAATTAGTAGATTTAGATCCTGAGATTGAAGCACGAGCATGAAGAATCCACACACAAACGATTCGAGAAAAGAGAAAAAGACAAGAAGAACAAGACCAGAGTTCAGAAGTATAATAAAATCTGGTGACTGAAGCAGACGCATACAACATTCTGATGGTAGAAGAAGAACAAACGATCCGAGAGCTAGCCATAGCTCCTGTCACTTAGACGCCATTATGCATTAATTTTCCTAGCGGCGGGACTCCGTTTCAATTGAGAGCTTTGCCACTACAGATCCGCACACATGTTGGAATTCAACATGGTTTGCACTAGCATGAAACCACATGGAGTTATTGAGGATCAAATTAAATTGAGAGCTTTTTCTTTCTCTTTAGCTGATTTGGCTAAAGATCCGTTATTTTATTCACCTCCAAATTCAGTTAATTCATGGGCTAACATGACTCAAATATTTCTTGGCAGGTTCTTTCCAGTGGCTAAAGCAAGCGGATTACGAATAAGAATTCTTTCCATTCAACAAAAGATTGAAGAAAGTCTTTATGACAATTGGGAACAATTTTAAAAACTTTGCGCACGTTGTCCGCAACATGAATTAAGTGAGCAAATGTTACTTTAATACTTTTATGAAGGCCTTTTATCAATGGAGATGAAATTAGTGGATGCCACCAGTGGAGGAGCATTAGTCAACAAGACCCTAACAAAAAACAAGGGAATTGATTTCAATCATGGCATCCAACTTTCAATAGTTTTCAAGTGAATCCAGCTGACGGGTTCACGAGATAAGTACATTTTCCCTTGAAAATAAGTTAGATAAATTAACTGAAGTAATTAATTCACCTGTTACAGGAAAATCTTGCGCAACAAGAGCATGTGAGATATGCACAAAGCTAGACCATCTGACGGATTGCTTCAAGCTAATACAAGAAGGAGGCAATGCAAAAATCAATGCAGTAGGGAACTTTCCAGGTCCTCCACAAAGACAATACAACCCATACAACAATACTTATAATCTAGGATGATGAGACCACCCAAACTTCAGCTATTCGACAAATCAAAGACCATCATTGGAGGAACTCATATGAAAGATAACAATTTCACAAGAAAAGTTCATTGCATCCCAAGAAAAATTCCAAAGTCGAACCGAAAAACATCTTCAAGAGTTAGATAACCAAGTAAGCCGACTAGCTCAAACTATGGGAAAATTGGAATCACAAGGAAGACTACCTTCTCAAACAGAGTTAAATCCAAGAAACAATGATAGTAATATCACACTCTGAAGTGGAAAAGTTATTTCACTAGAAGTTCCAACAGAAAAAGTATCACATCAGAAAGAACAAGAGAACACGCCACCTTCAGAAATACAATATACATCTAACACCCATCATTCTCTTTATTCTAATGAAATCACGCCACCACCCTTCCCATCAAGATTGATGAAGCGTGATAAAAGAGCTGATGGAAAAAAGATCTTAGAGATGTTCCAAAAAGTTCAAGTCAATATACCTCTTCTTGAAGTAATTTGACAAGTACCAAGGTATGCTCGATTTTTAAAAGAACTTTTCAATACAAAGAGGAAATTAATGGGGCACGAAAAGGTAAATTTGGGAGAAAAGTTTCTACAATTTTTAAACAAAATCTCCCACTAAAGATGAAGGATTAATGTATGTTCTCTATACCTTGCAAAATAAGTGATTTTAAAATTAAACGTGCAATGTGTGACTTAGGAGCTTTAATTAATGTTATGCCATTTTCTATATAAAAAATGATTACTATTATAAAATTAAACATGAATAGCCATACAGTTGGATGACCGATCTGTGATCTATCCAGTGGGAGTAATGGAAAACGTCTTAGTGAAGGTTGATGTACTATTATTTCCTGCAGATTCTATGTCATTTACATAGAACATGACAGGTCAGGTACTTATTTTGAGGAACTTTTAGGCTGACCCTTCCTATGCACCGGACATACAAAGATCGATGTTAGAAGTGGTATACTGAAAATGGAATTTGATGGTGAGATCGTTGAATTTGATGTTTACAAAGCAATGAAATACCCTTATCATGTTGAAAGAATTAATTCTTTAATATTATAGATCCTTTAATTGATTAATATATTGAATCTAATTTTTCTTATGATCTTTTTAAGGATCCTAAACTTTGCCACGAAGAGGAAGAAAAGGAGTTTGAAAATATTAATTAAATAATTTCTGATTTATATTTATCTTCCTCTAAAACTAAAATTTTACCTTCTGTTTTGCAGGCACCTGAGGTAGAATTGAAGCAATTACCAGAGCATTTGAAATATGCCTTTTTGGGTGAAAATGAAACTTTCCTGTGATCATCTCAAGTAAATTATCTGAAGGAGAAGAGGAAGCTTTGGTAGTAGTGTTGCGCTCTCACAAAGAAGCCATATGATGGACCATTGTATACATTAAAGGATTAAGTCCCTCAACTTGTATACACAAGATCAAAGTCGAAGAAGGAGCAAATCCATCACGAGAAGGACAATGCCGATTAAAACCACTGATGATGAAAACAGTAAATAAAGAAATTCAGAAACTCCTTGATGCTTACGTAATCTATCCGATATCGGAGAGTAATTTGGTAAGTCTGATTCATGTGGTTCCCAAGAAAACAGGAGTCACAGTGGTCAACAATCAAGAAGGGAAGTTAGTGTCCACAAGAGTTCAAAATGGATGGTGAGTTTGTATTGATTATAGGAAGTTGAACTCTCTTACTCGAAAATATCATTTTTCTCTTCCTTTTATAGATCAAATGATTGAAAGATTATCTGGGAAAACTCATTATTATTGCCTTGATGGTTTTTCAGGTTTTTTTCAAATCCCAGTGGAGCAAGAGGATCAAGTAAAGTCGACTTTTACTTGTCCCGTCGGTATATTTGCATATATACAAATGCCCTTTGGTTCTTGTAACGCACCGACCACCTTCTAAAGATGCATGTTAAGTATATTTTCCGACTATGTGGAGAAGGGCATCGAAGTCTTTATGGATTACTTAACGGTTTATGGTAATTTTTTAATGAATGTCTTGATAATTTAACTAATGTGCTTAAAAGATGCTTAGAATATAACCTTGTTTTAAACTATGAAAAATGTCATTTTATGGCTGATAAAGGGTTAACTATAGGTCATATTACTTCCTCAAAAGGGATTACAGTTGATAAACCTAAAACAGATGTTATACACTCATTTCCTTACCCCACAACTGTGAGAGAAATTCATTTTTTTCTTGGCCATGTAGGATTTTACCGCAGGATTATTAAGGACTTTTCTAAGATAGCACAACCTTTATGCAATCTACTTCAAAAGGATTAATACTTTGACTTTAATTCAAAATGCAAGGAGTCTTTCGTTTCACTAAAGGAAAAGCTTATTTCAGTTCTAACTGTTCAACCACTAGATTGGAATCATCCCTTTGAACTTATGTGTGACACATCGAGAACTAATGTTGGAGTCGTTCTTGGCCAAAAAATAGGGAAAGAGCTACATGTCATATCCTATGCATCCCGAACTTTTGACCCGTCTCAGAAAAATTATTCAACTATGGAAAAAGAACTTTTTGCTATAATTTTTGCTTTAGAAAAATTTAGATTATATTTGCTTGACACTAAAATTACTGTTTTTTCTGATCATGCAACTATAAAGTATTTGATGAGCAAAAAGGAGGCAAAACCGAGGTTTATCCGATGGATTATGCTTTTATAAGAGTTTTGAACATAAGGCATACTGGGCCATTAGGCAATTGAATTTTGATGCTCAATTAGCTGGGGAGCAGAGATTACTGGAACTTAATGAAATTAAATAGTTTAGAATACAAGCATATGAAAATGCACAAATATATAAGGAAAAAACCAAGAAGTGGCATGAACAAAAACTAATTCCATGACATTTTCATATTGGCCAACATGTATTGCTTTATAATTCCAGACTCAAACTTTTTCTTGGGAAGCTTAAATCTTGATGGTCAGGGTCATTTGAGGTGCATTATGTTCATCCCTATGTAGCTGTTAACATCAAGAATATAGACGATGGGATGATTGTCAAAGTCAATGGCCAGCGTCTGAAAGCTTCTAATGGAGTTCCACCACTGAACAACAAGGCAGTGTTGTATCTGCATGATGTTGAAATGTGCCTAACTGAGAACCAAATTTCGATTCCACAACATTTAATTCTGTTGACTGTGCATAAATAATAATTTTATTTTTCCTTTACTTTTATTCTTATTCTTATTTTATTTTGTAGATAATTTTAATTTGTTTTGTAGGGGACCACAGTATTACAGCGTACAAGGAGAGGTTACAAAAAAGAGGAAAGGGCAAAGCAATTAATTGGGGAAAAGATTCTTTTTGATTTATTTTTTTCTTTTATTTTATTTCTTATTTTAACTTTTCTCTCTCCACTGTTTTGACCCATCACCATTACATTTACAGTTTACTTTTTTCTTTCCCCACCTACCCATTTACCCCTCATCCACTCATTTCTTTTAACCGTCATATCACTCAATTAATTTAATTTTTTTACTTTTTCTTTTTTATCTTTCATTTCTTTTCCTTCCTTCATTTTCCCCATAACCGAAACTCCTCAAGTTCTCTAAGCAAAAATCTCACTCATTTTTCAACTTTTCTTTCATCAAACTTTGAGAAAAAATGGTGCATACTAGTCCCACTAAAGCCAAAGTTCCCATTTCTCAGTAGTTAGAAAATTATGAACCAAAATCAAGGTTTCAAAACATCAAAGATAGGAAGCTTTTCTTTGAGTTGGGGTTCATTTTTACTGATAAAGTGGATGGAGGTTTTGGACTAGATGTGATGGATATAGTTGTTCCACACAAATGACACAAGTTTACAAGGCACCCTAGTTCAGTGAATGCATTCATTAGTGAAAGAGTTTGATGCTAACATTTCCAAACTGAACCAGCATGTTATTTTTGTGCGAGATAAGTATATTCGATTTACACCAAATGCTATTAATAGATACTTTCATTTGCAGGGTGTTGAAGACCAACATGCAAAGTTTGAAAACGATGCTGATAGTGCCACTTGTGATGGAGTTTTGGAGGACTTATGCTTTGCAAATACCTCCTGGAATTGTCGCCAAACCATTCACTATTCGGTTAATCATGGACATCTCCACTTGCATGACAAAATGTGGAATCATTTCCTTAAGCACAAGATAATGCCCACATCCCATAATAAGACGTTATCTTTTCCCTGTTTAATTCTTTTACATTCGATTATAGAAACCTATTCTATTGATGTGGGTAGGATCCTTGTTCAATAACTGCATGAATATTTAGGAAAAAAGGCGAGTGTTTTAGTGTTTCCAAATTTGATTACTGCTTTGTGACGAAAGAAAAAGGTAAGTAAAAATTCCTTTGATGAGATTTTATCTGGAGTTTCGGGTATTACTAGGGCTAGATTACCATTATTGTTGGGACTTGAAAACCCAAAATGTAAGGCCCTTGTTCATGAAAACTTTGTAGAGGAGGCACAATCTAATACCGAGGCTTGGATGCTTGGTCTCGAAGAAGCTGTTATGCAAACTCATACTCATTTACATGCTTTACACGGTGATATCAGGAATTTCTTTGGTTATGTCAAACAGAGAGATGTTGTGGTGGAAACGATGTTTCAAGAAATCTTTCCCCACGTCCAACAAAATTTTCCAGGCTTTCCAGATTCGGTATTTAATGTTGAGGCATCTCCCAATCCAGAGTAAGATGACGTTGATCCTCCAGTTAAAGAACGGACTCTCGACCCTCAACGTTCCAAGACCCCTGACTCATATGTTGTTCCTGCTGAAAAAAACACCCAATCCAATTCTTGTGCCTAACCCCTCTCATGCTCAATGTAGTGGCTGACATACCAAAACATCGGTTGGACGCTTCAATGTAGCGCAGTACCACTCTAGCTCTTTGAAGTCCAGCCTTGCACCATTGCGAAAGCGCACTAGACTAGGAGCTGCCAGCACCTCCAAGGTAACACCACCTCATAAAACATGAGGTACCTCCACTTCCATCCATTTGCATTCATTTTGCATTTCATTGCATGGCATATAGTTTTATTTATTTTAGTTCTCTTTAAGCATTGAGGACAATGCTTCCCTTAAGTTTGGGGGAGGTAATGTTCTAGGTAGAGCATATGCATGATAGTATTAGTGTAACATTATGCCATGGCATCAGTAAGTGGTAAAACATTTAGATAAAATGTCTTGATGATACTTGATGATGATGAACTTGTTAAGTTAGAAATTGAATATAAATGACTATTGAGAATGATAGAACTGACTCTAGGGCTTGATGCTTTGTGAATTATTTTTACACGATTTTTATGTTCTCTATACATAGGAAATTTAGAAAAATTTTATGAATGAACTCTAGCTAGTTTTGGAATTGAAATTTAGTATTGTGATTGAAAGAAAAATAAAAAAATAACTCCCTTATATCTGAGACTGTGAATAAATGCTTAGTCATAGCTGTAGAAGGACAATCCTCTTTGTCGTGGCATTACCTTGAACTCCCTTTAATAAATGGAAGTCACGCGTATAAGTGAATAAAAGTAGTTAAGGGATGACTCTACCTAACTAGCTTGGGGGTGGAAGGTATGCTCCATTTCACTTAGAGTATGGGAATGTAGGTGTGATGAGTTGACTCCCTTCGTAGCAACATTTGTAAAAACAAATCAGTAAAAATGTGCTTAATGAATGAGTAAATGCCTTGACAAACACTAGGGGACTTGATAAGAAATCGTTTAAATTTGCTAAGTATAGATTGGATACAATCATGCACACATACTACCACAAAGAATCTTGGCATAGGGAAAGGTACTTGAATTCTTGATATGTCTAGCATGTTGAAGCAAATTTTTATGAGGGTTGAAAGTTAATTTTTTGTTATGTTATCCTATTGTTGAAAATTGCCATGACATTCTGCTTATGTTAATTGCTATCAATTGCTTGAGGACAAGCAATAGCTTAAGTTTGGGGGTGTGGTAACTTCCTAAAAATGCTACTTTTAAGGTTTTTTTCACTTAAGTTATTGTATGTTTAAAAGCTCATTTTAGTCATTTTAGGATCATGTAGTTGCATATAGTTGCATTTGTGGTGATATTGCTATTTTATCTTTTAAGGATGTTATATGAGATAAAGGTGCAGTTGCTTATGGTGTGCAAGAAATAGCAAGTAGAAGGTCACACTGGAATGACAGTTGGCGTAGCACGTGAATGATGGATGTAACTGCCTATTGGGGACCACTGCCACGTGGAATGATAAGACTCACACCTAAGGGGTAACTCTAGGGGTATTTTGAACGTAACAACCTCATCATTACCCTTAGATATATTTATTATATATTACACCTCACATGAAAGAAAAATAGGAAGAGGATTTTCTGTAACATTTTCTTATCTTTTTCACCGTATCCCTTTCTTCTTCCTTTAGTTGTGTTCCTCCATTGATAAGCTCCAACGAGTGGAAAGCTAGACGTTCGAGAGGAGCTAGTAACTAAAGCGAGTCTTGGTGGTTGAGGAAAGCTCCGGTGGCGCGCGGCGAAGGCTTCTTCTCCCTTCCCTTTTTGTTGCTATTTTTTTATTTAGTGTTAGGTTGTTTGGAACGAATATATGTCATTGTTTTATGGATGGTTCGAACCCCACCATGAACTAACTTTATTTGGTGTGGTTGTTTTATAGGTGTTTAACTTTATTTTAATAGTAGATTTATATTTATATTTATATTTATATTATGTATTTACTTACTTTGCTTATGAATACTTCATCGTCTAAGTTTGTAAGAGGCATGAGAGTGTCAATTTCTTAAATGAAGGCTAGGTGTCCAAAAGAAACTTAGCTAAAAATACTTGTAGTATTCGAGAGAAACACAAGAAAGATCCACAAAAGCAATGGGCTATAGTATTTTCTTAAGCTTTGAACTGGCCTAGTAATACTATATCCTAATCCACTAGTACTTAAGAGAGACTGAGATAGGATTTCAACAACTAAAAAGGGTAGTTTTTATCAATAGTGTAGATTGTCATAGCTGAGACTGAGAGGAGATGTTGTGGCATTCTATTCTGTTAAGTTACTTTGACTAGAGATAGAGAAAGCATTTTCAGTAAACCCTATCGAGCAAGTGAAGTTTAGATAGATTAAATCTACCTGAGAGATAAATTATTGCATCCTTAACTCAATCCTTACCATTCATTCCAGTGGAAGCTTTTAGTGTGAGGATTATCAAACTTATCATTTATTTTTTGTTTTTACTGTTTTCATTGCCTTGACATTTCCATCATTTTCTATATTAAAATCTACTCTTGCCACTATATTTTAATTTGCTACCCCATCAGACTTTCAATCCATATCCACCAACATACACTTTCCATTGCCGTGACATTTTTCATTAGTACATATCACACTAACTATACTTAGATATAGTAGTGATTTGCTTTGGTTAAACTTTTGTAATTTCATCCAATCCCTGTGGATATGATACTCACTCATCACTTTATTACTTCAGTGATTGTGTATACTTTCACATTATTTGCGTATAATTTTATAGTACTCACAATATGCAACAACCTGCTAATTCATCTTCCTCACGAAGCAAAAGTTGGTGGACTAGTTTTTTATCAATGGATGTACCCTATATAGAGGTGTTAATTAAATTATATGTATTAAATGACTAGTGATTATACCTTTTCATAAAGCCTATTTACATAGTATTTTGTTTTATAGGTTCTTGTGCAAGTTGAAGTCTTATTGTCGTAATAAGCGTTATCTAGAAGGATCAATTGCTGATGGGTATTTGGCAGAGGAATGTATGACATTCTATTCTAGTTATTTGGAAGATGTTGAAACAAGATTGAATAGACCAAATATAAATGATGTGTTTAATTCTAATGACTTAGATTAGACTTATTTGTTTGGAAGTTATGGTGAACCACTCGACAAAGTTGAAATTGTACATTTAGATGATATGTCTTGGGTACAAGCACACTGATATGTTCTTTTCCATCATGATTCAATAGATCCCTTTCGCATGTAAGTTTTACAAACTAAATCCTAACGTATTTACTTTATTTTATATTTTTCATTCTTTAACAACAAAATATACTTTATAGTGAGTTTAAAGAAGTCTTGAGATCTCGTGCACGCTCCCGAAGATTACATCAACGAGAGATACATAAGTTATTCACAAAAACTTTTCATGAATGGTTAGGGCAGACGGTAAGTAACTAAATCATTGCACATAGTTGCAAATAATATATAAGTCTTGTTTGTTTATATCGACATAAATGCAAATTAATTCACTTTTCACGTGTAATAGGTTTGGAGTGGGAGAGAAGTTAGTGAAGATGTTAAATGACTTTCTCAATGTCCAAATAGAATTGTTAAAAGATATAATGCCTTCTTCATTAATGGGTTCATGTTCTACATGAAATCTCGTGAAAGATTAGAGAGAACACAAAATTGTGGAGTAGTAGTTACTTCTTCAACTACAAGTTATGCTAGTGCCAGGGACAATCATCCTTTGGAGGGAGATGTAGAATATTATGGAATTCTTATGGACGTTATTGAGTTGGATTATTATAGAAAACGAAAGGTTGTCTTGTTTCAGTGTGACTGGATTGATGTAATCGCTACTCGAGGCATAAAAAGAGATAAATTCAATTTTACAATGGTGAATTTATCTCGATTAATTCACACTGGTTAACGGTTGATGTATGAGCCATACATATTTTCTTCTTAAGTGAAACAAGGTTTTTACTGTCTCGATCCAATGGATGAGGGTTGATATGTTGTGCTCCGTAATACCCCCAGAGACTTGATAGACATCGGGGATGGAAGTAGAGATGACATTGAAACAAGATCATAATCTTTACCTTTTGTTGCACAAAACTTAGATGAAACTATCATTAATACTACACAATTGCAATGGGTTCGAGAGGATGTAGATGAAGATATTTATGAAAATTGATATGACATAAGAATGTAGTAAGATTTTATATCTTAATTTATTAATTTATAATATTATAACTTATAGCATATTGTCCTTCAATATATTCATTAATTAAACTATTTTCTTACTAAAATTATTTTTTGTTTATTACATATATCATGCCCAAGAGAAAATTAAGTGATTTGGTGATTGTTCGAGTTTCTCAAGAGTATGAACAAACAAATAATGAGGAATCGAATGATGTTGACTCTTTGGAAGTTCCAATTACTGTTGAAGAAGCTGAAGAAATTGAAGGTAATGTTCAACACTTTCTTTAATTGTTGGTTCATTTTGAAAACTTACATTTAATTATTTCTTATATAGTTAAAAATGTTAGAGCACGCAAGACTAGAGGACGTACAACGTTGAAGGAATTATACCAACTTCCTCCTGGGCACCGTGTGAAAGTTTCAAGAAATGATGTCGGTCAACCTATTGGCCCAGAAGCACGTATTCTATCTGGTTACATAGGCAAGGTTACACGTAATGCTAATCTTTTACCAATAAATTATGAGTCATGGCGTGAAATGCCAAATAGTAAAAAATCAGGCTTTGGATATTTTAAGGTAATAATGTCATTATAATATATAATTCATAATTGTTCAATAGTAATTTATACTTATGTTGAACACTTATGTTATGTGTAGGAGAAATTTTCTTTGGAGGTATCAGACGATTATTTGAAGCAAGCGTTATAGAAGAGATGGATAGACAACAAGAGTTCATTAAAAAAGAAATACTTCAAGAATGATCTCAGCCTTGAAGAAAAGCTACAAACTATCCCGCCTGGAATTCTCAGGTATCAATAGGAAGATGCAGTCAAGTTTTGGAGTTCACATAAAGGACAACTATAATGTATTTTTCAAAAATAATATTAAGGAATTATAATACTGACTTTATAAGTGATTGTTTCAAATTGTAGGATCGAGAGCATGTTGGTGTTGCTACCAGAAAACAACAAAAGTTTACTCACACAGCTAGACCAAAGTGCTTTGCATGTATAGCTAATGATGAGGTGTTATAGATTATTCACATAGTGATTTATAATTGGTAGCACATACTAACAAAAATTAATTATATTTTTAATTAATTTTTTGTAGGAAAATACATCTGGTTCTAAAGTTGGACGAATCAAACTCTTGAAAATGACACATACAAAAAGGATGGCACTCATATGACTGTTGAAGCTGCAGAAATTATGTTACTTTTATTGGACAGAGGATTTGAATTACGTTATATTTATATCTATAGTATGTCATTCTTATTTGAAATAATTATTGAATTGATTATTAGGAAAAAATTGAGGGATAAAAGGGAGGAGTATGAAACTACGACTTCAAGTCATGGTATTGTTAATGCGGATGACATCGAAAATCAAGTTATTAATGAAGTTTTAGGTCCTGAAAGATATGGTCAGGTGCGCTGTCAAGGATCATTCGTTACTCTCACCAAATATTTTGGATCCATTCATCTCAGTACATGTCATCACAAACTCAGTATTCCCAATTAGAAGTTAGTCGTTTAAAACAACAGTTGGCTAAAATGGATTAAAAAATGGATAAATGAAAGCCAAAAATAAAGCGAGGGAAGCAGAGAGAGAAGCAATATATCAGCAAAAATGTCAAGAATTTGAAAATCGACTTGAAGCTATGATGCAGATGATAAGGAAAAATCAACCTCAGAGTCTACCATCTTACGTCTTATTTCAGATATATGCTCTATTCATTCTAGTTAACAATGTTAAAATGCATTATATATTACGTTAATGTAAAGTTTTATTTATTATAATGATTTAAAGTTGGTTGTTATAGAATTAAAGTTTGTTGTTATAGATACCATGTTTATTGGATAATGCTACAAGTTGAAAATTTAAATTTGGGTAACAGAATAGCGGAAAACACTGATTGCAAAATATGTGTTAATTAGCGGTGTTTGTATAATAAACACCACTAAATACATAATCAATATCGGCGTTAAAAAACACCACTATAGCATAGTCAATAGCGAAGTTTTACTTTATAAACGTTGCTATATGCCATGACCTTTACCGACGTTTTTGGGAACAAACACAACTATATATCATAACATATAGTGGTGGGTTTTTACAAATACCATAAAAGGAAAAGATATATAGCGGCGTTTCTTAACAACGCCGCTAAATGACATAATCTTTAGCAGCATTTGTGGAAAAGACGGCGCTAAAACTCAAACCTTTAGTGGCGTTTGTAGCCAAAAATGCATCTATCTTTTATGGCGTTGGTTTCAGCGACGCATTTACTGGCTTTGTTTAAGCCACAAATGTTATTAGTGACGCTTAAAAATGCCACTATATGACTAAAAAACCGCTGCTAAAAACATGGTTTATTTTAGTTCTAGTTTTCTCAAACCATGTTATGATCTCTGCCTTGGGTGGAAGTTCTCAAACCTCGTCATGGTGGCACTCCATGGTGGAAATAGTGGTGGGAATTTGAAGAGACGAGAAAAGCATCGATGAGAATGATAAATGAATTGTTCTCACACCAATGTCCCAACCTATGATGGCTCGACCGGTTTTCCCTCCGAGTGCACGGCTAAGAATGTGGTAACTGAAGCAAATCCTGAGGACTTTCTTCTTCAATGAATCCAATTTCTTCAAAAGAGAAACCAACCTACATATCCAAACGTCATTCCCATGAGCATCACTCAACTCCCAGTTATAATAAAGCCATCGAAATCACTGATCTCATCATCATTGAGAAACCGTTCACCCCTCTAAAAACGTCCCACCTCTCCCCTTCCTCCGCCAGCATTTCGATAAACAACCCGTAATACCCTCTGTACCTCTTCTTCTCATAATCTAAACCTCAGCGCACAAAAGAACACCAAATTTCTTAGCAACACCCATGATTCATAATCTTATATATATATATATATATGGCCACGTCTCAGTCCCTCTCTCTATTTGTTGAAATTGAATACTAAAAAGCTTGAATCTTTAGATTTTGGAGAGAGATATTTATCTCTCTATATCTATAGAATGGAGATAGAGAGATGTAAAGACTTGTTTGTTTTATTGGGTTGTTATTGAGGTGATACGGGTTGAACTTTTTGGAATTTGTTTTATTTTTTAATAATTTTTTATTTCCCCATCAATTAAAGGTGAGTAATGTAAATTTATTTATTATTTTTAAATTATCAACTCAGAGTTTTGTTAATGGGTTAACAAAACTAAACGGCCGAGGGACTTAAATTAGACGGACCGAAAACGTAAAGGATCAAGTGTACATAATTAAAAAAATAAGTAACCAAAGTCGATCAAACCAAAAACAAAGGGGAATATTGACATAGTTTACTCCAAAAAAATACCACAAACCTAAGAAAGTACATCACTACATTAAGAATTCAAACACTCAGAGATGGAGCCAGGATTCTAACTTATGTAGACAAAGTATAATTAATCATAAAAAATGAGGGAGACAAAGTATAATTAATTATAAAAATAAGGGGGCAAAACATGATTTACCCATATAATTTTTTTAAAAAAATAGTTGGGGGGCAATGCCCCCTGGGACCAAGGTAACTCCGTCACTGCAAACAATTACAAGCTATTCAGAGAGATAAAACCATAAAAAGCCAAAATGAAATTAAGAAGTTACGAGATCATATCGAATTCCATTAAACTCAAAGCTTCCATAATGGTTCCTCCTTTACACTCCATTCCCTAGAAACCTTAACAACCCCTCTTGAGCTCCCTCTTCCTACAGATCTTCTTCTTCCTCATTGTCATTACATTTTTTCGTCATCTTCTACTTTTTAACTTCATTTTCTTTCTTCTTTTCTTTCCTTTCCTATTATCTTTGGATCAAAAAACAAAACCCCACTTGAATAAATATCGGCAGAAGCCACCATCCTTGCTTTCAAATAGGGAATATGTTAGAAAAAAATGGTTAATCCTAGATAAAATAATAATAATAATAATAATAAATATTATTATATAATCAAACGAAACAAAATAAATAAAATTTATAGTAGAGGCAAGAAATTGGTTTACTCATATTTAGACAATGAATTGGATGAGTAGAGTGTGATAAATCGAATAAGGATTTTTGTTGAGGCCTGTATGAACAGTTTCCTTAAGACAAATTCGTCCTCTCCTCGGTGCTTTGAGAAACGTTGGATGTCAGTCTCCCAGGATACAACAACAAAACAATCACAATAGTAAGCACAACCGTAGTGATCAGTCGAACACAATCTTGCCTTTCTCTATCATCGGAAAGAACGAATTTAGAAGGAATTTTCTAAGTGTTTTTCCTATTCAAATGTTTGGGAAATTATCTCTAAGATTGAGCCTTAACTAACCTATTTATAGAGGAGAGGAAACTAATCAAAAGGTTATGACCTTTTGATGAAGAGATTTGTTGAAAAGCTAATAGGTATAATTGAATTGATGTAATTTTATACCAAATAATAAGTTTGTTCACCAAGTGACATAACTTATTATTAAAAGACATCAATTTTATTCAATTATTTATTAATTTTTCCAACAATCCCCCACATGAATGAAATTGATGATTTCAAACATTAACTCGATATGGTGATAGATTCTACGTTCGATATTTGCATAGGATAGGTAGGCGTCCCCCTTTGAACCTTCCCTTTTGAAAATATGTTTACCTTACTGGTTGTCTAGTAGACGTGATGTCCTTGAACTGTCCTGTCGTTGATCTAAGTGATGACATACCTCACACAAATATCTCACTGATAAGAATTTGGTTCTCATGGTTATGTCCATATAGCCGTGGACATCTCCTGGTTCTGCAAGAGTTTAGAGAACTATGCCCCAATAGTCTCTTTGAAGCGACTCCACTTCACTCTCACATAGGTGACTTATGTTGTTAGGCTCACCAAAACACATAGTGGTCATTAAAAGCATTTCTTAACTTTTTCCACATGTTAGTCACTGTTTTCATCATAGGAATGGACTTGGGGATAAGAACCCCCACAGTGACCTCACAAGGTCTATGCAAGTAGGTTGTCCCATTGAACTTAGATCTTGGGATCTCCAGTCAACTAAGTTGGGTTTTCCTTCACATAGCGCCTTATATATTAATGGGCTTTAGTCACATTCCTTTCGATGTTTATCAAATTGATCTCGATTCAACTCATTGTTTAGCGGATCCAAAATGTTATCTTTTGATCTTACAAAATCAGTATAGATAACTCTAGTTGAGATCAATTACTTAATGATAATATGTCGATGACATATGTGTCTCGACTTACCATTATACTTATACAAGGCACCCCCACATTTTCATGTAGCTGTAGAAAATTTTCTACATTTCCATAACTCATATGATGTCTCACCTATTTCCTTTTAAGTTACCTTATTTAAAGGTAATTTGCTAATAAAATAACTTCCTCTACATGTTCTGTAACAACTCAGAATATGGTCAAATGTCATTCATAATTATTTGGCAATCTTATGGATATTATACTCTTCATATGGTGTATTTGACAATCCATTCAAGATGCAATCCGACATAGAAACTTAGAATGCTTTTAAGCTTTAATGACAACAATGTCTATCTCATCGTCTCTATGAATATGAGGATCATCCTATGTTTGACCATATTCAACATGATTATATATAAAATCTTACGTCGCTTATGTCTTGAAATTCTATTTATGAATTTCACATGCTTCTTGTCGTGGCTCACGACCACTGACATTGTTGAATTTTATTCAAATTGTGAATAGGAATCAACATTTCAAATCACGAGTTAGGTGAATCAGTGGGGTTACCATTGTTTCGTTTTAAACAAGTAACCAGAATTTGTAAATATTCCAACAATAAATTGAAAGTTAATTCAATTTATTTTACCATTTGTTTCTGTTGAACAACAAAATTTAATTAGAAATTAAAATTCTAAAACAAAATTTGTAACAATTTTGTTACCTCCAAACGATTTTTGTTATCAACAGTAAATCAAATAAATTTTGTTAAATAACAGGATTAAAATCCTGAAACATAATTATAGGCCCGATTTTTTTCCACAGACATCATAATTCCTCTCGGTAACTTATTTATCGCAACGAATTTTAGTCAAAACTAAAATCCAACAATTGAGTAATTTCTATTAAACGGCGAGAATTTAGTAAAACTAAAACCCGAGACAAAAATGTACAATCAACACTATTTTGTTGAATTCATTAAATGTCAGGATTTAAAACTAAAATCCAAACAAAACCGACTTATGTTGGACAACGGGATTAAAACCCAAAACAGAACCAATTACTGTTGAACGACGAGAATTTAATAAATTAAATCTCGAAACAAAACTAACTTCTGTTGATCAGTGGGAATATAATAAAACCCAAAACGAAATCAACTTCTATTGGTCAATGGAATAGAACCAATTTCTGTTTAATGGCGAGACTCGAAACAGAAGTACAAAGTTCAATAGAAAATATTATTGAAGATTTACTCTTACCTCTTGAATTCTGAATCGACGGAATGTCTTCCATAATAATAGTAGCCATATCATCATCGACAGGTCCACCACAACCAACTATTCCTATGTTGAAAAAGTTTGCTAATAACATTATGAAATGTTCCTGCATCATTGTGACAACTCTTTTCCATTGCGCATTATTTAATGATAACTCATTCTCAAATCATTAATAAGAGAAATTTCAATCTCCACAATTATTATAAGAATAAAACATGTGTAAACGAAATGATAATGAAGGGACCATGGTAAATTTCTATCTCCAATATGCAGAAGTAGGGGGTTTTGTTGTCAACAAGAAATGCTTGCATTTGATCCTGTAATGGAACCTTTTTCCATCCATCACGCTTACCTTAATTCTTTCAACCTTGTTTCAATGATGAGACTCGTATATCGAAAGAAATAACTCTCAAGCATGAAACATCAAAGTTTATTGATCATAACACTTGGTATTTAATATTAGTGCCAAGCATATATATATTTTCCCCAAGATTAGCACAAGAGAAAAAAAGAATTCTGATCCAAATGGCTCTGCTAAAAAGTTGTACCAAAAAATAACTTACCACATAGTTTGAATATCTGGATTCACCCTCTTTCTGGTGTAGTATCCTTGTCATTAGAAATTTCACGTAACACAATAAAGGAGTTGTCTTCGAAAGATGAACCCTCACAATTTCATTTATTGAAAGATTTGTTCCCTTGCCACTAGGAAATTCACGCAAGAGAAAGACCCTTTCGGGTGTCGTTCCCCTTAACTTGGTCATCTCGTATGTAAATTAAATTCACCAGATTCCTTTGTTGTTGAAAAGACTCGTAACACAAGAGCAAAGAACCTAACAGCACGTTCGTTTTGCAAAGAACGCCTCACTGTTTGCATTCAAACGTGCAAATAGCCACCAATACTTGTTTTGCGCTGGGTTGATACTTCGTTCAAATAATCTCATTTCGGATTAAAAAAATAAAAGGATTCTGTCTTAAGATTGTTAGAAAAAAAATGGTTAGTCATAATGAAAAGCCTGCGAAATTCAATGGAGATAATTTCAAAACATGGCAACAGAAAATTTTGTTTTATTTGACGATATTGAATCTGGCTAAATTTTTGAAGGAAAAAATCGAAGGGTTACTCAGGTGTTCACCGACAAAGACGAAGTATTGATGACTCGCCGAAGGTTTTGGTCCAAAGATGAAAGGCAAGAAAGGAAGAGGAAGAAAATGAAGTTACATGAAAAAGATGAAGAGGATGACCAAGAGATCGATGGAATCAAAGAGGACGATGAGCAAGAAGAAGACCCGAAGGAGAGAGGGAGAAGAAGAAAAAGAAGACCCCAAGAGAGATAGATAGACTGGTTGATACCTTTTGAAGGTGGAAACGTTTAATGTGCCGAATCTGATCGACTCTTGAACACATGAAACATAATATGGTTTTCTGTAATATGATTTATACACATGCCATGTAACTATTACTCCCTAATTTTGTTAGGGATGTACAAATTTGGATACTAAATCCGATTAGAAATTTTGGAGCATTAAAATACTGATATGAAATTGATCTAAAATCCGATTATTCGAATTTCAGATTGGATATTCTAATATTAGATCTAACCATGTAACTTGTTTTACTTGAAAGTAATTCTATTTTAGAGAAGATATGTAACCCCCACAGACCGATAAGGGTAACCAGATCCGATTCAGGGTGTCACATTTGGGCCACCGGAGCAACCCACTGTAAAAATAGCGGAAATTTTAAAACTTTTATTGAAACGTGTAACTTATAAAATCAGTTGTCACTATTTAAAAATAAAACAGATTTCCAGACTCGCATATAAATCAAAATACAATTACATGCCCCATAATCACATGTACCATACTCTGCAAAAACGCCGGAAGAACTCCCTTACTGAAGTCGATAGCTGCACTGGTACAATTATTTTAGCCTGAAAAGATGAGTAACAGAGTGAGCTTTGGAAAGCTCAGTAATACAGAACTACCAGATGATGCTAATGAACGTGCATATATAGATAAATATATATTTCCTTATTATTTTCGAACATTTACAGATTTTTATGCTGAGCAGAGATCCTACTGATATTTCAGATGGTAACGCAAAATGAGCTTTCAGTTCTGAGAAATATTTCGGAGGACTGAATTCAGGAGATCAGAATAGGTTATCTAGTGTGTTCCCAAAAACCATGTAACTTTTCAGATCTTTTTAAAACATATATATATACCCCCATCCAACACATCAGAATGTGTAGGTTCCCCAGAACCATACACCCAACCCAACACATCGTATAAGGCCCTGAGCACAAAGCCGAGGAACCTGCAGAAATTCTTCCTTCAACAATACCCCCAATTAAAACATTTTTTCGTTTTTAAACGGAGATATCAGAAATCAAAACAGAATTCAGAACAAATATCATAACAGATTTCAGATCAGATGTCAAAACAGAATTCAAATCAGAAATCAGATAAAATATTAATATAATTAGGGAACACACTAGAGTTTACAGATATTATCTAGAGATACAAAATAATCTTATCGGCCAGAGAAACACAAGTCTTCAGTTTACCGATAGAATGTCGGGAATTAGAATCACTATTGGAAGAGTTCAATATCTGACAGAGTCATCAGTTATTCAGAATATAATTTATTAAGATCATCTTATTCGGATAATTTTCGGAAGCTTTATGAAATCTTAAGGGTATTCAGAATCTTTACAATCTATGACGATTATCCGATTATCGAACAACTCCAGATGAATAGCTTCCAGAACCAATGCTTATCAACTTGTCAATTCATTAATCGTCCAGGTTATTCACTCTTTAATACCAAATATTCTTATCCATGTATCATCTTCTGAGTCATCACTGAACATATCTTAAGGAGACGAACAAATATTCTAATGGTCTTTATTTCATTTTCATGTTTCAACTCTATAGGAAATACTGACGTACTTGATTTGTGGTTCATAATCCATTGGGATGATACATCACATAAGTTCATTCGAGTTTTTAAACTTATTCCAATCTCTTACTTAATCCTCAGTCATTGAGGTTACTTAGTTCATTTAACATTCAAGTCCAATCCAGTTACTTCGTAATTTCCCAGATTAATTCAAACATTCCTGAATTTCAGATACATATTGTACTTCTAATCTATTCAATTTGGTATTCATGGTTGATTTGTCGAACAAACGTCCAATTCTTAGTACTGAATGCGATCTAGAGTTAAGCTGAGCTGAATACTTCCAAAATTATCATCGAGCCAAACTTGAGAAGATGAACACGTATTCAAGTAATATCTATGCCATTCAGGTATTGACGTAGCTTTAAGATTGATCAACTCACTTAAATTATGCTCCATAATTTCGAAAGGTAGTCCAACACCTATACTTATTTGGACTCCTTAATTAATCCAAGATATTTACTTAGTTTAGGCCATAAGGGTATTTTAGTCATTTTGGTGTTCAGTTTATTCCAATCATTACAGAGCTCAAGGATATCTAATCATTTCTGAGCTTGGTGATATTCTTGGGTCATTTCCATTACAGGGGTATTTTTGGTCATTTTATAGATTCAGTGCACTTTAATCCTTTCCTTCCATTTGATCTTACTATTAATTTCAATCTTATCATTTATTTCAGTCATTTCGAACAATTCTGACAACAGAACACCCCCGACATATTGTTCTTCAGGTATTTACTCATAACTCGGATATTTTCGGGTCAAGTGCCTTCTCAGATTTTACAAACGAAATATCAGGAATTTTCCTGCACTAAGTCAGGATCTTAACAATTAAATCCGTACTTAATCAAGTTAAGTACGAATCCTCTAAGTATTTTCTCATTCAGAGTCAACTCAGACTATTCTACCTCTTAAGGGCATATTCGTAATTTCTTAACTAACTAATTTCGATATTAGCTCTTAACGAAAATAATATAATTTAGAGATCCTATGATTAATTGATTTATTGAACACTCTCTGATCTTGAAACGGTTCTCTTAACAGACTTCTAGTATCCTTCACAAACTCTCCTAGCATTAAAACCGGTTATCCATAATTTCCAAATAAAACTAACATTTCTTATGCACATCAATATTTTTATCAGATCAATATGTCTGTAAAATCCTCTTATCTAACTTCCATATTCAAATCTTGTCTTTTTATAACATAAGGGTATATTCGTAATTTTACCCTACAAGAGTATTCTCATAATTTCTCATCCAAGTACCTTTAACATTTAACCTTTGATAAAATAAATTATAAGTTGCAGATACAGGGTTGATTTCTTTATCACTAATCACAAACTTGTAATTTAATCTAACAATTCCTCAATCTCTTATATTAGTCATTCGATCCGTAATTAGTTATAAAATTTCTACCACATCATATCGAGTGTATAATTATTCAACTCCACCAAAGTGACCAACATTATCTTGTTCATGCATTTATCAATATAAACATGTTCCATAAAGCATAAAGAGGTAGTAAAGTATTACCTCGATTTCTGTGCAATATTGATCAACCATAAAGATTCCATTCGAACACCTTTGATCTTTAATTCAACTTCCAATAATTCCTCAAATACATATCAACATAAATTATATCAAAAACGGACCTTAATTGCGATAAACAGATCGAATCGGGTGATAAATCAGTGAAAAATAGCTTACCGGGTTTGAATTTGGCAAAACGGAATTCGGATTTGGATTCAGGACGTCGAAAGCATAAAATATGACTTTTCAAAAATTTGGAATTTTTGGTCAAAATCAAAGTCAAAAGGTTTGACCGGCAATTTCGAGGCCTTCGGGTTCGAATTTTGAAAAAGAGAATGAGGAATCGGATTTGGAACGTCGAAAAATGTCAGGATAGGTATACTCGGTCAAAGTCAAAGGTCGTTTAATGCCCGGTCAAAGCCAATCAAAGTTTTAGTCCACGCCGGTCAACGGTCAATGGGTCAACGGGTTAACGGGTCGGGTTGGGTCAACGGGTCAGGTAAACCAAGAGTTTAGTCACTGAACTTTATGCACTTAATAAAATGGTCTGCCAACTTTAAAATCTTACAATTTAATCCACCATTTCTTTCAAAATACCAATTAAATCCACCACTTTATAATTTCTTAATTTTAGCCCCTAAATTGAGGTGTTACAATTTTCCCCTCCTAAAAAGAATTTCGTCCTCGAAATTCATTCATGTCACATAATTGTAGAAATAAAACTTCCATCAGTTCTTACATATCTTTAAGTAGCTCTTATAGAAATATGGATCCTCCACTAATCCTTAACCAGTTGAGCATACATTCTTATCAGAACTCTCCCTCATTTCAATAAAAGAATCTGAATGAAAATTTCCTTGAGTAATCAATTCAGTCTTGGTCATGGGAATAGTCTTATAGAGCAGTAGCATATCCCAATTTCATTTCTGGAGTCGAGTCAGAATTTCTCGGATAATTAACTCTCACATGGCTCGTGAGGTACTTTACAACGTTAAAACAAATGTTACTGGTATTCCTTTTTGTACAATATAGCCTTAACGGATAGAAATTTCGGTTTACTCGTTATAGATAGGGACTCAGCCCTGGAGTTCCGGCTCAGAGAGGTACTATTGCAGTCTAGGGGCATGTACTGATCAGACATATTTTGACATTCGATCGGCCGGTCTATCTTGAAAAATTTTGACTCAAACCATAGCTCTGATACCACTAAATGTAACCCCCACAGACCGAAAAGGGTAACCAGATCCGATCCAGGGTATCACATTTGGGCCACCGGATCGACCCACTGTAAAAATAGCGAAAATTTTAAAACTTTTATTGAAATGTGTAACTTATAAAATCAGTTGTCACTATTTAAAAATAAAACAGATTTCCAGACTTGCATATAAATCAAAATACAATTATATGCCCCCTAATCACATGTACCATACTCTTCAACAACACCGGAAGAACTCCCTTACTGAAGTCGATAGCTGCACTGGTACAATTATTTTAGCCTGAAAATATGAGTAACAGAGTGACCTTTGGAAAGCTCAGTAATACAGAACTACCAGATGATGCTAATGAACGTGCAGATACAAATAAATATATATTTCCTTATTGTTCCCAAAAACCATGTAATTTTTCAGATCTTTTTAAAACACGTATATATATACCCCCATCCCAACACATCAGAATGTGTAGGTTCCCAGAACCATACACCCAACCCAACACATCGTATAAGGCCCTGAGCACAAAGCCGAGGAACCTGTGGAAATTCTTTCTTCAACAATACCCCCCAATTAAAACATTTTTCCGTTATTAAACGGAGATATCAAAAACCAAAACAGAATTCAGAACAAATATCAGAACAAATTTCAGATCAGATATCAAAACATAATTTAAATCAGAAATCAGATAAAATATTAATATAAGTAGGGAACACACTAGAGTTTCCATATATTATCTAGAGTTACAAAATAATCTTATCGGCCAGAGAAACACAAGTCTTCAATTTACTGATAGAATGTCGGGAATTAGAATCACTATTGGAAGAGTTCAATATCTGACAGAGTCATAAGTTATTCAGAATATAATTTAGTAAGATCATCTTATTCGGATAATTTTCGGAAGCTTTACGAAATCTGAAGGGTATCAGAATCTTTACAATCTATGACGATTAATCCGATTATCGAACAACTCCAGATGAATAGCTTCCAGAACCAATACTTATCAACTTGTCAATTCATTAACCGTCCAGGTTATTCACTCTTTAATACCAAATATTCTTATCCATGTATCATCTTCTGAGTCATCACTGAACATATCTTAAGGAGATGAACAAATATTCTAATGGTCTTTATTTCATTTCCATGTTTCAACTCTACAGAAAATATTGACGTACTTGATTTGTGGTTCATAATCCATTGGGATGATACATCACATAAGTTCATCCGAGTTTTTAAACTTATTCCAATCTCTTACTTAATCCTCAGTCATTGAGGTTACTTAGTTCATTTAACATTCAAGTCCAATCCAGTTACTTCGTAATTTCCCATATTAATTCAAACATTCCTGAACTTCAGATACATATTGTACTTCCGATCTATTCAATTTGGTCTTCATGGTTGAATTGTCGAACAAACGTCCAATTCTTAGTACTGAATGCGATCTAGAGTTAAGCCGAGCTGAATACTTCCAAAATTATCATCGAGCCAAACTTGAGAAGACGAACACGTATTCAAGTAATATCTATGCCATTCAGGTATTGACATAACTTTAAGATTGATAAACTCACTTAAATTATGCTCCATAATTTCGAAAGGTAGTCCAACACCTATTCTTATTTGGACTCCTTAATTAATCCAAGATATTTAGTTAGTATAGGCCATAAGGTATTTTGGTCATTTTGGTGTTCAGTTTATCCCAATCATTACAGAGCTCAAGGATATCCAATCATTTCTGAGCTTGGTGAAATTCTTGGGTCATTTCCATTACAGGGGTATTTTTGGTCATTTTACAGATTCAGTGCACTTTAATCCGTTCCTTCCGTCTGATCTTACTATTAATTTCAATCTTATCATTTATTTCAGTCATTATGAACAATTCTTACAACATAGCACCCCTAACAAATTATTCTTCAGGTATTTACTCATAACTCGGATATTTCCGAGTCAAGTGCCTTCTCAGATTTTACAAACGGAATATCAGGAATTTCCCTGCACTAAGTCAGGATCTTAACAATTAAATCCGTACTTAATCGAGTTAAGTACGAATCCTTTAAGTATTTTCTCATTCAGAGTCAACTCAGACTATTCTACATCTTAAGGGCATTTCGTAATTTCTTAACCAAATAATTTTGATATTAGCTCTTAACGAAAATAATATAATTTAGAGATCCTATGATTAATTGCTTTCTTGAATACTCTCTGATCTTGAAACGGTTCTCTTAACAGACTTCTAGTATCATTCACAAACTCTCCTATGATTAAAACCGATTATCCATAATTTCCAAATAAAACTATCATTTCTTATGCATATCAATATTTTTATCAGATCAATATATCTGTTAAATCCTCTTATCTAACTTCCATATTCAAATCTTGTCTTTTTATAACATAAGGATATTTTCATAATTTTACCCTACCAGAGTATTCTCATAATTTCTTATCCAAGTACCTTTAACATTTAACCTTTGATGAAATAAATTATATGTTGCAGATACAGGGCAGATTTCTTTATCACTAATCACAAACATGTAATTTAATCTAACAATTCCTCAATCTCTTATATTAGTCATTCGATCCGTAATTAGTTACAAAATTTCTACCACATCATATCGAGTGTATAAATTATTCAACTCCACTAAAGTGACCAACATTATCTTGTTCATGCATTTATCAATATAAACATGTTCCATAAAGCATAAAGAGGTAGTAAAGTATTACCTCGATTTTCGTGCAATACTGATCGACCATAAAGATTCCATTCGAATGCCTTTGATCTTCAATTCAACTTCCAATAATTCCTCAGATACATACCAACATAAATTATATAAAAAACAGACCTTAATTGCGATAAACGGATCGAATCAGTGATAAATCAGTGAAAAATAGCTTACCCGGTTCGAATTTGGTGAAACAGACTTCGGATTCGGATTCAGATTCAGGACGTCGAAAGCATAAAATATGACTTTTCAGAAATTTGGAATTTTCGGTCAAAATCAAAGTCAATGGGTTTGACCGGCAATTTCGAGGACTTCGGGTTCAAATTTTGAAAAACGGACTGCGGAATCGGATTTGGAATGTCGAAAAATGTCAGGATAGGTATACTCGGTCAAAGTCAAAGGTTGTTTAATGCCCGGTCAAAGCCAGTCAAAGTTTTGGTCAACGTCGGTCAAAGGTCAACGGGTCAAAGTTTTGGTCAACGTCGGTCAAAGGTCAACGGGTCGGGTTTGGTCAACCGGTCGGGTAAACCAAGACTTTAGTCACTGAACTTTATACACTTCAAAAAATGGTCTGCCAACTTTAAGATATTACAATTTAATCCACCATTTCTTTCAAAATACCAATTAAATCCACCACTTTATAATTTCTTAATTTTAGCCCGATGTTACAAGATATTTGGATACTATTATAAAATAAAAATTTTAACATTTAAGAATTTTAAAATAAACAATCAATAAATTTTAAAATAAATAGTTAAACATAATACATTAGACAATAGCAAATGATGCTGCAATTTTATTTTAAAATATTTCAAATTTACCATCATTGAACATATTTTTTTTTCAAGGAAAATATTTGATTACAACATCAAGTTTTTGAAATAAACTTTCCGTGAAATGGTAAATTTGAAATAATATGATAATTGATAACACCATAAACTAGGATGGCAAATGGGTGGGATGGGGAAGGGGCCGGTGCGGATACCCTTCTCCATTCTCATATCCATCTAATTTTTTCTTATCCACTATCTATTCACCATCCGCTATGATTAACTTTTTAAATCTACCCCTGCCTGCGAATACATTCTCAAATCCACCCCATGCCCATTACCCAACTGAATACTCACCATTCATCTCGTACCCGCCTGTACCAGCTCAAACATGTCTGGTAGCAACCTTACAGATTACATAAGTAACAAAATATAAAACAAACATATCAATTAAGAAGCATAATAAAATAAACCAATGATTAATTAAATTTTTACCTTAACATTTGGTTAAATTAAAAGTCATGTCCAATAAAATTATTATAGAATAGGTTTTGAAATTATACCAAAATTCATAATATTCCAAAATTTATATGGTGGGTAATTAGTTGGCGGGCGGATGTGGGGTAATTTGCAGGACAGACGGACGCAAAGCGGATAAGGTTTTAAACCCATAATATACCCACTAACCACGGAGGGAATGACCTTTTACATCCACACCCGCCCATTATCCACTAAAATTATATACATCCCGGCTCTAATTGAGAGAGTACAGTGCAATTTTCATGAAATTGTACTCGTCTATCATCCCTACCACAAACGAGATAATTTGAAATACAAAGTTCACCAAATAAAATTCTCATTTCCTTTTCTTGTTATTGGATAATTTATTATTGCAAGGTTCATATGTTTTTTTTATCAAATCCACGACATTGCCGAAGGATTGTAGAATTTGTTTGGACAAGTTCGAGATTGGAGAGATGGAATTTTGGAAATCTTCCCATTTTTGGATATTCAAATAATTCAAAATTGAAATTTGTTTCTATTCGTATTTGATTCGATTATTTTATTTTTTATTGGATATTCAATTTGAATTAACTAAAAAAATTGGATCAGATCATCGGATAAATAAATCAAATTATTTGGATCGGATATTTTTACAAATCTCTACCCACCTTTTTATTGCATTTCTGACACTAAGATTTTGATTTGTTGTGTTGAAAAAATGGGTATAATAATATATCTGAAAAAAATTATGTTGGGAATTTATTCTCTATGAATCAACCGAAAATTTTAGCTAAGAAGGGAGAATTTTACTTTTTTGAAAATTTGGGAATAGAGGAGAAAGGATATGAAAATTAAGCACAAAAAATTATAGTAGTTCAACTACCTCAATGAAGTTTACATCCACTACCTTAGCTCCACACTAAGGATATTTAACAAATTCACTAAATTGTTCTTTCTTTTTCTATGCTCAAGAGTGACCATTTACAAATTTCCTATCTTTTTAATGGATACCATAGAACCACTCACCTTTTACAAAGGATAAAAAATGTGTAAACAAGAAAATCTCTAAAAGGTATGTGTTTACAAATTAAGCTCACTAAAACACTCTATGAATAAGAGAAAAGGAAAAATAAGATTGAAAGAGCTTTTCTTTTGATGAGAATTGCTTGAATATGTGTTATAACTTTGTCCTCAACTTGTTTTTATATGTTGTAATGAATTTAAGATCGTTTCTAGCTGTTGGAGGAAATTTAGAGTCGTTGGGGATTAAAAATCTGCAAAATAAAACTGTCCATACTAGGGAGTATCGGTACTGTCCTAATAACTTTTAAAAAAAATAACCAATAAATGATTGTTGGGTTGGGAAAGTATCGATACTAGGGTTATGGTATTGATACTGCTATGTAACAATATTGATACTCCTTTAAGTATCGACACTATTTTTACCTACTAGAATTTGAACACCTTTGAAAACACTAGGCATTGTCGGTACTGTCAGATGAGTATCAATACCCCTAATCTCTTTAGTATCGACACTGTAAGAATAGTAACGTTATTATTCATGCGATATTGATATTATAAGAACAATATTGGTATTGCTAACCCAAAAAATTATTTTTTTGTTCAAATTCTTGTTTAATGGACTTTAAATTATTTTTGAAAACTTTGAAAAAATTCAATCAAATTCAAAAACATTTTCCCTTAAAATTGTTATATCAAAATAAGTTCAACAAATTATGAAGATAATCCATCCAATGTATTATTTCCTAAAATAGGGTGTTTGTTATAATGTATAGGAGAAGACGTAGAGTATTATATGGTTCTTCAGAAGATTCCAGGAATGTCATCACCCGTAAAGACTCCAAAATTTTCATGCGTCTTCACCCATAGTCCGTGATCCCTTGTAGGAGAACAAGTTTTGCACAACAAACTATTATTGGTCTAATTATTGGTGCAATGAATAGGTGGGTGTGGGGGCGAGAATATATATGGAAGAGGCTTTATGGTTTACACCACTAAGGACAAAAGAAGAAAAGGAGAGTTGAAAGAAAACAAGTTAAATTTTTTTGTTTAGATTATTTTGTTGTTTAAATTAATTTATATTAAATTATTTTTGTTCAGATTAATTTAGATTATTTTTATTTTATCAATTAATATTTAATTTAGAAATATTTAAATTTTTTCTACATATTTGTTGAAGTATGACAATACAAAATTAATTTTCGAGGCTAGAAGATCAACATATTTCTACTTATTTGGGAACATTGATATTAGTATTCACTAATTTATTTTATTTGAAAATGAATTATAAAATAAAAAGTATATTTTATGATTAATTTAATGAATTAATTAATTGCAGGAAGACGAGCAGTGACATCTCCGTAATCAACTCAATGTTTGTGATAAACAACACTACCGTATTATTCATTATTTGAAATTAGCGAGATTTTACAATGTAATATTTCTTCAAGAATAAAAGCTAAGCTAGTCCACAGTTTGGTCAATACGTTGATTGAACAATAGAGACATACATTTCATCTATCATGTGAAGAATACAGGACCACTCTCGAAGATGTGGTCTTACAACTCGGGCTCCGGTAAATGGGATGGCAGTGGTAAGGAAAAAAGAAAAGGACCTGATTTTAATTTGTGAGGAGTATTTTGAAAACATTTTGATGTTTCGATATAACAAATTAAGTGTTAATGAATTTTAAGATTTTATATTTAAAATTAAAATATATATTCGATTAAATTTTTCGATTATCAAAAATATTACTCCGAGTTTTCAAATGTCTTTTTCAATCCTTACTCAAGTGTAAAATTAAGTTTCAATCTTAACATAATTTTGAAACAATTTTTACAAAGTGTTTCGAGCCATATTCGAGCCAAAATAAATTTTATTTAGTATGGTATCGATACCCCCATATAGGGTACCGATACCCCTATGAACATTTTAGTTCCGAGAAATAACAGAATGCTCAGATGGTACCGATACCCCCTATAGGGTACCGATACCCCCTATAGGGTACCGATACCCCTATGAACATTTTGGTTTCGAGAAATAATAGAATGCTCGGATGGTACCGATACCCCCTAGTAGGTATCGATACCCCCTACTTAGGTATCGATACCATCAAGCATTTAACGGTCGAAATATTTGAATTTTACACTACAGGTACCGATACCCTATGAATGGGTACCGATTCCCCCCACGCTCCAAGCAGAAATATTTATTGTTTTCACACTTAAACGACTACAATAACTTCATTAATGATCCCCAATGTTCAGAAGTGATTCAAGGTGTATTTAAGCAAGCTTAGAAGCCATTGATCAACAACAAGAAACATCAAACAACTAGAATCAAGAGAGAATCAAAGAGAAAGCATCAAACATCAAGTTTGAGCATTTCAAGCCTATTTTTCATTCAATATTCATTTTGCTTTCAAAAACACTTATTGTGATCAATTGTATTTATTCTTGAGTGTTCTTTCTTTGTTCTAGAATTGTGCAAACATATTTGCCTTATGAGATTTTTCTTTTGAGTTTGCAAATTTGTAATCTTCTCTTTAAGAAAAGAGTGTTCTCAAGAATTGGGGTATATTCTTGAGGGAGTTGTAAGGTTATCTCTTTGGCCTAAAAAGAAAGAACAAATTAGTGAATTTGTTGGAAAATCCTTAGTGTGGATAGCTAAGGTAGTGGACGTAGACTTTGGTTGATAAAGTTGAACCACTCTAAATCGTTGTGCAATTACTTTCAATTTTCTGCAAAAGCTTCCACAAAATTTTAATTGCCAATTCACCCCCCTCTTGGTTGATTACGTCAATCGATTAACTCAACAGAGTACCTTAACAAAACGCCACCACTAATAGTTTTAAAAGGGTCACATTTGAGGCTATCATGGTTGAAGAATGAATTTAAGCTCAATCATTGAAGTACCAAACATGAAATTTTATATGCAACTCGAGCATATATACTCTAACTGATTGTAGGGATTTTGATGTACGATAAATCTGATATTCTAGTTCACATACAATATCTACCATTTTGGAATTGTTTTGGGAAACCAATAAATACAGTTGGGGATGAGTGATATTGACATTCTTGTACATCGAGATGTGTAAGACTTCATTAATCGTAAATAATATAGTTATAATGGAAATCAGTGGATGTCTAATGTTATTATAGTCGTAAGCTTGGAAAAAGCATCCATTTTTAATACTGATTAGTGGAATTGTGGTTGTGTAATACCCCAAATTATGATTAGTGACCAAAATGTAACTTTTGAAAGTTTAATGTTCAAAGTATAAAACTTGGAAGAAATTTTAGGGAATTAAGTGATAAAGTCCCTAAAAAGAATTTTATTTCATTAATAGATAGTTTACTCTTGGGAGTGGGGTTTTATGGAAATCATATTTTGGATTTGGAATTTTAGTAAATAAAAATTAGAAAGGGTTAAAGTCGGTAAGAAATCGACAATTTCATATTGATTTGGAATTTTAAAAAAATTTGAAGGATGTTATAAAATGGTTGGAAATATTACTTTAATATTTTAGATCAGAGAAATTTAGTTTGTAATTGTGCAATTTTTCAGATTTAATTGAAATAGTGGAATTTAGTGACTAAAATGCAAGATTTGAAAAATTTAGGGGAAATTTCAGAAATGAAAGTCAAAATAATTCAGCTTTGACTTTGAAATATGATAAGGATGAGTTGTCATGGTTTTATGGTGAATAAGAAGATTCATTAAGGGTGATTTGGTCTTATTCCAATTAAATGAATATTATATTCATTTATAGTGGAATATAATTTAAACAAAGATGAAATGCACCCAACATTTCATCCAAATTTTCTCTCTTCTTCTCCAAAGCTGTGTGGGTTTTCTCCTAAGGTAAGAGAAAGCTTCAACTCAATTTTCAAGCAATTTACTTAGGATTTTGAGTAAGTTGTAAATATAAAATTGTTATATGCGAAAAACGCTACCTTTTGGTACCAATATTGCATGATAATCTTGTTGGTGTGCAAAGATCCCAAATTCTATTGTTTGTGTTCATAAAAGGGATCATGAAATTGATGTTGGATCTTGATGTTTGTGAGGTAGTTGATTCGTATTCAAGCATGTATGATGATTAGAACATGTTTAATCTTTCTAGAACTTGTTCTTTAAGTTTTGGTCATGGATTGTTTGAGTGAGAAAAATTATGGAAAAATTATATAAAGGTTGGAAATGATGAAGGAAGTATTCTACAAGTCTTAGAAAAATTGGGGACTTTGTACTTTTTGAAAAGTTGGGGATCAATTCAGAAATTTTAGAAAATTGATGGGTTGTTGTGTAAGTGATATGTAATTGATGTATTATTGCTGGAAAATGTTGTTTTGGGAATTGACATGAGTGTTAGATGTGAAAATGACTATTATTGGAAGTTTGATAAGATTTGTGATTTAAGTACAACATTTGCATAGTTGGGGTACTTAAATGTAATTATGTTTTTGTAAAAGCATTTGAATGGTAATAATTTCAATGCTGGAATTATTGGTATTAAGAATCAAAGTAATAAAATGGTGAAGGACCATTTTATATAAATTGGAAAAGTTGGTTCCAATGTTAAAAGGAATTATTAGGTGTTAAATATTTTGGATGAAAATGAGTTTCAAGTATATTATGGAATTGTTATGGGATTTGTTTATGTTAGTACAATACTAACATATGTATCGTTATCAAATTGTGATTTATATTGTAACCCCCTCAGACCGATGTAGGTAACTTGATCCGATCTGGAGTGTCATATTAGGGTCACCGGAGTGGCCCACTGTAAAAATAGCGGAAAATTTAAAACTTTTATTACAACATGTAACTTATAATTGCTTTATCAGCATTTAGAAATAAAACAGATTTTCAGACTCGTATATAAAACAAAATATAATTACATGCCCCCTAATCACATGTACCATACTCTGCAAGCAACGCCGGAAAAACTCCCTTTCTGACGTCAATAGCTACACTGGTTCAATTCTTTTAACCTGAAATGGTGAGTAATAGAGTGAGCTTCGGAAAGCTCAATAATACAGAACTACCAGATGATGCTGAAGAACTTGCAGATACATATAAACATACATTTCCTTACTGGTTCAGATATCTACAGATTTTTAGGCTGATCTAAGGTCCATTGATATCGCAGGCAGTAACATATAGTATTCAGTTCATACGAAAATATTTCAGATGTCTAGTTTCAGGAGATCAAACTAGGTTATCTAGTGTGTTCCCGTAAAACCAGTAAAAAGATACAATTTTTTTTAAAACATATATACATACACCCCCATTCTTTCACAATCTGTTTGTGTAGGTTCCCCGGAACCATACACCCCGCACAACCAGTGAGGCCCTGAGCACACAGCCAAGAAGCCTATAGATATACTTCATCCAACAATAAACCCCCCATATAAAACATTTCTCTGTCAGTAAACGGAGATATCAGAAATCAAAACAGAATTCAGATCAAATATCATAACAGAATCCAGATCAGAAATCATAACAACATTCAAGTCGGAAATCAGATAAAATATTTATTTGATTAGGGAACACACCAGAGTTTACAGATATAATTCAAAGATACTGGATAATCTTATCAAGCAGAGAAACACAGATCTTCAGTATGTCGATAGAATATTGGAATTTAGAATCACTATTAGGAGAGTTCATTAACTGACAGAATAATCAGTTATTCAGAATGTGAATTGAGCTGATAAGGAAGAAACGAAGATTCTGAACATTTATGATTTGTGTCGATCTATCAAAATATCGAACAACTCCCAGAATTGATACTTATCGACTGGTCAATTCATTACCCTTCTAGGGTATTTACTCTTTAATACCAAAAATTCTTGTCCAGAGATCATCTTCGGAATCATCGCTAAATAGATCTTTCAATGTATTTATTTCATTTTCACGCTTCCACAATATCATGAAATGCTGACGTGCTTGATTTGTAGTTCATAATCGATAGGGATGATACATCATAATAGTTCATCCGAGTTTCCAGGCTTATCCTAATCACTTACTTAATCCTCAGTCATTGAGGTTACTTAGTTCATTTAACATTCAAGTTCATTCCAGTTACTTCGGGATTTTTCAGAGTAATTCAAACGTTCCTGAATTTTAGATACATATTGTACTTCCGTTCCATTCAATTTGGTCTTCGTGGTTGATTTGTCGAACAAACGTCCAATTCTTAGTACTGAATGCGATCTAGAGTTGAGCTGAGCTGAATACTTCCAAAATTATCATCGAGCCAAACTTGAGAAGATGAACACGCATTCAAGTAATATTTATGTCATTCAGGTATTGACATAGCTTTAGGGTTGATCTACTCACTTAAATTGTGTTCCATTACTTTTAAGGGTAATACAACACCCATATTTACTTAGATTCCTGAATTAATCCAAAACATATACTTAGTGTAAGTCATAAGGGTATTTTGGTCATTCTGGTGCTAAATTTTATTCCATTAATTTCAGAGCTCGAGGATATCCACTCATTCCTGAGCTTGGTGATATTCTTGGCCATTTTTATTCTAAGAGTATTCTGGTCATTTTACAGATCCAATGTAGTCCAATAATTCATTCCATCTGATCTTATTATTAAATTCAAACTTATCATTTATGTCAGTCCCATCGAACTATTCTAACAGATCCGATGTTTTTCAATCCTTTCCATCCATCTGATCTTATTATTTAATTCAAATGTATCATCTTTTTCAGTCCTTTCGAACAATTCTGACAAAATAGCACCCTCGATAATTTATTCTTAACTCGGAGATTTTCAGGTCAATTGTCTTCTCAGAAGTTACCTACAGGTTATCATAAATTTTTTCTGTACAAAGACGGATCTTAACCATTAAATCCGTAATTTATCGAGTGAAATATGAATCCTTAAAGTACTTTTTCATTCAGGGTCAACTCAGACTATTTTACATCTCAAGGGCATTTTCGTAATTTCTTAACCAGATAATTTCGGTATAACTCATAACAAAAATAATATAATTTAGAGATCCTATGATTAATTGCTTTCCCGAAAATTCTCTGATCTTGGAATGATTCCCTTAACAGACTCCTAGATTCTTGCTCAAATCCTCTTGGGTTAAAAACCGGTTATCTATATTTTCTAAACAAAACTAGCATTTGTTATGCACATAAGTAGTTTCATCAGATCAATATGTCTTTAAAAACCTCTTATCCAACTTCCATAGTCAAATCTTGTCTTTTTATAACATAAGGGTATTTTCAAAATTTTACCCTACCAGAGTATTCTCATAATTTCTCATCCAAGTACCTTTAACATTTAACCTTTGATGAAATAAATTATAAGTTACAGATCAAGGTTTATTTCTTTATCACTAAGCACAAAACTTGAAATTTAATTATAGCAATCACTCAATTTCTTATTTTTAATCATCTGAACCATAATCCATTGCCAAATTTCTATTGTATTCGGATCGAGTGTAGAAATTCATTAACTACACAAATGAGACCAACATTATCTTATTCATGCATTTACCAATATTCACATGTTCTATAAAGCATAAAGAGGTAGTAAAGTATTACCTCGATTTTCCGTGCTATATTGGTCGACCATTTAAATTCCATTCGAATGCCCTCGATCTTTGATTCAACTTCCAATATTTTCCTCTCGATCCATACCATCAAAATTACTAACTCGTATCCAAATAATTTTCCTCGCCATAAAGATAGCTTATTAGAATTGAAATAATAACATGGAAACCCAATTAGTATGATCGAATACTTGTGGGGTTACTTTAATAATTAATCATTAAAATTAGGGATTGAACCGAATTAATTAGCACTATTGAGCCATAAATTAAAACTAAAGGAACTATGAGACAAGGCCAAGTTCTTACCAATCCTTGAGGACTCATGATGCGATTTCCACTTTATTTTTTTTATAAGTCATCACCACGATTTTTCAATTGCAGCAGCTGCCACCTTGGGAAGAAGAACCATCTCGGCCTCCAAATGGCTTCAAACTATTCCCCAGAAATAGCCAAGGTGTTCGTCCCTTCATATCCCATGTTCCAAGTTTATAAAGACAATCGGTTCGAGAGACTCTGGGAAACTGAAACGGTGCCACCATACGACGACTCTCAACTCGCTGTTCGATCCAAGGACACACCGATGTTTACCCTCACCTCAGCTCGTATTTTTTTCTATGAAAGCTTGGAAGAACCTTGAAAATAGCAGCAGAACAAGGAGCACGAACAGTTGATAGGTGAATAAAGTCTGTAAAAGTTTTTCAAGTAAGATGATTTATAACTCACAGCATCTGATCATAAATACCCACGACAAGAAACTGGCCACAGGGAGACCATGAAAAACTTTTAACTCCCAATTCACATTCATTTCCTTCCAATACCTAACGGATCCACACTAGAGCTGCTTATATTCCTTCTTAGTGGTTGTGTTTTTTAAGATCTTATCTCTACCTATTTTATGCATTATTGCTAGTTTGTATTTCTTGATTATTAATCTGACACCTTGATTAAAATAAAACACAAGTGTCCACTAAAATATCTTTCAAATGGTGGTTCACCATCTTTCAAGATTAATTTAATAATAATAATAAAATCATATCAAATAAAACTTAAGTAAACCACGTAAATTTTAAAATCAACTAAACCCAAAGAAGGGTAAAATTATACTTAGTCCTTAATTTTTCTCAAAATTACTTATTAACCCAATATTTTAGTCAGATTATTTTTATTAATATCATACAAAATTTTTAACCCCTAGATTGGGGTGTTACATATACAGATCGTGATTGATTTGCGATTGAACCAAGTCAAGTATAAAAAGGGTATATTGTGGACAATAGTGAGACAAATATTTTGGAAAATTATAAAGGGACAAGGTGAGTGCAATACATGCATGACATTATACATGGATGTTTTATACATCATCAGGAAGACTTGTGATAAGTCGACCTTGTTTATATCAGCATAATATTATGTCAATTTTTTTTTATAAATTGACATGACATTGATATGTCACAGTATGAAATTATAATGTATTCATTTTGGAAAATGTGATATTTTACCATGAATGTTTTCGGGTATGATTTGCCCAATGTTAAATATTGATAATATACTTTGCCATGGATGGATAAAATAAAATAGATTGTATGCCCAAATAAGTCATTGAGGGACATGGTATAATTAGCATGCCATAGAGTCCAGCAGCAGGCTGCATATTCGGGAATACATTAAGGATGCGTTTGGTTCACGGAATGTAAGATTATTAGTGGGAATGTAAGATTACCAGGGAATATGATTACTGGGAATGTTGTATTTTGTGTTTGGTTGGCTTAGCATGAAAGTAAGATTATCGTGTTTGGTTAAAGGAATAAAAGATTATTGGAATGTATATTTGACCAATTTATCCTTATTATATATTTGTTTTTTTAACAAGTTGCAAAATATTTATATATTTTCTTTAAAAAATTTAAATTCATAAAATTTATATAATTTTTTTTACAAAATTGAAAATATAAAAAGGTTTCATGAAAAGGGTAAAATTTTATTTTAACCCATGAATTTCATATAAAATTTTAATTATAGACTTTTTTTGTAAATCTAAAATAGTTTAAGGATAAATTTGTAATTTAACCTTCGTAGAATTTTTATTATTCAATGACAGAAGAGTGATATTTTGAAAGAAAAAAAATTAAGGGCATTTTAGTCCAAAACGCCGGTATTCCAACTAAGGAAAGGGAGGTAATGACATTCCTGATAATATACCCCAAAAAATTCACTATTAGTAATCTTACATTACCGGGAATGGGAATCCCACATTCCTCCATCCAAACACCCCCTAAATGATACCTAGTGTATATTGTGGGTACGACCTTATGTGTCATATTCGGGATTGTACTTAAGGATACCTAGTACAGATGGTGGACATGATCTTATGTGTCATACTCGGGTTAGCACTACGGTGTAGGTATTTGACTCGTATATCAGGGTCCTCAGGGTTTTATACTGGGCTATTGTCTATGGTTTTATGGATTATTGGTTAATAAATGGTAAGCATGAAATTAAGCTCACGAGCTTATGGAATAAATGACAAGTATATTGGTAAGAATTTTTATATTCAATTATATTATTTTGATCATGGTAAAATATTGGATATGTTGGTAACATGATTTTATGGCAATTGATTTTGACATTGAAATTAATGCATGAATTGTATTGCACTGTTTATTATTTTAATTGCCTCACTAAGTATATACTTAGCGTGTGATGATTTTCACGCATAGGTGAAAAGCCAGTAGTGGATTAAAGAGTTTAAAGCGACATCTAGCATTCAGAAGTATATTTCAATATCAGTAAGACATCCTAAGATGTAATGTTGAATTTATTAGTGGCATGTAATTTTATTAATGTTTTATTTGCTTTGTTGAACAAATTTGGAAACAAAATGTTAATTTTATGAGTTTGTATATAATTACTGTAGCATAGCATCGATACACAATTTTAATTCGAAATTTTGGTGCTTCGATACACTGTTCACGCTACTGTAGTAGTGCATCGGTACACAGTCCACTGTTCACGGTATTGTTAATCACTATTCGTAAAAAAATCTTTTGCCTTAAACTTGTTATAATCAAATATTAATTAATATGATATGATAATTTTGATAATATCATTTATCATTTTAAGAAAATAAAGTTTAAATCGATTTTGAAATGATAAAATGGTTTTCGAAATTCGGGTGACATTTATAATTTGTATATGTATAATTATACGGGTTATGGGTGTTACAGGTTAAATTTCTTTTCACCTAAAGATAATATTTCCATTTAAAGTATTAGTTATAATTTATTTATTTTTTGAATATAAAAATATTATTGAATATTATTTTATTTATTATATAGATAGATGCATAAAATAGAAGAAACAAGGTTGGCACATAATATTATAAGGAGATTATAATGAAGATCAACATTAAAAACAAGAAACAGGTATATAAAATTAATGAATTTTTAGCTTATTACATTATTTAAATTAAATTTATTTATTTATTTATAATTATATAGTTTTTTATAGTTTTTTTGGAGGTTGTACGAAGATAAAGAAATCATATCGTCTCTGTCAGCACATGCGCAACATATTTGGGAGGGATGTTAATATTTGTGTGTTGTTACACCGTTGATGCATTTTACTTTTATTGAGTTTCAGTGGACTGATAGAGTGTTGAGAGAGTTTGGCTTCCACAGGTTATTCCGCGAATGCCAAAAAATCATGATGATCTCCACATATTAGATGGATGGGGTAGGCATGCTAAGAATTGGGTTACGTAGTATGCCTAGTACATTAATCTTTAGAACAACATGGCATCTTTAAATATGACTTTTACTCCCCATTAAAGATTATGACTTTGATTTTAAAAATTCAACTTACTTTATCTATTACTAGGATAACGGAAAGTCATACTTGACAACGACATAGAAAGGAGAAAATTTTAAAAATATAAGAAAAATTTTGATAAAGGTAGAAAATCTAGACCGAGTGGGAGTTCATATAAACAAGAAGCGAAAATAATGCCACTAGATAATAGCTCATCACAACCTTCAAACAAAACAAGATCAACATGGCCTGCGTGGTACAAGATTATTAATCTAATATCTTAATTTCAAATCTAACAAATTAAAATATTTTATACATTTATTACATGTATACATGCTCACTAGAAATCAAAACAAGAGTAGTATGTGATTATTCTTACCGACAATAAAACTTCAATATTTGCCAAGCTCTGCTCCTTACTCCACTTGCTTTCTTTTACTTATGCGTGAAACAATTACACGCTAAGTATACACTTAGTGAGGTATATATAAACTAAAGTAACACATTTCAATGTATAAAATATAACATAAAATTTATAATACGAAAAATATCATTTACTCTAGTATAACCATATAAATTGACTTATAAAAGTCACATTCTCATTATAAAACCTACAAATCAATATATCATATAAAACCAACAGTTCAGATATAAGGCAATTTATACCAAAACAAGATATTCGATGAAAGTTTTACTTTCAACGAATCAGATAAACTTACACTTTTCACATTTATTTAACTTACAACCTAAAATATAACAAATGAGAATGCATGGTACATGAGTCATATATACGAGTGTATTGTATGCAGTATAACTACTTGTTAATAAATTGCACATTTAGTGCACTGTAATAGCAGTACGAGTACTGTAGAGCACAATAACATTATACCTATAACCAGGAATACTTCGCACTAGCATATTATATGTGCAGACAACATATCCCATATGTGTCATAAAATGTATCATGTAATCTTTGTAATGTACAGAAATATACCTAAATAAGATCAATCGATAAGCATTCCACCTCATGACATGACAATTGTACCAATAACTCTCAATGCACATACAATGGACTTTTATCAAATATATATCATTCATTTTTCAAGAGTATCCATAGATACTAACATGTTAAAAATATCATATAAAAGTATGTTGGACAATTCATACTCGAAATCATCCATAAACATTTAACAAGTATTATATAACAATATATTTGGTCAATCATATAATAAAATATTCAAAATAATCATTTAGTAACTAGCATATAAAAATATATTGGGTAATTCATACCCAAAATCATCTTAGTACTATTTTATAAAAATAGTATGAAAAATAAATCGAAATATGATTTAAATACTTTTCTTTGTAAATCATTCGAGGTTGACTCATCGCAAGTCTTCCTCATATCATATATTTAAAATAGGTAAGAATGCACTCACCTAGTATACTTAGCTTTCACACTTTATTTAATGATATAAGTCTACTGTACTTTTACCTTAGCTTTTAGCTTCCTTTGTTCTAGATTTCGATCATGGTCTATACAAATATCATTTACAAAACATATACATTTCAAAGTACATGTTACTAACATAAACACACAATAAGAATTAAATTCATAGAATTCTTTCGATACTAATTTTATTTCATATGATCAATGTTAACTTTAACACTTCAAAAAAAACACCTCAATTCATTTACTCTTCATATCTATCAATAATTCGTTTGACATTTTCAAACTTCATATTTCAATCACTAAAATGATTCTTTTCCAGTTCATCTCAATTTTTCCAAATTATTCAAAATGGTCCCTTGCCATTTAACTTCAATTCAAGCTTAAAATAACAAACTCAAACATATCAACAATCCATTTAAACAATACACATCGACTTCTAATCAATTTCCACTTTTTTAATTTAGTCCCTAAACTTGTACAAACATCCAAATCAATCCAAATTAACATTCTAACATCAACATTTAATTCCAACATAGTATGTTGATTTAAAATTATTAAATGATCAAGTTCAAATTATAGAGTTTTGAAACATTAGAATGATAATTCAAATACAAATATGGTTTATAAACATTTATTCAAATAGAAATAATATTTATAAATATTTATTCAAATATAAATAGGGTTTACAAACATTCATTTATATATATATATATATATATATATATATATATATCACATTCATCCAAATATGGATATCCATCACATTTATTCAAAAAATAATAAACATGCACAACAAAATATTCATTCAAATACAAATAGGCTAGAAATTCAAATCTTCGTTCTAATAGAAATAAGATTATAATTGAGCAATAAATCATGGTAGGTTTAGATAGTTTTTTGAATGACCTTCACCCCTATATAATTCTTATCTCTTCTGTTGACCTCTCTCTAATATGGATATCCATATTGGTATGAATACTAGTGGACTCAGGTCGATCTTTTGGAATTCTACAAAGCTTTGGATTTGGAAGCCATTCATCATGATCTTTTTTCAGCAAATATGATTCATTTGCAATCTGTCTGAACTCATAGTTGTAGACATGTAATATCCTCTAGGGTGAAAGCACTCATAAACATAGGTGTATATGTTTGTTCCAGTATGTATACATGCAACAACTACATAAGCAAACATATTCTACATGCCTATAAATGACAACAATCACATTATCTTTTTCGTAAATCAACTCTAAATGTTTGTCACTCTCCCCCTTCATTGCAGCGTATGCATGCAATGACAACAGAAGTATGCTTAATTCGATTAAAGTCATGAACAAATATTGAGTTTTCTAATTGCTCATGTGCTTTCATTGCTTCCACCATTGTAGGAACCCAATATTTACCTTTATTTATCAAACACTCGGTCTTTTTCCCTTTATATGATCAAACTTTAGCTAACCTAAAGTACGTCTCTTTCATTATACTCACTATTAGGAGATGACGTGTACCTTATAGTACTGAATTAATGGCCCCATCAAGGTTTTTTATCATGTATTTTTATCGCCGACCACCTTCATAATTTTACGACCATTTTTCTCACTCAATTTTTTAAGTTTACTTCCAAACAAGCTCATCGTAAACCATTAAATTCTCAAATCTCTTATCAAAATTTAGTTAGAGTAGTACATATCATGTTTCATAATATATATGGTGTTAACATCAATTAAAAAACACATAAATGGATACACTTGTTTAAAATAAAAGTTACCCATTCTTATTATCTCATTACAAATGTGGTCATTATGAAACTTCTCGATACAATTCTTACCAATATAACATGTACAATATGTAAGATATACGTACATAGGTGTCCAATGACTTTTTGTTCATTCAATTGTCATCGAAAAGCTTGTTCATTGATCAAATATCAAGAAAACTCCATCTTCTTGGCATACTTGTGTAGATTGGTCAAAAAGAAATTCCATGCCTTTATTGTCTCTCCTTCAACAATAGTGAATGCACTTGAGAAGATATTTTGCTTATCATTTACAAGTGTCGAATTTGTCAAATAAATAAATACTCTAATCTTAAAATAATTAATTAAATAGTATATAAAATTAGGGTCAAAAAGAAATTCCATGCCTTTATTGTCTCTCCTTCAACAGTGAATGCACTTGAGAAGATATTTTGCTTATCATTTACAAGTGTCGAATTTGTCAAATAAATAAATACTCTAATCTTAAAATAATTAATTAAATAGTATATAAAATTAGTGGTCGATCAACATGGACTAAGAAAATCTGAATAATTTTTACGTTTTGATCCTTGGGTTTTAATTGTATAAGTAAAAATGAGGGGTTTAAAAATAATGAAAGTAATAAAAATAAATAATGAATGGAAAGTGATGAAAAAATAAATAAAGTAGACAAATTCAATTGAGATGATATAGCCTTAGGCTTTGCTTAGCCTCAATTTCAATCGATCATCGAAATGGAATTTTCCATTCATGATGTATGCTGGTTACAATCAATATGGCACAACTCTTGTAGCTAACTTTTCTCTCCTGTTAACTCAAATTCCAAGTCTATCTTCCATATCTAGTCCTTTTTAGTCTAACAAAGTCTATCGACGTTAGGTCCAAAGTGGCTTTAAGTTTTGGAAAAGCTCAACTTGAGTTATAACGTATCACCAAGAATCAAACTCAATCTTGATTCGTCTTAGTGGACCGCCACAATGTTTGTTCACAGCAAGCCGAATTACAACCAACTATTCCAACTTCCAAACTTCAACCAAAAATAATCATCAAATCAACGTGCACTTTTTGAGTTGAAAATGTAGTAACTTTTAAGGGAATATATGATTGTCATTATCAGTTTCTAGATAATCGAGGAATAGAATCTAAAGGGATGAAAAACAAGACTCAATTCTCATGGTTAGAATTGAGTTTTGCAAAACCTTTGGCTTAGTGGAATTTAAGTAAGCATGGATTGGATCATGCTTAGTAATGTGAAAAGAAAATAATGAAAGAAAAGTAGAGATGAAAGAAAAGCAGAACTTCAATAAATAACCAAGGAAATATAAATTTCAATTTGTTTTTAAAGCTTGAACCTAAAGGGATATTTATAACTCGAGAGTTCTAAATAAATAAAATAACTAATTCATCAATAAAATACATAAACTAGAAAATTTAAATTTAAAAGGTTTATCACAAAAGATAAAATAAATATTTAAGTCTTGTAGTTCTTACTAACTTTTGCTTTATCTTCTGGATAACCTTATCTCAGGTATTTATCTTGAAGATGATTCCAAATTAAAACATTCAATATAATCTCGCTTGTCTTGTGAAAGATGTTGATTAGACCATCGAAATCTACTAGTTTTTGGGCTAATTAATTAATGAAGCTCTTGTCTAAAATAAATACAAAATGAAATTAATCATTAGTATCTAGGCGACAAATAAGGAGTAAATAATAGTAAAAGTATGCAATATTCAATACTTATCAAATTCCCCTTTACTTATTCAATGCTTGTCCTCAAGCATACTTTAATTCAACATACTAAGTTTTCTATTTACCTTTCATCTTCTCGCTTCACATCTCAGAATACCAAAAAAATAAAGTTCACATCAAATATTTGAAGCAAAATAACAATCAAGCAGTAGAGTATGAATAAGATAAATTTATGGGAAAAATCAGAATATCTCATTAGTATATTAATTCCAAATACAACAAAACTAACACCCTCGAATGGATTCACTCATCACTCTCAAAGTGTTTAGGGTATAATCAACTCTCAAAGTTAGAACATAACATAATATTATCATAGGCTTGTAAGTGAATTAAATCTTCACTACTATATATGAATATGATGAAATAATCAAAGGGTATTTCAAGGATTGTAACGAGGTTTATGTAAGGCATGGTTAAAGGTAAAAATGTAAAGGTTCATAGTAGTTAAGACAAGAGAAGAACATAAGATCAAATCCACAAAATAATATCGAACAAAACTCAACCAATCAAAAGAATTTAAATTTTCAACTAACAAACTTCAAACTTTTTTCTTTATATTTTTATTTTTATTTTTTTGAGCACACTTTTTCGTGGAACAATATATTATATTGTATCAATAAAGGTAGCTAAAGAGGGATAGAATCAAAGGTTTCGGGTTTAAAGTGTGGTAAAAAAGGGGAGAAAATGACTCAAAGTGGCTAATCTAAGGAAAAACAAATGAGTAGAGATTTTTTGAAGATATGAAAAACTGGTAAATCCACAGTACCCTTTAAGTACCGAAAGATCTACTTGAATGCTTCCCAATGTTGCTTACCAAATTTAGACATGTACTTACAAACTTGACTAACATCATGAGCTAAATCAGGACGAGTACATACCATTGCATACATCAAGCAGCCAAGAACATTTGAATACGGAACCTTTGCCATATCTTCAGCCTCCTTATCTGTCTTAGGGCACTGTTATGATGAGATCTTAAAGTGATTCGCTATTGGAGTGCTAACTGGCTTTGCGCTTCTCATAGCAAACCTTTCTAGCATATTCTCAACATAACTCTGTTGAGATAACCACAGTTTCCTTGAATCTCTGTCCTTACAAATTTTCATTCCAAGAATTTTCTTTACAGCACCTAAATCTTTCATATCAAATTCCTAACTCAATAAAGTTTTCAAACCGATAACATCATCCATGGTCTTCACAGCAATTAACATATCATCAATATACAGTAACAGAAAAATAAAAGAACCATCATCAAGGCTCTTAACATAGACATAACAATTATACTCACATCGCTTGTTGTCAATCCTGATCATATAGGAGTCAAACCGTTTGTACCATTGTCTCAGAGACTGCTTTAGCCCGTACAAAGATTTCTTCAATCTGCAAACTAAATGCTCCTTTCCAGGTTGAGTGAAACCTTCAGGCTGTCGCATGTAGATCTGTTCCTCTAAATCACCATGCAAAAAAGCAGTTTTCACATCCATCTACTATAAATGAAAATCCCAACTAGCCACCAATGCAAGTATGCTCAGATTGAAATGTTCATAACCACAGGAGAAAACAAATCATCATAATCAACTCTTTTCTTCTGTGAAAAACCCTTTTCTATCAAACGAGCCTTGAACTTCTCCCCCTCTTTTTCCATTACTATTGGTTTCCTCTTTTACACCCATTTGCAACCAATCGGCTTCTTACCCTAAGAAAGGTGAACTAACTCCCATGTACGAATATGATTCAAAAACTCCATCTCCTCAACCATGGAAGCCATACACTTGTCGTTTTCCTGACTAATAACAACATCATGAAAAGTAACTAGATCATCACTGCTAACAGTGAGTGCAAAAGCGACCAAGTCTTCAAAGCCCAATTTATTTGGAGGTTTTATATTCGTCCATCTCACCCTGTCTCTGGCGAGACTATAATCCTGAAAATCATCCATAGCGGAACCACCAGAAGTCGGTTGAGAAGTTTCTGATTTCTCAACTGGAAACTGCTTGAAATCCACCACTGTCGTGTTTTTTTTCTGCTACAACATTGGTTATTCATCAAAAACAACATCTCTATTGATCACAATTTTCTTCGCAACTGGATCCCAGAACTTGAATCCTTTGACACCTTTCTTGTAACCCAGAAAAATGCACTCATTCGATTTTGCATCAAGTTTGGATCTCTAATCAGTAGGTACATGCACATAAGTAGGACAACCAAAAATCCGTAAGTGATCACCAGTAACATCATGACAAGTCAATACATCTTCTGCAACTTTCCTAGCCAATGATTCCCTTGGCGATCTATTGATAAGATAACACGCCATGTTAATAGCCTCAGCCCAGAAGTGTTTGGGAAGCCTTGCATTCAACCATAAACATCTGCCTCTTTCATTCAACGACCTGTTCATCCATTCTACAACACCATCCTATTGTGGTGTCTTACGCACAATAAAATGCCTCTTAATCCCATACTCCTTACAGAAGTGTAGAAACTGTGAATCTGTGTACTCTGTACCATTTTCAGGCCACAAATACTTGATTTTTCATCCTGTTTGGTTTTCTACCTCAGCTTTCCACAGCTTGAACTTCTCTAAAAGGTCAGACTGCTGTTTCAAAAAATACACCCAAACTTTTCGTGAAAATCGTCAATAAAAGTAACATAATACCTAGATCCACCCAAAGATGATGTCATGGAATGCCCCCATACATCAGAATGCACATAATCAAGAATCCCTTCAGTTGTGTGCTTCGCAGTCTTGAAACGAACTTTAGTCTGTTTACCAAGAATACAATACTTGCAAAAATCGAGCTTACAACTTTTAACAGCATGCAACAAATTTCTTTTATTTAATTTAGCCATACCACATTCACAAAGATGGGCAAGACGCATATGCCACAGTTTGGTAGCATCATCACATGACTCAACAGAATGAACTCCACCTACAACGGTACTCCCTAACAATCTATAGATATTACCTATAGTCATCTTACCTTTCATCATAGACAAAGCTCATTTAACAATCCAAATGGTTTACCTATCCTCATCAGCCTTAGGGATAAAACCATTCTTGTGTAAAGTGCCCAAAGAAATCAAATTCTTCTTCAAATCTGGTATATGCCGAACACCACTCAACGTTCGAACAGAGCCATCATACATCTTAATTATGACATCACCAATACCAATAATATTGCAAAATCGATCATCACCCAAATAAAAAAAACCAGAATTAACCGATCTATATGTCGAAAAATATTCCCTAATTGGCGTGATTTGATAAGAACATCCAGAATCAAGAATCCAAACATCCGTCAATTGAGTCGTTGAAATAGAGAGCATATCATCCTCACTACAATAAGAATTGTCATCTTCAACCACATTCACAGACTTGGATGAGTCATCACGCTTCTCATCAGTTCGCTTTTTCAACTTCGGACAATCTCGCTTCATATGTCCCACCTATTTGCACTTCTAACAGTGAATTGTTTTATTTTCCCTAGTTTTAGATTTGAAATTCCGCTTTCCAGACCCTGCCTTCTCTGGCTTCCGTTCACAGTCTCGATTACCCTTGACATATAAGCTATCAGATTGAGAGTTTTCCCCTACATTCTGCTTCCACTGGTTGTGAGCCAACAATGCTACAGTAATCTCCTCAACTTTGATAGTCTATTTCCCATATGTAAGAGCAGTCACCATATGTTCATAAGAGGGAGGCAACGAACACAAAAACACCATCACTTTGTCTTCATCCTCAATTTTCACATCAATCCGAGCCAAATCATAAACGATTTGATTAAAAACATTCACATGATGCACCAAATCATGATCGTCTTACATCTTTAGCCCATACAACCACTTCTTTAGATACAATTTAGTCGTTAAGGATTTGGACATAAACTGACTTTCTAACTTCTTCCAAATTTCATTTGGAGACGACAGATGCATGACGTAATACATGACCTCATCCGTCAAACATAATCGTATGGTTCCTGCCGCTCGCTATTGCAATTCTTCCCAATCTTCCACCTTCATCAACGCCTACTTTGTAGGTCACAAAGACTTCAGGATCCCTTGCTACGCCAATAGATCCTTCACCCTTGTTTGCCATAATCTGAAGTTACCTTGACCATCGAATTTCACAACTTTGAACTTTATTCCTGACATCTGATACCAATTGTTGAAGAATCGGGTAAAGAAAACGAAAAAAAACAATAATTTTAATGAGGTTCAGCAATGTACTTACGTCCTTGGTGCCTAGAGGTGCTAGAAGTTTTCTTCAATTCAATTGTCTCATAGGTTTAGGTTACATCTCCTTTTATAATAAATAAACCCTGTTACATATTTACAAAAATAACCTTGTACCGTACCACACCCCCAACCCACATAATCGTAACCCCCACTACGAGACTTTCTCGGTATATTTATGAGCCATACCTAATACATTTCTTGCAACTATTACAATAATATTTGCATGTAAATTCATTGAGATTTAACCCTAAATTATCGGTATCGATACTTTAATTCTAGTATGCATCTCAAACAATTTTCATGCAAAAAGTATCGGTACACGTATATAAAGTATCAATATGCTCATAATTTTGAAACCTATTACTTTAAAGTAACAAGTAACTTTACGATGTAAACGGTAAAAATCTACTTGTTTAATGATAATAGGCGTAAATATAACATATCGATACTTTTTTATAGGTATCGATACTTTTATTCTAGTATGCTTCTCAAACAATTTGCACACAAAAGTATCGATACACATGTACAAAGTATCAATACTTTTAATTTCGAAACATATTAAATTAACAATGTAAAGGGTTAAAGTTTATCGGTATAATGATCATAGGCGTATATACCAAGAATCAATACTTTATATATAGGTATCGATACTTTTAGTTCAGTATGCATCTCAAACAATTTACACGCAAAATGTATTGATACTCAGAATCTCGAAACCGATTACTTTAAAGTAATATGTAAATTTACAATGTAAACGGTAAAAATCTACCGATTTATTGGTAATAATCATAAACATAAAGTATCGATACGTTTAATATAGGTATCGATATTGTTTCCCAGTATGTTTCTCAAACAATTTGCACGCAAAATGTATCGATACACATATATAAATTTTTTATACTTGTAATTTCGAAACCTGTTACTTTAAAGTAATAGATTAATTTATATTGAAAATGGTAAAAGTCAATCGGTATAATGATGATAGGAAGAAACATCAAGTATCAATACACATGTATAAAGTATCGATACGTAGAATTTCAAATCCTATTACTTTAAAGTAATAGGTAAATTAACAATGTACACGGGAAACTTTTCTACCGATATAATGAAAATAGACGTATATTATAAGTTTTGATTCTTATAATTTCAAAACTTACTACCTTAAAGTAATATGCAAATTAACAATGTACACGATAATATGTTGATAATACAGATAACGAATCAAGTAATTAACCTATTTTGCTATCGTCATATTTTTAAGGCCCCATCAGCTTTAAATAGGCGCTACCTATTACATTAAATAAGCGCTACATGTTATGTTATTATGGTTGATATTGTGTCCAGTAATTAACTTATTTTGTTATCGTTAGATTTATAAGGCTTCATCAGCTTAAAATTTGGTAACATTTTAGGCGCTACCTAATATGTTGATAATACTGATAACAAATCAAGTAATTAACCTATTTTGTTATCATCGGATTTCTAAGGCGCAATTAACTTTAAACAGACGCTACCTATTACATTAAATAAGTTCTACTTGTTATGTTATTATGGTTGGTAATGTTTACAGTAATTAACCTATTTTGTTATCGTCGAAATTCTAAGGCTCCATCAGCTTAAACTTTGGTAAGATTTTAGGCGCTACCTAATATGTGGATAATAATGATAACAAATCAAGTAATTAACCTATTTTGTTATCATCAAATTTCTAAGGTTCCAACAGCTTTAAAAAGGTGCTAGCTATTACGTTACATAAGCGCTACCTATATGTTATTTTGGTTGATAATGTTTCCAGTAATTAACCGAGTATGCTAAAGTCATTTTTTTTTGCGCATTTTACATACGAAGATAACGTTCTCGGTTATTACCATTATTATTACCAACACAAATAATATTTTCGGTGAAAACATATAATATTTCTGGTAACGCTTTTAACCCGTCATCTGTTTAACCAGTCACACCACTTTTTAATCGTATTTTAACCGCCTCACATCAGAAACTCCCCTTATTACAAGTTCAAAATGGATTACAAATTTCAAGCCAAAAATTGATTACAAAAGTAGTCTAGCAACGAAGGCCCAAATGTGCATAGGCTCACATGCTACTAACATATTAGGGCACCCTTTTATTAAGCGCTGCCATCGTGGTATCGTCGGATCTAGACCCATCCAATGCTTTAGATCAATGAGATCGTTTAGCATTTTCATAACCCTAGGCATGAGATTTGCTCAACCAATGAACAGTCGTTGGATCTATTTTAGATCCAACGACCTAGATAGATTATGATTAGGGTTTATCCTAATAGTACAACCCGCCACCGTCATTGTTCTAGAAGATTCCACAGCTAACTATCGCACGTGGATTACATTCGGTGTCCCATGAGATCCTCATACGCTGACGAGATTTTCCTCACATGAACCCTTCACCGATGGTCCTCTCTTATGCAAGTTTTTTCAGTAACATTGCCATCACAGAAGAAGAAGTTTCATATAGTTGTCCCCAACTGTTCATACAAATAATCATTGGCCCCCTCCCCTGTAAGATCACACGAAAAAAGAGGGTCCATATCCTTTGTTAAAACTATGATTTTCCCCAAAAATCACCTTAGGGAACTTTAATTCCCTGTCAGGCACCGTTCAGACTATATTTCCCGATCTAACACCCTTTACAGAAAGGCGCACCCCCTGCATCGTACCTTATGCTGAGTTGGATACACGTGGCTAAAGTGCGGCCCCTGGGGCATGTCTTTCGTTATAAGGTATTTGTTATAATATTTTTTTTATAATTATATATGATTATTTGAAAAAAATATTATACTAATTGTTTTCAATTAATTTCTGTGTTTGTAAAATTGGAAAGCGATAGCATACGTCGAAATATTTTTGCGGTGCAGGTAATAATATAAAATTATATTATTTAAATTATTTAGGTTTATGTCTAAAAATTTTATTGTGTTATATTTTCGTTCATTTATTATTTATTTAATTAGGTTTGTTTCAGTTGTTTTTTTGCAGATATAATAAACTCTAAGAATGGCTCGACTTTCAGCTATTGTGTATTATGATGGAGAAATTCGAGACGATGAAATCGGCATTGTTTTCCTTTCAAATGAGAGTGTTAAAATATCATTCAAGAGAAACATAACTCTTGAGGAGCTGATAAGGTTCATGTTGGAAGTAGTAGAAGAATATCGTTATTGCAGTACAGATTTCCAACATCATTGTTGCCATTAACTTATACAACGTTTGAACTATCGAACAATGATGATATTGAAATGATGGTTGATTCTCAAAGTAATTATTTAGACGGCAAAATTTAGATGTATGTAAAATTTGTTCAAGTGCGTGCTAGTCGGAGTCAGTCATTAAGCTCCCACTATTGGCTGGCTAAACAAGCTGATCAAGTTGACAGCCCGACTACAGTAATGTGTAATGATTTTAATGCCATAATGGGAAATCCGCATCATGGTGTCGTCACATAAATTTCAATGGGGAGACATTCATCAGCAACTCCTTACGATATGTACCGAGGTGGGTCCACAAATAATCCATATAGTAACATCGCGTCCAGTTCAAGGGGAAGGCATTCATCTGTAAATTTCTTTGACCTTAATATGGAGATGCCATCGACGCAACAATCTGTGCAGTTTCCATTTGACACGGTGGCTTCAAGCTCCAGGGGGAGGCATTCGACTACGAGCTTTTTCGATCCCAATGTCAATATGCCTTCTAGTTCAAGGGGAATGCATGCAAGTAGTAGGTTCTTCGACCTAAATGTGGAGAGCATGGAGGAACCATCATCTACACCAGAAGAACCGCTTCGTGAGCCTGGTGTTGATGGTGCTGAGACTGGACTATTCATTCACCCAGAATCACCGCAATTCAACTTTAATGATCATGATGATGTAGATGAAGTTCCCTCAAATGTGGCACGAACTGACCCTCCTGCACACATGTACGAAGCTGATTATGGTGCAAAGTACGGGCCAGAATTTGCTGATATGCCTCATCTCGGTGACTATGGATATTGCTCATCAATAAATAATGGTGAGTTATCTTTAGGCATAGAGCTTTCAAGAAAACAAGAAGCAATGATGGCTATAAAAAATTATAATATCCGTAATTCTGTTCAATTCAGAGTTGACCACTCCACGATAGAAAAATATGTATGTCACTATGCCCGATGCAAAAACAGATGCAATTGGATGGTTCTCGTATCGAAGAGGAAGAGGAAAAATAATAGATGGGAACTAACAGTATACAACGATCCTCAAACATGTTGTGCTAGAGGGATCAACCAAGATCATCCCAACTTGGACTCTGAAGTGATCTGCCAAGCCATCACGCCCATGGTAAAAGAAAGCTCTCATATAGCTATTTTTGTGTTGATTTTAGCATACAATCACAGTTCGGGTATATTGTCTCCTACAAAAAAGCTTGGTTGGCAAAATAAAATGCCATTTTCAAACTTCATGACGAATATGATGCATCTTACAATGAACTTCCAAGTTGGTTTAAACTGGTGCAGAGGTTGAATCCTGGGACAATTGTGGACTTTGAAACATCCTATGCATACCATAATGATCGAGTTCTTCGCGATCGATGTCAATTCTACCAGTTTTTTGGACTTACCCACAGTGCGTTAATGTTGTCAAATACTACAAGCCTGTGGTCCAGATCGACGGGACTTTCTTGTATGGTAAATACAAGCAAGTTTTATTATTGGCAGTTGTCCAAGATGATAATCACAACATTCTTCCAGATGCTTTTTCTCTTGTTGAAGGAGAAGATACATATTATTGGGCTTTTTGCCTCCGAAACTTATGTGTACATATTATCACGAGGGAAAAAATATGTGTCATTTCAGATAGCAGAGCTGGGATCAAAGCAGCATTGGAGTCTTTGGGTCCATTGTGGCAACCACCCTTTGTCCAACATAGGTATTGTAACTGACACATTACTGCGAACTACCATGGAAGGTACAAGAAGAATGATGACCGTCAATTACTTGTGTGCATGGGTAAGTGAAACTGATGTAGTTTGTTTTCTTTCGGTCATTTTAATTTTGCAAATAAACAAAGTTAGTAAATTCTACATTTTTTGATCAGGTTACGAACTACTTCCTTGAATATTTGAATCCATGCTTCAAGAATTGCGGGTGAAGAATAAGGAAGGATACGATTACATCAGCCTCATCGATAAAGAAATGTATACAAATGCATATGATGGTGGATATCGATATAGACACATGACGACCAACTTGGCTTAGGCAATCAATTTGACCTTAAAGGCTACACGTCACTTACCTGTAGCGGCTTTGGTAAAAACTACATATTTTTGTTTGGGGGTGCTTTTTGCGAAGCTCAGGGGATAAACTTAAATTTGGATGCAAGGCAGTCATGTCTATCACCCTAGATTAGTTGCAGATCTACAAAAATATTGTTGCATCAAATGGAATGTCTGTAACAAGCTTCTCTAGAACACATGCATTGTTTCGTGTCACAGAGTTACCGCGACCTCTTCAAGGGATTGAAGTTTTGTCGTTAAGACTAAATCTACGGGACAGAACGTGCGATTATGAGTTTTTTCAATCTCTGAAGTATCCATGCTCTCATGTGATAGCAGTTTGCTCGCATACCCGTCAAGACTATAACCGTATTGTGGATCCCGTATACCTACTATCATAAGTTTTTAAGGTATACGAATTTGAGTTCCACCATAGGTAATGACAAATACCCTGATGAGGTCCGGAATTGGCTTCCGATTGTACCAAATCTGAGTTTATTGAGGGAGCGTGGTCGTCCAAAATCCACTCGAATTCATTGTGATATGGATATTCGAGAAACAAGTAGACACGACAAAAAATGTGGGCATTGTAGAAACTCAGGACACACTATGAGAACATTTCCACTTCTTTTGTCATCAAATAACAATTGATGAGGAACTAATATACTTGTTTATCAAATAATAATTCTTATACTTTAATTTGCATTTACTTAAAGTTAATGTCATTCGATAACCGATGACGTTATAATTGTACGTTACATTTTGCATGTACTTTAATTGGACGTTGGCGTTATATGTGATTATAATAAAAGAGGTAATAAGTGACAAACTTAAGAAAGTTATCGAACACAATTATTAAATTTTATCAAACTAATAATAATTTGCTATTTGAATATAATTCTAAATACAACAAACTTAAAATAAGTATTAATTGGTAAATAATAATCAAATTACAATAACTAATATTAAATGGTAATAAACAAAATTATCAAAATAAATTAAGAAAATATATATTAAAAAATTCAACAAAATTAACAAAATAAAGTAAGTATTTAATGATAAATAATAAAAAAAATTACAATAAAAAAGTCCAATAAACAACTAATTACAAATATAATAAAAAAATAAAATCTATCGATGTATGCAGTGCGAATGTGTTCCGCAGGGCGATGGCTGTCGGTCTCGAGGAGGATTTCTTCGTATAACTGTTGTGAGTCCTCGCTCTCATCATCATGACCATCATCATTATCGTCATCGTCATGAGCAGATAAATTTTGTTGATGAGGAGCTGATGACGATGTAGAACCTCCATAAAATAAGGACCTTGGAGGTGTATGACCGACTATCCTACCGCTCATAGATAACTACGAAAACTCATAAAACCCAGACATCGCGCTGTGTGAAAACTGTACAGGAGGTGTCTGCGTGGTGGCAATGGGTGATGAGGCTGCACCCACCAAATAACCAGCATACGAACCCCAAGTTGGATCTACAAATATAGACCCATAATATCTTCCAAGAGGGGTCATATAACTCTGTTACGGTGGCGGCGGTGGGGTCATAAAACCAGGAGACGGTGGCGGTGTCGGCATCTGATGAGGGAAACTAGAAGATGGTGGCGGTGGCGGAATCTGGTAATGGAAAGGCGGTGGCAGCATCAGATATGGCTGCGGGGTGTAGGTCGTTGCAAACGGTGGGTACTGTGAAGGTCCTGCTGGTGCAACTGAGGACAAACCGGAAGGACCTGCTCTCCGTCGATGAGTTGGGGGACGATGGTGGTGTGTCGGTGAACGTCTCTGTCGACATCGTTGAAACGTCTCTGTTGAACCACTCATAATAACCGTCAGCAACAGTCAAGAGGTTATCAAAAAATGGGTCTCTACGGGGAAGGTGCCGATGTCGATCCTCCCACAACACGACCTATTAATAATGCTTCAACAGCCAATCTGTATCTGACTTGCCGCGTCTATCTGTGCTATGTAACTCGTCCATATTGCAAGGTACTTCCGAAATTGGTTGAAAACAACCAAATTGCTGGAGCATACGATCAGTGGAGTGCCACTCGATGATCGCATAACAGATCAAAGGGCCCATCACCATCCAAACATCTGATGGGCCCCTCAACTCAAGTGGGATCACCATCCTCACATCATCATTAGAATATGTCACACATTCAAACTAAAACAAATATATATAATTTTTATCAAAGTAATAATCTAATTATATAACTATAATATAAAATCAATTTTTAAACATTAAAATGCATACCTGTGTGCCAGCCTTCTGATTGATTAACACCCTAATTTTTTCTAAATCTTCAGGTAGCTCCTAATGATTTTTCTTATCAGTAGACCACCTATTAAAGGAAAAAAAATTTATTATACACTGTATAAAATGATTAATATACGAAATTAGTTTTATAATTACCTCAATAATAGCGGAAATACGAATGGGTTCTTGACAACAGGACATAAAAAGGGCAATCGATACCATGCCCAAGACTGTAGCAGTAGGAGACATCTGCCAATAGCATTTTTCCTATAGTCAGTCGCTCGACACATCTCCCTGTATAGGAAACCCAAAACTATCAAGCCCCAACTGAGTGATCCGGCCAGAAGAAAGTCTCCAAGATGTCGCAACCACATACAGTGAACTTGGTTGCGTGATTTGTCCTGCATCAGCAACCCTCCTATCAGTTGTAGTATGAATGCCCGTGCATACATTTTAACCTCATCATCGGAGGCGTCCTCACTCAACTCTCGAAAATCAGCTGTTAAAACTTTCCAGGACACGTCTTAGATAATCCCGACACAAAGCAATCCAAGAACCGTGCGCCATCCCCGATATCACATCTCCATCCACCGGAAGCCCCAGGTACATAGAAACATCATCAAGTGTAATCGTGCAATCTATGCACGGAAGATTGAGTGTTTGGGTCTCCGGCCTCCATCGCTCCACTAAGGCAGCAATTAGGTCTGGTTCTATCATACATTGACCCTCATATCATACACGACTAGGTATCACTAACTTAAGGTTCCTAATAAAAAGATCTAATATACGGTCCCTCTCCTAAAATTAAATAATTAAAAAATTAATTTTTAAACTAATAAGCATGCATTAAATAAATAAATAAATTATTACTAATAATTTAAATTTAATTAAAACGTTAAAATGTTATTGTATCAGCAAAACGTCGAGATATATGATTTCCATCCAAGCGCAGTCCGCCTTCTATTTTATATATGCAAAAAAATTAAATAAATAAAATATTAAAAAAATTAAATACTTAAATAAATTACAACCAAAATACTAAATATAATAAAATATACCTTAAACAATTATAAGAGAATATAAGAGTATTTGAGAGAAGTTGAAAGGATTTGATGTGATGAAAGTGATTGAGAATGGGGGTATTTATAGGGAGGGATGGGGTGTGAACGGTCGGGGTAGGTGGGTAATTAAACCTAAGGCGCACTACAGGGGGCGCGCCTTTCTGACGCGTGTCAGAATTAAAGATAAGGTGTGGCCCTTGCCCCGCGCTATATCCCTAAGTTGCATAAGGCGCCCCTAGGGGCCGCTCTTTAGGCACGTATATCCAACTCAACATAAGGCGCGCTGTAGGGGGCGCACCTTACCCCAGGATGTGCCAGATCAGCATGAAGCGCGCTGCAGGAGGGGCACCTTTCTGAAAATGGTATTAGATTGGGAAATATAGTCTGAATGGTGCCTGACAGGGAATTAAAGTTCCCTAGGGTGATTTTTTCCTGGTGAAAACTGAAATGTCAGAGACGCTCCCAGTAGTGCACGAGAAAAGGGAGAGGAGATAAAAATATCTTCCTTTATAACATGTAAATGAACCACGAATAATAAAGAAAGAGGTATCATTCGAAGAAAAAAAACAAAACCACTTTTTCCAAAAAAAAATTAGAAGGTAAATTAGATAATAAAAAAAAGGAAGAATGAAAGCACCAAAACAAAATAGAAGCATTTTTCAAAGGAAATCAGTAATCCCAACACTAAAACTAGAAAGAAAACAAAAAAGAAAACAAGAAAATCGAGAGAAATGAGGGAACTTATCTTACTTGTTGATCATCGAAGAGCAAGTGGTTCACCGGGAAGCTCAAACGTTGCTAGATTTATGAGTTAACGAGAGATGTTTTCCATATTTAGGATTTTTCGTTTGGTTTTTGGGGAAAAGACCTCGAATCAAGATTTAGTTGGACGAGCTGAATGTTTCGAGGCCTTTGGACTTATCCCTGGCCACCGTAGATGGTTACCATTGACGGCGATGATCGGTGGTCTCCCACGGAGGAGAGAAGGGAGTTGAGAGAAAACCAAGTTTTCTCTTTTCTTTTATTTTTTAAGAGTGAGTTGCAAATGGAGGATTTCAGGCCTTTTTGGCCATGAGTTTGGGATTTTTATACCCGTGTCAAACGTTTTCGTTTCAGAGGAAGGGGATGCACGTTTCAGCATATGGGCAAAGCCCAAAATAGGGTCTTTGTATTTTGTATTGTTCCGTTTTAGTCACTAAATGAATTTATCCTTTTTATTCTTAGATCGTTCAATTTATTAACATTTATATTTTGGTCATTGTTCTTCTAGTTTAATGCTTGAATGTTTTCTTGGAGTTATTGCTTGTTTAGTTCCTATAACTTCTCCACTATCCTGATTCGATCTTTAGTGTTATTTTCAAATATTTATTTATTTAAGTTAGATTTTGTTATTTAGATTTCTTTTGATTTTGTTCTTATTGGCCATATTTATTTTGATTATATTTGATAAGCATCTTTGTGTTCTATCGTTCTCTACTTCGTTGGTTTTTTTATTAATAATTACTTTTTTTATTAAGCTAAGGTGATTGCAAAGTAGTATTCATTCTAAATACTCTAAACCATTTTACAATGAACGCTCAATCACCCTGCTTCAACTGTTGGTGCTCGAACCCGTGACCTCTAGAAACAACAACGATTTCTTTAATCATTGAGGTAAGTTGGTTCTTGCTTTTATTAATAATTACTAGAAGTTATGTTTATGTACTATACGTATATATTTATTTAATATGTTTTGACTTTGATATATTTTGTATATAATTTGATGTTTTTAGAATTAATATTTTTGAAAAAAAAATTACAAAATGCTCATTATTGTTTGTTAATATTTTTTTCATGTCTCCTGCTCAAATATTTTCAAGAACACTTATTGTAGAATGAACATGAAAAAGAACTACTTTATAGAAGTAATGTGATTCGATATGATATTCGGAAAAAAAATGAACTTAAAATAAATCGAGCCTTTTTGAATAAAAATGTTTTATTTTTTTCATAAAAATGATTTTTTTCATAAAAATGATTTTATTCTCCTACCTTAAAAAGAATTACTTGATTATTAGTTTTATCCATTCATTACTCGATTTGTGCAAATTTTGTTATTTTAAATAAATAAGGGATATTCTTTTATAGAGAAGAAATACATAGGATAGACTTCTTATTAGTAGATGTGCAAATCTCGTGATTTCTTTTGAGATTGAGAAATGCCCCTTTAACAAATAATTTAAATAAATTGATCAATGTTGAGAAAAAATGTTATTATTGTGCGAAAGAAAATGAGAAAACAATTATTAAGATTTTAACGTGAGAGCTTCTATATTAAATAGTAAATTGTATGATTAATTATTTCAAAATTTAAACGAATTAGAAATCACTCAAACTATTATATTATAAACCTTAAAATTATAGAATAGTATGAAGAAATTAAAAAAAGTAAAAGAAAATTTAATGAACTTAGTTATACAAAATAATTAAGCCAAACTCAATCTCATTGTTATTATTTTCTCTTTTGATGGTAAAATAAAGTGTCTTCAAGTTACATTAGACTTAATATTATTCAGATTGGATTGAGACTGCCACCAATTCAAGCTGGTGATTATTATTAGCGGTAGTGTTCTTGACCATTAACGCATTGCTAATTGTTGAATGTTCAACGGAGAAGCTTCGAGGGTGGAATTAGTGCTATAAGCACTTCTGGCGACGAGCTCATTCCAAGCGTCGGTAGTATGGACACCGTCCCAAAATACGAATCGCCTTGGCCTATTACATGGATTTGAATTACGAAGACAAAGCTCTCCGCCACCGCCTCCGGTTATGCAGCACGAACTATTCGACACTAAATGACCCAAAAATATAATGATTGTAATCGTAAAATAATAATTTTAATGTCACGTTAGGGTCACAGTTTAAATAATTAAATCGAAACGAGAGTTAAAGTTAGGGTTGTTTACCGAATGTAGCAAGATCAGCCTGACTTCCGGAGGGATTAAGATAAGTAAAAGTAGCATTGGGTAGGTGGTTGTTAAGTTGACCGATGAGGGGCCTGAGTCCACCATTGAAAATCGTTGCAGCCTCGTTTAATTTGTCTACACAAAGTGACCCATTGGTTCCATACTCGGAAATTGCGAATGGAGTGCAACCAAGCAGCCCCAGTCCGAACACCGCAAACTTCCTAGCACCCCTATCGTACAAAGTCTGGTATAGTATTATAAAATTTAGTTCAGAAATACTCTTGCATCTATTCGAGAATTCGAACCATAATCTCTCTATTTGAATAAATATATTATATTCATTTGTAAAATGGGTATAGTCAAAAAAACTCATGGACGGAGTTGAAAGCTTAAGTAATAATAGATGGCCCGGCTATCATGTTTAATTTTTTTTTGGGTAAACTACATATTTACTATTTAAATATTACTTTTATTTCGTTTTGATATTCAAACATTATTTTTTCCAAAACCATACCTAACGTTCAATTTATGTCTCATTTTGGTACCTGCCGTTAAAACTAAACGACGATGTTGATGTGTCACCATAGGGTAATATCAAATTATCATTGAAAAATTAAAAATACATATCAACAGTTCTCTTATTTTTTTAATGACAAGGTACCAATGGAAACCTAAATTAAATGTTAGGTATGAATTTGAAAAGAAATAAAGTTTAAATACCAAAACTGAATAAAAGTAATAGTTTAGGAACCAAATATGTAATTTTCCCTTTTCTTTGTTTAGTGTTTTTAACTTTCTAACACTCTTCTTAACGTGCATATTAGGAGAAAACAATACAAATTACCTGAAGTTGGCCTGACAATTGTTGTAGGAGCCGATCAGTATATTCCGACAGATTGAAAAGTCGGCTGGTGTTATAGGATTCAGGCCTGAAATAATTGTTGATATAGTCATTGCTTCCTATTTGAACCGAATAAATGCATCGATTTAGAAGTGAATTCGTCGCTGAATTATTTCGCATTCTCAATCGAATTCTTGACGTTATACATATGTGATTTAGTATCTGAATGTTGAAAGGTATTCTATCACCCTGAACAAGACAATAGAATTGTATATTGTCATGCAATAATATGAGATTGTTCCAAAATATATGATTTCTAATGATGAATGTTTTTTTTCAAATTTACCAGATTTCTTCCGGTTTCATCGCGAATACCTGCCGAACCCGATGCATAGTTCACACCATTGGAAATGTTTTCCCCTACTAACTTGGCAAAAGGAGGTATAGAAATATTGAACCCCAGAAATTCAGCTGTCATCGCATACATAAATGGATTACATTTTGATAGTAATCGTAAAATTTGAAAATGTAAGGAGAAGGAGAAGATAAAAGGACAAACCGATAAAATCATGAATGGTTCGGCCATTGCTAAACCTTCCGGTTGGTCCTTGGGGAAAATCGATCCCATAGGGTGGATAGTTTACTTTAGCTAACGTAGGAAGATTATTGTTGTTTCCATTATCTGATAACGAGTCACCAAAAATAAAGTAACATGGCACTTGCCGCAGAGCATTTGTCGTCCACAAGCTCAATAATGCTAACAATATTGAAATCGCCATCAACTCCAATAACTTATGTTTAAATTCCATGAAAGACACAAGAAAAAGAAAAGAAAACAGAAATGAAGATGGATAACTTGAGGAAAGATCAGGTAGGAAGGAAACTATATATAGAAGGAAAATTAGAAAGAAGTAGGAAGTCCACTTGTTATTAGCTTATTTAACTATGAATCTTAGACAGGTGGACCACGTTAAGAACAATGACGAAACTAGACATTTTACCTTTAAAGGGATTAATTATAACAAATAATTTTAATAATAACTTTATCTATTAAATCTTGTATATTTCTATATGATTTTATTAAATAAATATAAATTTATTAGATTTTTTTATTATAAATTCTCCATTCAAATGTTCTTGGAAAAATGAAATAAAATTATAATAGCATGTTTTGACACTACCTAAAATATTGAGAAAATTAATAGGCTTTATTTATAGAATAAAGTAAGAGCCTAACAGTATTTAAAATATTATTTGAGATTGTTGAATTTTTTTAATTTTATCCATTAAAATTTAAAAAAATAAAATTTAATCTCCTTTAATGTATATTTTCTTATTTTATTTTATTTAAATACTATAAAAATAAGGGAAAAGAACAAAACCGTGATTTAAGAAATAAAATCAATATTTTTTTAGTTCTAAGCTATTAGAAGTAAAAATATATTTTAATAAATAAATTCAAATTTATATATTTATGATTTTTTATTACTATTTAAATTGTATATATAAATTTTATATTTTAAGAAGATCAATTTAATTTTATTTATAAAAATATAAGTATATATTTTTTATTTTTTTCTTAATACATTGAAATAAATTTAACCTTTTTCCCCCCAAATAATGAGGATGTACTTGGCCCCTATGTAGAGGTTGTAATACCCCAAATATCAGGTCAGCGACTTTAGTGAAAAGTTTTAAAATTTGAGGATTTATTGAATAAATGATAAAAGATGAGAAAATTATTTGAAATAGTGCTTTAGACTAATTTGTATCAGTAGATGAATGAAGAGGGCATTTTGGTCCTTTAAAGGGGAATGAATTTAATATTCATTTTTAATAAGGTATTAAAGTATGGAAAATAAGGGGAAAGTGAAAGAAACCTAAGTTATTTTTCTCTCCTTCTTTCTCGTGGAAGAGCTCTCCTCCAAAGCCAAAGGTAAAGTTTATTTTGGCTTGTTTCTTCTTTCGTTTTTGGTTGGTTTTTTAAACATTGAGTATATAGAGGATTAAGGACGGATTAAGTAGGATCAAAACTAAGAGATTGATGAAATATTGGAGATTTAAGAAAATGAATTTTAAAATGATATGTTAAGAAATGGGTTTTTATTGATGTTTACTAGTATATTTGACATGTAAATGAAGTAAATGAGAGATTAGAAGCATTGGATGGGTTTAAAAACATGTTAGAAAAAGTGGTGTGATTCTTAGATTGAAATGTTCTTGGGAGATTTTATATGTTTTAAGAAGCTAAATGAAGAAAAGTTAGTAGGGATAAGTAAAGAAGAGTTTAATAGTATTGTTAAGTGTAAACATAAGGAAATTTGACAAAATTTGGGTAAGAATCGGGCTGAAAAATGGAAAAGTTGGGTAAGGGTATCGGTACTGATAGAACAGTACCGATAGTATAGGCTTAAAATTGGAAGAATCAGCTGAGTAGTATCGATACGAATTCAATTGGTATCGATACTGAGAGGGGGTATCGATATTATGGAGAAGGTATCGATACCATTGATTACAAAATGCAGAAATGATATCGATACTGTGAGAAAGTATCGGTACCATAGTATAGTAGTATTGGTACCATGGTACGGGTACCGATACTATTGAGACAGAAATTATAAGATAAGCTTAATTGTTATAGAAATTTAACTAATAGTACTTGTGAATATTATTAAAGTATATATGTTAGGGAATATACTAACATTTAGTACGATATATGTCTTTAATGGCTACTTATGTAAATCGTAATCAAACTCCATAGTCAAGCAAAACAAAAGACAAAGATAAAATAGCTGAGTAGTCAGATCTGCGTTTTGGATATAATAGCGAGGCAAGCCAAGTGTGTTCATTTATTGTGTACATATATGTTATGATAGTCGTAAATGTATGATTGCTTAATATATGTATGGTGATTACCAAATGGCACTTTGTGTGAAAAAATTAAGAAATTCATAGTGAGTTTATGAATTTCCGTATGGGCACTGTGCGTGCAAAAACTAAGAAATTCATAATGAGTTTATGAATTTTCGTTTAGGCACTTTATGTGCAAAAACTAAGAAACTCGTAATAAGTTTATGAATTTCTGTATGGGCACTATGTGTGCAAAAACTAAAAAATTCATAATGAGTTTATGAATTTCCGTATGGGCACTTTGTGTGCAAAAGCTAAGAAATTTGTAATATGTTTATGAATTTCCGTATGGGCACTGTGTGTGCTAAAACTAAGAAATTCATAATAAGTTTATGAATTTCCGTATGGGAACTTTGTGTGCAAAAACTAAGAAACTCATAATAAGTTTATGAATTTCCGTATGGGCACTTTGTGTGCAAAATCTAGGAAATTCGTAAAAAGTTTATGAATTTTCGTATGGGCACTGTGTGTGCAAAACTAAGAAATTCATAATAAGTTTATGAATTTCTGTATTGGTAGTGGGGTGCAACCCATGCAAATTATAATAAGTTTGTGAGTTACCGTATTGGCACTACATGTGCAAACTATATAGCTTATAATGAATTGAAAGAGTTAATTGATATTATGAATAATTATTAGAGTAGAAATTGTTCTAAAATAAAAAAAAAACTAAATGCCTAAGTGTGCATTTAGCAGAAAGGTGTCAATAATGCAAGTTAGAAGAAAGGTTAAATGCCTTTAGGATAAAAGACTAAATACCTAACTGAGCTTTTTGACAAAAAGGTGTCATTAATGCAAGTTAGATGCCTAACGGTGCATTTTGGCAGAAAGGTGCCACTAATACATGTTAGATGTATAACAATGCATAATTTGTATGAAAGGATGCCACAAATAAAAATACATAGCGGCATATTAACGAAATATAAGGTGTCGCTCATGATAATTATAAAAGATAAAGGATTATTTGGCACTTTGGTGCAATACATGTACATTACTTTCTCATTTAACGTACATAGGGAAAATAAAGAATAATTGTGAAAAATATGCAGAAGGATATGTATGATGGGACTACTAAGAATAATTTTGATTATTGTATGAAAGAAAAATCTGGTTTAACTGAGAAGGATTTATTTGATCCTTATGAAGTATGCGATTTAATTCGTCATTAAATAGTCATGAGATACTTATGTATAAATTGCATATTCTTTACAATATTATGTCTCACTATGTATATACTTAACGTGTGTTGATTTCACGCGTAGGTAGTAAAAAAGCCTAGTCGGGTACTGGGAGCAGGAGCAGCTATCATCAATCTAAGGTTGACTCTCATCAGTAACTGTAGGACAATCGGGTTATTTTGAAAAATTAATAGCATGTAATCGAAATTAAGAAAAATTGCTCTAGAATGTACTTAAAGTGATAACTTTGATAATAGGTTTCAACGACTATTTTATTGTTGTATTAAAATGTTTTTGGTTTTAAATTTCAAAACAAAATTTATGGGTTTTACAAATGGGTGAATGTTTTTAAAAGTCATGTGACACCTATGACTTATGTACGGGAACATATACGGGGAAATGGGTGTTATAAAGGCTGATGCACTAAGCCCCGATAGGGGCCAAGTGCATCCTCAATTAGTTGTCAAATTTGCAATGCTTGTTTCATTATTTAAAATATAAAAGATATCGAGACTTAACTATTTTTAATTTAATTAACTGCATCACTTGAATATGTCAATTTCATCTCCAAACTATAACCTTTATTTTAAATTGGTTTTCAAGCTTTTGAATCTTTCAATTTAATTTTAAGTTCATCCAAATATGTAATTAGTTTCAATTACAATTTACTTAAATTTTATTTTTTTCAAGTACATAATAATATAACATGGTCTGGCAATTTTATTAATAAAAGTTTGAGGAATATTTCATAATGGTAGTCATAGTTTGAGGATTAAATTGAAATATTTACAAATTTAGGGACCAAATTAGGATGATGAATATATAACTGTTGATGAGTGATGCAAAAACTTATCTTTTAATTTTTATTTAATTTTATGATTAATTTTTATATAAAATATAAAATAGTTAAAAATATTAATTAAAATAATCAAAATTAAAAATAATAACTTGTAACCATCATGGCATGGAGACTCCAGCTCCCACGCCCCAAAGACGTTACTACAGGCCACTTGAAATCCGGGTATTCAGATCATTAAGTATGTGGAACCGATGGAGTAGACGATATCTTCAACGTTTACACTTACGTAATCAGAAACTCACATCAAAATAAAAAATAAGATAAAGAAAATTTTGAATAAAATAGATGATTTTTCACAATCAAATTTTATTCATTAATTTTTTTAACTCGAATATAAAAGAAGAAAGTCTGTTTATAGGCTCAGAAAAGAAATCTAAAACTAAAAAGATTGCAAGAATTAAGTTTAATTCAATTTCAAAGACAAAGTCTATTTATAGGCTTCTTACGAAAAATATAAAACATAATCATATGCTCTTCTAGTTCTCATGCTTTTTGCAAAATAAATAAGTCTGAGGAAAGGTTAGAGTGAATCATCCTTTGTGACTTTTGAAGAACTACGGACATAATTCCGGTACAAAATGGGCAGAGTTTCGGTACTACTAGAAGGGTCATCGAATTATCCTTTACTGGTGCCCTCTTGGTCCTGCCCGACCCTCGATTCTCACCCATTATAGGCTTAAAAAGATCAAGTTCAATTCGAGAGGTTGCATTTCCCTATGTCCATGCGAGGAAACTTAATTCTTCACTCGTAAATACAAGGCATATGTACCTCAGAGGTTACTTTCTAAAGACCATGGGGAGAAAAATAATTTTTTTTACGTAAGTGTAGCGTTCGCCCCTACCTAACGGGACATAACACAATTAGACGGCTTTAAATATTGAAAGGTTATGCGTGAGGGAGAACTCACAATCCTTTGTCTCAATCCAAAAACAAACAAACTTAAAAAAGAGTCAGAAATATGAAACAATGGGAAATCACACATTAGTACAACTAGTAAATAATAGTAAAAGGATGCATGACATGATGAAATGCAAACAAAATATAAGGACCAAAACTTAAATATCATTCAAATTTACCATTTTCAACTAAAAACATGACGTATAATTGATTACGGCCTGACTTTGTAAATGTCCCCAGCGGAGTTGCTAAGCTGTCGAAACGGTCTTCAAGCTTTTTAGGGGCTATGGCGGGGAAACAATCCAACTTAATTTTTGAAAAGATTGGTTTTTTTAAATAAATAAATAAATAAATTTGGAGTCACCATCGACCTTTGGGTTAGATAGGTCTAATACCTAAAAATATATTTTAAAATAATTTTAAGAAAAATAATAGTAAAAGATAAAAATGATATGCATTTAACCATAAACTCATTTTAAAAATGGTTCGAGAGTCGCTTAAACGTGGGGAATGATGAACACCCCCAAAATGCCCAAAAGGGGTACCTAAGCGAGTATATGTCATCTAAATATTGAAATTTGCAAATTTGAATATACATTTAAATTATGATTTTATTATAAAAAAATTTGAAAAGAGTATTATTTCGTACTGACAATCTTGAAAAGAGTATTATCGATACTGAGTGGGGGTATCAATATTATGGAGAAGGTATCGATACCATTGATCACAGAATGCAGAAATGATATCGATATTGTGAGGAAGTATCGGTACCTTAGTATAGTAGTATCGGTACCATGGTACGAGTACTGATACTATTGAGACAAAAATTATAAGAAAAGCTGAGTTGTTATAGAAATTTAACTAATAGTACTTGTGAATATTATTAAAGTATAAATGTTTGGGAATATAATAACATGTACGATATATGTCTTTAATGGATACTTATGTAGATCGTAATCAAACTCCCTAGTCAAGCAAAACAAAAGACAAAGATAAAACAGTTGAGTAGTCAGATCTGCGTTTTGGATATAATAGCGAGGCAAGCTAGGTGAGTTCATTTATTGTGTACATATATGTTATGATAGTCATAAATGTATGATTGCTTAATATATGTATGGTGATTACCAAATGACACTTTGTGTGCAAAAATTAAGAAATTCATAATGAGTTTATGAATTTCCGTATGGGCACTGTGCGTGCAAAAACTAAGAAATTCATAATGAGTTTATGAATTTTCGTATGGGCACTTTATGTGCAAAAACTAAGAAATTCGTAATAAGTTTATGAATTTCCGTATGGGCACTATGTGTGCAAAAACTAAAAAATTCATAATATGAATTTCCGTATGAGCACTTTGTGTGAAAAACTAAGAAAATTGTAATATGTTTATGAATTTCCATATGGGCACTGCGTTTGCAAAAACTAAGAAATTCATAATAAGTTTATGAATTTCCGTATGGGATATTTGTGTGCAAAAACTAAGAAACTCATAATAAGTTTATGAATTTCCGTATGGGCATTGTTTGTGCAAAAACTAAGAAATTCACAATAAGTTTATGAATTTTCGTATGGGCGTTGTATGTGCAAAACTAAGAAATTCATAATAAGTTTATGAATTTCCTTATTGGTAGTGGGTGTCAACCCATGTAGATTATAATAAGTTTGTGAATTACCATATTGGCACTGCGTGTGCAAACTATAGAGCTTTTAATGAATTGAAAGAGTTAATTGATATTATGAATAATTATTAGAGTAGATTTATTCTAAAATAAAATACTAAATGCCTAACTGTGCATTTGGCAGAAAGGTGCTAATAATGCAAGTTAGAAGAAAGGTTAAATGCCTTCAAGATAAAAGACTAAATACTTAACTGCGCTTTTTGACAGAAAAGTGTCATTAATGCAAAGATGCCTAACGGTGCATTTTGGCAGAAAGGTGCCACTAATACATGTTAGATGTATAACAATGCATAATTGGTATGAAAGGATGCCACAAATGAAAATACATAGAGGTATATTAACGAAATATAAGGTGTCACTCATGATAATTATAAAAGATAAAGGACCATTTGGCACTTTGTACAATACATGTACATTACTTTCTCATTTAACGTACATAGGGCAAATAAAGAATAATTGGGAAAATATACAGAAGGGTAGGTATAATGGGACTACTAAGAATAATTTCGATGATTGTATGAAAGAAAAATCTAGTTTAGCTGAGAAGGATTTATTTGATCCTTATGGAGTATGCAATTTAATTCGTTATTAAATAGTGATGAGATACTTATATACAAATTGCATATTCTTTACAATATTATGTCTCACTAAGTTTATACTTAACATGTGTTGATTTCATGCTTAGGTAACAACAAAGACTAGTCAGGTACCGGAGTACGAGCAGCTATCATCATTCTAAGGTTGACTCTCATAAGTAACAGTAGGACAATCAGGTTATTTTAAAAAATTTCTGGCATGTAATCAAAATTAAGAAATATTGCTCTAGAATGTGCTTAAAGTGATAACTTTGGCAATAAGTTCCAATGATTGTTTTATTGTTGTATTAAAATGTTTTTGGTTTTAAATTTCAAAACAAAATTTTCTGGGTTTTACAAATGGGTGAATGTTTTTAAAAGTCACGTGACACCTATGACTTGTGGATAGGAACATATAAGGGGAAATGACTGTTACATTTATTGGTATCAGAGCTACATGTTTAGCCGATTCTCGACAGAAACCAAGTTTAATTGAATTGAGAAAAAAGATTGCATGTCATTAAGATTGTCAAAATTACTGATATGGTGTCAATTAGAGTGTGATTGATGTTAGTCCTTATTAACTTGAGTGTTTTTATTATGTATGTCCTAATAGATGTCAAAAACTAAGGACAAAGGTAAGAAAGTAGATGATATTGAAAAGAAGGCCGATATCAAAATCGACCCAAGGGAAGTTGAATCGGATAAGTATCTAGAGGAGATTTTTGAATATAGAGATGATTCCGAGGTTTCTTCATGTAAGCTTAAATAATTTAGGAATATTTAAGTGAAACATTAAATTGTTTAAAGCATTGTTAATTGGAGTAAGAGGAAATGAGTAAGTAGTAAATACATTGATTGTTAAAAACTTATAGAAAGAGGAGTTATTAATGGATCAATTGATTATAAGTTTGTTAAGAATAAATGTTAAGTTTTATAGACCTAATATAATTATTTGAAAAAACTAATTTGTGAAAATGATTTTCTACCCATTTCATAATTCAATAAATTATAATTTAAAATCGAGATTAATTCTCGAGAACTTGAAAATTTGTCAAGTTTGTGATGATAGGAAAAAGAGTAAATTTCTTTACTAGTGTAATTTTTAGCATTAACTGCTATGAAGTTACTGCTACAAAGTTGTCAAGTTTTCTTATTAAATGATGTGGATAATTAGACTTTCATAGTTGAGAGAGTAAATGTTTCAATTGCTCAAGAATATTTTAAATGGATCTGGAAAAGTACACGGATTTCCTCAAGAAGGAAATGAAAGATTTTAAAAATAAAAGTATTATATTCAACTTAATCTCAAATGAGATGATAGTGGTAAACCATGTGGGTCATAATGCAAGTGTGAGTTGGACATGTAGTAAACATTTGATAAAGATTCTAGGGGCTATGTTCCCGGTGAACTTGATGTAATTATCATTTGATGAGTTAAGATCATAATGAGTATATGTTGTCTTTCTCTAAAGATGATTAATTCAGAAAAATGCAGAGGGTATGGAAATTATAGTTTTTGGCGAGAAAGCCAAATCATCGCTCAAGGTGATATCGATAATGATTGTGAAGAAAATGATGTCAGATATATATATATATATATATATATATATAGCTTTTCTGGCTAATGGGATAGATACTCAATTAATTAAAGTAGAATTTTCTGATAATTTTACCAAATTGGGAATTTATAGATGTATTTTCAGATAAATTCATGGGGTTACCTCCATATCGAGAGGTCAATTTCAAAGTTGATTGTTATTAAGGTAATGAACATGTTTCTCTGATTTCATATCAAATGACTTAAGTAAGCCAAGAGAATTAGGGGCTCAATTATAAGAGTTGATTGATCAAAATTTTATTAGTCCGAGTATTTCATCTTTTAAAGTATTTGTGTTATTAGCGAAAAGAAAGATAAACTTATACTGTTATTCATAGATTTTGACAGTTAAATAAGACTTCGAGAGAAGAACTTGTATGCCAAACTATACCATTGTGAAATTCTGGTTAGCAGAGATGCTTTCTTTGGCCAGGTTGTTTTAGCATACTGTATAAGAAGAGATCCTAAGAAAAACTCATGATATAGTAATTAGAAACTCCCAAAGAATGATCCTGAAGATCGGATTTTTTTGTGAGATTGCCGGTTACTATTAAAGGTTAGTGAAAAACTTTTCGACGTTAGATTAGTTACTAACCAAGTTTTTAAAGAAAGATATGTCTTTTGTAGAACCAAAAAAAATCCAAGAGAGTTTTGAAATGCCAAAGAGGATTGTAATAGAGACACCAATGTTTATACTGCATGAGTTGGGTAAGGATTATGTGGTTTTTACTGATACATCTATCAACGGTTTAGGAAGTATACTTACAAAAAGGTAAGGTTGTGGCATATTCCTCGATAAAGTTAAAGACTCACAAAAATGAATTATCTATGCATGATTTAGAGTTGGCAGTAGTCTACAAGATTTGACGTCATTATCTATATAGTGAGCGATGCTACAGTTATGCTAATTAAAAAAGCCTAAAATACTTGTGGAATTGAAGAGACTGAACCTGAGACAGAAAATATGGAAAAAACCTTTAAAGGTGTATGAAATGATCATTGATTATCTTCCAGGAAAGTCCAATGTTGTTGTGGAGGTACTAGCTCAGAATATTTGCAGTTTTGCGAGCTATGGATATGCAATTAGCGTTAAATGAAAATGGTATTGTGGGATGAATTAAAGATGACACCAATGTTGTTATTATAGCTAATAATAGAATTACAAAGGGAAGATGAAAATCTTGATCAGAATTTTTTTAAGTATAAAATGAAGAGATTAAGGACTTTTGAGGTCAGGTTCGACGGATGTTCATATTATCGTGGGAGACTTTGTATTCCCTACGATTAAGAATTTAGAAAGATATTTTTGTTGAGGCATTAAGTCCGTTGACTATGCATTTAAGTAGAAACAAGAGGAACCAAGATTTAAAGAGTTGGTAGGGTGGCCTGGTTTGAAAATAGCCATCACGGAAATTTTAGTAAAATGTCTGAATTAGAGGAAAAGATGAAAATCAAGTATCTTCTAAATTGTTTCAATCAATCTCGAATCATGAATGAAAAATGGATCATGAGAAAAATATTTGCTTTGAAAAGAATTTGCTTACAATAACAGTTATTAATCGAACATAAAGATTTTTGTATACGAAGCTTTATATGGGAGAAAAGGTTAAAGACCATTAAATTAGTGTGAGTTAAAAGATCAAAATCTAGTTGTCCCTGATTTAATGAATGAATGGATTATAAAATGAAAGTTACCCAAGATAATTTTTAAGATCGCTTCCGATTGACAAAAGTCTTATGCTGATCTAAAGAGAAACGTGATTGAATAGCAAGAAGGTGATAAAGTTTTTCTGAAAGTATCGCTTTGGAAGGAAGTATTGTTGTTTGGACAGAGTCCGATAATTATTGAACCATATGAGATTTTATCAGTTAGCTTTTATCTCCCGAAATGGACAAGACCTATAATGTTTTCCGTGTCATTGCTTATTAATTACCGATCAGATCCATTGCATGTTCATACATTGGGGAAAATAGAGATTTGATCAGGTTTGAATTATGAAAAAGAACCAATATAAATATGGACTTGAGAAATCCATAACCCGCGTAACAAAACGCTTCATATAGTTGAAGTGTTGTGGTAAAAGCATAAAGTCTTTAAATTTAAGGATGAATTTTCTTAAGGGGGAGAATTGTAATACCCCAAATATCAGGTCAGTGACTTTAGTGAAAAGTTTTAAAATTTGAGGATTTATTGAATAAATGATAAAAGATGAGAAAATGATTTGGATTAGTGTTTTAGACTAATTTGTATCGATAGATGAATAAAGAGGGCATTTTGGTCCTTTAAAGGGAAATGAACTTAATATTAATTTTTAATAAGGTATTAAAGTATGGAAAAAAGGGGAAAGTGAAAAGAAACCTAAGTTATATTTCTCTCATTCTTTCTCGTGGAAGACCTCTCTTCCATAGCCAAAGCTAAGGTTTCTTGCTAGTTTCTTCTTTTGTTTTTTGTTGTTTTTTAAAACATTGAGTCTTATAGAGGCTTAAGAAAGGATTTAATAGGATCAAAACCAAGAGATGGATGAAATATTGAGGATTTAAGAAAATGAGTTTTGGAAAGATATGTTAAGATATGAGTTTTTATTGATGTTTACTAGTATATTTGACTTGTCAATGAATTAAATGAGAGATTAGAAGCATTGGAGTGGTTTTAAAACATGTTAGAAAAAGTGGTGTGATTCTTAGATTGAAATGTTCTTGGGAGATTTTTGATGTTTTAAGAAGCTAAATGAAGAAAAGTTAGTAGGGATAAGTAAAGAAGAGTTTAATTGTATTGTTGGGTGTAAACATAAGGAAAATTGACCAAATTTGGGTAATAATCGGGCTGAAAAATGGAAAATTTGGGTAAGGGTATCGATACTGATAGAACAATATTGATACTACAGGCTTAAAATTGGAAGAATCGCTGAACAATATTGATACTGATGCAATTGGTATCGATACTGAGAGGGTTATCGATACTATAGAGAAGGTATCAATTCCATTGGTTACAGAATGCAGAAATGGTATGATACTGTAAGGAAGTATCATTACCACAGTATAGTAGTATCAATACCATGGTAGGGGTACCGATACTATTGAGAGAAAAATTATAAGATAAGCTGAAATTGTTATAGAAATTTAAATAATAGTACTTGTGAATATTATTAAAGTATAAATGTTAGGGAATATACTAACATTTAGTACGATATATGTCTTTAATGGACGCTTGTATAGATCATAATCAAGCTCCCTAGTCAAGCAAAACGAAAGGTAAAGATAAAATAATTGAGTTGTCAAATTTGCGTTTTGGATATAATAGCGAGGCAAGCCATTTGAGTGCATTTATTATGTACCTATATGTTATGATAGTCATAAATATGATTTCTTAATATATGTATGGTGATTAACAAATGACACTTTGTGTGCAAAAACTAAGAAATTCATAATGAGTTTATGAATTTCCGTATGGGCACTGTCCGTGCAAAAACTAAGATATTCATAATGAGTTAATGAATTTCCGTATGGGCACTTTGTGTGCAAAAACTAAGAAATTCGTAATAAGTTTATGAATTTTCGTATGGGCACTGTGTGTGCGAAAACTATGAAATTCATAATAAGTTAATGAATTTTTGTATGGGCACTTTGTGTGCGAAAACTAAGAAATTCGTAATAAGTTTATGAATTTTCGTATGGACACTGTGTGTGCAAAACTAAGAAATTCATAATAAGTTTATGAATTTCCGTATTGGCACTACGTGTGCAAACTATAGAGTTTATAATGAATTGAAAGAGTTAATTGATATTATGAATAATTATTAGAGTAGAAATTGTTCTAAAATAAAAAACTAAATGCCTAAGTGTGCATTTGGCATAAAGGTGCCAATAATGCAAGTTAGAAGAAAGGTTAAATGCCTTTAGGATAAAAGACTAAATACCTAACTGAGGTTTTTGACAGAAAGGTGTCATTAATGCAAGTTAGATGCCTAACAGTGCATTTTGGCAGAAAGGTGCCACTAATACATGTTAGATGTATAACAGTGCATAATTGGTATGAAAGGATGCCACAAATAAAAATACATAGCGGCATATTAACGATATATAAGGTGTCGCTCATGATAATTATAAAAGATAAAGGATTATTTGGCACTTTGGTGCAGTACATGTACATTACTTTCTCATTTAACTTACATAGGGAAAATAAAGGATAATTGTGAAAAATATACATAAGGATATCTATGATGGGACTACTAAGAATAATTTCGATTATTGTATGAAAGAAAAATATGATTTAACCGAGAAGGATTTATTTGATCCCTATGAAGTATGTGATTTAATTCATCATTAAATAGTCATGAGATACTTATGTATAAATTGCATATTCTTTACAATATTATGTCTCACTAAGTATATACTTAACGTGTGTTGATTTCACGCGTAGGTAGCAACAAAGCCTAGTCGGGTACTGGGAGCAGGAGCAGCTATCATCAATCTAAGGTTGACTCTCATCAGTAACAGTAGGACAATCAGGTTATTTTGAAAAATTACTGGCATGTAATCGAAATTAAGAAAAATTGCTCTAGAGTGTACTTAAAGTGATAACTTTGATAATAGGTTTCAACGACTATTTTATTGTTGTATTAAAATGTTTTTGGTTTTAAATTTCAAAAAAAAAAATTATGGGTTTTACAAATGGGTGAATGTTTTTAAAAGTCATGTGACACCTATGACTTGTGTACGGGAACATATACGGGGAAATGGGTGTTATAAAGGCTGATGCACTAAGCCCCGGTAGGGGCCAACTACATCACTTGAATATGTCAATTTCATCTCCAAACTATAACCTTTATTTTAAATTGGTTTTCAAGCTTTTGAATCTTTCAATTTAATTTTAAGTTCATCCAAATATGTAATTAGTTTCAATTACAATTTACTTAAATTTTATTTTTTCAAGTATAGAATAATATAACCTGGTCTGGCAATTTTATTACTAAAAGTTTGAGGAATATTTCATAATGGTAGTCATAGTTTGAGGATTAAATTGAAATATTTAAAAATATAGGGACCAAATTAGAATGATGAATATATAACTGATGATGGGTGATGCAAAACTTATCTTTTAATTTGTATTTAATTTTATGATTAATTTTTATATAAAATATAAAATTATTAAAAATAATAATTAAAATAATCAAAATTAAAAATAATAACTTGTAACCATCATGGCATGGAGACTCCAGCTCCACGCCCCAAAGACGTTACTACTGGCCACTTGAAATCCGGGTATTCAGATCATTAAGTATGTGGAACCAATGGACTAGACGATATCTTCAACGTTTACACTTACGTAATCAGACACTCACTTCAAAATAAAAATAAGATAAAGAAAATTTTGAATAAAATAGAATATTTTTCACAATCAAATTTTAAAACGATTAACTCGAATATAAAAGACGAAAGTCTGTTTATAGGCTCAGAAAAAAAAATCTAAAACTAAAAAGATTGCAAGAATTAAGTTTAATTCAATTTCAAAGACAAAGTCTATTTATAGGCTTCTTACGAAAAATATAAAACATAATCGTGTGCTCTTCTAGTTCTCATGCTTTTTGCAAAATAAATAAATCTGAGGAAAGGTTAGAGTGAGTCATCCTTTGTGACTTTTGAAGAACTACGGACATAATTCCGGTACAAAATGGACAGAGTTTCGGTACTACTAGAAGGGTCCTCGAATTGTCCTTTACTGGTGCCCCTTGAGCCTGCCAGACCCTCGATTCTCACCCATTATAGGCTTAAACGGATCAAGTTCAATTCGAGAGGATGCATTTCCTTATGTCCATGCGAGGAAACTCAATGCTTCACTCGTAAACACAAGGCATATGTACCTCAGAGGTTACTTTCTAAAGACGATGGGGAGAAAAATAATTTTTTTACGTAAGTGTAGCGTTCGCCCCTACCTAACGAGACATAGCACAGTTAGACGGCTTTAAAAATTGAAAGGGTTTTAGCATGTGTGAGGGGGAACTCACAATCCTTTGTCTCAATCCAAAAACAAACAAACTTAAAAAAAAAAGTCAGAAATATGAAACAATGGGAAATTACACATTAGTACAACTAGTAAATAATAGTAAAAGGATGCATGACATGCAAACAAAATATAAGGACCAAAACTTAATATCATTCAAATTTACCATTTTCAACTAAAAATAAGACGTATAATTGGTTACGGGCTGACTTTGTAAATGTCTCCAGCGGAGTCGCTATGTTCTCGAAATGATCTTCAAGCTTTTTAGGGGCTATGGTGGGGAAATGATCCAACTTAATTTTGGAAAAGATTGGTTTTTTTAAATAAATAAATTTGGAGTCACCATTGACCTTTGGGTTAGATAGGTCTAATACCTAAAAATATATTTTATTTTAAGAAAAATAATATTAAAAGATAAAAATGATATGCATTTAACCATAAACTCATTTTAAAAAGGGTTCGGGAGTAGCTTAAGCGTGGGGAAGGATGAACACCACCAAAATGCCCAAAAGCAGTACCTAAGCGAGTATATGTCATCTAAATATTGAAATTGCAAATTTGAATATACATTTAAATTATGATCCTATTAGAAAAAAAATTGAAAAGTGTATTATTTCGTACGGACAATCTTCAAAAATACACTACTTGTTATTTAAAGCGTATTTTTATGTATTCTCCATACAAAAGATCATTACCATTTTTTTTCTTAAAAGTAAATATATTTTGTAAACTAAAATATTCGTATGCCAAAAATGAATATCATTTAGTACATGCAATCCTCGAAAACACACTCCAAGTCAGTTAAGGCGTGTTTCCATGGGCTCCCCTCACAAAGTAATATTACTTTAAAGATATTTACGGTTGAAGCTAACAAAATATACTTAACATTAAGTATATATATATATGTAATACAAACAAGAAAGGTAAATAATAAATAGTAAAAGATAAATAATAACAAGTAATACGTATACATAATATTTTAAATAAAAGCAAAATACGTAGGTATGTAATGATATATATTGTGTATGTATATATTAATTATGTTAAAGTGTTATAAGTACAATAATATAAATATCTCAAGTCCAAATACAAGATTACAAAAATTAAATGAAATGAATAAACATGTGACTAAATAGTAAAAAAATAGCAAATAAGGGATCTAATTTTAATACATTGAAACAATTCAGCATGGTGACAAAATCAACATCAATCAAAATTAAACAACCACTTTAAGAAACAAAACATGCGATTAGTGACTAAAATACTAAAACAATATAAACTGGTGAGGACCATAACATGATATTCCATTTTATATAAGCTTAAAATTCCCTAGCTATTACGAAATGCAAAATTACGAAATTAGGATATTACAATTAAATTAAAACGAAAAGAACACAACAAGTGATTTACATGTAATTACACGAGAAAGTTAGGGGTCTGAAAGTGAATTTGGCTCTAAACTTCTAATATATAAACCCTCTTTTTTTTCAATTTATTTCTAACCCTAACTCTCTAAAAAAAGAACCCTATTTTCTCTCAATCCTATCAAGCTTTCTCCTCCATCAGTCGCCACTAGTCCCAAGGCTCCGCTGCCACCAAACTACATTATTGGCCACCATACACGGTTGTCGGGATGACCAAGAGCCACACCAAAATAACCCTCATCTCTCGATTTATCTACCTAAGCCCAAGTCGGAGCTAAAAATCGAATACAAAAGACCCTACCCTCCCTTAATACCCTCGAATTTGGCCATCCTCGAGCTCTAATAAAAACCATTCGCGGCCGAAGAAAACAAACAAACCCCCTTAAATTTCTTACCACTCTCTAATCTACCCCAATACCCAAATTGAGGCCTAAAAAGGACATGCAAGGGTCCTATGACTTAAAAACCATCGACCCTCAAACTTTCAGAGATGCTTCAACTCTCAACTACTATGGTAACAAAACTAAATCCTTTTCCCTATGTTTGATTTTTGTTCGAAAGAAAATAAAGTAAAAAATTGAGAAATGGTTGATATACCTCTATAATGTTTTTATTCTCTATCTTCGTATGAGAACCACTATGTATTACTTTTTGTTACTCAAAGAAAAAATGAAACGATAACTTTTTATATTTTTTCTATTCAAAAATTGGAGATCTAGAGAGAGACCCTTTATATTTGTTAGTTTGGGGTTTATGTGACCATTTTTTACAAATCAAAAACTGAAAAACCCAAAAGCCAATGAAAATAACAATTTGTTTCATTTTCTTTTCCCCCATCCTCTTTTACATGGGAACCTGATACTGAATCCCTTACCATGATTTTTTGCCAGAGTTTTTATCTTACTCTATTACATATCTTTCCCAAAAAATGAAACAGGAAAAAGTGTTTTTACATCTCATCAGTTTTTTATCCTCTTTTTGCATGGATCTGATGAGAAGAGGATTTGGTGTTGGTGATGACAGCTAATTTGGTGTTGTTGATGTAATGTTAACATGAAGGCATGGGGTTTAGTTGTGTGGCTTACTTGAATAGTTGCTGCTCACATTGACTGAAAAGACCTTGGTCGTTACCGATGGCAACTTGCATATAAAGGATTAGGGTTTGCCAAATTGGTATTGTTAATGGGTTGTTGGGTTTATTTGTTGTAATTAGGTTACCATATTGGGTCTTGTAATATTGGTAAATGAAACCTAATTAAAACCTAGACTGTAACAACCCAATTATCGAGTAAGTGACCAAAATGTAAGACTTTTAAACTCAGTAGTTAAATTAGAATAAAGTGATAAGCTTAGTGATTTATGGTAGAATTTTTGTGTAGGGCTAAGAGCCATTTTGTTATGTTTGAGAGGGAAATGTGGTCATTTGATAAGAAAGGATTATTATCTCCTTTATTTAGGAGATAAGCATGGGTTTGGAGACATCTGAAACCTTTATTTCTTTCTTCTTCTTGCCGTGCACTCTCTCATCCAAAAGTAAGTTTTTCAAATATGTTCATTTCTTTAAATTTTGGTTGGCTAATAAAAGTTTAGGTATTATATAAGCTTAAGGAAAGCTTATATAGCATTAAAACAACAACATGAGTGCTTTAGAGATGGATTTGTAAAATTGGTTTTTAGATGAAATTTTGATATGGAGTAGTTTTTGAAGTTCTAATGAGATATTTGACTTTTCAATAGCCCAACTAAAGGATTAAGAGTGTTATAATTGGTTAATAACATGTTTGAAATTTTAGTACGATTTGAAGATTTAAGTGTTCAAACGATAATGTGGGATGTTTGAGAGTAGTAAATGTGTACATGTTGGTTTGGATGTATAAAAGTGAGTTTATAGACTTAAGGTTTGTGTTTATAAGAGTGTTGGGAGGATTTTTAGGTGATTTTTGAGATGAAAATAGCCATTATGGGCTTCGAGTATCGGTACCCTTATGAACAGTATCGATCCTCATGGGTTAAATATGAGTATTTGTAAGGGTTATAACGATACCTATTGATAGTGGTATCGATACTCTAAGGGTAGTATCGATACCTATAGGATGGTATTGATACCCTCAAAACATCAAATGCTATATTGGTATCGGTACCTTGAGGAGGTATCAATACCCTTGAAACATCGAATCTTATTTCAGTATCGGTACCATGAGGAGATATCAATACCTTGAAGGGTAGTATCGGTACCATTAGGGTAGTATCGATACTTCCAAGCATGAAATGGAAATATAGGGTTTCTTGCATTCCATGTTATTTTGATTCGATATAATTAAGTTAAAGAACGGTATTGATTTTAGATTGTTTTGTGCAGTGATTGAACGTAATTGATTTCCAGTCAGCTTGGCATTTTGAGTATCGATTCGAAAGGATTTGGATTAGATTTTAGTGAGGCAAATGTGAGTGCAACTTGTCTTTCTTGTAATAGAATTTAGGAAGGCTTGGATAAGCCAATCTCCGTCTTTTCGATCAAAAGCTTTAAATTTATTTTATGTTATATTTCAATGTTTCATTCAATTTGCATTATACAAATTATGTTTTATGATTATATGTTATGGAAATATGAGCTTTGAATAAGTGAATGTGTATAAATTCTATGAGAAAGAAACTATATGAATAAGAAACACTTGGAGTATGGATTGAACCTAATTATAGTTAGCATGCCAAGGGTCGAGGGTCCATGTGGTCTTTCGGGATAATTATGTGGTTCTCTGGGACAAATATGTGGCACTTCGGTGCAACGCACTTTGGTACAAACTATGTGGTCATTCGGGACAATTATGTGGCACTTCAGTGCAAATTACGAGTTGTGGTGTCAACATTAGTGCACAACCTCATAGTACTCAAATACCTAGATTTCTCAGTAGTATACCTTGGGCAATTAGAACAAAGACATACAAAGTATAAGTATTCATAAGTATACCTTTGATATGAAAATAAAAAAAGTCCTTTGAAAAACATTTCGAAGGAAACAAATAAGATTTCTGTTATTAAGTTAGCATAGTTAGTATTGTCTCACTAAGTCATCGACTTAGCATGTGATTTTCTCACTCGTAGGTTTTAAGAAAACATATGACTGATTTGTGAAGGAAAACATATCACTGGAAGATCAAATCAAGACAAATTAAATGTAGGTTTTGTATTAATTTTATAAACTATTGGCATGTATTATATGTTAGTTAGAAATGCTCTAATAAATTTTGTAAACTCTACATTTTGATATTTATGTAAATTATTAATATTTTATGTGAGATGATTATCTTATTAGAATGGTTTATATCTTTTTATTTTGATTTGAACAATAAATTTTAATTTGTTCATATTTGTGGATCTCGTATGTTTTGAAAAGTCAAATGTGACACCTCGAATTTGTATCTGGGTCGGGTCGGGTACGGGTTAGGGATGTTACATTTAATGGTATTAGAGCTATGGTTTAAGTGATTTTAAGTCAAATTAAAGTTGTTTTTGGTTTTAAAAAGAGTACATGCCAATTTTTAATAAAGTCTTCCTGAGATGATAAGGGATCAATATGTTATCCTTGCTAATACCTTTAGTAAATTGATCTTAATAGATGTCGAACTTTGAAGGCTCCCGAAGTGATACGGGAGATATGATAGAGGAAATTAGTAACTCACCTACCCCTAGCAGGCAAAGTGAGGAGCAAGCACAGCCTAGAGTTTCTATTTAAGATCACGGGACGTTCTTTCAAACGTTGGACGTGATTCTGACGCATTTTCAACCGTCTATCTCCTCAACCCCTAAGATGAATGTCCCCAAAGAGTTGAGAAGTTTGGGAGCACCTGAATTTAGGAGAGAAGCAGAAGAAGGTATGGTTGCCGCTGACATGTGGCTTAATGACTTGAAGGTCATGCTTGAGAATCTCCATTATTCTGAAATGGAGAAATTGGATGGTGTAATTTCGTTATTAAGAGGTTAAGCTAGAATTTGGTGGTCTAATATTACGATGATGTTATCAAGAGATTAGGTGACTTGGCCTTTTTTCCTGGAAGAGTTTAAGTACAAATATATAAGAGATCAGTTCATTCGGCAGATAAAACAGGAATTCATGAATTTAAAGTAAGAGAATCACAAGGTGTATGAGTTTGAGTGCAAATTTAACAAGTTGAGTAGATTTACTACCGAGTTAGTTCCTATAAAGAATGACTCATGTGATTAGTTTGTGGAGGGTTTGTGACCCCGATTAAAGAGTTACTTTTGGCACTTAACATCTTTTCTTTTCAAGAGGTAGTGAACCGAGCTAAAGCTTTGGAGTGAGCTGAGAATGAAAGATTTGCAGAGCAAAGGACGCAGTGGAATAAAAGATCTAGTGTTTCGTACGGTTCTTCTCAATCAAAGAAGAGTAGAGGTTAAATTTCTAGACCTCATACCAGAGAAAAATCTGTAGCATCCTATGGTAGGGGATCCAATCCGGGGAGAGCAAGACAAGATTATTCAATGGATTCCAGAGTGGACAAGCCGAAACAATGTCAGCGCTTTGGAAAGAACCATAATGGAGTATGCAGACGAGTCTCCGGAGCTTGTTTTAAATGTGGAGAGGCAGGGCATTTTATTCAAGACTGCCTAATGATGACTGGAGAGTCTGCCCAATTAGATAGATTTACGGCTGCACCAATGAGAGGAAGAGGTCGAAGAAGAGGAAGGAATCAATCCAAGTCTATTAATCAACCTGAAGTGCGTTCTATCGCTCGAGTTTACAATCTGAAGACCAAAGAAGATTATGATGATCCGAAAATCATTGCAGGTACTTTTCAGATAGCTGGTAAATCTATTTTAGTTTTGATTGATTCGGGATTGAATTATTCCTATGTCAGTAATAAATTGGTTAAAAAGTTTGTTAGAGCCTATTTGTTGTAAGATGATTGTGACGAATCCATTAGGAAATAGTTCTCGGGTGAGACAAGCATGCCCTTTGATGAATTTGAGGTTATTCTTGGGATGGACTGGCTTTATCAATATTATGCCAACTTGGATTACCGACTTAACTGAGTGCAGTTAACAAGTCTTGAGGGATTGGAAGTTAGTGTGGTCAGTGAAAGAATTTATCCTTTAGCTAATGTGATATCGATGATGTCGACTCAGAAGTTTATGCTAAAGGATGTCAAGCATACATTGCTAATGTAATCGATACAAGAGTTAAAGAAAGGAAACTGGAATATATTTCGACTGTCATAGAATTTCCATAAGTATTCCCGGATGATTTGTTGGGGTTACCTCCAGATAGGGAGGTTTAGTTTCAAAATGAAGTAATGTTTGGATCAATACCAATTTCGATGGCTCCTTACAGGATGTCCCTGAAGGAATTGAAATAGTTAAAAGCTCAATTGTAAAAACTTTTAGATAAAGGATTCATTAGACCTAGTGTGTCTCCCTGGGGTGCTCCAGTGTTATTCGTAAAGAAAAAAGATAGTTCGATGCGCCTCTGTATAGATTATCGTCAGCTTAACAATGTGACCATAAAGAACAAGTATCCTTTTCCAAGGATAGATGATCTATTTGATCAACTCAAGGAGCAGCTGTGTTTCCAAAGATATATTTATGTTCCGGGTATCATCAGTTGAAAATTCAAGATAAAAATGTTCCTAAAATGACGTTTAGGTCTTGGTATGGTCATTACGAATTTGTAGTAATTCCATTCTGGTTAACCAATGCACCTACAGTGTTTATGGACCTAATGAATAGAGTTTTCTAATTGTATCTTGATTAGTTCATGGTTGTCTTTATTGATGACATCCTAGTGTATTCTAAGTTAAGAGAATAGCATGATGTTCATCTTCATATAGTTTTTCAAGCGTTGCGAGATAAGAAGCTTTACGCAAAGTTATCAAAATGTGAGTTTTGGTTATCAGAAGTGGCATGTTTAGGACAAGTGGTTTTTGTTGAGGGAAATCCGGTAGACCCACAAAAAGTTAGAGATGTGTTAGAATGGGAAATTCCAAAAAATATGTCGAAAGTTCGAAGTTTATTAGGTTTCGCAGGTTATTATCGGAGGTTTGTCAAAAACTTTTCGATGATATCTCTGCCTTTAACCAAATTATTAAGGAAGGATATACATTTTGAATAGAGTCCTGATTGCTAGAAGAGCTTTGAAACATTGAAAAAAGTTCTGACTAAAGCTCTGATGTTGGGGCAACCAGAATCAAACAAGGATTTCACGATTTTTAGCGATGCTTCCCATAATGGTTTAGGTTGTGTTTTAATGCAAGATGGGAAAGTAGTTGCTTATGCTTCGAGACAGTTGAATCCTTATGAAAATAATTATCCGACGCATGATTTGGAGTTAGCAGCTGTGATTTTAGCATTGAAAATTTGGCGGCACTATTTGTATGGTGAGCGTTGCTACATATTCACCGATTATAAGAGTTTGAAGTATTTGTTGACGTAAAAGGAATTAAATTTGAGGCAAAGAAGATGGATGTAGTTGCTTCAAAGATTATGACACGATCATTGATTACTATCTCGGGAAAGCTAACGTAGTAGCAGATATTCTTAGTCGAAAGACTTTTACCGCTTTGTGTAGTTTGGACGCTCAAATGGTGTTAAAAGAAAATAGTGCATTGATGGATGAGTTAAGGTTGAAACCATTGTTGTTAGATCGGATCAAGGAGGTTCAAAAGAAACATGATAAGTATTTAGCTTGGTTTGATCGAGTAGAGAAAGGTGGACTCGAGGACTTCGAGGTTAAGTTGAATGGTGTTTATATTTTAAAAATCGTGTGTATGTCCCTAATGATTGTGAGCTGAGATGCGATATTTTGTATGAAGCACATTGTAATCCCTTAACAATGCATCCAAGAGGAAACAAGATGTATCAAGATTTGAAAGAGCGTTTTTGGTGGCAAGACATGAAGAAAGATATTACAGAATTTGTAGGAAATTGCTTAAATTGTCAACAAGTAAAAGCTTAGCATCAGGTGCCTTCGGGTTTTTTGCAACCCATCTCAATTCCTCAGTGCAAATGGGAAAACATTACGATGGATTTCGGAGCAGGGTTGCCCTTATCTCTAGGGAAAAGGATTCGATTTGGGTAATTATAGATCGCCTTACAAAGTCTGCACATTTCATCTTTACGCAAACGGATTTATCTATGGTGAAACATGCAGAATTGTATATTAAGGAGATAGTATGAATTCATGGCATTCCAATCTCAATAGTTTCTGATAGAGACCCTAAATTTACTTCAAGATTTTAGAAGTCTTTGAAACGAGCTTTGGGTACCCGAGTGAATTTTAGCACTACTTTTCATCCTCAGACTGATGGGCAATCAGAGCGAACAATTCAGATTTTGGAAAATATGTTATGAGCGTATGTGATCGATTTTACTGGATTGTGGGAAAAATATTTTTCGCTTGTTGAATATTCTTATAATAATAATTACTAATCCAGCATCAAAATGGCACCGTATGAAGCATTGTATGGAAGGAAGTACAGAACCCCACTCAATTGGTATGAGTTAAGGGATAGAGAAGTGCATGGTCTAGACTTGATTAAAGAAGTAAAAGAAAAGGTTCAAGTGATTCAGCATAATTTGAAGGTGGCTTCAGACAGGAAAAAGCCATACTCCGATTTGAAAATAAAAGAAATTGAATTTCAAGAATGTGATAAGGTGTTTTTGAAAGTATCACCTTGGAAAAAAGTACTTCGCTTTGGGCGTAAAGGAAAATTGAGTCCTAGGTTCATTGGACCTTATGAAGTTTTGAAGAAAGTTGGACTCGTGGCATATCAGTTAGCATTGCCACCAGAGATGGAAAAGATTCACAATGTCTTCCATGTGTCGATGCTTCGCCGGTATCGATCAGATCCTTCACATATCATAACTCCAAATGAAATCGAAGTTCAGTCTGACTTGTCATATGAGGAAGAACCGGTGCGGATTCTAGCTTTCGAGAGTAAGCAATTACGGAATAAGACGATTCCACTAGTTAAAGTTCTTTGGAAAAATCATAAAGTAGAAGAAGCTATGTGGGAACGTGAAGAGGATATGAGGATGCAATAGCCCCACCTTTTTGTGCAATGAAAATTTGAGGATGAATTTTTTAAGGGAGGAGATTTGTAAGAACCCAATTATCGGGTAAGTGACCAAAATGTAAGACTTTTAAACTCAGTGGTTAAATTAGAATAAAATGATAAGTTTAGTGATTTATGGTGGAATTTTTGTGTAGGGCTAAGAGCAATTTTGTTATGTTTGATAGGGCAATATGATCTTTTGATAATAAAGGATTATTATCTCTTTTATTTAGGATATAAGCATGGTTTTGGAGACATCTGGAATCCTTTCTTCTTTCTTCTTTTTGCCATGCACTCCCTCATCCAAAGGTAAGCTTTCCAAATCTATTGGTTTCTCTGAATTTTGGTTGGCTAATGAAAGTTTGGGTATTATATAAGCTTAATGAAAACTTATTTAGTATTAAAACAACAAGATGAGTGTTTTAGAGATGGATTTGTAAAATGGATTTATAGATGAAATTTTGATATGGAGTAGTTTTTGAAGTTTTAATGAGATATTTGACTTGTCAATAGGCCAATTAAAGGATTAGGAGTGTTAGAATTGGTTAATAACATGGTTGACTTTTTAGTATGATTTGAAGATTTAAGTGTTCAAATAAGAATTAGGGATGTTTGAGAGTAGTAAATGTGTACAAGTTGGTTTGGATGTATAAAGGTGAGCTTATAGACTTAATGTATGTGTTTATTAGAGTGTTGGGAGGATTTTTAGGTGATTTCGGGATGAAAATGGCCATTATGGGCTTCGAGTATTGGTACCCTTATGAATAGTATCGATACATCCTGGGTTGAATATGAGTATATGTAAGGGTTGTATCGATACCTGTTGATAGTAGTATCGATACTGTAAGGGTAGTATTGATACCTGTAGGATGTATCGATACCCTCAAAACATCGAATGCCAAATTTGTATCGGTACCTTGAGGAGGTATCGATACCCTTGAAACATCGAATCTATTTCGGTATCGGTACCATGTGGAGGTATCGATACCCTTGAGGGCTAGTATCAGTACCATTAGGGTAGTACCGATACTTCCAAGCATGAAATGGAAATGTAGGGTTTCTTGCATCCAAAGTTATTTTGATTCGATATAATTGAGTTAAAGAACAATATTGATTTTAGATTGTTTTGTGTAGTGATTGAACGTAATTGATTTCTAGTCAGCTTGGCATTTTGAGTATCGATTCGAAAGGATTTGGATTAGACTTTAGTGAGGCAAAGGTGAGTGCAACTTCTCTTTCTTGTAATACAATTGAGGAAGGCTTGCGATAAGCCAGCCTCTGTGTTTTCGATCGAAAACTTTATATTTATTTTATGTTATATTTTAATATTTTATTCAATTTTCATTATACAAATTATGTTTTATGACTATATGTTATGTAAATATGAGCTTTGAATAAGTGAATGTGAACAAACTCTATGAGAAAGAAACTATGTGAATAAGAAACACTTTGAATATGGATTAAACCTAATTATGTGATTAATAACCCAATGTATATGTATGAGGATTAGAGGTATAGCTGGCATGCCAAGAGACGAGGGTCTATGTGGTCCTCCGGGATAATTATGTGGTCCTTCGGGACAATTGTGTGGTCCTCCGATGCAACCCTATGTGGCACTTCGATGCAACCCTATATGGCACTTCGATGCAAACTATGTGGTCCTTTGGGACAATTATGCGGCACTTCGGAGCAAATTACGAGCTGTGGTGACGACATTAGTGCACAACCTCATAGTATTCAAATACCTAGATTTCTCAGTAGAATACCTTGGGCAATTGGAACAAAGACATACAAAGTATAATTATTCATAAGTATACCTTTGATATGGAAATAAAGAAAGTCCTTTGAAAAACATTTTGAAGGAGACAAATAAGATTTGTGTTACTATGCTAGAACAATTAGTATTGTCTCACTAAGTCATCGACTTAGCGTGTGATTTTCTCACGCGTAGGTTTGAAGAAAACAGAAGACTAATTTGTGAAGGATAGCATATCACCGGAAGATCAGATCAAGACAAATTAAATTTAGGTTTTGTATTAATTTTGTAAACTATTGGCATGCATTATATGTTAATTAGAAATGCTCTGATCGATTTTGTAAATTCTACATTTTGATATTTATGTAAATTTTTAAAATTTTATGTGAGATGATTATCTTATTAGAATGGCTTATATATTTTTATTTTTATTTGAACAACAAATTTTAATTTGTTCATACTTGTGGATCTCTTATGTTTTGAAAAGTCAAATGTGACACTTCGAATTTGTATCTGGGTCGGGTATAGATTAGGGGTGTTACATGGACAAAATTAGGGTATTACAATAATTATATTGAGAAATAATTTAATTTAGAATTAGTAGTATACCAATAAAATTGAATTACTACTGCAACCTTAAGAATCTATATTTATTATTTTGATTTTAACGTACTTTATAAACTTAGTTAAGTGAATCCAAAATGAATTAAACACTTCAAAAATATACAATTCTATCACACTCAACCCATAAGTAAAAAAAAAACAAAAAAAAACATATTTTAAAAATGATTTTATTAAAATTTTAAAAATATTTATTTATTAATAAAATATATTATTATTATACTTTTAATTTAACAAAAGGTTATTAATGGGATGAAATATTACAAACTTGAAATAAATATTTTATGAAAATAACGCGTCTTTGAAAGAATTGTAATTCAACAAATGAATATTAATGGGATGAAGGAATATTTGCATATAAAATTTTTTGTTATATGCGTTATTGTCAAATACTATATTTTAGTTGTTTTGTTTAATTATTTATTAAATTATGAAAATATAAAATATTCATAAGATAATATGTATCAGACTTAAAAATATCTAACTAGTCAATAAACTAATATAATAATAATATATATATAACATATTAGAAATAAGATCTAAATTTTAAAATGGTCACATCCAAACAACAATACGGATTTGTTTAGCTTGGGTTGATAATATCCACATTTTTCAATCATATTTTAGATTTATGAAATGAAAAGGATGAATTAAATTTCAAAATAAAAAGTTAAAAATAAATAAAAGTAAAGTATCAAAAGTGAAATGAAACTAAAAAAAATCTAAAAATCATCAAAAGTAATTCCACAAGGGAATTTGAAACAATTTGGATCCAAATGTTTATAATATCCAATTTTCCTTTTTATTTAGTATGTATCCTAAAATAAATATGAAAAATAGATAAGAAGGAACACAACCAACAGGGTAACAACATTGACCAGCAACAGAAATAAAAAGTCATTAAACGAATCAGTTAATCACTCTCAACTTTAAATAAATTAGGAACAAACTACTTACTATATAGGTATAGAAATTATAAATAAAAATAAATTGGGTAGAAGATATTAATGCCTAATAGTTTAATTAAAAAAATGGTATCTCTTTTTCTAGTAAAAGATATATTCAATGTAATTATGTGTGTATAACTTGATGAAATGCGAATGAATTCACGTTATACTAACATCACTTATTCGTAAGTAAAATTATTATTATGTTTAAAAAAATTTTAGATTTCAATAATTTTTGTATGATTGTTGTTGAAATTGTTATGTGCGTATAATTTGACGAAATGGCAGTTAATAATCAAGCTAACAATTGGCCTAAAATCTCCAAACAACTCGAGGGTAGGTAAGAGCTTTTGCCTCTTAGTTAATGATATAATTTCATTAGTACTTTAGTTGAATGAAAATTTTTATTGCCCCTCTCCTTTTAGGTATGACTCATAAATATACAGGGTTATTTTTGTAAATATGTACCAGGATTTATTTATTATAAAAGGAGATATAACCAAAACCTATGAGATATTTAATGAAAAATTAGCGCCGCCTAAGGCATCGAGGACGTAAGCACATTGATGAACCTCATTAAAATTATTGTATTCTTTCTGTTTTCTTTACCCGATTTTTCAACAAAACTAAATATTCAATTTATTTTTAGAAAATAAAATACCTTTCCACCAATGATTTAGTTTATCTTGCCCCAAAGGTAAAATTTCTCCTATGTCTATTGTTATTGTACTACATATATATATAATGGTGATAAAGTTTTTTTTATATATACCGGAAAGTTGATAAAAAATCATCACATTTATTCTTTTAATTTTTATTGAAGTCATGTGTGGCATGAATCAAACGACTTCGATGATTAAGGAATTGTTGTTATTTGGTGTCCGGTTCGAACATCACGTATGCAAGGGTATGAACATTCATTGTAGAATGATTGAGATTCTTTGAACATATACTACTCATAATTTTATCTTGATTTATCAGGAAAAAATAAAAAAAATTGAGGACGTACGTGGATTTTCTAACTTTGTTTGTGAAATTAAAAAAAAAAATCAGTCGTTAATGTACGAAAATAAGTATCTTATAGTAAATATTGAATATGGAGTAATATTTATCGATACTATTTTAATTTAAAATTTATGTAATCAGTAATATATGTCTATAACAATATTTAAAAGCTATCCCATAGAATAATTTAATTGAAGAATTAATATGGCTGACTTTTCACTTTGTTAGGATTAAAATAAAGTCATATAATGTTCACGTTAATGTTATTTTTTAAAATCAAAATGTTCTCACAGTTTTTTTTTTTTTTTTTTTTTTGAGTAATCTCACAATAAAAGTTGAATGTTTAAATTAGAGGGTGACCTTTCAAAAGAGTCAAATAAAGGAGTTAAGCACGAACCAAGAGAATTTGGTTCTAAAAGAATTATTGTTATTTTTTGAGATCTCAGGTTCGAACACTAGAAATACAAGGAGTGTGAGCGTATTATTTCGGACCGACTTAAGTCGCATGATTAAATAAAATGTTACATGTGTATTTGCCATGCACACGAGAGGTTAATTGCATTAGATCTCTCTAAATTATAGTTTAAAATTTAAATTAGTTGCAAGACTATCAAATATTCTCTCTTTTTTTAGTACAATCATCGATATCCGATCTATTAATTATCTAATCTAGTTTGGGTATTGCAGAGATAAGAGTGACTCTCCCAACCCAGTTTACTCCATTCACATTCGCCAAAATTTAAAATCTCTTACCTTACGTAAAGAATCTAGTGTCTCTTCCCAACTAGACCAACTGATTGTTAGTAAAACCATCAAATATTATAATTAATATAAAATATCATTATTCAAATAAGATTAAACTACAAAATAAGTCGTTGAACTTTAGGGTCTATTTCATTATGATCATTGAACTATAAAAAGTTTCAATTTTGCCATAAATTTTACAAATTGTTTTTTGTCCCCTAGACTATTAAATCGCTAACAGCGTAATAATGTGATTGCTATTTTTCTATTTTTCATGAAAACTTTCAACTCTTCTAATGTCATTACGAATCAACCATTACACATTACTAGTTTCTATTTGCGAAAAGATTGATACTAAATTTTCTTATTTTCCTAATCTCTCTTCTTATTGGATTAATTTTCCATGAAATTCACTGAAAAATCATAAAAAATTATCTAAAAATTCAACCTTCTAAATGTTTTAATCTCCTCTGATGGCCTTTTAATGAGGCTAGTTTCAAATGAACACTCGGAATCTCTAAAATGATGAATTTTTATGTTTAATAATTTTCTAATTTTTTATAAGGTTTTGGAAAATCTAAATCAATAGAGTCGTAAAGAATGGTGAGGCGAATCCATTGATATCTACAGTAGTCATAAAAGATATAAAATATGATATTTTTTACAAAAGCTAAAAATAGGTGTAAATCCTTAAGTTTTGATGAAGAAAATGAGTTAAAAAAGAGGAAAAAAATCATGTCCATTTCAATAAATAAATAGATAAATTTTTTGGCTTCCACATGAACAAAATTTAAATAAATAAAAGTCATTTGATTGTTAATAGTTTAATGACATAATGATAAAAAAAACCAGTTCGAGAAATTTAGCATCAAATTTTTTATAGTCCCTTATAAAAAAACGAAACATACCATAAAATTCAGTGACAAATGTTTGTTGTTTACCCTATATTTGAATATATATATATATATATATATATATATATATATATAATAATAATAAAATAATTCAAATTTACAATTAAAAAATTTTGTACGATATTAAGAAAAAAGATATATTCATTAGTCGACATAATTATAACAGAAGTAAATTGCAATATTACCAGAATATGAGGAGTTTTTACCTATAATAAAGACATTTTCATAAATAACTATGTAATGTCCATCTTTTAAACTCGACTATTTGAAATTTATTTATTCGTTGGCTATTTCAGAACGCATATAAGCCTTTGTTTTCTGGGTAAAGTATACAAATTATCCCCGATTATAGTACATTACTTTAATGAGCTCCCCAACTATTAAAAATTACTAAATAGTCACTCTACTATTTATATATTTCAAACTCGACCTTTTCTTTTAAAAAGTTGATGACTGTTTAAGCTAGATGTTAATTTACTAAAATATGATATAATCTGATCCAAAACCGTTTGATATGTATTTTGTTGATCGAGTCTCCGTTTATATTATGTCATCAAACCAGTTCTTGAAACATTATGTTGTGGAGTCAGTGCGCGATGCTTGTAGACATCATTAAAGTATGATTTTGGAACATATGAATAGTTCGGTGGCCATTTTGTAACTTATAATAGTCAAAATATCACCCTATAGTCGGGGGACGATCTTTGTACTTTACCCTATTTTTTAGAAATGTGAGATTTTATAAAAGGCTTAATATAAAATAATGTCTAAATTATACATCTTCATTTAGGTGTCTAAACTATTTTTGGTCAATGTAGGTGTCTAACGTTACAAATGTCCCATTTTAAGTGTCTATGCCGTAACAATCGTTAAAAAATATCTCCAGTCACTCAAAATGCGGCACATGGTGCATTTATAAATATTTGAAAATTTTATTTTAAAAAGCTTAAGTTTTTTTCATTATTTAAAAAAACCACGTAAAATTTCTAAAATCTCAAAATGTCTCATAATTATAAATGCCAAATCATCAACCCCATTCGTTGGTTGCCCCCCCTCGATATCGCTCTCGTTAGTTGTCACTCATAGGATCAATCCTCAAAATCTCTAAATCTAAACCATAAATCCTTAAATCTAAATACACATTTATCCCAATCGATGGATAAGTAGGTGATCATCGGCAATAATGATGGTTGACGATAGAATTGAAAGTTTTGGTGTATTTTCTCAAAAATAGAAAATGGTGGGTCTCCAAAGGGTGATAGTCACTTCTCAAGCATCCTTTCACTTTTAATTGGCATGTTTTTCTTCTTTTTTAGTTCTTCATATAGATTATATGTAACCCCCAAAATTTGACCTAAAAGAATTAGGTCAAATATGAAGAGTCCAATTGAAATCAATTTTTTCTTCAAAGAAAACGTGATTGATTCAAACTTAATAAATAAAATATATAATAATGTGGCATTCCTCATGTTCAATAGTTCATAATTATTTGAAATAAAATATTTGAAGAAAAATTCAATATAATTAATAATTATTTCCAAATCATGCAAAAACGATTCAAAAATATTGTAACGTCCAATTTCACAAAATTTACAATTAAAGTAATCCCAAAATTAAATAAATAAAATTTTTGAATAAAAAATCGAAGTAGAATTCTCCTAATATTAATAATAAAAAGCTGAATGTATCATAACTCCAAGTACCAATTCACCTAACCTCGGATATTTGAAAATAAAGACTAAGGGGGTGTAAGATACTAAGCTTAGTGTGTCTCTAAAATGTAAACAATTACAATCATATCATAGTCCGAACAACCAACAACAATCAAAATCCGAATCAACCAATAATAAATCATAATTTCGAGTCAAAGCATGATAACATAAACTTGAATATTAAGAAAATTCTTATGCACCCACATATACACCTCTCACACTATCCGAATAGTGGGTTCCCCAGAACCACACTATCTATAATCAAACCACACCATAAGAAGTGGGGTCTGCCACAAAGGCAGAGGATACTGAATCCGAAAGTGACATTCTCCCTGTCGAGTGAATGCAATGAACTTCCCCTATCAAATTGTTCCCAAAATGACATGTAAATGATATATACAACCAATTAACATTTACCAAAATAACATATATCTGATGTTCGATAGATCCCGTAACACCTTAATCCAGTTCAACCCAAAGGTCCATAGACTATGATGCCATACGAAACCACCGAGATGGTCAACCCAAAAATTTATTTTTAAAACATTTATAAACGTCAAGATAATTAATCATAATATAAATGGAATCGAAATCAAGTTTACAAAACATGTGAGTCTCCTAATACATACAAATACATCCATAGAGAATAAATCAAAATATAGTTATGGTTCGATCGTACAAAAGGTCATATAAAATACATGCACTCTAAAATAGACTCAATACATACTTTGTAAATGTCTGATCTGGAATGTACTGATGCGATAAGCTCCTCGACGATCCTCTACTAACCTGTGCATTGAAACACATTTCATATGTTGATCTCATAAGCTCAGTGCAATGAAAATAACTATGCAATACTACATGCATTCAATTCATGAACATACTGGCATGAATGGTCATTAACATGCCAAAGTACATAACAAACATGAGATAGGCCAAGTGGTGTGGTCGGAGTAATTTACGTGCATCTCGGACAACATACTGGCCTATCTAGAATGTTATAGCTTCGAGTTAAGAACCAAAATTTACGTGCATCAAAACTGATAGCCCTTAGTCTATCTTGGATATTTAAGAGGTAAGGATGAGGATTGAAATTTACATGCATCGAAAGCTCACATCCCGGACAAATGTGAGCATAGGGTACGAACCAAAATTTACATACATCGGATGCCTATCAGTACAATCCAAAATTTACATACATTGGATACATACCAAAACATATAATATCTGGATATTTCACAAATAAAGGGTGACTTTCATAATACTAGAGTAACTCAGGTGTCCTAAGCATTTCTCGAGCATCACATAAAGATCAATCTTATGTCATCCTATCTTGCTTGATTTCTAGGTGAGAATTTATTTATCTTGATTGTTTCACTTGTATCGCATACTTGAAGCTCAATCAAACTTAAAACACCCAAGCACGAACTCCCAAACAAAATAAACCAAATTGCCCAAGAATCAACAATAGTATTGATACTGCGCCTGTAGTATCGATATCGACCCTTGGGTATCGATACTCACCCTGACTATCGATACCTAAATTAGCTTCAATGTTTTCAAAAATGTCTCAACATCGATACTTCTATTGGGAGTATCGATACTCTGCACGTGGTATCGAAACTCCTATGAGTATCGGTGCCAAAAATGGCTACTGAAATCCTAAACTTGTCACCAGTATTAATACTACCCTATAGTTTTCAATACTGGACCCTGAGTATCGATACTCCTTGAAGGGGTCTCAATACTTACCTTAAAAAATTGCCTTGTTTTTTCCTTTCATGAAGAACAATATCGGTACTATTCTTTCGATATCGACACCGACAGATAGAAGTGCTATGTTTTGAGCACGAAATCACACCCAAAACTCACCCATTCACTCACTTAAGACTAGCAATGTTTTCAAATATTATTTGAGGTCTCAGAAGTCAAAAGGTACTAACTTTCATGGTTGAAAACAATAAAAACAAAATTTACCATGAAATTCCTCTAAAATGCTTCCATGAACAAAACATACCATAAATGCACATACAATGACCTACATGTGGTTTGGTCAAGTTAAAGTCGTGTTACCTTGATTCTAGGTGATTAAGAACTCCCTTGAATCACCCAAGATTTAGAATCTCTTTGCCCCTTGTTTTAGAGCTCTCACCATTCTCTTGAACTAATAAAAAAACAAGCTTAATGGGTTGTTACTAATTTATAAGGCTTAAACAAGTAGTAGAATGATTTCTAAAACTCAAAACCCCTAAAAGGAACTAAAATTTAAAGATTTCATAAACCCCTCTTAAACCCACTTTTTCAAGACTCGACCAAAACTCATGATTAGGGGCTTGGATTGGAACTTGAAAGGAGGAGAATAAAATTCTCACCTTGGTTGCTTCAAAGAATGCTTGGAGACCTTAAAGTTCAAAGCTTTGTGTGATGCTTATAGAGGAAGAAGATAAGGAAGAGAAGAGGAAGAATACAAGCTTGGGATGAAAAAGATGAGGGGTTTATAGACATGAGATCATCCCAATGGGATTCAACTTTAGTTTTAAAAATTGGGATAATTACTCCCGCAATCCCTCCACATTTAGGTCCATATTAAAAACAACATTTTTAATACTTGTTGGACTCAAATTTAAGCCCATATCAAAGGTCAGTTGGGTCAAACTCTTCATGGGCTAAGGGGATTTATTCTAAAGTCCAAATCGAATATACCCAACACTCCTAAACCAGGATTCGGGACGTTACAAATCCGAATAACAATATTTCATAAAAAATACTATGAAACATTCATATTATGATTCCGATAGTTTAAAATATTCAAACATTATGAATGCACTACAATGTTTCGATTTTGATAGTTCAACATATAATTCATGGTGATTTTTTAATTCAACACAATCAGTCCCAGAGACAAACATGATTTCAATCAATTTCAACCAAACAAACAAATAAGAACTAAACAACATAATATAGCACTGAATAGAGAGACACAACTCAACAAATAATTGAAGACAATCGTGATGATTACCATGCACAACTCTATCAACGTGTCAGATGCTCTTACATAATAATTATCAATAATTTTATTAACCTAATCTATTAACAAATCAAATCTAAATCTATAATATAATATACAACTTACGGTTGGTCCTCGTAACACGGGTCAGTTCATAAATTAGCGAGTAACGACAGAATAGACGATAATTTCGATTTCGATTCAATATTTCCCGTAAAAGTTACAACTTCCGATTAGAATCCAAATAATAAATTTTTTGAATATTTATAATAACACGACGCTAAAGACATTAAGAATTTAATATTCTGTTTGAATCAAAACTAGGAAGGGAGGGTTTTGGTTCGAATATGAGACTATCGGTTAAAAAATGTTATCAATTCAATGACAGTAGTCTACTCGATCATCGATGATGTGGGTCATAGCAGTAGCGACAAACGGGGCCTATCACGACTGGAAAAAGGTACAAAAAAGGGTTGTCAAAGTTCATACAATCAATAGAATTAGAGTACGATCCTAACCATGCCAGTTCAAGCTCCTCCACATGAGCCTCGACCATACAACGATCAATATAAAAAAAAAATAAGCATGACAACGATGGATGTGAACCATCAATCGTAATAGACTTACCATCAATGACTAACGATGAACCAACAGTTGCATTGTAACACCCTAATCCCAATTGGGCCTAAAGTGTCACACTAGGCTACCGAGGTAACCCCTGATTTTTAATATATGTTCATTTTCCTTTTAACACACTAAATGATATCATAAATAAAACATAAATAGTTGTTATAAAACCTTTTATAAAATCAAGCTTTGTGACACATAATTTAAAACCAAAATAATACAGACTCTGAGTTCAATAAACTAAATACAAGAATTAGGTTCTTTGAATACATATGCCCACTAAAGCTACAGTACAATACTCTAAAAGATATGCTAGAAGTTCTGCTGCGACGGTACTCCATGAACTGCTCAATCTATTGACCTGCCAACAGAAAATAACTGAAGGCTAAGCTTATAAAGCCCAGTTGTATAATCGCTAATCTAGAGCATCGTATGAATTTTGATAGATAGAAGCATACTGAAGACATGGTACTAAGCAGTAGGTACATGCATGATCTAGATCAAGTACTTCCTACTTAAGGCTTTACCGCTCTATCACTGAAGTAAGTGTCTCACGCATCCCTTTTTCCTCTACTAAGGGCCTCGCTATGAATATACATTAAAGGGTTTCTAACCCTATTGACTATAACTACTATGCATTATCTAAATGTGACACTGATACTCTTGTGCATTATTTGAATGCAAATCCGACTGTACTGTGCATTATCCAAATATAAATTTGAATGTAATGTGCATCATTTGAATGTACGCTCACTGAATTGTGCATTATCTAAATACACCCCAACCATAACATGCACTATCTGTATGTACCCTGACTAGTATCTGGTCTCACATAGCCATTAGACACTAGTTACTAAGGGAACCTAGTGTCACATAGCATTGGTTTAATTCCCACTAACATGTGGAATGATCTCCGGGTCTTCATATAGCCATCAGGTAGATAACGAATGGAGAACCTGGTGTCACATAGAATCGATACAATTCATGATCATCTACAACATTGGATCATTCTTACAAAGCCTTCATGCTAAGCTCTAACATATATGATGTACTGAACTGATACAACTACACATGCATATCTAGGGCGCAAAGGCTACACAATATTAACATCACTAACCCACTCCTCACGAGTTTTCAGGCCTCGTGCCCTAGTTACTCCCTGATGTGCCTCGTGCACTGACAACGGCCCACTAGGGAGACTAAGGTAACCTAGCTATACCTTAGCCTAGCTTGAAGTGAAGTCATCATCTCACTAACTTCTATCTAACTCATTATCTCATCTAGAACAATATAGGAAGGCTTATAGGTCTGTTACAACTGTTATTTATTAAGCTATTTAAATCTGGTATTTTGTTAATTAAGGACGTTTTAGTCATTCTGACTCAAGAGTGGTCTTTATGCATTTAGTGATTTATTGACGATTACTGAGTTTGATGTTTACTGATTGTGATACTGCCTAGCCTGATATTTAACTCAGGTTTATTCTTGAGTAACGGTACTCTATTTGTTATTACTATGATTTTCCTAATTCACCCTCAAATTAAAGGGATAACTAAACATTAAACACACTCAGCCATTTTTGTGAGAAATGACTATGTTGTTTCATAATCTTCTTATTCGATCATATTATATGTCGGCACACTCTATGCAATGATCCTCCATCCATAGATGCTCATTACAAGCTCAACTAAAGATACTTTGATGCATTATGTATGCTATGGTTACTCTGGTTGTAACACACTCCTATAGAGTCGTTGGACCTCCTCGACTAATTATGTCTCTCAAAGACTAGGCCTACCCTTAATGACTATCCTTAGTTCTTACGGACCTTAACCCAGCCAAATTTGACCATCCAAAGTGAGTAGTATCGATACTCTACAAGTAGTATCGATGCCTTAGGGTCAAGTATCGATACCCCAATTAGTATTGAAACCAAAAATATATATTGTTTTCAGAAATAGGCCTTGTATCGATATTATCACTATAACACCCCAAATCTTGGGTTAGTAGTTCAATTTAACCCAAGACTTATAAGTTGAGCCTAGTAGACATATAATATAGGTTCAACCAAGTTAAGTTTGGAATTGGGCTTGTGTTAGGCCATAGTGATAGAAAATTGTGATCATTTTAACATTTGGAGGAAAAAAGGACTAAAAGTGCATTTATCCTATGGTTCAAAACAAAAGCTTATTTTCTTTAAAATCAGGGATTGTTCACGTGTACCCCCTTATCTTATCAAACATTTTTCCTTTTTCTCCTTATTCTTCCTCTTCAAGGGTTGTTTAGTTTAGGGTGTTGTGTCTGATGTAGAGATTCCAGGCCTCGTCCTCGGTAGACTAGAGGGTGCATGAGCTCTGAGATGCATAACCCTTAGTCATACCATGATATCTACAATAGAATAGAGAGTGAAGTAGACGAATAAACTAACTATTGCATTACACTTGATAGCTTGAGCATTTGATAAACACTTTTAGTATGGTCCAATTATTAGTCTGGCACTCGGCTAGTGAGCTCAACGTTCAGAATTTATTTCTGTGCACAAGTACCTAGGAGGAGCTTTCAGGAGCCGATTCGAGCAGCTGTATCAAGAATGAGTGTATAGTACAATATGTCTCAAATTATTTCTTTAGAGGGTATATAAAATTTGTAGACCCTTGCATATTTTGAGTTGTAAATTTATTTCGAAAAGTAGGATGTATATTTTGATATAGTTGTATTTTTGGGAGTTTCACGATTTTAAACTTAATGTATATATTTATGATTGAATTAATTGATTTTAATGGCTTTAAAATCATTGTTTAAACGAGTAATTAAAAGAAAAACTTTGTTTTAGCCAATTCAGTAGTCCCGTGTGGCTTTCTAATCGTGTTAATTATGTATCAAATCGGTTAATGGTGTTACATTTAGATGTATTAGAGGTTAGATTTAAACGTTTCTAGGACCCATGGGTCATAGTTAGTAAAATTCTATGAGTATAGATGCGTCTAGGGAGTTAAGAGTACTTCTACATCTAGAATAGTTATAGTAATTCCTTGTTTTACCTTAATTTCAGAGTTTAGCCATATATATGAGCCTATATCATAGTCAGGAGGATAAGAAAAAGAATACAGCTTCTCTTGCAGACGATACTGGTGATGAGTTCATCCTAGACTCAGTATAAAGAGCATGAAGGCGTGGGGGTCGATGAGCTGATATTCTTTTGAGATCTGATCGCGACCGTAAGGCGTATAGCTAGAGACATTCCTAGGACACTTGCTACCCCACCTACTCAATAACTCCATAGGCCCCTCTCGTTGTAAATCTGTAAGAGACCCCAGTTGAGAGGCTTCGGAGGTACCAGACTTACAAACTTCTTCAGCTCCGAAGATGATAACCCTATTATTGCCAATCAGTGTATGAGACAATGGAGATGTATATGGAGCATAAGCGATCCATCTGGGAACACTTCTTGGAGGAGTTCTTCTAGATGTACATAGGAGAGGCTCACGCTAATGACGTAAGGGATTAATTTATGCACTTGACTTAGGGTGATCGGTTTATGTTTAGGTATGAGGTAGATTTTCTCTGTTTGATTTGGTATATGCCAGAGTTAGTATCATTATAGTACCGTTATTGCAGAATTTTCAGGGAGGACCTCTATTGACACATCTGGCTGCTGACCCACTAAGAGTGTTCATTAAGTTAGTCCATTAGATGAAACACATAGAAAGGGTTTTGGGAGGAAAGCTGCAGTAAAAGGAGCGACTTTTGTTAGAACAGGGGAGTGGCAGGGTCATCAGGACCTTTATAGTCGTAAAAAAAGGGTGAGGGATTCTCAGGGGTCATGGAGGGGCCCATCAGGCCAGTCTAGTAAACCCACCCAGAATGCGAGTAGAAGAGGTGGTAGATCTGAGGTCATTGGCTATCGTAGTTGTAGCGAGGACACATTCATTGGCTATCGTAGTTGTAGCGAGGACACATTCTCAGCCCAATTATTCATGATATGGTAGAAGGCATCTGGACGTTTGCCAACAGGGGCCCAGGGGTTGCTTTCGGTATAGTTCTCTTGACCAATTTATCAGAAATTTCTGAAGGCATGGGATGTTGCTCCTTTATATGAGAAATGCCCCCTCCCCAACGTTATCAAAAGCACAAATCAAATATAAATCGATTATCGATAAGTGCATAAAATAAATTACTATTTAAAAACATGTATTGTATCATTTGAATAAAAATAAATTAATTATCATTTTTTATAAAAATAAACATGACTTATTTTAAGTTCACATTTTGTTCGAATATCGTATCGAATCACACTGCTTCGATCAAGCAGTACTTTTCACGCCCATTCTACAAGAACGTGTTCTTGAAAGCATACGAGCATAGTCTAATAAAATGGCGATATTGAATAGTTAGGGCATTCTATAAATTTTAATCGATGCTTAAAACAATATTGAAATATCTATATATATATATATATACACACGCGCCATATACGACATATTTGCATGTGATAATAAAGCAAAATTTAAAACAAAGGTATGATGATGCAAAGATCGAAACAACGATTAAGCAAAAACTAAACAAAGTGTAAAATAGAAACTAAGTCATAAATTATAACAACAACCAAAAGCCAATAAAGCAACAAATTTAATTTAAACATTGACTAAAATATAAACATGGCAAAATGAAAACCTAGAACAAAAATCAAATCAAATTTCATATATGGCAGCAGCAAATACCAAAATAAAATGAAATAAAAATTGCAAACCCCATTATGTAATAATTACAGGAATTAAAACTTAATATAGTTAAAACAACATAGACTAAACTGAAAATAAAATCAAAGTTAAAACCAAGTTAAAGTTAGTGACCAAAATGTATACATAACCAAGCACGAGACTTCAAAGCATGAATTACACAATTTTAAATATTTGTAAGTACAAAGGACCAAAATAAAACGAATCAAAAACTTGTAAGGGTAAATAAGAATTATACCTAAAAGCAACAATATACAAATCGGTGATTGAAATGAAAGATTTGTAAATATTATGACCAGAGTCAAACATTAACAAAAATGTCATAACATATAGGATGGTGACTTAAATAAAAACATCGAAAGATAAGTACTCGAAACCAAAATAACATAAAAGCTTTATTCAATGGCTAAAAGGTGAGATTTCAAAGACAAAAATATCGAAACTACCAATATCCCATAAACCCAGGCGCTCGATCTCCCCTCTTTGCCAAAACATTGCCACATGAAGGTTAATATATAACCAGTTTTAAGGGTTTTCTTTGAAACCCTATTTCATTTTCCCCTTTTCAGCTGACTTCTAAAGAAGACAAAAGGGAGAGAGCTCTTCGAAGCTTTCCTTAGCCGTTGCCACAACAACCCTCTCCAGCCACCGTGGGGGGCGTCAATAGAGGAAAAATCAGTCCCAAATGAACCCTCTCTCAGCCCTTACATGAAAACCAAACCTAAAGTCCCCTAAAATGTAACCCTCTATCCTAAATCTAAAAAAATGTAGTGGTTACCTTCGAAAGTTAGGGGCTTTGGCTCGGTAAAGATCCTAGTTCCGACCAAGAACAAAGGTAGTCTCTTTCGCCTTTTTCTTATTTTCGAGAGGATTTTTCTTCTCCTCTCTCTTTTGTTCAAATCCCCTTTTTGTTTGAATCTGGTTTGAATGATAATTTTTTTCTTGTTCGAAAACCTTGTCCCTTTTATCTTGCATGTGATGGTTTGATGAAGTACCTTTGCTGCTACCGAGAAGATAGGGTATGAGTGACCTATCTTGAGTTGATAGCCTAAGATATGATTTTATTTTGCCGTTATATGAGTAAAAAATTATTTAGGATTTTGTTACTATTTTTCTTGGCCTTCAAGTGGCATGACTGATGTGTTGATGGCATGTTGAAATGATGATGGCGGCAGGAGCAGAGGATGGTAGTTGGCAGTGCAGTAGGAGGTACCAATGATGGCGTCAATGGTGACAAAAGCTAGGGTTATGATGGAACCGTAAGGCTCCATCTCATCTGGCTCATTGTATCAAACACAGATCCAACGGCTTAAAACGAGCGGCATCTTCGGGATATTGTCAGCAGCTGAGATTTGTTAGGGTAAAACCCTAAATTTTGGTCGATCTGGATCATTGATCTTCAACCCAATTAGACAACTGAGATTAGGAGACAACGCTAGGCTAAGGTGAGAAAACCCTAGTCGGGTTTGAGGTCTGTAACTGGGTCTGATCTTGTTAGGCCCGAATTAGTGGGTTAGGTATGTTTCCTTGTGGGTTTTGTAGTTTGGGCCTTGATTCTAGACGTAAAAATGTAAATAAATATTATTAATATAATAATAATAATAATAATAATAATTAAAACCCGAACAAAAATGAGTGACTACAAATGCCCCTCTTTGTTTATTCTTGTGTTAACAACAATGGGGAAAAGACGATAAGACAACGAGTTTTTGTCTGATTCTCTCTTTTATTTTGAAATTTGATATTAAAGACGACAATGCTCATCCACATTGAAGAGATCTAGCCACTTTTGAAGATGACACTATTCATTCTCATTGAGGAAATCGAGTCAATTTGGAGATAATTTGTTGTTGAATACGACACTGTTCATCATTGTTGAAGAGTTATGTCCGCTTTCAGGTAAATTGTTTTTTGAAAGATGAAATTGTTCCTTCTCGTTGAGGAAGTCGGGTTAATCTGGAGATAATTTGGTGTTGAAAATGTTGTAGAAGTGTTTGGATAATTTGGAGACAACACAGTTCCTTCATGTTGAGGAAGTTTGGTAATATGAGGATGACATTGCTCCTTCGCGTTGAGGAGTTTGGTCGGTGGATGTCATTGTTCCTTCGTGTTGAGGATGTCTAGTCGTATTTGGAGACAACATAATTCATTCACGTTGAAGAAGTCTGATTGTTTGAGGATGACACTGCTCATTCAAGTTGAGGAGATCTCATCGGTGGACGACATTGTTCTTTCTGTTGAGGACGTTTAGCTGTATTTGGAGATAATTTGGAGACAACACGATTCCTTCGCTTTGAGGAAGTCTGATTGTCTAAAGATAGTTTGACTCTGAAAACGACATTGCTCCTTCATGTTAATGAGATCTAGTTTCCTTAATAATTTATTCTCTCGGGAGTCTAAAAACGGCGTTGTTCCTTCGCATTGAAGATGTTGGGTCGTATTTTGATGGCTCAATTTAACAGGGTTCCTTCTCGATGAGGACAACTAGTCACTTTGAGTCTTGAGACAACATTGTTCCTTCTTGCTAAGGAAGTCTAGTTATCTGGAGGTAATTTGTCTTTGAAAACGACATTGCTCCTTCGTGTTGAGGAGAGCTAATCGTTGCACGGTGTCAAATCCAATGATGACATTGCCCTTTCTCATTGAGGAGATCTAATCATAAATGCCAATTATTGTCTTAAAATGGAATATACTTCTTCAACATGGAATCGCGAAATGAATTCTTTGATAACATTAAATTCCGGTCAAATATTGGACATTTAAGTGAAATAAATGAGTGAAAAGAAAGTTGCTTCAAGAGAACCTATCTCAGGTGAGATAAAATTTTGTTTCGAGGGAAACAATTTCCAAAATTTGTGTTTCAAGGGAAATTTGTTTTTGGGAAAATAAATCTCAAGTGAGATCAATTTTGTTTCAAGTGAAACAATTTCAAAATTTGTGTTTCGAAGGAAAATTGTCTCAAGCGAGATGAAATTTTTTTAGGAAAAATAATCTCAAATGAGATCAATTTTGTTTCATGTTTAAAAATTTCAAAATTTGTGGAAAACTGTCAAAAGCAAGACGAAATTTGTTTTGAGAGAAACAATCTCAAAGGCTTATGTTTCAAGAGAAACTTGTCTCAAGTGAGACAAAACTTTGTTTGGAGAGAAAAAATCTCAAAGGTGATAGACAATCTGTTCCTGCATGTTGAGGAGATCTAGTTGCTTTTTGAAGATCTGATCATTCACTTCAGGATGTCAAATCTATGAACGACATTGTTCCTTCATGTTGAGGACGTCTAGTCATCACCAAACCTTTCTTTCCTGAAAGATATATAAAAATGATGCATTTATGAATGATTATCTTGGATTTTTTGGATGTCAAGATGAAGTTTATTTTATGTATTTGATTTGATTTTTATTTTGATAAAAATGACCTTTTGAATTTGTCCTCATGAGAGGAGAAAGTGATCTTGAGAAAGGAAAATTAGATGATGTCCTCATGAAAGGAGATTAATGTCTTTTAAGAAAACTGAAATAAGGATTTCAGGAAAAATAGTCATAAGAAAGACTACATTGATGTTCTCAGATGAACAATCTTGAGAAATATGAATTTAGTTTCTCAAGATAGATTATAAAGGCATCATCAAGAGGAGGGAAAAACATTTTTTATTGCAATGCGATAATGAATCTATGATGCAAAGATGCAAATTCATGTTACGTGTATGCTTATGATGATGTATGTTTTCTTGATCAATGGTAGAAATGATTGCAAGAGAATTCTTCATTCTATCCCTGATTCGGTTATCTTCACTTTTTGTTTGCGCCAGCGTGCATCCTTGCAATTCTTAATGCGTGTTAATTTCTTCTTGCCCTAACAATTTTTTTCCTGATAAATTTGGCTTCCCTTATCTGTACTTTTGTATAAATCCAACATAGTTTCCCTCATGATACTATCATCATCCATGCCAGATGGTTTGAAAAAAGAATCTATCATTTCAAGCTTTAGAGATTGTGTACGCACAATGTAAATTTTTTACCAGGTAAAACACAAAGGAGGAACTATGGAGCTCCAAGAAGTTTAGATTGGATGTCCTCAAACACTTTATCCACTCTAACAACAGAAGAGTAGTGTCTGTTCTGATTTAACTCTTGAAACACATAAAATGAAGGGTCTATCCTAATTCCTTTCATGTATCCACATCTAATCAGATATCGAAGAAGGCTATTTGTATCACATCATACCGAGAAGTTAACAACAACCCATCGTTCAATATTAGTTGGCTCTACTGGTTTCTTGTTGTTAAAATTCCATCGCCCATTTCTTGGAAAGAAATCTTCCCTATTCCTCACTTTTAACCTCTGGGGTTGTATAAGACAACCTTCATCTTGGGTGTAATTAGAATTTATGGAAATACTACATGATTGTAATATTGGTTCAACGCCATAGTTACTGGTTCGTAAAGAATTTGGCAACTTATTCATAATTTCCTATGGCTTCTGCCTAGATTTTTCAACCAGGGAAGCTCTTTGCATGATGTTCAAAGCTTTTGTATAACATTGCAAGGACACCAAAGAACAAATCTCAATTGGAATATAAGTGAGACGCTTTGGCTTGACAATATTAATGCATGTAAATCACTATAATAATGCAATTCTATGTTGTGATAATGGACAAAATAGTCATATATAATAAGCCCCACTGTCTCTGCTTCACCATTCTCAGTCTTCATGCTTTTTTGCCTCATTGAAAATAATTGTCTACTCAATTTAATGATATGGTATTCCTGGATGATATGGGCCTTCAAAAAGACCCCAACATTTATCATTTCTTGCTCCAGTATTAATTCTAAGCTTGAGCTCTATGTCTTAGAGACATGTGTTAATTACCAAGGTCTACTCCAGAGAGATTGTCTTGTTTGAAAATGTTTTTCTTCTTCTTTTATTTTCAAAATTTTGAAAAATATCAATTAAAAGAATTTTCAAAAATGTTTAGTCAAAAATTTTGAAAAAATATTGCCCCTTTCTAGGTTTGACAATTGAAACAAATCATAAAACAAGAGTTCATTGGATATCAAAGAATTAGTTACACTTTTAATCCTTCAAAAAAATTATAACTATTTGACAAGTGTCAAGATTAATGTTATCTTTGAGGTAGGGTTAAGAAAGGAAAGAATAAGATGTCTCGAGTTGTTATCTTTGGTCAAAGGTTTGGCATTCTCATTTCTTTGATGTTCACTGATATGATGGAATAGATTTTATGCTCATATACTAGAAGTGTTTTCCAATTCTCAGCTTTCTTGAGCACATTTGGGTTGTGTGATGTTTTGTTAAGGGATTTATGAGATCTTCTCCTATACAACAGCTGCACGATCTTCATATTCGAGCTATCTTTTTAAGTTTTCAACTTGAATCCTCCTTTGGTTTCAATATGTTATTCAAAATTTTACTTCTTGAACCCCCTTTGTCATTTTTTCTCTATCATGCATTAAAGATTTTAGAAAACCTTTTGAAGAATAAATATTAATCCTGATGGGCGGGATGAAATCTGAATATAGTCTCTTCTGTTTAGAAATCCATGTATGATTAGAAGGGACTTTTTAGGGACGTAATGTAGGCTATGGTTCACGGTTGTGAAAGAAATGGATAAATAGACCCAAATAAATGTTTAAGAGTTATCAAACCAAGGATCTATTGAATATGCTCGTATGTGTATTTTATCTTCTCTTGATGTTCCATAATCTTTTGGTGAATTGAATCTTTGAAATGACTGTACTTAATTAACCTTATGGTTTGAGGCTCGATGTATTTTTTGACTTGAGGAACTCTTTTCATGTGCTTCTTGTTTTCTTTATTTGATTAGTTTAAGACTTCAATTGATTTGAACGCCTTCTTGTCCTCTTTATTTCTTGTATTTGGAACTTCTATCTTTGTTCTTAATTGGATTTGATCTCTACACTTTGCATTTGATCTACTTTGCGGTTCCTTATTATTTTGAATTTTATTTCACAACGACATAAATTGATGGTCTTCACTCATGCGAGCAGATTTTCCTTGCCTTGCCCCTAGTGTGAACGGTGATTCTTTGTTAGGGTTGAATTAGAAGAAAAATAATTTAGGCTCAAATCAGGACAACAAGGGATATATTTTTTTCTCCTTTTGTGAAGGGATAAATGAAAGAAAACCACTCATCATTTCATACACGAAAGTTCTTGTAGAAGAGGTATCCATAAGGGATAGATATTAAAGATTAACTTTTATTCACCTAAAAACAATGTAATTAATGCCTGATAGAATTATTTCGAACCATTTCATTTATTTTTCTTCTTGGTTCCAGTATAATCCAATTGTTCAGTGTCATCTTCAGAAAATTGATTTGAGATGCTCCATCTTGTTTCCCATGCAGAACCATTCTCGTGCAAGTAAACATCTTGTACTCATTTCTTTTAGGTTATATTGGTAGAAAAATGTCAGTTTTACGTCTAAAAAATGATGGTATGACTTTATTGGCTCAAGGTAAGGGTATAACTTTTTGTGTCTCGAAAAAGATAAAAACAATATTTCAAAATCCCAAAGAAATATAATGTCAAAATTTGGTCTTTTGATAATGACCATGAATTATTCCGAGTAAATAATTGAGAGATTTTATTTTTGGTTTTAGATGGTATAAAAAAGGTCTAATCTTGCCATATGTAAAAAATCTATAATTCTTGAAGAACTAAAAGAATCTGTAATTCATTCGATGTTCAAAAAATTACAAGATTAAAACTCTTTCAGTTATTCAACCTTAGAAAGTAGCATAACTTCAATCATTAAAAGATTTAAAAAATATTTAAGCAAATATTAAAAAGAGAATAAAAAATGAGTTAAAAAATAATGCTCTTAATACAATTTCAAAAAAGCTTCTTGGTAGATGCAAATATCTTTTATTGATTAGCATTAGAATGACCCATCATTCTTCGAATGTTCATACCCCGAATCAATCAGATTCTAGACCTTTAGCTTTCATGTCCCTTAATTCTTGGTGGAATGTCTTGAGTTTCCTGTGTGAAAGTTGCATATGGCATCAACATATGATCATTTTTTGTGTATCCAGTCATCTTTCGAATAAACATTGTGAGATGGGCAGATGGGAAACTAGTTTTGTTGTACTTTTCAAAATCGGGCATTTTGAATTTGGGCAGGAGCACCAAGTCGAATAAGAGCTTTGTCCTCTCATTCTTTTGAATGTCTCTATGCACCAATTTTTTTTAAGTTCTAAGGGATCTCATTTTTGGTTTCTTCTATCTCATCAGGATTGGACATGTTGTGATCAGTAGAGTTATCCTTAGGTTCTAACATAATTGCTTGATCTTAGTGGCGGACAAGCCTACTTGATTTATTAGAAGCCTCTCGATTGAAATGAGTAGTCGTCGATTAGCCTGTGCCATCACACACTCAGAGGTTTCCATGGATAAAAAGGCATGCTTTTTACCTTTTTCCTGAATGAGCCCAACAAATTTCTCAAACATATGATCGACCATACTGGCTTGGGTTTGCAAGATGGGGTCTATGGTAGCCTTTTGTGATTGCTCTAATTTAGCTTCCCAATCTCGTTGCATTCTCTGTAAATTCTCTTGTAGTTCTTCCTTCAATTTTTCGAAACTTGCTTGCATTATGTAACATGATTAGGACCACTTCCATCGAATTCTCCATGAATTAATCCCCATGTTTTCATGAATGATTTATGTGAAAATGTTTAAATAAATGCAGTGTAGAATGTAAATATGAAAATGCAAAAAATATTGATCCCAACGATGAATATCATACAATTATTTTCATCAGAGATAAAAGTCTTCACATTACAAGGTAGTTCATTTTATAAACATGATTTCGCTTGGATGTTGAGTCAGCAATGGTTCGATGTTTCATCTTGGAGCTTCGTCCTTGAAAAATATGCCCCTCGAGCGCTATATAACCTATCTCAGTTAATGCCCCTACGGTGCTGAAGTCACACGTCACTCCTTGGTGATTAGCGATGGAACGATCGTAGATAAGACTCTACCACTAGATTACTTTTCAAGTCAATGGATCATCTTTCTAGTCTTAAATGTTGCATGATCTTTGAGCAGGTTTCCTTCTTATACTCTCTGAACTTCTTTGAGCTCTAGGTGTATGTCTTTGTACGCAATTGTTTGATTGAAAACTTTTATCTCTCGTTGCAAAAATTTTCACTTAAATATCCCTTGCGGATCAACACTTTCACATTATGTCATGTTGATGAAATGCAATGCAAAAAATGTGGAAATGACATAAAAAGAAAAGAAACGAGTTAGTACATATAAGTTAATGGATAGAATTAAAATATGATATTTAAATATAGCACCTACTCAATCATGGTATCTACCCGAGCATGGTTTCATTAAACAACAATCTTACACAGACATGCTTTCTACCCAAAATGATTTATTTCAAGAAAATAACCATATCCGCATGGTATCTAGTTCAAAACTTTCATTCGAAAAGAAATCTATTCTATGAATTAAAGTAAAATGTAAAGGTTGAGTCATTCCTCCTTTGTTTACGCTTATTTTGGTACCTACTAAAGGAGAAAGGTTCTATATGGCTCTACCTAGGGTGGCCTTTCTACGGTACACTACATGCATGGTTTTGGCTATAACAGGAAAAGGTACTCGAATTGTCCTTGTTCCTGCTGCCCCCTTGGGCTACTAAACCTTTAATCCTAACCCATTACAGGCATAAATAGATCGAGTTCAATTCGAGAGGGTTCACTTACTTATACCCATACGAGGAATAAATCCTTACAAATATATAAGGTATGTGTACCCCAAAGGTTATTTGCTAAGACTCATACGAAGAATAAATTCTTATGAGAGTAAAGCGTTCACCCCTACTTACTTGGTACGAAGCTCGAGAATAGAGCTTATGTCATGCAGATGCACATGATGTGTGTGAGGAGGAACATACAAAAGTTTGACCCAAAAGAGAAGAAAAAAAACTCCTGACAAACCTTGACAAAGCTAAAACATAGATTAAAATGTTATTATGATAAAAATAAAGAATTTAAAAAAGTTTCAATAAATGTATCATAAGCTAACTTAAGACTCGAACTTATAATTTCCACCACTACAACAATGTATAAGCGACTTACAGCTTGACTCTCTAAAGTCCTTAGCGAAGTCGCCAAGCTGTCATAACCATTTTTATTTCTAAAAATTAATTATGACTTTATTTGAGAAAATTGGGATTTCTGAATTAGTTTGAATTATTTTGAATTGGAGTCATCATCGGCCTTTGGGATAAGTAGGTCGAGTACCTATAAATGTCTTTTAAAATAATTTTAAGAAAAATCATTTTTAAGACAAAAAGTGGTTTGTGTTATTCATTTTTTTGGATCTGGGAGTCGATTACGCGTGGGGAAAGATCAACACCCCCACAACGCCTAAATCTTGTACCTAATCGCTTATACATTATCGTATATGGTGGACATAGTAGATTCGAATCAATATTTAAAGTGTGATCCTTTCATTGAACAATGGATAATTTGTTTTGAATTAATTATTAGGGAAAATTCCTTAATTTTAGAAGAAATCACGAGATTTGCACATCCCCAATGGGAAGGCTATCACATTTATTTCTCCTTTATATGATAAATGCCCCTCCCCAACGTTATCAAAAGCACAAATCAAATATAAATCGACTATTGATAATGCATAAAATAAATTACTATTTAAAAACATGTATTGTATCATTTGAATAAAAATGAATTAATTATCATTTTTATAAAAATAAACTCGACTTATTTCAAGTTTGCTTTTTGTTCGAATGTCGTATCTAATCGTACTACTTCAATCAAGCTGTACTTTTCACGCCCATTCTAGGAAAATTCCTTAATTTTAGAAGAAATCACGAGATTTGCACATCCCCAATGGGAAGGCTATCACATTTATTTCTCCTTTATATGATAAATGCCCCTCCCCAACGTTATCAAAAGCACAAATCAAATATAAATCGACTATTGATAACTGCATAAAATAAATTACTATTTAAAAACATGTATTGTATCATTTGAATAAAAATGAATTAATTATCATTTTTATAAAAATAAACTCGACTTATTTCAAGTTTGCTTTTTGTTCGAATGTCGTATCTAATCGTACTACTTCAATCAAGCTGTACTTTTCACGCCCATTCTACAATAACGTGTTCTTGAAAGCATACGAACATAAAGTCTAATAAAATGCCGATATCGAATAGTTAGGCCATTCTATAAATTTTTAATCGATGCTTACAATAATATTGACACACACACTATATACGACATATTTGCATGTGATATTAAATAAAAAATTAAAACAAAGAAAGGATGATGCAAAGATCGAAACAACGATTAAGAAAAAACTAAACAAAATGTAAAACAGAAACTAAGTCATAAATTATAACTACAACCAAAAGCCAATCAAGCAAAAAATTTAATTTAAATAGTGACTAAATTATAAACATGGAAAAATGAAAACCTAGAACAAAAATATAATCAAATTTCATATATGGAAGCAGCAAATACCAAAACAAAATAAAATAAAAAATTGCAAGCCCTGTTATGTAATAATTGCAGGAATTAAAACTTAATATAGTCAAAACAGCAAGGGCTAAACTGGAAATAAAATCAAAGTTAACACCAAGTCAAAGTTAGTGACCAAAATGTATACATAACCAAGCACGAGACTTCAATGCATGAATTACACAATTTTAAAACGAATCAAAAAATTGTAAGGGTAAATAAAAATTATACTTAAAAGCAACAATATACAAAGCGATAATTAAAATGAAAAATTTGCAAATATTATGACCAGAGTCAAACATTAACAAAAATGAAATAACAAATATGATGGTGACTTAAATGCAAACATTGAAAGATAAGTGCTCGAAACCAAAATAACATAAAGCTTCATTCAATGGTCAAAAGGTGAGATTACAAAGACAAAATGACTGAAACTGCCAATATCCCATAAACCCAGGTGCTTGGTCTCCCTTCTTTGCCAAAATACAACCACATAAAGGTTAATATATAACCCGTTTCAAGGGTTTTCTTAGAAACCCTATTTCATTTTTCATTTTTCAATCTATTCCTAAAGAAACTGTTAGGATTTTCGGAAGCTCGAATCGACAACCGAAACGGTTTGCAAAGAGGGGTCGGAATGGTTTTGTGTTTAGGGAGTAAGGAGATTGAAAGATAGAAAATTGCACAGCGATTTAGAGTGGTTCGACTTTATCAACCAAAGTCTACATCCACTACCTTAGCTCCTCACCAAGGATTTTCCAACAAATTCACTAATTTGTTCTTTCTTTTGAGGACAAAGAGATAACCTTACAACTCCCTAGTTTTTCCGGGCTAAACTAGAACCTTTCCCTAGCTTTTACACGGGCTAAGCTAGAACCTTTCCCTAGCTTTTACACGGGCTAAGCTAGAACCTTTCCCCTTTACAAAAGGATAATAAGTGTAAACAAGAAAACCTCTCTAAGGTAGGTGTTTACAAGATTGAGCTCACAAGAACAAAATATTTACAAGAGAAAGATGAAATAAGATTGAAAAACTCTTCTCTTGTGTTTGATTGCTTGGATAGTTGTTCTCTTTCTTCTTCAAGTGTCCTTAGCTTGTATTTATAGCTTGGAATGAGTTTGAAGTCGTATCTAGCCGTTGGGGATGTTTTGGAGCCGTTTGGGCTTGATTTTTCTACTCAAAAAGGCTGCCCAGAATGGGGGGAATCGGTACCCCTTCATAGGGAATCGATACCTCTTCATAATATTCAAATATTATGACCGTTGGACTGATGAACAGTGAGGGAATCGGTACCCCCTTGGGGGGAATCGGTTCCCCTTTTACAAACTGGTTTTTTTGAGCCTCGGGTTACTGTTCAAATAGTAAATTACTATTCATAAAAACATTTTTGTGCTCAATTTTAAATTAAAAGAACTTTGAATTATTTTTGTAAATTTTGAATAAATTCAATTAAGTCCAAAAACATATTGTAAATTCAATTCAAGTCCAAAAACCATTTTGTAAATTCAATTCAAGTCCAAAAACCATTTTGCCTTAAATTGTTATATCGAAACATAGTTCAACAATCTCCCCCTTTTTGATATAACAAAACATTTGAAAAATTGTTTTTGGCAAAAACTCCCCCTTAATAAAATGTTTAATGAAAAAGATACTAGTTGTTGGAAAACATATGAAAATGTTAAGCTCCCCCTTTTTCATTAAGAAATTGAATTTTTTTTTTTTATTAAGAAATTGAATTTTTCAAACTAAACTTCTCCCCCTTTTTGTTATATCAAAAATAATTCGATCTTTGAAGTTTAAAATAACTTTGGAGAGTAAGTAGTAAATTTTACATTTAAAAATCATTTGAAAAATCAAAGCTCTCCCTCAATAAATGTATTCCAAACAAAATTAAGCTTTTAAGATCTTGACACTTAAACAAAATATTGAATTTCTAAAAAGAATAACAAACATGTTTGTAGCACATGAAATTCAATATATCCAAGTCTAAAATACTTTATGCAATATCAATTTTTGAAATTTGATATTAATACCAATTGTTAAAATTAAGTGCATTTGCATAAAGTTTTCCAAAAATGTTATGCATTTGAATATTTGATATCAATTGTTAGAGAGATATAATTTTCATTTAAACCACATGCATAAACATTCAAATTTAGGTCAAAAATTTAAATTTATAAAATCAAAGTATTTTAAAATTTGATATCAATTGTGAGAGAGATATCATTAGCATTTAAAATCAATTTTGACCAAAATTCATTATGATGAACTAAAAATTCTCAAAAATAAATGTTCATCATAATCATCTTTTCAACATACATGAGATTAAAACAATGATGCATAATCATTTAAAACCAAAACTCATTCATGCTTAAAATCAAATGAGCAACCAAATAACCAAAATTAAAAGCATTAAGCTTAGAGGTTACCCATTCCTTTTTCATGTGTGGCTAGAGCATCTTGAATATCATCACTCTCATCACCATTGCTCCCACACACCTACAAGAGACATTTAAGTAGATTTTGGTATCCAAATTGCTTTTTGAACATTAGTTTCAATGCCCCTTGTTCCTTTCGGAACCCATACTTGCCTAATTTTAAAACGTTTTCCTTTCTTCAAAGGACAAGTATGTTCCAAATGACCATGATAATGACAATGTGAGCATATTGTCATTATTGAACTAAATGAATTATTTAAAATGATTTCTTTTTCTTTTGTTAAGCATTCAAGCTTAACTTTTAAATCAAAATTTTGTTTTTCAAAACTATCAATTTTTATTTTTGAAAGCTCTAAATCCTTTTTCAACATTTCATTTTGGCTTTCAAAATCTATTTTTGTTTTCAAAAGAAAATCGTTTTCAATTTTAAATTTTGAAATCAATTTCTTATATTTGGAGTTCATGGTCTCAAACTCCGAATATAACCTATTAAAAGCATCTTGTAACTCATCAAATGTATATGAATTAAATTCATTTGAGTTAGAAGATACCTCGGGCTCTTCATAAGCCATTAGAGACACCACCTTTGTTGGTTCTTCTTTCTTGTTTCCATGGATTTCCTTGAGCTTATTCCAAAGCTCCTTGGCACTTGAACATGAAGAAACTCCTTCATAGATTTTAGGACCAAATGCACAAAACAACATGTGCATGGCCTTAGCATTAAGTTGAGCTTTCTTCCGTTCTTTGTCACTCCGCTTCTTCTCCTTCTTCTTTGGAGAAGAGTAGCCATTCTCGATTATCTCCCATACATCAAGATCATTGGATTGGATGAATACCTTTATTAATTTCTTCCAATGATGATAGTTGTCTCCATTGAAGTATGGAGGCTTGTCTGTTGGTAGGGAGTCTTCCATGTGGAACGAGCCGGAGGTGGATGCCATTCTCGGTTGTGTCGGGAATTGGTAGAGCTTCTTATAGGATCGTCTCAAAGTGGTTAAACCTTCTTAACGAGTTAGGCTCTAATGCCAATTGTTAGGATTTTCGAAAGCTCGAATCGACAACCGAAATAGTTTGCAAAGAGGGGTCGGAATGGTTTTGTGTTTAGGGAGTAAGGAGATTGAAAGATAGAAAATTGCACAGCGATTTAGAGTGGTTCGACTTTATCAACCAAAGTCTACATCCACTACCTTAGCTCCTCACCAAGGATTTTCCAACAAATTCACTAATTTGTTCTTTCTTTTGAGGACAAAGAGATAACCTTACAACTCCCTAGTTTTTCCGGGCTAAACTAGAACCTTTCCCTAGCTTTTACACGGCTAAGCTAGAACCTTTCCCTAGCTTTTACACGGGCTAAGCTAGAACATTTCCCCTTTACAAAAGGATAATAAGTGTAAACAAGAAAACCTCTCTAAGGTAGGTGTTTACAAGATTGAGCTCACAAGAACAAAATATTTACAAGAGAAAGATGAAATAAGATTAAAAAACTCTTCTCTTGTGTTTGATTGCTTGGATAGTTGTTCTCTTTCTTCTTCAAGTGTCCTTAGCTTGTATTTATAGCTTGGAATGAGTTTGAAGTCGTATCTAGCCGTTGGGGATGTTTTGGAGCCGTTTGGGAATGATTTTTCTACTCAAAAAGGCTGCCCAGAATAGGGGGAATCGGTACCCCTTCATAGGGAATCGATACCTCTTCATAATATTCAAATATTATGACCGTTGGGCTGATGAACAGTGAGGGAATCGGTACCCCCCTTGGGGGGAATCGGTTCCTCTTTTACAAACTGGAATTTTTGAGCCTCGGGTTACTGTTCAAATAGTAAATTACTATTCATAAAAACATTTTTGTGCTCAATTTTAAATTAAAAGAACTTTGAATTATTTTTGTAAATTTTGAATAAATTCAATTAAGTCCAAAAACATTTTGTAAATTCAATTCAAGTCCAAAAACCATTTTGTAAATTCAATTCAAGTCCAAAAACCATTTTGCCTTAAATTGTTATATCGAAACATAGTTCAACAGAAACCAAAAGGGAGAAAGCTCTCCCAAGCTTTCCCCAGCCGCTGCCACGACCACCCATTCTAGCCACCGTGGATGGGCATCGATCGAGGAAAACATTAGTCCCAAATGAATCCTCTCCCAACTCTTACTTGAAAACCAAGCCTAAAATCCCCTAAAATATAACCCTCTATCATAAATCTAAAAAATTCTAGTGGTTACCTTCGAATGTTGGGGGCTTGGGCTCGATGAAGATCCTGGTTCTGGCAAGAACAAAGGTATTCTCTTTCCCATTTTTCTTATTTTCGAGAGGGGTTTTTTCCTCTCCTCTCTCTTTTGTTTGAGTCCCCTTTTTTGTTTGAATCTTGTTCGGATGATGATTTTTTTCTTGTTCAAAAACCTCCTCCCTTTTATCTTGCATGTGATGTATTGATGAAGTACATTTACTGCTACCGAGAAGATAGGGCATGAGTGACTTATTTTGAGTTGATAGCCTCATATTTGATTTTATTTTGTCTTTATACGAGTACAAAATTATTTAGGATTTTTTTACTATTTTTTGGCTTCCAAGTGGTCTGACTGATGTGTTGATGGCAGGTTGAAATGATGACGGCGGTAGGAGCAGACGACGACAGTCGAAAGTACAATAGGAAATAGAAGTGACGACGACGACGGTGGCAGAAGCTTGGGTTATGATGAAATCCTAAGGCTCCATCTCATCTGTGGTGGCTTCGGGATGTTGTCGGCATCTGAGATTTGTTAGGGTGAAACCCTAAATTCTGGGCAATCTAGACCATTGATCTTCAACTTGATCAAACAGTTGAGATTAAAACCTGATCGAACGGTTGAGATTAAGAGGTGGCGCTGGGCTAAAGTGAGAAAACCCTAGCCAAGGTTGGAGTCTGTAACCAGGTCTGGTCTTGTTGGGCCCGAATAGTTGTTTAGGTATGTTTCCTTTTGGGCTTTGTTATTTGGGCCTTGATTATGGGACTAAAAAATGTAAATAAATGTTTTTTAAAAAATAATAATAATAATAATGATAATAATAATAATTAAAACTCAGAAAAAAACGGGTGTCTACATTCTTAATTAAACCTCTCTCATAATTTGGAAAAATTCTCATTAAGTCTCTCAAATTTTTAACAATTTTAATTAAACCCAACTTTTGAAAGAAAATATAAACTTAACTCTTCAAAATTTTTGAAATTTTTAATTTAAATTTCTAAATTTTTTAAAGTGTTAAATTTGGCCCTGCAAACTCTATTATCAAGTTACACTAGTGCCTTTTGTATAGCTTGAACTAAGCGTAGTGGATATTCTCTTCCTGTTTCAATTATAACGAGAGCAACAAAGTGGCAAGGTTGAGGATCTCTCTCTCTCTCTCTCTCTCTCTCTCTCTCTCTCGTATTTGTAATTGATTTGTAGTGATAATTACCTGGTTAAACTTTGCAATGGAATGTTGGGAAGCAGCGGATTCTTAGTCACAATCTTGCTGATTTGTTACGCCAACTTAGTAAAGCTTTTGATAAGGTCAGTTTTTATTTTTTTTCCCTCCTTTTAAGATATTACTCATTTTGATTATTTAAATAGAGGAATAATTTGAAACGTGATAATTTTTTTTCTTCTTAATGTGTTACTGATTTTCGAGAGTATAGTCTTTCATGCCTTATTTTAATGGTTTCCCTCATTAAGCATGAATGCGTGATAATAATTGGCCGCATTGTTTGTTTATCAGCTAATTAGAACCAGTGGAGATATGTGATGGGAGTTTCGATAATTTATTACATATTTTAAGCTTCATAGGAAATTTGGAAAATGATTTTGATCCTTATAGATCTTATAGACATGAGATTAGATTTTCAATCTATGCTGATTTTAGAGCTGCGATGGAGGATGATTAGTGAATCTTTAGTAGTAATAAAAATTCTTAAGTTATAAGTGTAATTATAATTATAACGTACACATACAATTATAATTACAGATAACACGTTTAAAACCATAAGTATAGTTATAAGAATATGCATAATTATAATTACAAATAATACATTTAAAATTATAAATAAAAATTCCTCAAAAAATCATAAATAAAATTGCATCAAAAAGAATAATTTTAAGTATATACATAATTATAATAACAAATAACACATTTAAAATTATGATTAAGAGTCAACTACTATAATACATTATCAGATTAACAATCGAAATATATTTAAATTTTGATCAAATCAATTTTGGACAGTGGCCATATATAAAGAGTAAAATCTAAAGAGTGCTCGTCTCGTACAATATTTATGTAGGATAAAATTCGAACTTGATATTTCAAAATTATTAGGCCTCAACCTTGTTATTAAGTCAAGACTTCATTAATTGATAAGGAGTCTTGGTGAAATAAATTTTGATAATTTGATGTATGTAGTTATTGGTATTTGATAGTAGTGTTTTGTTGGTGCACATGACACCGAAAGGTGTTGAAGAAAAAATAATAATTAAGTCAAGAATTGTAGGCACCGAATGGTAGGTGCAGAATTTGTTGATTTTTCAACAATGGTAGAACCTTAATTTTAGCCATTGTAAGTTAGGGGATTTACAAGAGAGAATTATCATTGTTTTCTCCTTGGTAGATCGAGAGAGGTTGTAATTTCTATTTTCTCATAGTGAAATTTTTCTACCGTTGCCCGTGGTTTTTACCCTATATTATTTAGGGGTTTTCCACGTAAATTTTGTGTCTCTTTTATCTTCATTTTTATTTTCTCAAATTATCAGTTGCGATTTTGCTCGATCCGATAGCCGTCTTCCGCAACATGTTTGTGATTGCTTGGCAGATTTTGTTTTAGCATTGCACGTATGGCAGTTATTATTATGGTTCATGTAACCCCCCAGACCCGGTCTGTAAGTTAAACCCAAACCTAAGTGGTCACATGTCCCATTCAGAGTTTTTTTTATATATATCTTACAATACATTATAATAATAATACATATATATCCAAAAATGATAACAAATACATGTCACCAGATACAACGGAAAACATATAGAGATATATGTTCGTACAAAATAAGTAGTTGATCTCCCTTATGCCAAATCTGCTAATTTACGGTCTGCTGTTATCTGAAAAAGGGTAAAACTATAGAATGAGCGAAAAGCTAGTGTGTTCCATACAGTGTATATAAAAACATACTGATAAAAATATTCCAGTAAAGTCGGTTTATGAAATCATGTCGTTAAAAAAATATATGAACACTACCCCCAGCCCATCACATCAGAATGTGTAGGTTCCCCAGAACCATACACCCAGCCCACACATCAAATAAGGCCCTGAGCACAAAGCCGAGGAACCTGCGGATATACTTCCTTCAACAATACCCCTCCAATGATTGTTCATGAATGTATTTGAATGAAAACAATGATTAATTCTTTAAAACATAAAAGTATTCATGCATAAAAATCATATACAGAAATACGGAAATCAGATGACAAATTAGTAGTATACAGAATTTCAGATATCGGATAATCAATATTCGGAAAATTGGTATAAAATACCGTAACCAGAGATCATATCAGAAATATGCGGTAAATCAGATATCAGATACATAATGTTCAGATGTATATTTTAAAACAGAAATAATTAACACTGTCGGGAAACACACCTATAACAGTCTGAGAAATCAGATAGGGAAGCTTATTACTGGGTTTGCCGATCACGTTCTGCTGCAGCGCTAGATCATACGAATTGGAAAAATTCATATTGGAATCCTAATATAAATAATCTAAATATTATTTAAATAATATACGGAAACCTACGGGTAATTCTCGTAGTACGCAGTTCAGGCTGATCTAACGAACGGATAACACCGGACCTAATTGATTCTTGCTCAGGTGAAACACGAGTACCTTCATAAAATATTTTTATTGAATAAATCCTTGACCAAATCTCAATTAAATAATCAAAATATTACAATATTAAGCCTTTTGGGTTTACGAGCTCGATTCGGGAATTTCGGGTCGGAATTTGGCAAAACAGACTTCGGAATCAGATTTAGGACATCGAAAAACATAAAGTATGACTTTCCGAAAATTTGAATTCATAGTCAAAATCAAAGTCAACGGGTTTGACTGACGATTTGGAGACTTTCGGGTTCGAATTTGGTGAAACGGACCCCAAAAACGGATTCAGGACGTCGAAAACTGTCAGGATAGGTATTTTCGGAAAAGATTAACGATAGTTTAATAGCCGGTCAAATTTGGTCAAAGTTATGGTCAAAGAAGGTCAACAAACTGTCAACCATTTTACAGAAATAGCACCCCTTTTCGAATTAATTCCCAGAATAGCACCAAAATCGAATAAATTCCAAAATAGCACCGGTTAACGGTCAACGGTCAACGGGTCGGGTCGGTCAACGGGTCGGGTTGGGTTAACGGGTCGGGTTATGACCGGTTAAACCGTTTTCCAGCTTTCACTCGCCCTGCGGCGGCGCGTGTGGGCGCGTGAGGTGTCCTCCGGGGCTCTAACAATCACAGAAAAATTTCTAAAAATTATTTTGAGCGATTTCGAGATACTTACAAAGATCGATTCAAATTTTTGAACGGTGGAGAGCTCGATTTCATCAAATCAGAAACTTTGACCGCTTCACCTCCCTACGTGCCGCCGTCGACGGAGACCTAGGGTGACACCGGCGGACTCGGAACGGCACAAGGAACACGATGGTGCAGGAGGTGTCGTAAACGGAGCAACGATCGGCGATGAATTTAGGATTTTCTAGGCGATTCAGCTAAAAAAAAACGCCGATGCTTTGACTTGAAATTCACGACGTTTGGCAGCGTTTCGCTTAAATTAAATTGAGGGGATTGTTTCTGACTCGATAACGAACACAATGGTGCTTTCAAAACGGCGATCGGAATTCGGACGGCATCGGGATCGTCGTCGGAAGTTGAGGTTGGGAGAGGGAATTTGGGAGGAATTGGTTTCTGATTTCCAGAAACCAACTCCCGTAATATACACCAAACTTACCTACTTTTCTTGGGCAAATTCAGGGCTTGGTCCCTGAATTTTCTTTAACTCTAAAACAAGCTACAAGTTTTAAAATCTTTCAATTTAGTCTCCAAAAATTTACCAATTTTCACAATTAAAACCTCAATTCCCAATTAAATATTATTTTGAAATTTTCGGGTTGTTATAATTCTCCCCCTCTACAAGAAATTTCGTCCTTGAAATTTACCTTATGAAAACAGATGAGGAAATTGAACCTCCATTGACTCCAATGTCTCCCAAGTAGCTTCTGAGGGGCTACGATTACTCCACTGAACTTTGACCATTGGAATACGCCTATTCCGAAGAACTCGCTCATCCCTTTCTAAAACCTGAACATGTTCCTTCTCATATGACAAATCAGGTCTCAGCTCTACCTCATCAACCTGAATGATGTGATCTGGATTTGGACGGTATCGCCTCAACATAGATACATGAAAAACATCATGAATACGACTGAGCTGAGCTGGGAATGCAACTCAAGCTGATAAGCAACAGGTCCAACTTTCTTCAGAATACGATACGGCCCAATAAATCGCGGACTCAGTTTACCCTTATGTCCAAATCTCAATACTTTCTTCCATGGAGATACCTTGAGAAAAACCTGATCTCCAACCTCAAACTCGATATCCTTACGTCGCTTATCTGCGTATGACTTCTGCCTATCAAATGCCTCTCTTAAGCGATCACGGATCAGTCTGACAGTATCTTCAGTCTCTCGAACCAAGTATGGACCCAAAGTTTTTCTATCATGCAATTCTGTCCAACATATAGGAGTACGACATCTACGTCCATATAGAGCCTCATACGGTGCCATAAGAATACTCGTCTGATAACTATTATTGTAAGCAAACTCAGCTAATGGCAAGAAATCTTCCCAACTACCACGGAAATCAATCACACAACCTCGTAACATATCCTCCAACACCTGAATCACTCGCTCAAACTGTCCATCAGTTTGAGGATGAAAAGCTGTACTGAAATTCAAACGAGTACCCAGAGCCTCGTGCAAAGCTTTCCAGAACCTGGAAGTGAATCTCGGATCTCGATCAGATATGATAGACAATGGAACACCATGAAGTCTAACGATCTCAGAAATGTACAACTTAGCCAGTTTATCCAGAGAATAATTAACCCGAATAGGGATAAAGTGCACTGACTTGGTGAGTCGATCAACAATCACCCAGATAGAATCCTTTTTAGAAGGAGTTAGAGGAAGACCAGTAACGAAGCCCATCGTAATGCGCTCCCATTTCCACTCAGGAATCTTAATTGACTGTAACAATCCAGACGGATGCTGGTGCTCTTCCTTAACCTGCTGACAAGTCAAACACCTCGCCACAAAATCTGAAATATTCTTCTTAATACCAGTCCAAAAGTAGCGCTCTTTGAGATTATTGTACATTTTGTCCCCACCAGGAGCATAAGGACTACTATGAGCTTCCTGAAGAATAATTCGTCTCAACTCATCATCTTTAGGGACGCAGTAACGACCGTGAAAACACAAAATACCATCTTGATCCACAGTATACTCCGAACTCGATCCTTGTTTAACTAATTCAATAATTGGAAGCAACGAGCTATCAAGGAGTTGTTTGGCCTTAATCTCCTCGGCCAAAGTAGGTTTAACTTGTACCTCTGCTAACAGGCTATTATCATCAAATAAGCTCAAGTTGGTAAATAAGGCTCTGAGATCTGATATCGCCTTACGGCTCAAGGCGTCTGCCACTACATTAGCCTTCCCTGGATGATATTCTATCTCAAAATCATAGTCCTTTAAAAGCTCCAACCAGCGACGCTGTCTCAAATTCAATTCTTTCTGAGTAAGTAGATACTTCAGACTCTTATGATCAGTATAGATATAACACTTTTCTCCGTAGAGGTAGTGTCTCCAGATCTTTAAAGCAAAAACCACAGCATCTAATTCCAGATCGTGAGTAGGATAGTTACGCTCATGCGGCCTTAACTGACGTGACGCATAAGCGACAACCTTCCTATCTTGCATCAAGACACATCCTAATCCAGAATGAGAAGCATCACTGTAGACAGAAAAATCCTTCCCAAATTCAGGCTGAATCAACACTGGGGCTTGAGTTAGAACAGTCTTCAATTTCTCAAAGCTAGCTTGTTGGTCCTCAGACAAGACAAATGGAACATCTTTCCTTAATAGTTTCGTCAGAGGAGCTGCAATAAGGGAGAACCCCTCAACGAAACGACGGTAGTAACCAGCTAAGCCCAAGAAACTACGGATCTCATAGATGTTTCTGGGTTGCTTCCAATTCAGAATAGCCTCCACTTTGCTCGGATCCACCTGAATACCATCAGCAGAGACGATATGTCCAAGAAAAGTCACTTCGCTGAGCCAGAACTCGCACTTGCTCAACTTAGCGTATAGCTTATTCTCCCTTAGAGTCTGAAGAACAATCCTTAAATGCTCCTCATGTTCTGCTTCACTTCTAGAATACACCAGTATGTCATCAATGAATACAACTACAAACTGGTCCAAATAAGGTCGAAACACCCTATGCATCAGATCCATAAAAGCAACAGGGACATTAGTTAACCCAAATGACATCACTAAAAACTCATAGTGCCCATATCGAGTACGGAAAGCAGTCTTCGGAATATCCGAATCTTTCACTTTGAGTTGATAATAACCAGATCTCAAGTATATCTTTGAAAAGATAGAAGCCCTAGAAATTGGTCGAATAGATCATCGATCCTGGGCAGAGGATATTTGTTTTTAACCGTGAGCTTGTTCAGTTTCCTATAATCAATACAGAGTCTCAATGTCCCATCTTTCTTCTTGACAAAGAGAACTGGGGCTCCCCACGGTGATACACTGGGTCGGATAAATCCCCTGTCCAACAACTCCTGGAGTTGGACTTTCAGTTCCTTACGCTCCTTTGGGGCCATAAAATATGGAGCCATTGAAACCGGGGTGGAACCAGAATAGACTTCAATCTCAAACTCGACTTCTCTATCTGGAGGTAATCCAGGTAACTCCTCGGGAAAAACATCAGAAAATTCCTTGACAATTCGGATGCCTTCAATATCTGATTGAGATCTCCTAGTGTCCAAAATATAAGCAAGAAACGCCTCGGAACCCTTCCTGATCATCTTCTCTGCTACCAAGGCAGACACAACATTCGTCAAAAATCCACGTCGTTCCCCGATCATTACAATCTTTCGATTATCTGGGGTCTTCAGAACAGCTCTCTTAGTCTCAAAATCAATATTTACTCGATGTTTGTCCAACCAATCTACGCCAAGAATCAAATCGAACTCTTTAAAAGGTAACTCCATCAAGTCAGCCAGAAAAATCTCCCCATTAATCTCAATAGGGCACTCTCTAAAAATACGATCCAACACGATGGATTTGCTTAAGGGACTTTGAACTATCACCGAATGCTCAGTATTCTCAACAGGAATATTTAGACCCTTAGAAACGGAATGTGATACATAGGAATTTGTAGATCCACTATCAAACAATGCAAAGTATGGAACTGAATGAATAGTAACAGTACCTGCAGTCACATTAGGTCCATCACGATCTTGTCGAAGTCTGGCAGTGTAAACCAATGCAGGCTGTCTGGCCTCAGATCTGACTGGACCCTTACTCTGAGATGCTCGGCCTCTGCTAGCCGATCCAGGTGCTCTCTCTTGAGTACGACCACCCGCAGGAGTCTGAACAGTACTTGAGTACGAGCGGGAATACGAGCTGGTGTCTGAACTGCAGTAACTGACATTGGACAATCCTTTATAAAATGGTCACCAGAACCACATTTAAAACAAGTTCCAAATTTTCTCCTGCATTCCCCAAGATGATGTTTCCCACAATAATCACATGTCCGCAAAGATTATAACCAAGAAGATCCACCATGTCTAGAAGGCTGAACAGCTGAAGAACCAAATGCAGCATGTCTGACACTCACACCGCCTCTCTGAAAGGAAACACCCCTGCCTCTTTTGCTAGGATATGCAGAAGAATCAACAGAACCAGAAGGCCTCCTGAATCGATTCTGGGCTCGATCACTATCTCTCTTGTGCTCTATACCCAATCGCTCTATTTCCTCAGCAGTCTTGGTTATCTCAACCAAGGCGTAAAAATTCCTCTCCCGATGGGTAGCGACTCGACTCCTAATCTCATACCTGATTCCATTCTCGAACCTCGTAGTCCATAACAGTCATATTACCCTGCTCCAGATTCTGAAACTCCTGGCGTCGTTCCTGCAGATATCTCTCTCCGACGTAGCGACTCCGGAAACATGTCTTAAAAAGTTCCCATGTTAACTGGTTTCTCGGAATACTACCAGAAATCGATTGCCACCATCTGAAGCTTTCTTTCTTCAACATAGTTAGGGGATTGTTCCTGACTCGATAACGAACACGATGGTGCTTTCAAAACGGCGATCGGAATTCAGACGGCGTCGGGATCGTCGCCGGAAGTTGAGGTTGGGAGAGGGAATTTGGGAGGAATTGGTTTCTGATTTCCAGAAACCAACTCCTGTAATATACACCAAACTTACCTACTTTTCTTGGGCAAATTCAAGGCTTGGTCCCTGAATTTTTTTTGACTCTAAAACAAGCTACAAGTTTTAAAATCTTTCAATTTAGTCCCCAAAAATTTACCAATTTTCACAATTAAAACCTCAATTCTCAATTAAATATTATTTTGAAATTTTCGGGCTATTACAGTTCATATATAAGAGTATATTAGTTTGTAAATTTAATTAACAGATTTCTTTATGGCGACTTTGATTTGGAGATAATTATAATAGGATTTTGTATTTGGTATATATATATATATATATATCAATAAATTGACAGTTCAGAAGATGTATTATAAATATTTCTTAATTGTTTTTGAAGGAATGATACAAATTTTGTAAATCTTTAATTGACACTTATCTTGAAATCTAACTTGAAAGACGCCCTTGTTAAAAAAATGTCTATTTCGTTGCATGTTTATGACGAATTTGCGTGAAAGAAACTTATTGAAAGCGATCAAAGCTGATGAAAACACGGCTGCACATGTAAGATAATATCTGGAAAATGTTAATGACGAATACAAGTCTCTATATGGTTCATGACTCTACTTTTGAAGTTGGTGAGATTGAGACAATTTTGACATTTTCACTGCAGGATACTTCCACTCTTGGTGTACTACATGTGAAAGTTGAGGAGAGAGAGACTGAGAAAAGCAGTCGACAATCACAAAGCATTGAATTTGAACAGCCTGAACGAGGGGCCAATGCGCTCAATATTAACAGGTTGACTTTTTTTATTGATCGAAATATTAACAGGTTATTCTAATTTCAACTATGCGTCAAACATATATATGCATGAGCTGTATATATTTTATATTTTATAGTGGAGGAAACAAACTATTGATTTGACACATTTTAACATGTTTGATATCTGAAACGCTTCTTGAATGAATACAGTGTTGAAAATTAATTGAGCAAGTGGCACCGAAAGTTGCCACTTATCTCCACCGAATTGTGGAGTCAAAGAAAGAAGCTGAAATTATCAAAAGGGCTGCAGAAATTGTTGATTTTTCAACAATGGTAGAACCTCAATTTTAGCCATTGTAAGTTAGGGTATTTATAAATTAGTCTTTAAGCTTCAACTATAAATACCCTAGCTCATTTAGCTTCAAAATCATCCCAAAGCATTCTAGCTTTCTTCAATACTAGAGAGAATTCAGAGAGTTTCTTGAGAGTTGTTTTCTCCTTTTTATCAAGAGAGAATTATCATTGTTTTCTCCTTGGTAGATCAAGAGAGGTTGTAATTCCTATTTTCTCATAGTGAAATTCTTCTACCGTTGCCCGTGGTTTTTACCCTATATAATTTAGGGGTTTTCCACGTAAATTTTTTGTCTCTTTTTATCTTCATTTTTATTTTCTCAAATTATCAGTTGCGATTTTGCTCTATCCGATAGCCGTCTTCTGCAACAATTGGTATCCGAGCTAGATTAGAGTATGTAATATCTGCTTATTGTCTTTGTGGTTGCCACCAAAAGGTGGATCCTCCAACATAAGAAAGTAAGAAGTTATTACCCATTCTTTGAAGGTTCCAGAGAACTATTCACGATAGTGAAATAGTGGGAGCTATCCGTAAACGAAGCAATGGCAACGAAATTTGATATTGAAAAGTTCAATGGGAGAAATTTCTCATTGTGGAAATTGAAGATGAAGGCCATCCTAAGGAAAGACGGGTGTCTAGCGGCTATCAATGAAAGGCCGGTGGATTTCGTAGATGACATCAAATGGAACGAGATGGACGGGAATGCTATGGCAAACTTTCATCTAGCATTAGCAGATGAAGTATTGTCAAGCATCGAGGAGAAGAAGACAGCTAAGGAGATATGGGATCATCTCATCAAATTGTACGAGGCCACATCGCTGCACAATAAAATTTTCCTTAAGAGAAAATTGTACACTCTCCGTATGCCAGAATCTACTTCAGTGACGGAGCACTTAAATACACTGAACACCTTATTTTCTCAGCTTACATCCTTAAGCTGTACAATAGGAGAACAAGAACGTGCTGAACTTCTACTTCAAAGTCTACCGGATTCGTACGATCAACTCATCATCAACTTGACAAACAGTAATGTCACCAGTCTAGTCTTCGATGACGTTGCAGCTGCTGTTCTACAAGAAGAAAATCGGCGCAAGAACAAGGAAGACAGACAAGTAAATCTGCAAAAAGCAGAAGCGTTGACAACGATGAGAGGGAGATCAACAGAACGTGGCCAAAGCAGCAGTCATAAACATGGTAGATCGAAGTCGAGGAGCAAGAAGAATTTAAAGTGCTACCACTGTGGAAAGAAGGGTCACTTGAAGAAGGATTGTTGGAGTCTAAATAAAAACTCCAATCCACAAGGCAATACCGTAAACACTTCAGATGATGGAGATGCTCTATGCTGTGAAGCGTCAACCACCGTGGAAGGCAGAAAAAGATTTGCAGATATATGGCTCATTGATTCGGGAGCGACATATCACGTGACCTCAAGAAGAGAATGGTTCCATCATTAATAACCTGTCTCAGGAGGATCTGTGTATAGTTGCAATGATCATGCCTTAGAGATCGTTGGTGTGGGAACCATCAAATTGAATATGTATGATGGAACAATTAAAGTTGTTCGAGATGTGCGGCACGTGAAAGGTCTGAAGAAAAATTTATTATCCTACGGCTTGTTGGATAATAATGCTAGGAAGATTGAAACATGGAAAGGAATCATGAAGGTGTTCCGTGGAGTGCTTGTGGTGCTGAAAGGTGAAAAGATAGCTGCAAACTTGTACATGCTGAAGGGAGAGACATTGCTAGAAGCAGAAGCCTCTGTTGCCTCATGTAGTTCAGATTTTGCAATGCTATGGTATAAGATAATTGGACACATGTCAGAACAAGGAATGAAAGTCCTTGTGGAGCAAAAGTTACTTCCAGGCTTAACAAAGGTATCACTTCCTTTGTATGAGCATTGCATAACAAGTAAGCAGCACCGGTTGAAATTTAACACATCAAATTCTAGAGGCAAAAGTGTTCTAGAATTGGTTCACTCTGACGTATGGCAAGCACCAGTAACGTCCCTAGGTGGAGCAAAATACTTTGTCTCATTTATTGATGACTACTCCAGGAGATGTTGGGTGCACCCTATTAAGAAGAAGTCAGACGTGTTTTCAACTTTCAAAAACTTCAAAGCGCGGGTGGAACTTGATTCTGGAAATAAGATCAAGTGTTTCAGAACAGATAATGGAGGAGAATACACAAGCGAAGAATTTGATGACTTTTGCAGGAAAGAATGCATCAGAAGACAGTTCACAGTGGCGAACACTCCTCAACAAAATGGAGTGGCAGAACGGATGAACAGAACCTTGTTAGAAAGAACAAGAGTAATGTTAAGGGACGCAGGCCTAGAAAAATCATTCTGGGCAGAAGCAGTCAATACCGCCTGTTATTTGGTGAATCGAGCTCCATCAACTGCAATAGAGCTGAAGACACCAATGAAGATGTGGACTGGTAAACCAGTTGATTATTCAAACCTCCATGTATTTGGAAGTATTGTGTACGTGATGTACAACGCCCAAGAAATTTCAAAGCTGGATCCAAAATCCAGAAAAATGCAAATTCTTGGGCTATGCTGATGGAGTAAAGGGGTATCGCTTGTGGGATCCCACTGCCCGCAAAGTGATCATTAACAGAGATGTTATCTTTGTAGAAGATAAGCTACAAAGAAAAGAAGACAATGACAGCGCTGAAAAGTCAGAGACTACACATATACATGTAGAAAAGGAGTTTGAACAAGGAGATTCTTCTAAAGCAGAACCAGCACATGATGAACAAGAACCAGAGAGTTCTGAAGCTCCAACAACTCGTCAATCAGATCATGTGAGAAGACGTCCCAATTGGCACTCAGATTATGTTATAGAAGGAAATGTTGCATATTATCTTTTAACAGAGGACGGTGAGTCATCAACATATCAGGAGGCAATAAACAGCTCAGATGCTTCACTGTGGATGATGGCGATGCAAGAAGAAATCGAAGTCCTTCATAAAAAATAATATATGGGACTTTGTGCCACTACCACAAGGAATGAAGCCAATTGGTAACAAATGGGTTTTCAAAATCAAGCAAAATGGTGACGATCAAGTGGAGAGGTATCGTGCAAGACTGGTGGTCAAAGGATATGCTCAGAAAGACGGTATTGATTTCAATGAAATTTTTTCTCCTGTGGTTCGACTAACAACAGTTCGAGTAGTCTTGGCAATGTGTGCTACATTGAATTTACATCTGGAACAGCTAGATGTTAAAACAGTTTTTCTTCATGGAAATCTTCAAGAAGAGATTTATATGCTCCAGCCTGAAGGTTTTGAAGAAGACAAAAAGAAGAACTTGGTTTGCAGGTTGAACAAATCTCTGTACGGTCTAAAGCAGGCACCGAGGTGTTGGTATAAGAGATTTGATTCCTTCATTATGTGCCTTGGATACAACAGACTTAATGCAGACCCTTGTGCTTATTTCAAGAGGTCTGGTGATAACGATTTTGTTATATTGCTGTTGTATGTGGATGACATGTTGGTTGCATGACCCAACAAAGATCATATTGAAGAATTGAAGGCACAACTGGCTAGCGAATTTGAAATGAAGGACTTGGGATCAGCAAACAAGATTCTAGGGATGCAAATTCACCGAGACAGAAGTAATAGGAAGATTTGGCTTTCACAAAAGAATTACTTGAAGAAGATCTTGTCACGATTCAACATGCAAGATTGTAAGCCAATTTCTACCCCTCTTCCTATTAACTTCAAATTATCCTCCAGTATGAGTCCTAGCAGTGAAGAAGAGAGGATGGAGATGTCTCGAGTACCGTATGCATCAGCAGTGGGAAGTTTAATGTTCGCTATGATATGCACAAGACCAGACATTGCACAAGCAGTGGGAGTGGTTAGTCGGTACATGGCGAATCCAGGCAAAGAGCATTGGAATATTGTAAAGAGGATCCTAAGATACATCAAAGGGACCTCAAATGTTGCATTATGTTACGGAGGATCAAACTTACTAATCAATGGGTATGTAGATTCTGACTATGCAGGGGATTTAGATAAAAGCAAATATACTACAGGATATGTGTTCAAAGTTGCTGGTGGAGCTGTAAGCTGGGTTTCAAAATTGCAGTCAGTTGTGGCTACATCCACAACAGAGGCAGAATATGTAGCAGCTACACAAGCCAGTAAAGAAGCAATTTGGTTGAAGATGCTATTGGAGGAGCTTGGGCACAATCAAGAGTATGTCTCTCTGTTTTGTGACAGTCAAAGAGCCTTGCATTTAGCAAGGAATCCAGCATTTCATTCAAGGACAAAACACATACGAGTTCAATACCATTTCATTCGTGAAAAGGTGGAAGAAGGGACGATAGATATGCAGAAGATCCATACCAAAGACAACATAGCAGATTTCATGACGAAGGCGATCAATACCGATAAATTTACTTGTTGTCGATCCTCTTGTGGCCTGTCAGAAACGTAAGCAACATGATGGTACAAGATAGAAAGAATGGTGTGAAGATATGATTGTTCCAATCAAATCTTCAAGTGGGAGATTGTTGAAAATTGATTGAGCAAGTGGCACCGAAAGTTGCCACTTATCTCCACCGAATTGTGGAGTCAAAGAAAGAAGCTGCAATTGTCAAAAGGGCTGCAGAAATTGTTGATTTTTCAACAATGGTAGAACCTCAATTTTAGCCATTGTAAGTTAGGGTATTTATAAATTAGTCCTTAAGCTTCAACTATAAATACCCTAGCTCATTTAGCTTCAAAACCATCCCAAAGCATTCTAGCTTTCTTCCAATACTAGAGAGAATTCAGAGAGTTTCTTGAGAGTTGTTTTCTCCTTTTTATCAAGAGAGAATTATCATTGTTTACTCCTTGGTAGATCGAGAGAGGTTGTAATTCCTATTTTCTCATAGTGAAATTCTTCTACCGTTGCCCGTGGTTTTTACCCTATATAATTTAGGGGGTTTTCACGTAAATTTTTTGTCTCTTTTTATCTTCATTTTTATTTTCTCAAATTATCAGTTGCGATTTTGCTCTATCCAATAGCCGTCTTCCGCAACATACAGTAGGATTTAAAATTAATAAATTGCTTCCAAGTTTCAACAAGATCTTTTCTAATGTTCAGTATTCATCTATCTTGGAGGGAAAACTTTAACCTCAAAGGTTCGAATGATATGAACTGGAGGTCTCTTGACTGCATCTAAATGGTGCCGCTTACATTACATATCTTTTTAAATGTCAATTAAATCTTTTCTTTTTGTCCTGTATTTGTTTATCCTATAAGGAGTATTAAACCTCAATGATGCAAATCATTGGGTTGGTGTTTTCATATTTTCATCTAGATTATGTGGCTTACGTTTAGCTGTTGGTTTTTATGGAATTATAACGAAAAATGTGAGTTGATTTGAATTGAAAAGGCATAATATTTGATTCATTACAATGCGTTTATTGTTCTTTAGTTTGTGGTTATCTTTTTGCTCCTTCAGCTTCGCAAGCAGAATTCTTAAGAGTACCCCTTTTCTCTCAGCTTGAGATTCCTCCTCTACAAAAGAATACCTTCAGAAGTTGACAAGCCTTCTTCACCTTCACATGTTTTGGAACACGAAGAGCTTAGTTCTTCCCAAGTTTTGATCAAGAGGCTGCTGGAAGAAAGTCTGGCTAAGCTTGAGGAAGAGGAACTCAAACAGAAACCTTTTGAGAGATGGGAGCTAGGAGCCTGCTGGATACAACACTTGCTGGACCAAAATAATACAGACAAATACAAAGAAACCATCTTGGGAGACGCATAAGAATGAGATGAAGCTTGGGGGACTTGGGTCACCACTTAGGTCACTCAAGAACAAGAAAAAATCAGATGGCAATGTAGGGTCTGGAAATTCAAACTCTCATCCAGATGCTGTTGAAAATGTTACAGCGGCCTTTACTCGACTTAAAGAATCAGGGACTGAAATTCGTCGCAAGGTAATTCTAAATTATTATAGCTTAGAATTCTGTATATTAGAAGCATATGCCTAACATGTCCATTTGTTTGACAGTCTTTCCATGAACTAATTGACTTGTCTCAGAAGTATTACACTGAAGTTGCTCTTCCAAAACTGGTAATGCTGAGGGTTATTTCCTCAATTTTCTGATTGTGTCTGTAGTTAGGTTAGGTTAGGCTTGTACTTCTGGTTCTAGTATTTATCATACAATAACATGTTGCATATTTTGGTTCTTTGGAACTCTCACCAGTTGATGGGCGAACTCTGACCAATTTTATGCATACTAGAGGTCTTCAGATGCGTTCCCTTGGACATGTTGTAAGTGCCATACTCTGACGTATTTTTGGTTATAAATGCTTGCCCTGTACAACTTTATCCAGCTTGAAAAGGAATTCTTGACCTTATTTTTCTTTCTATTTCAAAAGCTCTATCAAGCGGCCCACTTGTTTTCTTCTTTCTCTTTGTATTAGGTTCACCACTTTTATAAGCATAGTTAACTTGTATGTGCTTGTTAGAAACACCAATCCACTGAATTGTATCATAGTTTGTAAGACCGACTTTTATTAATCACCACAATATGTTATTTATTGGGATTTCTTTCCTGATCTTAGGTCAAGCTTTCAGAAAAGCTATCACATGTGCAGTCATATGTAATAAAAATTTCCAAAACAATTTTCAAACTTTAAAAATGAAATCCTCTTTTAAAAAATATGGTTATAATGATAAAATCCAAATCGAGTAACAAATAACATGAAATATCGCAAATTAATTTAAAATACTAGTAAGTTGTGTCAATATAATCCATACGCCAGAGGTGACAGAAAGTATGTCATAAACCAGATATCATTGGGAACACATCATAAAAACTAATATATCAAAACATAGGCACATGTCACCAAAAGATAGACAATTCGAAAGATTGAAACATTACAGTAAAATATAATGTATGGAATGTGTCGATCCTCCAAGTGTTAGGTCTGGTGTGTCTATCCAAAAGTATCTGAAAAAGGGAAAATTCGGGGGAGTGATCTAGGGAGCTCAGTGTGTTCCAATAAGTGTAATATAAAACATACATAAGAGTTCAAAAAAATAGTTCACTAAAGTACTATAAAAGTATTATTGAGGTTTATTTAGAACAGATAACTACCCTCCACCCCTACGCCACAATGCAGTTCCCCGTAATAGAACAGAAATGATTTACCAGCTAGTTAAACCTCAGAGTCTCCAGACACCTACCCAGATTGTACCCCAATAAAATAGTTTTAGACAACACCGGTAAAATTAGGAGATCATAAATCAGACATTTTAAAGTAACAGTAATCCAAAGAACATGACCAGACAATCAGAAATTTCATATCAGTAAAACAGAACTCAAGAAAATCAGTAAACAGAATCATGCTTTCAAAATTAGTTAAAACAGATAAATATAGCACACAAGGAACACACCTCACGAAACGGGTTAGTCTGAGAGGTCAACAAAGCATTGGTCTCACTACGATCAAAAGAAGTACATGATCCTAAATCATATCAGAATAGGGTTACTACCGGAGTAATGTAATGAATAGAGCATTTAACAGACTTATAGAACCATACAAGCAATCACGACTCACGCGGTCGAACGGATCGATAGGAGCTAGGTCGAGAAGTCGTACGGTCAGGAGAATCATGGGTACTTAACATAACCAAAGTCGTAAACCAATCCTCGTCATTTCTTTACAATTCCTTAAACAATTAATTAAAATAACTATGCAAGCTCAAGTTCAAGGGTCAATTCGGAGGCTTTCAGGTTAGAATTTGGCAAAACTGGCTTCGGATTCAGACTCAGGACGTTGAAAACATAGAATAGGACTTTTTAAGAAAAGTTTGACTTTTTGGTCAAAGTCAACCGTCAATCCTGGTCAAGGTCAAAGTCAACGGGTCTGGTCAACGGTCTAGGTCAACGGGTTAACTCGATTCAGTCTGAGTTGACTCTTTGAGTTGAATCAACTGACTCGATCTGAGTTGACTCCATTGACTCGATCTTGGAAAACTCGATGGAAATCGAAGCCTCACATGCGGATAATGCGCATGCGATAGTGATAGGGACTGAGGACGACGACCGATTACTCCTCATTCAATCTCACACAAAAATCAACTAATAACAAATCAAATATTAAGCCGAAATAAGTTGAAATGACCAGAAAAAGAATCAGAGGCTTACCAAAATGGCAGTCGGAGAACAAGCAACGATGGATAAATGAACCCAGTTGGGTTTCAGTCAGAACTGAGCGAGGAATCAGATGGCGGTGGTAGTGTAGCCAATCGGTGTCAGGTTCGGTAAGAAATCGTCAAAAACATAGGCAGATTTAAATTTTCTGACGAAACTTTAATTCATTATCCACGTCAATCGGTGGCGTCTTACGGTGAATAACTAGAGGGGTTTTGATCGGGAGACAGTGGGGAACGTCACGGTGGTGGCGGTACAAGCCACTGTCAGTCGAAGATAGGGTAAACGGAGGGTGAAGAGTTTGGAACAAAAATGGGGAAGGATTTTAGGGATTTTTGCTCTAATTGGGAAAAAAATTGGGGATTTAAAATCCCAACTAAAATCTTAAATGACACTTTTACCCAATCCTATTAGCTACTATAACCCAGCTTAACTGGTTAAAGCTTTAGCGAAGGTTCAAGAAGACTTGGGTTCAAAACAAATGAACCACACATTTAATTTTATTATTCTAACATTAAAGGAAAAAAAAAAGGGGAATTCATGCTTCAAGTCATTGAATAAAAAGGGAGTTTACAAAACAAATCTCAGATTTCTAAAATCTCTCAAATTGATCCTTCAATTAATTTACTTAATCATTAATAAAGCTAAAAAAAATTTCGGGGTGTGAAAACTCTTCAACCCTTAAAATAATTTCATCCTCAAAATTCACCTAAATAGAAAAGATTCAAAAACTTGCAAGGATGACTGTTATTTCAATAAGTTGAGTCAGAGTCTGAGGGTCTCAGGATACAGGGCTCAAAATATAGGAATAGATGCGATCATTATTCAATAATACATGATAAGGAAATACGAGTACCAATAAATATACCTACATACATCTCGGGCTCATTCTGGTCTTCAATACGTCTAGTAGAGAAAATAGCGCAAGTTGTCTCGCCTCAGATAAAATTGGTCCTTCATTATGTTGTGATCGGGCCCTACCATCAGTTCTAGAAACAAATCCAGAAGTCCTACACTAATTTTGACTTCTAGCTGGGGTCTGAACAGAAGCATGAGAATGGGCATGGGTCAAAGTAGATGTACGCTCAGAAGAGGTAGGGTGGGGACAATTCCTAAGGTAATGCTCACTAGACCCATAATGATATTAGGTACCCATATTTTTTCGACACTCTCCTCCATGTCGATTACCACAATACTCACAATTCGATATAAGAGAGAAATGTAAAGAGTCTTCTCAATTAACTGTTGAAGGTGAAGGTGACGCAGACCTTAAACCATTATGACTCCTCTGAGGGGCAACATAATGAGATTTCTTCTTAGGACGGGCAGAAGACTCAGATACACTAGAAGGTCTCCTAGATCGCCCTCGATCTACTTTTTTGCTATCAGGAACCTTAGTTTCAATTTCCTCAATTTCTTTTGCTCTATCCACCAAAGCATCAAACACATCATCCTGATGAGCCACCACCTTCCTACACAACTATATCTGAGTCCTCGATCAAACTTACGACACTTGTCCCTATCAGTAGGAACCATACTTTTACCATATTTCATTTGCTTCAAAAACTCCATCTTGTACTCGGAGACTGTCATATCACCCTGGACCAAATCTTAAAACTGTTGCATCTCTCAGACAGATAACACTCTCTAAGGAAATGTTTCTTGAAGCGCTCCCTAAATAAGTCCTATGTAAGACGGTAGGTCGGAATACTACTCACTAAGAACTCCCACCAAGTGTAGGGATTCCCATCCAACATCGATACAACTCCTAAATATCTCTTATATATTAACCTAACTGCTCCATACGTCTCTCAGTATCGCAAAGCCAATCTTCGACCTCAGTCGAAGTTCCACCAATAGGGCTTAAAAAGGTCCTAACTCCATTCGTAATAAGGGTCTAAGAAATAGACACCTCGGGTACAACACTTGTGGCTCGAACTGCACCCTGAATCAACTGTAGAAATTTTCTACTGAGATTCTCATCCAAAACAACGCTAACAAGCTCGGTGCTAGAATCTAATGCTCCTTTAACCGGAGTAGTCAAACCTATACCAAGAGAAAAAGGCGGATCTGTCGGGGTCCCAGGATCTTGAGGAGTATAAGGATCTGTCAGAGGTGGGGGATTTACATGCATATAATGTAATGGGTCAACAAACATAGTCACTCTACCTCGCCCACAACAAGGTCGACGGTCTCGTCTAGTGCTCATCTCGGAGGGTCTAAAGGTTCACTACATAAGATGAAACCTAGGATTAGAATAGGCATTTGGAGTCCTACACACAATAAAACTTGTAAAAACTTGGTGACATGACATTCATAACTTGTTTTATAAAATATTTCAAAATTATGTTTTTCTTTTGAACCCATCCACAGTCCCAGGTTTATAAAATTCAAAATCTCTTATAACAACTAAACGTAACATGTAGACCTAGCCTATACGACACGACTAGAACTAGCGGATTACAATAAAAAATTCCAAAACAATTTTCACACTTTAAAAATCAAATCTTCTTTTAAAAACATTGTTATTATAATAAAAACCAAATCGAGTAACAAATATCATGAAATATCACAAATTAATTTAAAATACTAGTAAGTTGTGTCAATATAATCCATACGCCAGAGGTGATAAGAAATATGTCATAAACCAGATATCATTGGGAACACATCATAAAAATCAGTATGTCAAAATATAGACACATGTCACCAAAAGATAGACAATTCAGAATATTGAAATATTACAATAAAATATACTGTACGGAATATGTCGATCCACCAAGTGCTAGGTCTGGTGTGCATATCCAAAAGTATCTAAAAAAGGAAAAATTTTGGGGGAGTGAGCTAGAGAGCTTAGTGTGTTCCAATAAGTGCAAAATAAAACATACATAAGAGTTCAAAAAAATATCTTAGTACAGAACTATAAAAGTATTAGTGAGGTTTATTTAGAACAGATAATTACCCTTCACTCGTACACCACAATGTAGTTCCTCATAACATAACAGAAAGGATTTACTAGCTAGCTGAACCTCAGAGCCTCCAGACGCCTACCTAGACATTATCCCAATAGAAAAGTTTCAGACATCACCGGTCAAATCAGAAGATCATAAATCAGATATTTTACAATAACAGTAATCTAGAGGACACATACCAGACAATCAGAAATTTCATATCAGTAAAACAGAACTTAAGAAAATCAATAAACAAAATCATACTTTAAAAATCAGTTAAAACAGATAAATATAGCACACAAGGAACACACATCGCAAAACGGGTTGATTTAAGAGGTCTACAGAACATTGGTCTTGATATAATCAAATTAGAATAGGGTTACTACTAGTGTAATGTATTGAACAGAGTATTTAACAGAGTTACAGAACCATAAGAGCAATCACAGCTCAGGCGGTCGAATAGATCGAGAGGAACTGGGTTGAGCAGTCGTACGGTTAGGAAAATCAATCGTCTTCCTTTCTTTATAGTTCCTTAAATAATTAATTAAAATAACTATGCAAGTTTGGGTTCAAGGGTCAATTTGGAGGCTTTCGGGTTATAATTTAGCGAAACAGACTTCGGATTCGGACTCAGTGCGTCGAAAAACATAAACTAGTACTTTTTCGAAAAAAAGTTTGAGTTTTTTGTCAAAGTCAACGGACAACCCTGGTCAAGGTTAAAGTCAAAGCCAATGGATTTGGTAAATGATCATGTCAAAAGTCAAAAGTCAGGTCAACGGGTTAACTCAGTTCGGTCTGAATTGACTCGACTAACACGATTTGAATTGACTCAACTGACTCTGTCTTAGAAAACACAATGAGAATAGAACCCCATTCATGGCAGAGGATCGTACGGCTGACGGTTAATTACTCCTCGTTCAATCACTCGCTAAAATCAACCAATAACAGATCAAACATTAAGCCGAAATAAGCTGAAATGACCAGAAAAGAATCAAAGGCTTACCAGAATGGCGGTCAGCGAAGCAACGGTGGAAAGACGAACCCGGCTAGGTTTTGGTCAGAATTGAGCGGGGAATCAATTGGCGGTGTAGTCAATCGGTGTCAAGTTCGACAAAAAATCGTCAAAAACATAGGCGGGATTTGAATTTTTTGATGAAATTTTAAGTCCTTCTCCATGGCAAACAATGGGGCCAATCGGTGTAGGATGGGTCAGGTTTTGCTCGGCGTGATACAGTGCTCCGCTTGGTGACGACGGTGCGACCAACAGACGCTTGTGCTGGTTAGAATCGGGAAGAAATAGAGATGGTATTTTTAGGTTTCGATGCACCTTCACAGGGCTCTCCACGTCTATCGGTGGGGGTTTACGATGAATAACTAGAGGGTTTTGATCGGGAGATGGGGTAAACGAAGTGTGACGGTTTTGGAACAAAAATAAGGAAGGATTTTAGGGATTTTTGCTCTGATTGAAAAAATGAAAATTGGGGATTTAGAATCTCAACCAGAAATCTTAAAAGGTACTTTTACCTAGTCCTATCAGCTATAGTAACCCAACCTAATTGGTTAAGGCTTAGGGGATGGCTCAAGAAGACTTTGGTTTAGAACCCATGAACCACGCATTTATTTTATTATTCTAACGTTAAAGGAAAAAGAGGAATTCATGCTTCAAGTCATTGAACAAAAAGAGAGTTAACAAAACAAATCTCAGATTTTTAAAATATCTCAAATTGGTCCCTCAATTAATTTACGTAATAATTAATAAAGCTCAAAAATTTTTGGGGTGTGACAGCCACTGATGTTAAAACTGATAAACTGGCTGTATCAATAGTTTTTGCACTGAACCTGATGCTTGGAGTTCTAAGAATGGAAAACTGCACAAATCTTTCAAAATCCATTCCCTGGTGTGGAAGTGGTTGCAGGTCTTCTTGATGAAGCGATATGAATGGGATATTAGCAACTTAGACTTCAAAGACAATAGGAAATTTGCAATTGTACGCGGATTATGCCAGAAAGTAACATTCAACTGCATTAACTAAGTAGTTCTCAGAAGTTATATTGCTCCTTGTCACTATTTCTAAAATTATGATGCGTAGTTTCATTAGTGTTTTTCTCATGGAAAGAGGGTCACGTATTCCTTGGTCCTCTTCCTTCTTAAATAGACTTTGTTGATGGGTTTTGCTAAAATAGTTAAAACGCAAAATTTTCTGATTAAAATTCAGAATAAGGGATCATTCTCGAAGGCTATGTAGGGTAGTTTGCATGACAAGAGGAAGGCTATGGATCATAAGCTTAATTGCTTGTTACCAAAACTAGGCTGTTGTTGTTGATGAAGCGTGAACACTAAGTTACTCTCTCCTTTGCTTCTTTTAAGTTGGGAGTTGGTTTCAAGGGATTTTGACATGGATTCTCCTAGTCCATTCCAACCATCAGATGTTGCGAGTCTGGTTCCTGGGCATAAGGTGATAAGTAATTTTGAACATTGCTTTTCTTCTTCATCAACTCTGTTTCAGAATTTGTTGATTTTATTATGGTTTTCTATTGTCTTGCATTTTATTTCTCTTCAGCAAGTGGTATGCTCATCTGCTGATGGAAGACAACTTTTAGAATCATCTAAAACAGCCTTAGATAAGGGAAAACTCGAAGATGCAGTTATGGAACCAAGGTAAACTTTCTAATCTGTTATCCTTCTCCATTTTTACCAGGTGATGTGCCTATTATGTGTTTCATCAACTTTATTTTAATATCTCTGGTCTCGAATCTGTTATCCTTCTCCATTTTTGACAGGCTCTTTCTAAGCTAGTAGCAGTTTGTGGTCCATACCACCGAATGACAGCTGAAGCTTATAGCCTTCTTGCTGTGGTTTTATATCACACTGGAGACTTCAATTAGGTCTCACTGTTAACCATGTCTACCTGCAGTGTGTAAATCCATATCATACTAAAATACTAATACCCTAAATTTTTTATAGAAATGTTTACTTCTGTGTATCTAGGGTTTCAATTTGATTTTAAATCAATAATCTATCCCAGTTGCAAGCCACAATATACCAGCAAAAGGCCTTGGATATCAATGAGAGAGAAATCGGACTAGACCATCCAGACACGATAAAGAGTTATGGAGATCTTGTTGTATTCTATTACAGGCTTCAGCATACAGAACTTGCTCTTAAGTAAGTTTGTTTGCATTTCATATGTGGACATTTTCCTGCTTTTATATCAGGTCTTGAAAATGAAGTTTACAAACTAATTTTGGTACCTTGTAGCTATTGCAGTTTATCTTTTAATGGTATCAAATATTAATTATCGATGTTGAAGCAGCTATCTGCACGCTTTCTGGCGGGCCTTTAAATGGATTTAGTGTCTTGAATCCAATTGATCTTCATAAATGAATATAACTAGGTGCATTTTCCTTTTCAAATCTTACTTTTTGAAGCTAATATTATTGTTTGCTTTTTGGCATTGCACGTTCGTGAAGAAATATCTTGTAAGACGGTACCAGGAATTTCAAGTCTTAATTTTCACCTTTCTAGTTAACCTCCTATTCTGAACATGTTTATATTATTGCTGGATCAGATATGTAAACCGTGCTCTGTATCTTTTACATCTTACTTGTAGGCCATTTCGTCCAAATACTGCTTGAACATACATAAACGAAGCTGTATAACCATTTTTTTTTTAGAAAAAACAATTAATTTAAAAAAAAAAACAATTATGACTGTAGCGATGATGGAAGAAGGCCTGGGCAATGTGCATGTTGCCCTTAGATATCTTCACAAAGCTTTGAAATGTAACCAAAGGTTGCTTGGTCCAGACATTTTCAGGTTTTAGTTTCTTATCTTTTTCTTAGTTAATTTCTTTGAGTTCAGCTTTATGATAGTTTTTGTCATATGCATCTATGTTGCTATTTCATGATACATAAACTAAACTTTTCTTATATGACTAAACTAAAGTCATAGCAGAAGTTGTGGATTTTTTGGCTTGAACTTCTCTTTTAAAGGTTGATTGGTTGTATAAAACTAATTGTCAAAATTTACTCAGGATAACAAAGAATTAATTCTTCATATAAGCATTATAAATTTAAGTCATATTGTGGGTGGTAAGACAATGCTTGTCTCATGTTTTTGAGGAAAAACATGTAAAAAGTGCAGGGATCTTAATTTCGATACATGCTTCCAGAAATATGTACCTCTGGCTTCCTTTTATTTTCCTCGTATTTTTTCTTAACAGAGAGAAAACCTTTGAAGGAATAACCCTGTTGTCTGTCAATGTCTCAGACACCGGCAAGTTATCATGCTATAGCAATTGCACTCTCATTGATGGAGGCATACCCTATGAGTGTCCAGCACGAACAAACAACCTTGCACATTCTCCGAGCAAAGCTGGGCCCAGATGATTTGAGTAACCAGGTATCTTTTGCAGTCCATAGATTGAACGTGTACTCCCTTCGGTATATGATTCAGACCCCTCGAAGATTTAAATAATCTGCAACTTAGAGATATGCAGCTACTGCTTCAAACTCTTAGTTCACAGAGCTAATTATAATGGATTGAAAGTTGGCACAAATAGCATCTTGGTAATTTTGACAGAAGTGTATGTGCATCAAATGCATGACTTGAATGAATAGTTTCTGACAGCACATGATACATATGATTATTTCTTAGGGTTGTATTATTCAATTCATCGTCACCAATTTAACCTTTTGATGAAAATCTTGCAGGATGCTGCTGTATGGCTCGAGTACTTTTGAGTCCAAGGCACTTGAACAGCAAGAAGCAGCTCAAAATGGTACTAAAAAGCCAGATGCATTCATAGCTAGCAAGGGCGATTTAAAGTAAAAAATAAATATTCCCTGAGGAGTGGGACTAGGAAATAGTTGATTGTTGTTGATTTGTGTGCAGTTTCCTTTTTTGCTACTTTATGTGCTATTCACATAGTTGGTCCTGCTATTATGTCAGTTGCTTCTCCATCTACCAGCTCAAAATAGAAAATTGCAATCAATGCCTTTGGTTGGGCATTTTTATAAGACTTTAGACTTCACTTGGCTATTGTGGAACCAACATTAACTTCCTCACGAAAGGATACATTTACATAATAAGAAGATAGTTTCCATTATTGAGTTTTAATTGGAGAGTCTCCTAAAAGTCAGCCTTAGGCTCTTTTTCTGTAGTGTACCTCGATTCTTCACCCGTCATGTGGGCTCACCCTATAACACCCCAACCCTTTTTAGTCGTAAACCAGACCAAGAGTGTCACAATAGCTAATCACAAGTTAGTCAGAGTTGAACCGAAACTAAATCAGACTATCAATTTGTCATAACCATTTTTTAAACAATTAAGTTTAAAAAACAATTATGACTTTATATTGAAAAATTGACCATTTTGAATAGAAATCGTCATCGACCTTTGGGCTAGGTAGGTTGAATACCTAAAAAATCATTTAAAACAATTTTAAGGAAAAATCGTTTTTTGAGACAAATTGGTTTGTGTTTACCAAAAATTCGATTTAACGGGTTCGAGAGTCGATTACGCGAGAGAAAAGATTAGCACCCTCACAATGCCCAAAATTGGTACTTAGTCGCTTATATATTGTCGCAAAATGGTGGAAATTATAAATCGAATATAAAATTAGAATATGATCCATTTATTAAAGTTTAATTAATTTGCTTCGAATTAATTATTAGGGAACATTCCTTAATTTGAGAAGAAATCACGGGATTTGCACATCCTCCAATAGGAAGGCTATTCCATTTATTTCTCCTTCATACGAGAAATGGCCCCTCCCCAACGTTATCAAAAAACACAAATCGAATATAAATCGACTATCGATAATTTCATAAAATAAATCATAAAAAACATGTATTGCGTCATTTGAATAAAAAATGAATTATCACTTTTTAAAAAATAAATTTGATTTATTTCGAGTTCACATTTCATTCGAATGTCGCATCGGATCGCACTACTTCGACCAAGCAATGCTTTCTGCGCCCATTCTACAAATAAGTTGAAAATATTCGAATAAATAACATTTAACAAATTATTAAATAAATAAGCATTTAAAAAGGTACATAATATACAATACTGAAAAAAATAAGTATGTAGACATACACATATAAATATTTAATATGACATCGTATGCATAGAAATATTATAGTAAAATATGGTACATGCTAAGTTGGAGGCTAAATACGACAAGCAAACAATATAGGGATCAAAACATGTGAATACAAAAATACAGGGAGCTAATCAGACAATGACCCGAATTTTCAAGCATAAGATGGTGATCAAATTGCATATGAACAAAATTTAGAGTAAATGAAAACACAAATATACCAATTTCAACGACATTGGAAATAGGGGACTAAAATATAAACATGGCAAAATGAGAGTCAAGAAAAAATATCAAATTTCATATATAGCAACAGCAAGTATCAAAACAAAATGAAATAACAATTACATGCCTTATTATGTAATAAATACAGGAATTAAAACTCAATATTCAAAACAACGGGGACTAAACTGGAGATAAAATCCAAGTTAACACCAAGTCAAAGTTAGTGACTAAGATGAACATAGAACTAAGCCCAAGACCTCGAAGCGTAAATTACCATTTTAAGCATTGGTAAATACAAGTGACCAAATTGAATAGTACAAAAAATTAGCAACCCAAATTCTGGATACTTAAACAAATATAATAACAAACATACAGGACTAAAATTTAACATAAAATAAATAAGGAGTTCGAAATAACATAAAGCAAAAATAGTTTCATTAGTGACTGGAATGGAAATGTTACAAACCACGGAGGACCCAAGGTGGAGTTTACCCACACACTAAAGTGCTCTCCAGTCCCCTCCCAAAACGGCGTCATTTTGCATGGCATATATAAGGAAGAATCAAAGCCTAAACTGGTTTACCCCCATATTTTCTTCATTTTCTTGTTTGAAAGAGAGAGAGCGAGAGAGAGAGAGAGAGAGATCTCAAAAGCTTTAACTGGAAGCCATGTTTCCATAATCTGGTGTACCTCCGCCACACCGGCCGTCGTTAACCGATGACAACCGTCATACGTTGGCGCCAGGAAAGTGACAAGAAAACACGGTTCGAAGCGTCTCTTCGTCCTAATTACAAATCCAAGCTTTGTTTTCCTGAAAATGGCTCTAACGCCAAAGATCTAAAAAGAAAAACCTTGGTTTCTTCGACTTCGGCGACCTTTGGAGTTTTCGGCGATCAATCTATGAGTTATGTTTTTTTCACTATATTTTATTCTCTTTGTTCTGTTTTTTTCGAATCATTTCCCATGCCTTTGGTTTCTCTCTTTCTTTTCCGTTCTACTCTTTTTTGGTTCACCAAAAGCTCCCTTTTGATTTGCTTGCTTGTTTTTTATATCTGGTGAAGTTCTTGGGTTAGTGATTGATTTGATTTGACTATGGCAGAGAGAATGATTTCCATATGCCCACTGTAGTTATTCCCGATTTTTTGAGATTTTCCTTTATTATTTTTTAAAGGGTTTCAGATTTGATATATTTTGACTGATGGTGCATGTTTTGTCACTGTTTGGCCAGACTACTGACGGGTGGGGCAATCGGCAGCGATAACAGCAACGGGCGGCGGTGGCAGAAGTAACTCCTTAGGGTTAGGGTTTTAGAAACCCTAGGGTATTGGTATTGGGTCGAGTCAGATCCTCTTGGGTCCTGCAACTGAGCTCCAATCGGGTCTGCTATTGGGATCCAGTCTTGGGTCGAAACGGACGTGTTTGGTTGGTTATGCCTGGGGGTGCTGGGATTGTTTCTTTGTGGACTTGAATCATGTGGGTTTGTACGTTGGGCTTTGTTGGGCATTGGGTTGGGCCTACAAAAATGTAATTATAATATTATATAATAATAATAATAATAATAATAATAATAATAATAATATAATGATAAATTAAAACCCAAACAAAATGGGTGTCTACAGCTGCCCCTCTTTGCACATTCTTCTGTTAACAAGAATAGGGCAAAGACGGTAAGACAACGAGTTTTTTTTCGGTTCTCTCTTTGGCTTTGAAATTTGATATTAAAGATGACATTGCTCCTCTATTTTGAAGAGATCTGGCCACTTTCAGATAGATTATTTGTTGAGATGATGTTGTTCCTTCTCATTGAGAAAATCGGTTCAATCTGGAGAAGATTTTGGAGACAACATGATTCCTACACGTTGAGGAAGTCTGGTTGTCTAAGGATGACACTGCTCCTTCGTGTTGAGGAGAGGAGAAGTTGTTCCTTCTCATTCAATCTTGTGGAGACAACACGCTCATCGAGGAAGTCTGATTGTCTAAGGATGACACTGCTCCTTTGTGTTTAAGAGATCTGGTCGGTGGACGACATTGTTCCTACGTGATGACGACGTCTAGCCATCTTTAGGGGTAATTTGGAGACAACACGGTTCCTACGTGATGAAGAAGTCTGGTTATCTGAGGATAACGTTGCTCCTAAGCATTGAGGAGATTTGGTCTGTGGACGACATTGTTCTTATGTGATGAGGACGTCTACCCATCTTTAGGTATAATTTAGAGACAACACGGTTTCTACGTGATGAGGAAGTCTGATTGTCTGAGGATGACGCTGCTCATACGTGTTGAGGAGATTTGGTCGGTGGACGACACTGTTTCTACATGATGAGGATGTCTAGCCGTCTTTAGGGATAATTTGGAGACAACACGGTTCCTACGTGATGAGGAATTCTGATTGTCTGAGGATAAGATGCTCCTACGCGTTGAGGAGATCTAGTCGGTGGACAACATTGTTCGTACGTGATGAGGACGTCTAGCCATCTTTAGGGATAATTTAGAGATAACGATCTCAAGTGAGATTAAATTTGTTTCAAGAGAAACTGTCTCAGGCGATACGAAACTTTATTTCAAGAGAAACAATCTCAAAGGTTTATGTTTCAAGAGAAACTGTCTTAAGCGAGACAAAACTTTGTTTCAAGAGAAACAACCTCAAATGTTTATGTTTCAAGAGAAACTGTCTTAAGTGAGACAAAACCTATTTCAAGAGAAACTATCTCAAAGGTTTATGTTTCAAGAGAAACGGTCTCAAGCGAGACAAAACTTGTTTCAAGAGAAACAATCTCAAAGGTTTATGTTTCAAGAGAAACTGTCTCAAGCGAGACAAAATTCGTTTCAAGAGAAACAATCTCAAATGTTTATGTTTCAAGAGAAATTTTCTCAAGCGAGACAAAATTCGTTTCAAGAGAAATAATCTCAAAGGTTTATGTATCAAGAGAAATTGTCTCAAGCAAGACAAAATTTGTTTGGAGAACAATCTCAGGTGAGATCAATTTTGTTTCAAAAATTTCTAAATTTTGTGGAAAGTTGTCTTAAGTGAGAAGAAAAACAATCTCAAATGTCATCAATTTTGTTTCAACCGAAATAATTTCAAATTTTTTATTTCTAGGGGAAACTGTCTCAATTGTGACGAAATTTATTTTTAAGAAAACAATCTCAAATGAGATCAGTTTTATTTCAAGAAAATATGTCTCAAATGAGACGAAATGTTGTTTCGAGAGAAACAATCTCAAAGGCAATAGACAATCTGCTCCTGCATATTGAGGAGATCTAGTTTCCTTTGGAAGATCTGATCGTTCACTTCAGGATGTCAAATATGTGGATGAGATTGTTCCTTCATGTTGAGGATGTCTAGTCATAACCAAACTTTTATTTCTTGAAAGATCAATATAAAAATGATGCATTATGAATGATTATCTTGAATGTTTTTATGGATGTCAAGATGAGGTTTATTTCATGTATTTGATTTGATTTTTCTTTTGATGAAAATGACCTTTTGAATTTATCCTCATGAGAGGAGAAAATGATCTTAAGAAAGAAAAAATAGATGATGTTCTCGTGAGAGGAGAAAAATTACGTTTAAGAAAAAAAAATAAGGATTTCAGGGAAAAACTGTCTTAAGAAATACTAGATTGGTGTTCTTAGACGAACAATCTTGAGAAATACGAAATTAGTTCCTCAAAAGAAATTATAAAGGTATCCTCACGAGAGGGGGAAAACTTTTTATTGCATGAGATGATAAATGTATGATGCAAATGTGCAAATTCATGTAACGTGTATGTTTATGTTGATGCATGTTTTCTTTATACATGATAGGAACGACTGCATGAGCAATCTTCATTCTATCCTTGATTCGGTTGTCTTCAATCTTTGTTTGTACCCAGCGTACATCCTTGCAATTCTTGACTCGAGTCAATTTCTTCTTGCCCCAGCAAATTTTTCCCCCTGATAAATTGACTTCCCTTGTGTAGAAATCCAACAAAGCGTTTATCTTTGAAAAGAGGATCCATCATTCCAAGCTTTGGGGAATGTGTATGTACTGCTGCCCTATAACGGAAAATCAAAGGCCACTGCCTGGAGCTGACCACTGTAGCAATTGATGGAATATCATACTGCCTAGGAGAGCCGTGAGACACATCCATGCCAAGAATAATGGTTGGAGCCGTGGAGGAAATCGAAATCGAAATTGAAGGTGTTTTCTCAATTGCTAACATCAAATTCAATACACCATGCAACCATGCCAAACTCTGCATGGTTCTTAACTCTTCCATTGACCAAAAAATAAGAACTTTGTCAGGAAAAAGGCAAAGAATGAACTATGGAGCTTCAAAAAGTTTAAGTTGTTTCCTTGATAGTTTCTTCAAATTCTTACAACATGATAGTAGCGTTTGCTCTTATCGGGCTCTTGACTTACTTTGAATAGATGATCTATCTGAATTGAATATCGAATGAGGCTATTTGTATCACATTGTGTTGAGAAGTTAACAACCCATGGAAAGAAATATTCACCCTTCCTCACTTTTGACCTCAGGGGTTGTAGAAGACAACCTTCATCTTGGGTGAAATTAGAATTAATGGAAACACCACATGATCCCAACATTGGTTCAGTGCCATAGTTATTGGTTCATAAAATATTCGGTAACTTATTCATCCTTTCATGTGGCTTCTGTCTAAATTTTTTAACTAGGGAAACTCTTTGTATGGTGTTCAGAGCTTTTGTATAGTGTTGCAAGGACACCAAAGAGCAAAGCTCAGTGGGAATATAAGTGGGACGTTTTGGCTTGCCAATATTAATGCATGAGAAAACACCAGAATAATGCAACTGCTGTTGATAATGGACAAAATAGACATATATAGTAAACTCCACTATCTCTGCTTTGCCATTTTTTGTCTTCTCATATTTCAGTCTCATTGAAAATAAATATTTGTTCAATTCAATGATCTTGTATTCTTGGAAGACATGAGCCTTCAAAAGTGCCCCAACACTTGTCATTTCTTGCTTCAGTATTGATTCTAAGCATAATCTTCTGTGTTTGAGAGTCACGTGTCAACCACCAAGATCTATTCCAGAGAGATTGTCTTGTTTGAAAATGTTTTTCTTCTTCTTTTTTTTCAAAATTTTGGAAAATATCAATTAAAGAATTTTGAAAAAGGTTTTATCAAAAAATTTGAAGAAAATACTACCCCTTTCTAGGTTTCACAATTGAGAGAAATCATAAAACAAGAGTTCATTAGATATCAAAGAATTAATTTCTCTCTTAATCATTCAAAATTATAGCTCATTGACAAGTTTCAGGATTAAGGATTGGTTTTAGGCTGGCTTCTTATTTTCTAAGGTTTGAGCCATCAAGTCTTTCTTCTTGTTCCTGCTCTTTGAAACATTATACATGCCTCTCATTTCTGGCTTGGCATTTAATTGGGTGCAAAAGAAATGTTGCAACTAGCATAATCAATTGTTAAACCCTTTAGAACTCTTCTATTTCAGTTCTCTGAAATCTTTCATTTGTTCAAGCTTCGTAAACTCCTCTAACAAAGGCAGTGCAGAAATATTGGTCTAAAAATGAAATTCCTGAGTGCTCGTGTGAATTTGACTATAGCAGGTGTTCCTTAACTCCTTTACGCCATCTTCATTGAAATTCCTTATTTAGTAAATTCGATTTAATTTGTCATTGCTTGGCTAGCTAATTCAGCTTTATTGTACATATATATATATATATACATATATATATATATATATATATATATATATTGCCTTTATTTGGCTAGTTGAAGGATTCATTTCGTCACAAAGTCTTTGACTTGACAATCACAGTGGAGTAAACACCGAATTACCAAGTACCCGATCAATGTCATGGTTTGAATGTAATCTATTCATAAAACCAGGGCTTTTGAGTTTCCTCTATAACCAATTGCTTTAGTGGAATAACTCAGCTTTATTGTAAACATATATGATTATATTTTGGGTATATAGATTCCATTTCTTAAGCTAGTCAATAAGAACCTGTTATAGTCCAAGTGTTGTTGAAAGTCAGAAAGTCTCATCCTTAGAGTTCAATTTCCAAGCAACTGACCCAAACTAGATTCACCTACTCAACATTCCATCTGTGAAGATCGTGATAATCATTTAACATCATCAATAAGTGGAAACCAATCATCTTTGCAATCTCTTACATACCTAAATGCCAAGTTCTTAATTATCTCTTCATGCGAGGAGAAACCTAGATTAGTCCCTGCAAGAAAAGCGTATGTATTTTGGTGTATCATCTAGAGTAAGATTTAGGGTTCTTATTTTACGAGGTTCAATCTTTTCACCTGCCCAGATGCCATAATCTTAATTCTCAAGAGAGCTTTTAAGTCAAATGATTTCAAAAGAACTACAAGATTAAAACTCGTTCAATTATTCACAACCTTATAAAGTGATATTTTATTTAAAATGTTTGAATGTCAAATGATTTATACATATTTAAACGTAAGAAGAAATAGAGAAAAACAAATTCAAACAAGATGAAATGCTTTTGATGCAAGCACAATAAAAATTCTTGATGGATGCCATAGCCCACTCATGATCAGAATGCCCTATCATTCATTAAACGTCCATGCCCTGAATTAATCAAATTTTAGACCTTACTTCAATGCCCCACAGTTCTCAATGGAATGTCTGGAACTTCCTATGTGATAAATGCATACCACATCAACATCATAGACCTCAGGATATGGGGACTCTTTCGGCTTAGACTGAATGGGAGTCACAAGACTCATCTTAACCAGCGTGGAAGTAATTCCTCATAGGTTATTGGAATTGGATGAAATTGACTCTTTTCTTGGATTATCCTATAAGGCTCAGCCCTACGGCTGGCTGAGTAGGCTCCCACCGTACTAATTTCACCTTCTTCTTTTACTTGTTCAAATCTTGCTTCTACTCTCAATGTGATGTCACGTGATTAGGATTACAGCCATCGAATCATCCAATAATTAACCCCCATATTTTCATGAATGATGCATGTGAAAATGTTTAAATAAATGCATATGCAAAATGAAAAGATGCAAATGCATATGTGAAAAGTGTTGATCCCAACAATGAATATCATAGAATAATTTTTATCAGAGATAAAAATCTTCACATTACAAGATAGTCCATTTTACAGACATGTTCTCGCTTGGACGCTGAGTCTGAAATGGGTCGATTCCTCGTCTCATATTTTCTTCCTTGAAAATTATGCCCCTTAAGTGCTCTATAACCTACCTCGGTTAATGCCCCTGCGGTGCTGAAGTCATGTGTCACTCCTTGGTGATTAGTGGTGGAATGGCCGTAGATAACAATTTTCTACTGGATTAGTTCTCGGATCAATGGATCATCTTTCCAGTCTCGAATGTTGCATGATCTTCAAGCATGTTTCCTTCTTGTAGTCTCTAAACTTTTTTTAGCCCTCGGTGAATATATGTGTATGCGACTGCTTGATTGAAAACTTTTATCTCTCCTTGTGAAAATTTTCACTTAAATATTCCCTTGGGAATCAACATTTCGCATTATGTTATGTTGATAAAATGCAATGCAAAAATGATGAAAAATGACACAAAAAAAAGAAATGAGTTAGTACAAGTAAGATAATTGATACAGATAAAAGTTCTATTGAGAGATGAATATAACACCTACCCCATCATGGTATCTACCCAAGCATGCTTTTATTAAATAGCAATCCTACCCAGACATGCTTTCTACCCAAAATGATTTATTTTCAAGAAATTGATCCTAACCGCATATAATTTCTAGTTAGCATGCTTTTATTAGAAAAGAATTAATATATTCTACGAACTTAAAGAAAAGGTAAAGGTTTAGAGTCGTTGCTTCTTCGTGTACACCTATTTTGGTACCTAGGGTGATCGTTTTACGGTTTACTATATGCATGATTTCAACTCTATGAAGAAAGGGTACTCGAATTGTCCTTTCTATCGGTGCCCCCTTAGGCTGTCAAACCCTCGATCCTCATCCATTACATGTTTCGAACGGAATGAGTTCAATTCGAGGGGATTCACTTCCTTATACCCATACGAGGAATAAATCCCTACGAAGGTATAAGGCATGTGTATCCTAGGGATTATTTGCTAAATCTCATATGAAGAATAAATTCTTACGAGAGTAAAGCATTCACCCCTACTTACTTGGAACGAAGCTCGAGTATAGAGCTCATATCATGCAAAATCATGTGAGGTGTGTGCGAAGGAACATACAAACCTTTGACTAAAAATCGAAAAAGCAAAAAAAAATCTCAATGGAAACTTTGACAGAGCTGAAAACAAAAATTAAATCGTTTGTATGAAAATTAAAAACAAAGAAATTAAAACTTCAATAAATGGATCATAAATTAAATATAGACTCAAATTCGTAATTTCCACCATTATGACAATGTGTAAGCGACTTACAGCCTAACTCTAGTTCCCAGTGGAGTTTCCAAGTTGTCATAACCATTTTTTGAAAACAATTAAGTTTAAAAAACAATTATGACTTTATTTTGAAATTTTACGATTTTGAATTAATTTGAAAATTTTGAATAAGAGTCGCCATCGACCTTTGGGATAGGTAGGTTGAATATACCTAATAACATCCTTTAAAACAATTTTAAGGAAAAATCATTGTTTGAGACAAAAATTGGTTTGCATTTACCAAAAATCTGATTTAACGGATCTGGGAGTCGATTACACGTGGGGAAGGATTAGCACCCTCACAGTGCCCAAAATTGGTACTTAGTCACTTATATATTTTCACAAAATGGTGGAAATTATAAATCGAATATAAAGTTAGAATATGATCCATTTATTAAAGTTTAATTAATTTGCTTCGAATTAATTATTAGGGAACATTCCTTAATTTGAGAAGAAATCACGAGATTTGCACATCTTCCAATGGGAAGGCTATCCCATTTATTTATCCTTTATACGAGAAATGCCCCCTCCCCAATGTTATCAAAAAGTACAAATCAAATATAAATCGACTATTGATAATTTCATAAAATAAATTATAAAAAAGCATGCAGTGTTTCATTTGAATAAAAACAAATTATCAATTTTAAAAAATAAATTCGATTTATTTCGAGTTCACATTTTGTTCGAATGTCATATCGGATCGCACTACTTCGACCAAGCAATCTTTTCACTTCCCATTCTACAAATAAGTTTTCTTGAAAATATTCAAATAAATAACATTTAACAAATTATTAAATAAATAAGCATTTTAAAAGGTACATAAATATACAATAATGAAAAAAATAAGTATATAGACATACACGTATAAATATTTAATATGAAATCGCTTGCATAGCAATATTTACAGTAAAATATGGTACATGCTAAGTTTGAGGCTAATATACAACAAGCAAACAATACAGGGATCAAAACATGTGAATACAAAAATATAAGGAGCAAATCAGACAATGACCCAAATTTTCAAGAATAAGATGGCGATCAAATTGCATATGAACAAAATTTTGAGTAACTGAAAACACAAATATACCAATTTTCAATAACATTGGAGATAGGAGACTAAAATATAAACAAGGAAAAAAGAGAGTCAAGAAAATATATATATAAAATTTCATATATAGCAACAACAAGTACCAAAACAAAATGAAATAACAATTACAGTCCCTATTATGTAATAAATACAGGAATTAAAACTCAATATATTCAAAACAGTAGGGATTAAACTAGAGATAAATTCCAAGTTAACACCAAGTCAAAGTTAGTGACTAAGATGAACACAGGACTGAGCCCAAGACCTAGAAGCGTAAATTACCATTTTAAGCATTGGTAAATACAAGTGACCAAATTGAATACTACACAAAACCAACAACACAAATTCTAAATAGTTAAACAAATATAATAAAAAACATACATGACTAAAAGTTAACATAAAATAAATAAGGAGTTTGAAATAACAGAAAGCAAAATAGTTCATTAGTGACTGGAATGGAAATGTTACAAACCACGGAAGACCCAAGGTGGAGTTTACCCACACGCTAAAGTGCTCTCCAGTCCCCTCCCAAAACGGCATCATTTTGCATGGCATATATAAGGGAAGAACCAAAGCCTAAATCGGCTCACCCCATCATTTGCTTCATTACCTCGTTTGAAAGAGAGAGAGAGAGAGAGAGAGAGAGAGAGAGAGAGATCTCAAAAGTTTCAACCGTAAGCCATGTTTCCAGAATCTGGTGTTCCTCCGTCACATCGATCGTCGTTGACCTATGACTTCTGACGTTGATTCAATTATGGTAGAGGGAATGATTTCCCTATGCCCACAGTAGGTATTCCATATTTTTCTGGATTTTCCTTTATTATTTTTAAAGGGTTTCAGATTTGATTTATTTTGACTAATGGTGCAGGTTCTGTCACTGTTTGGCCAGACTGCTGACTTCGGCGAGAGCAATCGACGGCGATAGCAGCAACAGGTGATAACTCTATAGGGTTAGGGTTTCAAAAACCCTAGGGTGTTGCTATTGGGTCGGGTCAGATCCTCTAGGGTCCTGCAACTGGGCTCTAGTCGAGTCTTCTATTGGGTTCCAGTCTTGGGTCGAAACCGGGCGGGTTTGGTTGGTTATGCCTTGGGTGGACTAATGGTCAGGTTCTGTCACTGTTTGGCCAGACTGCTGACTTCGGCGAGAGCAATCGACGGCGATAGCAGCAACAGGTGATAACTCTATAGGGTTAGGGTTTCAGAAACCCTAGGGTGTTGCTATTGGGTCGGGTCAGATCCTCTAGGGTCCTGCAACTGGGCTCTAGTCGAGTCTTCTATTGGGTTCCAGTCTTGGGTCGAAACCGGGCGGGTTTGGTTGGTTATGCCTTGGGGTGATGGGCTTGTTTTTTTGTGGACTTGAATCAAGTGGGTTTGTATGTTGGGCTTCGGGTTGGGCCTACAAAAATGTAATTAGAATATTATTAATAAAATTAATAATAATAATATAATGATAAATTAGAACCCAGACAAAAACGGGTGTCTACACAATCAATTAAAAAATCAAACTCATATTTAGGGACAAAATTATCAAACATATCAAATATATGAACTCCTTGACATTGCATCTCATCAAACGGGGTAAAAAAAATGCAATTTTTAACAATTAAGGTCTATTGGCTTCAAAACCAATAGGTCAATTCCGATACCTATCCTTTGAATATCGAAATCTAGTGTTCAAGTTTGATACTTAAAAACCATACTGGATTTTCGAAATCGAAACTGAACCCCTGGATTTTGATGCCTAAATTCACAAAGCTTTCAAATTAGTCCTTGAATCATTATTTTCACTAATTTCTTTATTTTCTCTTAATACAATAAATACCAACTAATGCATACAATATCCAAATCCCATAAAATTCCACCAATAAGTCTTTTGGTTCAATAGCAATCAAATCCTTTACTTTTGCTTCCTTTACAACTTGGTCCCTAGACTTCAATTTAACACTTCTCAATTTTCAATTTAACCCTGCATTGAACTATCTTTTAACCAATCCAACTAATTCAGTTTAGACATATTCCCCAATGATTAAAATTAAAATTTTTAATTTATTTTTTTTGGATCATCGAACACGGAAAAAATGGGTTCAAGAGTTTGGGGATGTTACACACCCTACGCATATCCTTGTTCTACACACAAAAGAAACAAAACAAAACCTGCCCATCACGTGTACTGGCTGGTGGGACCAAACTACGTGGCTTATTTGTGCCCTCCATATTCTTGTTTTGAATTTTTTTTCTTTATAGGGTAAACTACATTGACCACCTAATTATAGTTCTTTTTAATTTTGACTATTAATTTTGAATTTTTATCAATCGGGTCCTAAACTATTTAAATGCATCCATTTATTTCACTTGTTATTAACATTTGACGGATGTGATATCGTGGCTAGGGCTGTAAAAAGCTGACCCGACCTACAAAACTGACTGAAACTGGCTCGAGTCAAACTGTTTTTAACCTGCACTATAGCTATCCGAAACCGACTCGAGTTGGAACTGGTGTTTACCTGAATCCGAGTTGGACCTGGAAATTGTGGATCTAAACCCGACCTGAGAACGACATGAACCCGAATTGAACCGAAAAAATGATACATGAATCCGACTTGCATCCGACTGATATGAACCCAACTCGAACCGATGTTGACCTGGTAAATAACTGATATTACCCGACATATTTTCAACCTGACCTGTTTTTAATCTAACTTGTAAATGATCCGACTTGTTATTGATCTGATCTGATATTTATCTAACTTGACATTTACCTGACTTATATATTACCATGGATGAAATTATAATATTTTAATAAAATTATGAGTTTTTGAGTTTATGATATAATTAAAAAATTAATATGATTAATTTTAAATGTTTAATGAAATATGTATTATATGAAATTAATAAATAGACTTATTATATATTTAATAAAATTAATAACTTTATTAAATGTAAATTATATAAACATGATTAATAAAATATTGGCATTGAACAATGATTAAATGTAAATTAATATAGTTTAATTTATTTAAATTATATAGTTTAATTTATGTAAAGAAAAATAATATTAATAATGTAAGTTTTATGTAATATATATTGGCGTTTTACATTATTAGTACATAATTTTGGCAATGAAATGATAATTTGATAATAAATGAATATGGTATTGAATGTGTTAATTCTCTAAAATATAATATAAACTATACATTTTAATTTTTGTAAAGAAAAATTATCTAACAATTATAACATACATAAAACATGATATAAAAGATAAATATAATTGATAATAATAATTTAAATAACATTTGATTGAGTTATTCAAGTTGAATACAATAAAATGAAAAAAAATAGTTTTTTTTTAAGCTCTCAGATCTTATAAAAAAAATTTATAAGGTTAAAAGCCTAACTTTGCTACCATAAATTTATTCATTGAGCTTTTGTATCGAAATAGCTGTCAACATTGTTAAATTACGAGCAACTTTTAAAGCTACCAACATAATTTAACATGAGTAGCTATTTCAAAAAAAAAAGACAGTTTCAACATGAGTAGTGTGTTACATATTGCATATTATATATGTTACATAGTATATACTATATAGTTTGCATGTTAGTGAGTCCGTATTAAATAGGGTAGCCCATTTTTTTTCTTTTAAATAATAAAACCCAACAACTAGTCCATTACATTGTTTTTTTTCAAGGCTCAAATATTAATCCATGTACTTTTTACAAATATAAATAATAAATAAAAAAATAAATCCCTAAATACATTTGCTTTAGGGGAAGTTTGCTTTGAAATTCAAAAAGAGACAAAGCATTTAATTTGGTTCATCTTTCGAGGAGTCCACATCATCAATCCAAGGCAAAAGAAACACAACAAATCTACACCCTTGATGAGCTTTGATCCAAGGATAGCCATTTCTTGGATCCATGTGAAAAAAAAAACACAAATGTATATGGACACTTGGATGGGAAATTTAATATAATGGCTCCCATGAAGCCATGTCATCAATCCAAGTGCACCATCAAGGACTAATCTAATATAGTATAGTTTATAAATTATAGTTAAAATAATTAACATTAATATAAACTATATAGTAAATTAATATAAACTATAATTTATAAATTATATACTATAGGTTATAAACTATATAGTACACTAATATAAACTATTGTTTATAAACTATAGGTTACATATATAGTTTATATAACATATAAATAGATTGTATATATACATATACTATAGGTTATATATATATATATATAGTTTATATATACTATACATAGTTTATACATACATGTACTATAATTTACATATATAGTTTACATGTATACATATACTATAGGTTACATATATTAACTGTTGTTTATAGACTATATGTTAATGTTACATATATAATTTATATAAACTATACATGAATTATCAACTGTTTCTATACATATATAGTTTATATAATTTAGGGTTTAGGGTTTCTATAAATTATATATTTTATTACTTTATATAGTTTATGCATAGTGTTCTATAAATATAATAATCTACTTATAAGTTTTATATATATATATATAGTTATATATATATATATAGTTTATATATACTATAGTTTATACATACATGTACTATAAGTTACATATATAGTTTACATGTATATATATACTATAAGTTACATATATTAACTATTGTTTATATACTTATTAACTATTGTTTATATACTATAGGTTAATGTTACATATAAAATTTATATAAACTATTGTTTATATAAACTATATATGAACTATCAACAGTGTCTATACATATATAGTTTATAAAGTTTAGGGTTTAGGGTTTAAGGTTTCTATAAACTTTATTACTTTATATAGTTTATGCATATTGTTTCTATAATATATATATATATATAATCTATAGATTACTTATATTAGTTATACATACATATATATACTATATTAATATAAATTATAATATAAACTATATACTTTTATAGTTTATACATATATAGTTTATATACACACACACACACACATATATATATATATATATCATATATAATATATCTATATATTATATTATAATTTATACCTATATACTTTTTATAGTTTATACATATATTTTAATACATAATTTAATATATAGTTCATATAAACATCATTTATATATAGCTTATAATATTTATAATTTATAATATAAATATAGTTTATATATAAACTTATATTATATAAATTATATACTTTAATACTTTAATAGTTTATATAATTTACACATAGTTCTTAATAAATTTTACAGTTTATATATAACTAATAATTTTTAATGTAAACTATTTATAGTAATAATATACTTAATATCTATATATATAAACTATATACATAAATCTTATATATTATATATTATATATTTATATATAAATTACATGGCTTATTAATAAAATACATGTAAACTACATATAAACTATATATATTATATATTTGTCTTTATATATATATATTATAATTTTTTTCAATTTTTTAAATGAATGCAATTTACTATATTCTTTATTATTTCTTCACATTTTTCATTAAGTTATTTTAATTTTAAGTCTTTCACTTTTATATGTATTAAATTTAGTCCTTAACTTTATATTTGCATCTTCATTTAACCCATTGTTAGTTGTTATTTATATTTTTGTAACTGGCCCATAACTTTTTAAATAGTTATAATTTAGTCCTTTTTATAGAATTTAAACCTCACATTTTAAATTTATTTCGATTTGGCCCCTTACCTATGTGTGTTGTTTAATTTATATTTTAAAATTTTATTTGTAATTTTACATTTCTTCAATTTTGTCCTTAAATTTATATTTTTTACAAAATTGATGCATGATTTTTTTTTTGTAATTTACTCGAAGTCATATACAATTACAACTTGCAATTCAACAATCACGAAAGATGACAAAATAATTAATCCAAAATTAAAAACGACCCGACCTGAACTCAATATGTTTCCGGTAAACATCCAACCTGAATTTTATCTGTCAATGATGTGACCCGATCTGAACGAGATCCGACTGAAGTCCACCTGATCTTGAATTAACCTGGTCTTTATCTGCTTCGAACCTGAATTGTTTTAACCAGAACTGACATTGATCCGAACTGAAAATGACTCGACCTGAACCCGATCTGGATCTGGTGTCAAATCAACCTGAAAATGACCCGAATTGATTTGACATGTACTCGACCTGATCCGAGTCAAACCATCAAATTAACCTGACTTGACATGTAGCTGATTTTACCCGATCTGCCTAGATCCGACTGAAACATGCCCGATTACCTGATTTTACAGCTTTAATCGTGGCAGTTAATAAAATTAGTAGAATTACACATTTAATCACTTTTAGTTATATTCTCTATCAATTTATCATAGTTTAATAAATTAAAATAAACTCAAGTATCGAATTAAATGATGTCATGTATCATTATTTAATTGAAGGATTAAATATAATATAATAAATAGATATATTCCACCAATTAGAGGGTGGCAATCACCCTCAAGTGGAACGAAAATTAAGAACGAAGAAATAGGAGGGCTATGGGAATCGATCTCGTGTTTGATGGGTGAAAAAGACAAAACTTAGCCACAAAGGCAAAGCTGATGACAAATATTAAGAAAGACTAAGAATCATATATGTGTTGTTTCTTTTTGTAACCTTAAATTCTTTTCTTTCTTTTTTTTTGGATAAACAAAACAATTTTTTAACTTTTCCTTAACTTTACAAAATATTTTTTAACTTTAATTTTTTTAAATTTTATCTTAACTCTAAAAAATATTTTTTAACTTTATTAACTTTAGAAAAATATTTTTTGACTTTATCTTAACTTTAAAAATTATATACCACTCTTAAGATAAAATTAAAAATATATATTTTAAATTTAAGATAAAATATATACCACTTTTAGTCCATTTTTTTAAACCACGCTTAAGATAAAAAATAATGTTTTTAAAGTAAAGATAAAATTAAAACTTATTTTTTATTTTATCTTAACTTTAAAAATTATATACTACTCTTAAGATAAAATTTAAAAATATATTTTAAATTTAAGATAAAATATATATCACTCTTAGTCCATTTTAAACCACTCTTACGATAAAATTAAAAAAAACTCTTAGTCTATTAAGAGTGACTAAATGTGTAATTATTGTCACACCCCAATTTAGGGGCTAAATTTTAAAAATTATAAAGTATTGAATTTAATGGGTATTTTGGAAGAAATTGAGGATTAAATTATAAAATCGTAAAGTTAACAGACCATTTTAAGAAGTGTAAGAAACTTAGTGACTCCTGAATTTACTCATTTTTCTTTAGGTGAGAATTATAAACTCTCACCCGTATGTTTTATGCATAACATTTCCTCCATTTTCTCTTCCCCTCAACCCTCTTTTGACCTTCGATTTCTCCACTGTTCGGCCATCGTTCGACGATCCAAAACCACCATTGTGTTCGTTGTCGACCGAAGAACAAAACCCTTCAAACCTCTCATCGTGAATCAGCGTCGTTTGTCGTAAATCTCAATTGGAAGTATCATCGGTTTTAACTCAATCTCTGTTGGTTTTCTGTCAATTCACGTCGATCCGACCACCCGTTTTCGACACCTCCCGCACCATCGTGTTCCTTGTGTCGTTCTGAGTCCACCGGTGTCCATCGCGTCTCCGTCGTCACCGGCGCGTGGAGGGGTGAGGAAGTCAAAGTTTCCGACGTGTTGAAATCAAGCTCTCCACCGTTCAAAATTTTGAACCGAGCTTGGTAAGTGTCTTAAAATCGCTTAAAATAATTTTAGAAAATTTTATGTAATTTTTAGGACCCCGGAGGACTGTTTACGCGCCCCCACGTTCCTCCCCTACGCGTAGGGGAGCTTCGAAATGGTTGGGGCAGCTTTGACCCGTTTGACCCGACCCGACCGACTCGTTGACCGTTGACTTTGACCAAAAAAGTTAAAATTTTTGAAAAGTCATTTTTAAGTTTTTCGACGTCCTGGGTCCGATTTCGAAGTCTGTTTTTCCAAATTCAAACCTGAAAGCCTCCAAATTGTCGATCAAACCCGTTGACCTTTACTTTGACCAAAAAGTCAATTTTTGAAAAGACATATTTTATGTTTTTCGACGTTCTGAGTCCAATTCTAAAGTCCGTTTCGCCAAATTCAAACATGGTAAGCTGTTTTTCCCTGATTTATCACCCGATTCGATCTGTTTTTCGTAATTAAGCTCCGTTTTTTTATGAAATTTCTGTTGATATGTATTCGAGGAATTATTGGAAGTTGATTTCAAGATCGAGGACGTTTGAATGGAGTTAAATGGTCGATCAATATGGCATGGAAATCGAGGTAATACATTACTACCTCTTTATGCTTTATGAAACATGTTGATAATGGATAAATGCATGAATGTATATAATTGGTCTATTATGTATGTTTGATTATGGATGGATTCGAACCGAATACAGTTTAAGTGATAAATTAGTTAAAATTCTATTGAATTACAAGTCCTGTGATTAAGTGATAAAAAAAGCAGTCATGCATATGTAAATTATAATTTATCTCATTAAAGGTACTTAGATGATAAATTATGAGAATTCTTTGATTAGGTAAAATTACGAAATACCCTTATGCTGTAATAAGGACAATAATTGACTATGGAAGTTGGATAAGAAATTTTAAAGACATATTGATATGATGAAACTACTGATGTGTACAGAAAATACTGGGTTTGCTTAGGAAATTTGGATAACCGATTTCTAAATCCAAGATGGCTTGTACAAGATACTAGAAGTTTTTGTTAAGGAATAATTTAAAGTTTAGAGATTATCCGGGAAAGCGATTAAATTATAATTATCTTTGTTAAGAGTTTTAATACTGAAATTATCTGGTTAGGAAATTACGAAAAATGCCCTTAAGAGGTAAAAATAGTCCGAGTTGACCATGAACGAGAAAGTACTTTGAGGATTCATATTTAACTTGATAAATTAAGATCATGTATTTGCATAGAAAATTCCTAGTAACCTATTGTAACATCTGAGAAGGCACTTGACCCGAAAATCTTTGAGTTATAATAAATACCTAATAATAATTTATCGAGGGTGATATTTTGTCAGAATAGTTCGAAGGGACTGACATAAATGATAAGTTTGAATTTAATAATAAGATCAGACGGAATGAATTACTGTAATACAATGGATCTGTAAAATGACCAAAATACCCCTGAAATGGAAATGACCAAGAATATCACCAAACTCGGGAATGGTTGGATATCCTCGAGCTCTGAAATTAATGGAAATAAAACTGAGCATCAGAATGACCAAAATACCCTTATGGCCATATTAAGTAATTGTCTTGGGTTAATTAAGGAATCCAAGTAAATATGAGTGTTGTACTACCCTTAAAAGTTATGGAACACAACTTAAGTGAGTCGATCAACCTTAATGGTATGTCAGTACCTGAACAACATAGATATTACTTGAATGCATGTTTGTTTTGTCAAGTTTGGTTTGATGATAATTTTGGAAGTATTCAGCTCAGCTCAACTCTAGATCACATTCAGTACTAAGAATTGGATATTTGTTCTACAAATCAACCATGAAGACTGAACTGAACTGAACGAAAGTACAATATGTATCTGAAATTCAGAAAACGTCCGAAGTACTTTGGAAAACTCTGAAGTAACCAGGATAGACTTGACTGTTAAATGAAATAAGTAACCTCAATGATTGAGGATTAAATAAGTTATTTGGATGAGTCTGGAAATGTTAATGAACATACATGATGTAATGTTCTTATGGGTCATGAACTACAAATCAAGTACATCAGCATTTCATGATATCGTGGAAGCGTGAAAATAAATAAAGAGCATTGGAATATATGTTAGTTTCATTAAGATCCATTCAGTGATGATTCCGAAGATGATCTATGGATAAGTATTTTTCGTATTAAAAAGTAAATACTCTGGAAGGACAATGAATTGACCAGTCGACAAGCATTAGTTCTGTGAGTTATTCATCTGGAGTTGTTCATAATTCAATCAATCGGCATAGATTGTAAAGGTTCTGAATCTTCGTTCTCCCTTAACAGCTCAAACAACTCTGGGCATATCTAAAAACACAAGTAACTCATATGTAAAGGATTCTGAATACCCTTATGATTACGTTGAGCTTCCGAAAAATGTCCGAATAAGATATGATCATGATAAATCATATTTTGAATAACTGATGATTCTTAGTTAATGAACTCTTCCAATAGTGTTTCTAACTTCTGACATTCTATCGGTAAACTGAAGACCTGTGTTTCTCCGCCCGATAAGATAATCCAATATCTCTGAATAATATCTGGAAACTCTAGTGTGTTCTCTACTCATATGAATATTTTATCTGATTTCTGATTTGAATTATGTTCTGATACATGACCTGAATTATGTTCTGATTTCTGATCTGGATTCTGTTATGATATCTGATTTGAATTCTGTTTTGATTTCTGATATCTCTGTTTACCGACGGAGAAATATTTTATTGGGGGGTTTATTGTTGGAGGAAGTATATCTGCAGGCTTCTCGGCTGTGTGCTCAGGGCCTTACTGGTTGTGCGGGGTGTATGGTTCTGGGGAACCTACATAAACAGATTGTGAAAGGATGGGGATAGTGGTCATGTTATATATATATATTAAAAGATCTATATCTTTTTACTGGTTTTACGGGAACACACAAGATAACCTATACTGATCTCCTAAACTCAGTCATCCGAAATATTTCTTTGAACTCAAAGCTCACTTTCTGTTACTACCTGAAATATCAGTAGGATTTTCGCTAAACATAAAAATCTGTAGATGTATGAACCAATAAGGAAATATATGTTTATCTGTATCTGCACGTTCTTCAACATCATCTGGTAGTTCTGTATTACTAAGCTTTCCAAAGCTCAATTTGTTACTCACCTTTTCAGGTTAAAAGAATCGTACCAGTACATTTATCGACATCAGTAAAGAAGTTCTTATGGCGCTGCTTGCAGGGTGGTACATGTGATTAGGGGGCATGTAATTGTATTTTGTTTTATATACAAGTCTGAAAACCTGTTTTTATTTCTGAACACTGATAAATCATTTTATGAGTTACATGTTTTAATAAAACTTTTAAATTTTCCGATATTTTTACAGTGGGTCGCTCCGGTGGCCATAATGTGACACTCCAGATCGGATCATATTACCCGTATCAGTTTGAGGGGGTTACAATTATGCCTATTTTATTAACTACCACATCATCACTTCCGTCTAATATTAACGGCAGGTGGGTTAATTGAATGCATTTAAATAGTTGAGTGACCTGATTGACAAAAATTCAAAAATGGTGGTCAAAATGAAAAGAGGCTATAGTTAGATGGTCATTAGTATAGTTTATACTATTTTATATTATTACTTTCTTTGTCTTTATTTGACTGAGCTTTTCTAGCTAAAAAGAATCTGAAAGGCTGTTCTAATGGTTAAAAGCACAAACGCACTACTAGTTAATTTGGTTCTCTAAGAACTCTTTCCGTGCTTGGTCAAAATAATAAAATATATTTTGTCAGTACATCGTTGGATTATCAGCATTTGTATTTATGCATATTCTCCATTTTGAGTCTGCAATGGGAAAATCCAGACATCCTTGTACTGGTGCTGATGTTTATGTTACTCTGCAGTGTATCTGATTTGCTCGACTATATTAATCCAAATCCTGATGCCAAAGGGAAAGATGTTGCAGCAGGAAAGAAAAGAAGCTACATGAAGCTAGGATGGAGTTTAATTTGTGGTTGATCAAACTAATTGTTGATGATAAGAAACTGACTCAAATATGACTCTCCTTAATAACGTCATTTCTTGAAATGAGTTAATATGTAGGTGCTGGTAGTAGGGCATTATCTGGATGCTGGTGACCAAGTTTTCTGCAGTTTGTCATTATGGCCAAGAACTATAGAAAGAAATTTGTAGTTTCAGGTCCCTAGCTACTGAGTTAGACAAACTGTCATAACCTGATTTTGAGCTTCATTGAAGCAATTCTAAGCTTTAAATGTAATGTCGTGGGTGGAGAATAGTGAAACTAGAACCTTTAGATATGGAGATTTGGAGCTAGCGTGGCATGTATAGGATATGTTAGAAATATTGTCTCGAGAAATGGATGCCATCCTTCTCCAACAGGAAAAATAAATTGTGCCTTGTTCAATACATATATGACGGCACATTGTCGTCCAAGGAAGGAAAACAACTTTCATTCGAACTTTAATTAACAATTTTATTTTAAAGAGGAAAGCATCTAGACGGTTACGGCACAATCATGGGAGGACTCACCAGACAAGCCTGGATAATTGCAAGTCTGTAAATCAGAAGGGAACATGACTATTGGCATGCACCATCAGATGCATTACTTTCCTTTTACCCAAAATGCCCCTCTGATGCAATCGTGATTCTTCTCTACAGGTGAAAGGATCCATCCTTCAAGTTGTGAGGAGTCACCTAAAGAGGGTGAAAACAAAGCTTCAGATGAAGAGACACGTGTATCTGAACCAGAAGATAAACTAGATGCTAATCAGGAAGTGAGCTCTTTGCCAGTGCCGTCTCAGGCTTCTGTTGCAGAAGAGGCAACAGAGGCAAGATCGGACCTTGATAATCACATCCCTTCTGAATCTCATGCTAAGGGGATGACAGGTGGCAACATTTTCAAAGGCTACGAGCATCTGTCTCACTTGGGCAGAGACTAAAACAGCAACTATAGGCAAGGTTTTCAGTTCTCAGAAAAAGAATGTTGGACCTGATGTGGAATTTCCTCTAGTCAAGGCCAATCATCAAAATATTAGTTATTACCGTCTAAAGAAAGGAACAATATGTCATTGGGGTCATGTGGAGCAGCAAACTATTTGTCCCTCCCAAGGTTCAAAGTTTGGAAGGAGAATAATTAGAACCCTTACATACCGGGTTAAGTCCACTTCATCTATTAAAAGTTCAACTGAAATCTCTAGAAATGCAAGTGAGGTGTTTAATTCTCTTGGGGAATCTGGTTCTACCTTTGCACCTAATGATCACCGGCCAACAAAAAATTCTATAGGCAATCTAGGGAAATCTGTAACACTCATCCCCTTATACATTTCAGTACACGAGATACAAATGTCACTCACTTTTAAAACAGTTCCTCATTTTAAAACCCATAAAATTTTGTTTTTTTTCAATTTATGAAAACATAACATTTAAGATAAGCAAAACATTGATTGTAATCTGTTACAAAGTTCTACTTAATAAAAATTCAGATCACTTTTAATACTTTAATTACATGCCAAATAAGTTTTCCAAAATAACTAGATTGCCCCATTGTCACTGGTGAGTCAACCTGAATTGATGATTACTGCTGTTATAGTTGTACTCCTTAATCAGTTAATCTCTGCCTTTACCTACGCGTGGAAGCAACACACGTTAAGCATTTACTTATTGAGGCATAATATAGTAAAGAACATTAAGGTATATATAAATATACCATGGTTATTTGATTTCAACAAATTTGTATTATCCATAAGGATTAACTAAGTCCCTTTTATTGAAACCAACTCCATTCATACCATTTTCATAGCATCCTTTCATGCATTTCTAGTTATTACATCCTTTCATGCCTTAATGCATCAGTTCACGCATTTTTATTTATGGCATCCTTTCATGCCTTAATGCATCAGTTCATGCATTTTTAGTTATGACGTCCTTTCATGCCTAAATGCATCCGTTCATGCATTCTTAGTTATGGTATCCTTTCATGCCTTAATGCATATGTTCATGCATTTTTAGTTATGGCATCCTTTCAAGCCTTAATGCATCCGTTCATGCATTTTTAGTTATGAATTCGGTTTAGAGCAGTTCATACTCTAAAACTCATTCATAATACTCTTTCCATACATATAATGATAACATAGTCAATACTATAAAACATAAATAAATTTAAACATTCTAATTTTAATCTTCTTCATCTCAAATAATTACAATTAGGTACTCACCTGATAATCCCACAATTAAGATGTTGAGATGTCTGGCTAATCAGCAACTTTATCTTTCCCCCTTTCTTGCTAGATTTAGGAGCTTGGTTATGATTTACACAATCATCCATTCAAGACATATAGCATACCAAATATTAGTATATTGCCTAACAATCATACTTTAATACTTAAAAGTACAATTCTTTCTATTTCTATAACAATTTCAATCTGTCTTATTGTTCCAAGCTCATTACTATCGGTGCTACTACCCTGGTATCGAAACTTCTATACTATGGTACCGATACCCCCTTGCAATATCGATACAATTTCTATATTCTGTGTTGCATGGTATTTATACCCTTCTCTCAACGTCGATACTACTATACTATGGTACCGATACTCCATTTTAATATCTTTAACATTCTAGATCCATGGTATCGATACTTCCCCTTGTTAGTATCGATCCCCCATCAGTATCGATACCACTTGCATCGGTACCGATACTATTCATCATTTTTACCTATTTACACCTATAGTATCGGTATTGTTCTATTAGCACCAATACCATTTCCCAGATTTACCATTTTTCAGCACGATTTTCACTTAATTTTTCCCTCTAATCTTATACTTTTACCTCCAACAATACTATTAAACTTCTTTTACTTAACCCAACTAACTTTACTTTATTTTTCCACCTTTAACATCTAACATCTTCATGGAACATCTCAACTCAAGAATCATATCATTTTTCTAAACATGTTTTTAATCATATCTCATGCTTCTAATCTTTTATTCAATCCTTTGACAAGTCGATTTTACTAATAAACCTCAATAAAAAAACATTATCAATATATCATTCAAAAACCCATTTCATTAAATCTCATATACAACATCCACCACTTAGTTTTAATCTTCTTTAATCCTTCCTTAAGCTTACATATCACTTAATGTTACCAAATCAACCCATAATTTAAAGGAAGAACTAACAACTTGAAGTTTACTTTATACCATGGAGGAGAGCACTACCCACATGAAGAAGAATAGGAATAGAAAATTCCTTGCTTTCATCTTTTCTCCTATTTAAAATCCCTAATAAGAATATATTTTTAAATTCATTCTCCCCCTTAAAAGGCCAAAGTTCCTTCTTAATTTATCTATTGCTACAAATTAGTCTAAACACTATTCCAAATCATTTTCTAATCTTTTACCACTTATTCAAATAAATCTTAAATTTTCAAATCTTTTCAATATAGTCCCTGATATGATATTTGGGGTATTACAAAATATTCTTCATACAAGGAAGTAGTGTTATCCCCTCCCGGTAGTATCTTCTAAATGCATTTTAAGCCTAAAACTAATTGTGTTGATAACCACGACTTCAACTTTGAAAAATACCAAGAGGAAATGAATGAAACAAAAGACAACATTGAGCAGTTGACTACGGGGATGGAAAACATATAAGAAAAGAAGACTGAGAACAATTTAGTGGATTCAACAGATAGCACAAAAAAGGAAATCACAGTTGAAAACAAAGAACAAATTATACCAACTATTGTGATGGAAGATAAATCTTGTTTGATGGTGTCAGGGAGATTGGAGGGACAAGAACTTAAAGTATGTGATCATGAGGTTCATGAAGTTGTACAAGATGACATATTCATAAATGGCATACTGGATTCAATTAATTCTCCTAACAAGGGACTGTGTGAGAATGATTTACCTGGAAGTTTTGAACCCCATAATAATTCGAACACCACACCGCAAGGGGTTAAAGAATTGAAGGACAAGCCCTTAGTCCTAAATTCTGATAATTGTCATGGACTTGCCAATAAAAAGTTGTTTGCATCTGCAACTCCTTTCAACCCATCAACATCCAAACATCACCCTTCCTCCTATACCTGTTCCAGCAGTTGCACCCTGGGCAGTTAACATGCCTTTTCACTCTGCACCACCCTCTTAGCAAATTCAATATCCTCTTTCCCTCGTCATCCATATCCATCACCTCCTCCAACTTCAAGCATGATACAGTCTCTACCCTTTATGTATGCACCCTATACTCAGTCCCAATTGTTGAAAAGTCAGTCAATAAAATATGGCAGCAGTCGGCTGCTAATTTTTTTTATCAAAGTTTGGCATGTTTTTTGTTGAAAAATGGTAAAGGGAAAATTATAATTAGTCCCTGTAGTTTAGGGTATTTACAAGATTAGTCCTTAAGCTTTAACTATAAATACCCTAATCCATTTAGCTTCAAAATCATTCCAAAATCATTCCAGTTCTCTCTCAAGTGTTTTTGTAAACACCTGTAAATTTTCTCCCTTTAGTAAAAGATCTGCAACAGTCCGGAGACGTAGGCATAATTGGGTGAACTTCGTTATCAATTTCGGGTATTATTTTTTCGCTTTTATTTTGCATTCTCACTAATCTGGTTATAGGGAAATTACTCGTACTCGTTTATTTCCCAATAACTGGTAATTAGAGCTTTTGGTTGTGAATTTTGTCAATTTTTCTGCGAGGTTACTATTCACATAATAGTGAATTTTGTTAATAGAGAAATTTGGTCGACGATACGAGTTTATCAACGGAGGTGTTCTAATATACGGTGGTTCGCAAAAATTGTCAGAAACGATCCAAACGAAGCCAGATTCGAGTGGGAACAATGGCTGCAGACGAAGGGAATGTGAAAATTGAGAAGTTGAATGGTGTGCTCAAGACCTTCTTGGAAGGACTTAGACCAGGGGCAATGCTCGGGGGAGAGAAAGGTAATGCCCAGAGACTTTCGGAGGCCATAGCTGTAGCTAAAAAGCTGACTAAGCTTGCAAGTGACAAGCCAAGTAGCGATGTGTCATCCAGGCCCATGCCTAGAGATAGCGACAACGATGGGGGAGACCGGGAAAAGGTGCAATAGGGAGATGGTAGAGAAAGCTCTTCGAATGGCCAAGGTGAGCCATCGATTGTTCGTAGCCAAGAAAAGCCATCGGGAAAGAATGACAAGGCTAAGACCGGTGCGAAGAAGAAGGAGAGAAAGGAAATGCTTAAGTGTTACTTCTGTGATGGTCCTCATTTGATTATAGGGTGTCCATAGAAGCGTCACCTTACAACCATCATGAAGAAGATAGGAGAAGGAGTAGCAGGAATTGGCGGAGGCATAAGTGTTAAAGCTGTCAAGTTAATAAAAAGACTTAGTCCGATTGGGGGATCAATACGGCCAAGCAAGGATCAAGACGAGGAAAGGTTGTTGATATCGAGGCAGCCGAACCTAGAGGAAAGCTCGATGCGATTAAGAATGTTCAAGCAATCAAGTCAGCAGTAATACTTGGTGAGGCCAGGGCTGTAAATGAGACAAGATAGATCACGAACTATTCGAGATCGACTCGATCAAGGCTCGATAAATACTCGAATCGAATGGACTCGACTCGAGTTCTTAACGAGGCTAAATGAGCTACTCGATATTTTACTCGAAAAGCTCGTGAGCAACTCGAAAAAATGTTATATTATAATTTTAGATTTTTTAAAATTACATTATTAAAAATATATTAAAAATACACTATTGATAATTATAAAAATTTAAAAATATATTAAAAATTCTATAATACAATTATCCTCAAATTTTAATTAATGTCCTAGCATAGTTGTAATCCTCTCTATTTATGCAGCAGATGGAGGTTGAACAGCTACTCCGGTGGCTACAAAACTGGAAACACTCTTTGACAGATGCTTGGATGCTTTCTCGTAATTCACAAAACCCATGTACTAGAAACCATGTCCATCCACCGTAACCATCTGTATGTATTTCTCCGATGGTTTCTCCCTCATTATTACATGGTTCACTATCCCAACTTTGCTAAGAGGTATCATAACCTTGTAATAACTTCATTTTTCCTATCCTGAAGGTGCGTTGAATGGCAAAGGACGATCACTGCAGAAAGCTACATGAATGTTTGATAGGTAAAGAGTTCTAACTACCAGCCCAGTGGAAGTGGATAAATAGCAAGTGAATGATTTCTTCAGCTTCTCGTTTGGATAAGTGGCGAATGTTTGCTTATATAGAGACTCGAATCCACCTCCTGATATTGATTTTGCCGTCACGTTCATCTTCCCCTAGGCAGCTTCCGGTACAGACGACCTTGTTCTAACTGTTTAATCACAAAAACTAAGACTAGATTTTAAGGAAATATGAAATAATGATGATGATTGTCAGTGGTTTTGAACATACGGTTATGCCATATATTATTGGCCATGGTCTCGGCTTTATGGCTCCAGGTGTTGAAGACTTGAAGCATGGATTCCATGGGGCTGTTGTTTGATTTTTCCACTTGAGAATATTGAAGATACGGATGATGGTAGTATTGAGCCTGATCACTAGTGTCCCACATGGCTGCCTTCTTATTATCTGGATGACATGTGGGAACGACTGGTGCTCCCATGATATGAGTCCCCCATTTCTCTTGATCAGCCAAAGGGGGAGGCGACGACGATGATGGTACAGTCGCCGTCGCAGCTGCCACTGCGGGCTACATGATATTGAGCTTGGTTGATGGAAAGGGTTGGTGTAGTCATCAGTTGGAGGGTAGATCGTGGGGTAATTAGGCTGTGATTCTTTGCCGTTGCTATTCATTTTTGTGCTTAAGTTCTTTTGTTGGAAGTTTTAGCTGTGAAAAATATTATAGTCCTTTAAAGAACAAAGGGTAGTGAAAATAGATTGCTATCTCTTTCTCCTTTTTACTGGAACCTTGATCTGGAGATGGAGATGGGGATTAGAGTTGAAGGTGGGGTGTGAATTTGGACAACCCCATTATTAGTGTTACTGAGCTGTTTAAAAGTTTATATCCCATATCGGTGGTTATTGAAAGAGAGTGTATAAAAGGGGGATGGGTTTCAACAATTGAAAATTAACCCATCTTTGAGCTTTAAACGAGCTTGAATCGAGCTCAAAATCGAGCTTCAATCGAGCTTGAGTTTCAAGCTTTGGTCGAGCTCTTAAATTTTGTTTAAGTTTGAGCCTTTTTGAGTTCGAATCGAGTTTGAAAATTTTAGGCTCGCGAGTTTTCGAGTCGAGTCGAGCTTACATTTAAAGCTTTCGAGTTTGAGTCGAGCTCAGCAATACTCGAGCTCAGTAATACTCGAGCTCGACTCGGCTCATTTACACCCCTACATGAGGCTACGTGTTTCAAAGTAGCCGAATCAAGGGGTAAGCATGGTGCGACTACAAGTTATCAAGTAGTCAACCCAGGATCGAGACATGACAAGACTGCGGGTGTCAAAGTAGTCGTACATAGGAAGGGACCCGGCACGACAGCGAAAGAGAAAACCGTCAAGCCTAGAGTGCAAATTGAGTAGGTCCACTCACAATATGAAGGATGGAGGCGTGGTCCAAGTTAAGGCATCTCAAGCATAAAGGGACACTTAAGGAGTATGTGAGCTAATTCAGAAAACTCATGCTCAAAGTCCCAAGTTTGACAGAAGAAGATGGGTTCTTCACCTTCATGTTTGGATTGAAGCCATGGGCGAAGAGAGTGTTGGAGCGAAGGGAAGTCAATGAGTTGTCTAAAGCCTTGACAACCGCTGAGTCCATCAAAGAATTTAGAGTCAAGAAGAACAAGACTTCCAAAGTAAAGCCGAAAGTCGAGGATAGTGGCAAGAGAATATATGATGAAGGCAAGTCAGAGGATAAGGAATGTTGTTCCTCGAGTGGCAGAGAAAATTCACTCAATGATGAGCCAGATGGTGAATCTTGGGAATATGTGTGCAGTCTTGGCACAAGTTTGAGTGTCAAAGATGCTAAGCCGAGGGTAAGAGTCGAGCAAACGAGAGGGTGCAGACTTAAGATGCCATAAGTGTTGCAAGATTACCCAAGGGGAGCTGAGTCATCCAAGGTGATGGATGAGTCCAGGATCGAGTTGTCCAGAGAAGATGACGAACCCAGGATTGAAGAGGCGTTGAGAGTTAGCTCAATAAGTTTTATTTTTGCCAAGGCAAGTAGAATCCAAGTGCAGGAGGAGTTGTTCGTGTCCAAGGTGTTTGCCGAGCATGTTCGTGTAGAGAAATGGCTTCAGAGACCATCATAAGAGAAGGGTCGAAGCATGGGCTTGCCAAGGATGTTCAAGTGAGGAACAATCCTTCAAAGACTAGTAGAAAATAGTCAAAGGGAGCCAAGACATTGAGGGACAAGGCAACCATGGAGAAACTACCCATTTGCAAGGTGGGAAGTGAGCTCCAACCTTCGTGTTAGAAGGGAAGAGGGAAGAAGAGGCATCGGACTTTGCCATGAGAAAGTGCTGATGCATGGTGGCGCAGAGAACTCCAATATAAGGATTCAATGCAAGGAGTGTCAGACTTCATGTAATAAGAAGGGCTGACGTAATTTTGAGTATGTCATGGTTTGTATTAGACCATATATTGCTGAAGCAGTGGTAGATGTTAACAAACATGGTGACTACGAACAAACTGAAGTTGTGTTCAGCTTCAGTTGGCATGCTAGAATAACAAGACCAGAAATGCTGCTGCATTGATCAAGGTGTGAAGACAGATTAAAATCAGTCTTTAAGTGGGAGATTGTTGAAAAGTCAGTCAAGAAAATGTGGCAGCAGTCGCTGCTAATTTTTTGTCAAAGTTTGACATGTTTTTTGTTGAAAAATGGTAAAGGGAAAATTGCAATTAGTCCATGCACTTTAGGGTATTTACAATGCTGAAATGAAGAGTGATGGTGAGAAAACCTTCAGCGTTTTAGTAGGGGTAGAAGAAACTGAAAGCAGACATTGAGAATCCCGATCAATTTGCTCAGTCGACCATACGGCTCCCAATCTTTTATAGTTATATACAACAGAGTTGTCATGGGGAATGAATCTCCAAACTCTTCTGGCTTTTGTTCGAGTGAAAGTTGTACATCTAATGGTGGATAGGTGAAAACTCTTTTTCTTGGAAAGCAGGATTATCAGGAGCTAGGAAGAAGAAAGAAAGTTTGATCAATTCCACAAAAGCAAATACATATCTTTCTAGTTTCATGGTAACAAATGGAAAACGCCCTTTGGGTTTGTGATCTAAAATGCATGTTAGTTTTGCTTAACAGATGACAGTAATGCCTTTTCTTAATATGTGAAATTGTGCTAACAGTGAGGTATCAGATATGTAAAGTGCATGGCCCGTCATTCTATGTTCTGTATGAAAAAGATTTTCTCTTTCCCTCTGAACGATCATATTAATAATCCTAAAACCTTCAGCAGATTCTGTATGTTTGGATTTGTACTTGATTCAGCTGAAAGCAAGAACAAGGAAAGAAGTGGCTTTCCAAATCAGGCATCGTAATTTCTTTTGATGCTTAGAAAGGTGTAGGAAATTATTCAAGTGGGTAAGAGAAGTTGGAAGTCTATGCGACTGTTATGGTTTGCAAGTGGTAACTGACTAAAGGGGATTATGTAGGGCGCTTATGCGATAATTGTGTGGAATTTATTACATCTTGGGTTACACAATGTTGAAGACTTGTTTTATCTCCTCCCTTTTTTAATTTTACCCCATAGCAATTGATATTGATAATCCATTTCTTTCTACAATATATCGCCAGGGGGGGTTATAATGCTCTAGCTAACAAAAATTGCTGCTTAAATTTATTGTTAAGCCATAAAGTTATCTGACTCTGTTTTCTGTTAGATATCCAAAAAAAATCATTATTGAATGAATTAATTCCTTGATTTATTTTATTTTATTATGTTTAAGGTTGAATGTTGAATTAATATTTATTTGTGTTTTAAGGTAACATGAACATAAATGTTGAACAATTTAATCATAAAATTGTTTACACCAAATCAGTATCCTTTTGCATTCAAGTTTATTGACCTTTTGAAATTTAACCATTTGATCATCCTCTAAACCACCAAAAAGAGAAATAAATTCAGTTGTAAGATGGAATCTTTGTAGACTAAAATTATTAAAATTTAACCAATATTTCAATTTGAATTTGTGGAAGAAAAATGAAATGAGGGTTTTAGTTAATCTTAAAATAATAAAATAATCATAATAAATAATAAGAAAATTTGAAAATAATATATTAAAGAGAAAATAACCTCAGTGACCAAAAATGCCTTATAATATACGATTTTAACCAACTTTTTTTGGATTTGCCAAAATGACCAACTAAATCGCAATGCGATCGATAATTCGCAACGCGATCTCCGGTATCGCAAATCAGTTTCCAGATTCGCAACGCGATTCTGACTATCGCATTGCAATTTTCCAAATTCGCGTTGCGATTTTTCGACTATCGCAATGCGAATATGTAAATCGCAATGCGAATATGTAAATCGCAATACGATTATGACTATCGCAATGCGATTCTGACTATCGCAACGCGATTCTGACTGTCGCAACACTGAATTTCAAATTCGCAACAGGTTTTAGTTTCGCAACACAAATGTTTTGGGTATATAACTACGCAACAGAAGTAACTCATAACCTAAATCCCTAAATCGTAACTCATTCGATCTCCATCTATCTATCTCTCCGGCAACATCCGTTCTTATATCCAACGACATCCTTCCCCATCTGGCAACAGGTTTTATTTTCGCAGCTCGTTTGTTTAGTAAATTAATTTACAATAATGAAATCATCTAATGTTGATCATGTTTAGATAGATTTTTGTTTTGGAGGGTCATAGGAGAATGTTCATGGTGTTTTACAATACATGCCTTTACCCATGAATCTTCAACTAAAACTGTCATTAAAAAGTTAACTTATGAAACTCTAATGTTACGTGTTGCAAATAAATTGAATTTAGAGCCCTTAAGTGGATTTAGGCTATCTTATCAGAGAAAAGGTAAAGTTTATTTGTTAACCGACAATGAAAATGTTGAACGATTCATTGCTTACATTAGTGTTTCGCAAAATGATGTTACATTGTATGTTGTTGAACCTAGAAGTAGTGAAGTTGGGTCAGTAGCGGGTAGTAATCAACTAAGTTTTTCAACCCCAGTTTATGGTGCTCAAAATTTAATGGTTCCACCATAATTTCATCACCAAGCAAATTTTGTTTCACCATATTTCCAATACCAAACACAATTTCAAAACCCACAACCTTTCCCTAATTCAAATCCCAATCAACTTTCAGCACCAAATTCTGATTTTCGTATTAACCAGTTAGACGATGATGAGCCAACAGAAAAAATTGTGAGTACTAGTCGGTATTCGAAATTTGGTCTTGGTCAATACCCGGACTTTGATCTTGCTCAATACTCAGATTTTGATGATGTTTTAGAAGAAGAAACAGACCCTGCATGTAATGATTTTGATATTGATCAATACCCGAATTTTGATGATGAAACAGCCGCTGCTGAGGAAGATGTTATTGATGATAATGAGGAGGAAGTTACGACTGTGAATGAACATGTTGAACATACATTTTGTAATTCATATAACCCTGAAGAAGAAAAAGAAGAAGAAAAAATCCCCGAAGAAAATACCACGGGAGTATAACTGGAATATGCCAGAATTACTTCAGATACCGGAAGAAGAGTTGGTAAAAATAGCAGTTGATTGTTACACAAAAATTATTCGTATCAAGAAAGATGATTGTTTTGATACAAAGGAAGAATTGAAGATAGCTTTGTATACGAAATGTGTGGAAGATGGCTATCAAATAAAAGTTAACAAATCAAGCAAAGATCGTTTCGAAACAAGGTGTATGATTGACAAAACCTGTACGTGGCGTATGATTGCAAAGAGGATAAAAGATTGCGAAATGTTTCAAGTTAGGACTTTTATTGATAAACATACATGTTCAAGAACCCAATTTTTTCCTCACCATAGAAAGGCAAACAAAAAGGTGTTGGGTGGTTTTCTGGCTGAGTTAATGTTTTTGAATGGCAGGGTATATCGGGGACATGAAATTATGATTGACATGAATGCTCGGTTCAAGATTAGTATCTCATATTCTCAAGCTTGGAGAGCCAAATGTTATGCCTTGGAATTATTGAGGGGGTCGCCAGAAGCATCGTTTGCCCAACTGCCGGCTTATTGTCACAATTTAAAGCTGAAAAATCTTGGGTCGGTAACTCATATCAAAACAGATAGAGATGGACGCTTTGAGTTGCTGTTTATCGCCATTGGTGCTGCGGTTAGTAAATCAATATAATTTTGTTGACTCATTTTTGTTAGTTACATGCATTTCACATTTAAATGATTATATTTCTTGTGTATATGATTTTGTAGATTTGTTCGTTTATTACTTGCATGCGCCCAGTTATTATAGTTGACGGAGCACATTTAAAAGGTCGATACCTTGGAGTAAACTTATTAGCAGTAGCCATGGATGCTAACAATGGGATACTGCCAATAGCTTACGGGGTTGGCAAATCTGAAACCTCTGATTCATGGACATGGTTTACGGGCATCTTAGGGATTGCATAGGTCCTATTAGCAATCTGACAATCATATCCGATAGGGCAAACTCAATTGACAACGCTGTTAGAAGGTGTTTACCATGCTTTTCATGGACTTTGTGGTGTTCATTTATATAGAAATCTAAAATCAAGGTATGTCGGTATAAAAAATCACAAATGGACATACTGGAAGGCTGTAAAAGCTTATCGGAAAGTGGATTTTAATAAGCATATAAATTGTTTAAGACGTGTTTTGCCTCAGTGTGCTCAAACACTAGAAGATGTCGGGTTTGAAAGATGGCCAAGAGTACATCAACTTGGAGCAAGATATGGTTTCATGACGTCTAATAGTGCAGAATCAATCAACGCTCTAAGTCGTCATTCCCGAAATTACCCATTACTATATTAATGGAGTTTCTTCGAGCATCTATTCAACAGTGGTACTACAAGAAAAGAAACCATGCATGTATTATTTCTTTAAATTCGTAACTTATCATATATTTTACTAAGTATTATTTATTTAAATTTACAGGAACATTGGAACATCGGGTTACACCATGGACTGAAAAAAAGATAACGAAACGTGTTGTGAAGTCAACGTCATGGAGAGTTGAACCATGTTCAAACACTTTGTTTGAAGTACTGAATAATAACTTAAATGGGCTTGTCGATCTAAGCGCAAAGACGTGTAGTTGTATGAAATGGCAAACATCTGGTTATTCGTTTGGGCATGTTATAAAAGTTGCTCTTCATCTAAACCAAGATGACTCAAGCGCATACGTTATGGATTGCTACACTATAGAAGTATATTGACAGACTTATGTCGAGATTATCTACCCTATTCCACATCCTTCTGAGTGGGACATACCAGATGACTTACAAACAGTTTTGCCACCAGCCATGGATAGAAGGCTACCTGGCCGACCAAAAAGTCATGATCGTATACCGTCTAAGGGTGAAGAGAAGAAGAGATCGACATGTAGTCGGTGCAAGGAAAGTGGTCATACAAGGTTGACATGTGGATCACCAGTGCCATCACAATCATCTTTTCCTCTACCAAAATATGGATCCTCATCAAAATCCAAAGCTCATATGATGTTAAGAAAAAGGAAATCAAAATCGCAATCAAAATCAAAATCCCAATCACAACCGGCTTCACCTTTTGGGACTATTAACTTAGGTGATTTTTAAATGCAAACGTTGTATTATGTGTAAACCTTTAACATTTTCAGTTAGGCATGCATTAGTAACTTGAGTTTGAACATTGCTATGATCTGTTCAGTTGTTATCACTTATTACACATTCATTTGAATATCACAATGCAAATTTGACTATTATGTGTATTTTATGTGTAAACTTTTAACATTTTCAGTTAGGCATGTATTAGTAACTTGAGTTTGAACATTGCTATGATATGTTCAATTGTTATCACTTATTACACATTCATTTGAATATCGCAACGCAAATTTGACTATCGCAACGCAAATTTGATTATCGCAACTCAAAAATCGCAATGCGAATTTGACTATCGCAACACGAATATGACTATCGCAACGTAAAAATCGCAACGCAAATTTCTCTATCGCAACGCGAATTTGACTATCGCAACGGCTATTTGACTATCGCAACGAGAAAATCGCAACACGAATTTGACTATCGCAACGCGAATTTGAGTATCGCAACACGAATTTGATTATCGCAACGGGTATTTAACTATCGCAACGAGAAAATCGCAAAGCGTATTAGACTATCGCAACGCGAATTGACTTTCGCGTTCCGATTTTGTCTTTCGCATTGCGATTTTGAGTTTAGCGTTGCGAAAGTGTACCTCCAATAGGTCTTTTGCCTTCAATATGATGCAGATTGAAATCAACAAATCAACTTTTACATTTCAATCAATTAAACAAGCACAAATAAGAATTATTTACACATCAATATTAAACAAATCAACTTTTACAAATCAGTTTTTATAAATCAATTAAACAAGCAAAAAATGATAATAATTCTTATTTTCCTCATCAATTAAACAAATCAGACTTTTAAGAATCAATTAAACAATCAAAAAAAGTGTACCCCAGACAGTTGTTTATGCACCCATACATCAATTTCACGCAGCTCACTTCAGGATTAACCTGCAGAAACCAAACATTTGCTCAAATTACACTTTCTACACATCTAAAACCAACAAACAGCAAATTATTATTGAATTCTAGGTATATAACAGCACTTGCATTTGACTTACAAATTGTTTATGGACACTTTCATAACGCGGATGCAGGTAGGCATCGTCACGAATATATTGTTCTAGCCATAAAATGCCGAAACCACAAGCCTACTACACCTTTATCTCTATCGGTGGGAGGTAGAAATTGTGTACTTCCTGTCGTCAAACGCTCCAAGCACATGCATACGAGAGGACCACAATCCCCTCTGGCTTCCGACGTTTATTGTGGCACGGTCTCGTCTTTGATAATTGTAACATTGAACTTCTTTGGCTTCTTGTTTCCAGAATAAGTCCAATAATTAATCGCATCCAAGAATTTAGCCAAATGAGAGCTCCATCCCTTAATAATATCTCTCAAATCAGACAATGATATGTAATTTATCATGCTGTCATATACTATTGTCTTCAGACAATGATATGCAATTTAGCCAAACGAGAAGCCAATGAGTACGTTCTAAAATAGGGATAAACACCTACAATCATAAGTAATAATTCAAATTGCGCAATTATTTATGAACACCATTAAAATATTTAAAAAAAATAAATACTAACCTTATCGATCTCCCACCATGCAGGATAAAGTTTAGCTTGTCCATTAGCCAACACATATGATTCCTGTCGTTGATTCTTCAAGTGAACTACGTGAAAAGAAGTCGGCATAATTGTATATAGCGTATTTTTTTTCTCTTCAATTTCCTTACTATTAGAAGACGTGACACCCATGCATCAATATGCTGTTTTACAAAAAAAGACATATATTAGTGAATTACATAAATTTAAAAAAAAATTAATCAAAATGAAATATATAAGACTTACCCCCCCCATCGAAATAGCCATTGTCTTCAACCCCTAATAACACACCCCACCAAGACCGTTCAATCAATAAATGCATATCATCGTTGAGTTTGTATATGTCAGCGCAGCATCCTTGGCTCCGCTCATGTAGATAAAAATCAACTGCGGTCTTAGCCCAAAAGGTATTATCCAGAATTGTTTCCGGTAGTTGTTTCCTCTCCACTTCATCTACCGGAATGGTACTGGTCGGTAACTTATACGAAAGCCAACAGTCATCCATCATGTCTGGTACGTGAGGGGGTTTCTCAATAATTCGATATATTATGTCGTGTGAATCGGGCTCTAGAATGTTGGGAGGGACCTCTTCAACGATGACAGTGGCCTCTTGAACGGTGGGAGGGGACTCTTGAGGGATGATAGGGGCCTCTTGAACGATAGGGGAAGCCTCTTGAACGATGATAGGTGAGTCGGGCTTTTTCTTACGGATTCTTCGCACTATTGGGGTGAACGGAGACTTAATGGCACGTGCACGCCGTCTGATGCGTGAACTCCGTCTTGCAAGAAAAACCCGACGTAGAGCATCCACCTTAGCGGGCCGCTAAAAATAAATTAATATATAAATCAGTAAATAAACAGACATGATATTAAACAGTGAAAACAAAGACAAATATATTTCAAACTTGCACGGTATTCACCCAAGTCATTATTCTATCATTGTTCACAAAATGCATCAGATAACATTCCAGAAGTAATCACTTATATAAACATTTAAAAGGACAACATATAGGTTTAGTGCAGGTTCAATGACAACATAAAGAGTAGTAGTTTATTCTTGAAACTTAAATTTTTAACATTGTGAAGTTAGTATTTGTCTTTGTCTTTTGGTTGAAGTAATGCAATTCATTCAAGTTTCAATTTGCAGAAGAAGAATAGAATCTGAAACTTAAAATCGCAACGTGAAAATGACTATCGTAACGCAAAAATGACTATCGCAACGCAAATTTGACTATCGCAACGTGAATTTGACTATCGCAACGAGAGAATCACAATGCGATTTTCATTTTGCATTGTGATTCTCTCGTTGCGATAGTCAAATTCGCATTGCGATAGTCATTTTTGCGTTGCGACAGTCATTTTTGCGTTGCAATAGTCATTTTCGCGTTGCGAAAGCAATCTAAGTGAAATGGTTAATCTAAGTGAAATGGTTAATCTAAGTGAAATTACGAGTAAATTTATCATCAAGTTAAATATGAAAAATATTAAACTTACCTCGTTGCGTAGAGTATGAACCTCATTTTGCAACGATGCTACCATCTCACGTAAAGCGACTACCTCACCACGTAAAGTAGACACCTCAACACGCCATGCACCATTGTCATCGCGTAAAGTACCGACCTCCTCACGCAAGGCATTGACCTCATCACGTAACTCCCCTAACTCATCCCGTGGAAGTGGAGGTGGAGAACAGGGAGATAAATGTCATGGCATCTTTGCCGGTCACCTATCATGAGGTGATGGTGGAGAAGAGGCTCGATGATGTGACAGAATAGGTGATGGCTCTCGTTGTGGAGGTGTATAGTCGGGTCGATCAGGTGATGGCTCTGGGTGAGGTGATGGCTCTCGAAGTGGAGGCTTCTCATCATCCGTGCCATCAAAAAAACGCTTACTAGCTTGCCACCAATCAGTGGCAAGCTCAGCTTCGTGGTGTCAGCCTCTGTAATGGGTGTTGGACTCCTAAAATATAAAAGCTCAAACAAAGTTAAACGTGTACTAGTAATAACTTGTTTATAAACATATGGTAGTATTTGTGTTAACTTACATTATTTATTGTCGTATACGGTAGTAAATCTTCCCATTGCTGCAAGGTTCGTTTCCTCTTCCAGGAAATAGCTCTAGGAATATCATTAGATGTTTTTAATGCATATGTCTGCATGGCGGGAAAGGCCTCAAATATCCAAATCTACAAACAATATAATAACAAACATTAGTAATTGTTAAATAATACTTAATTATAATTTTGGAAACATTATATAAAAATTCTTACCTTAAAGGCCCAAATAAAGCCTGACAAAGTGTATTTGGAACCATCGCCACGCAAACTTTTTCGATCATCAAAGGCAGACGACAACTTATTCCATGTAGCTTTCCATAGATACGAACCCCACGGAAACAGGTTCCATGCATTTAGGTCCTCTACCAATTTAATTAGATTATTAGGAATAGGTTGTCTAGCCTCTCTGCCTAAAAAGTCGGCATGCAAAAGTATTAGAAGGCATACTCGGACAACATCGACGTCATCCATCCGAGTAAAACCATCTTTCTTATTCAATAACCACGTATAAATTCGTCTTCTCCATTGACAGCTCAGGTAAAACCCGGGATAACCATGATAGGCGGGTAATATGTCTAGTGTACCGACCTACATCATCGTGTCCGAAGCGTAGACCGTGATTAAGCAAAACTCCTCCACCCAAAACACGTATAGCCGGTGGAAAATCAAACCATATCTCTTCATCACGACGTTGTATAGTCTCTGGTAGATCGCTAGTCATGGTTTGAAGAAACAGATGGGTCAACATAACATCTCCACCCGGATGTTGTACTTTCAGCCATGGCCCGAAGCAAGTATCCTCAAATATTTTTCTTTGTGCAGGTGAAAGCTTCGACGCAATTGTTTTGGCCAGGCTTAATTTATTTCTTAAGGTCAATTGAGCCGAATAAAAGTTCTACAAAAACAATAAACATACCAAGTTAGATATACCAAAAACTACACTTGAAGATATACCAAGAACAATAAACATAAAGAGTAGTAGTTTATTCTTCAAACTTAAATTTGCAACACTGTGAATTTAGTATTTGTCTTTGTTTTTTTGTTGAAGTAATGCAATTCATTAAAGTTTCAATTTGCAGAAGAATAATAGTTTCTGAAACTTAAAATCGCAACACGAAAATGAAAATTGCAACACGAAAATGACTATCGCAACGCGAATTTGCCTATCGCAACGCGAAATGAAAATCGCAACGCATAACTAAAATCGCATTGCGATTCTGTCGTTGCGATTTTCATTTCGCGTTGCGATTCTCGGTTTCAAATACTAAAATTGAAATTTGAATGGATTGCATTACTTCAACCAAAAGACAAAACAAAGACAAATACTAAATTCACAGGGATTAAAGACTAAACAGTTTAGCAGTATTGGCAGCAATCGAATGAATTTAATAAGCAATCTAAATGAAATGGTTAATCTATTATTGAAATTACCAGTAAACTTATCATCAAATTCAATATGAAAAACCTAATAATAATGCAAAAATTTCAAAATAAAAATATTTAAAAAAACTAACCCTTGGTGGTTGATTTGGTTTATTTTCCATTTATGACCGTGAATGATTGTGAGGGTGGCTTTGAGAGATGGAGATAGACGGATTTCGCCGGAGCTGGGGACTGATTTCATCGGAGATGGGGAGGGATGTTGCCTTAGAGAGTGAGAGATGGAGATGGGATTGAGTTGTGATTTAGGGTTTTAGGTTATGAGTTGCGATTACGGGATATATTGTGGACGGTTCAGTGTTCCGATATATTAATATTCGTGTTTGGAATTTGAAAAAAAATACGCGTTGCGATAATAATGGCACTTTGAAAATCGTATTGCGATAGTCAGCATCGCGTTGCGACAGTCAGAATGGTGTTGCGATAGTTAGAATCTCGTTGCGATAGTCAGAATCGCATTGATATAGTCATACTCGCATTGCGATTTACATATTTGCATTGCGATAGTCGGAAAATCGCAACGCGAATTTGGAAAATCGCAATACGATAGTCAGAATCGAATTTGCGAATCTGGAAACTGATTTGCGAAGCGATTTAGTTGGTCATTTTGGCAAATCCAAAAAAAGTTGGTTAAAATCGTATATTATAAGACATTTTTGGTCACTGAGGTTATTTTCTCATATTAATATATCGGAACATTGGACCGTCCACAATATATCACGTAATCGAAACTCATAACCTAAAACCCTAAATCACAACTCAGTCCCATCTCCATCTCTCACTCTCTAAGGCAACATCTGTCCCCATCTCCAACGAAATCAGTCCCCATCTTCAGTGAAATTTGTCTATCTCCATCTCTCAGAGCCACCCTCACAATCATTCACGGTCAGAAATAGAAAATCAACCAAATCAACCACCGAGGGTTAATTTTTTTAATTATTTTTATTTTGATATTTTTGCATTATTATTAGGTTTTTTCATATTGAAATTGATGATAAGTTTACTGTTAATTTCAATAATAGATTAAGCATTTCATTTGGATTGCTTATTAAATTCATTCGATTGCTGTCAATACTGCTAAACTGTTTAGTCTTTAAACCCTGTGAATTTAGTATTAGTCTTTGTTTTGTCTTTTGGTTGAAGTAATGCAATCCATTCAAGTTTCAATTTTAGTATTTGAAACTAAGAATCGCAACGACAGAATCGCAATGCGATTTTAGTTTCGCGTTGCGATTCTCGCGTTACAATAGTCAAATTCGCGTTGCGATAGTCATTTTCGTGTTGCGATTTTCATTTTCGTGTTGCGATTTTAAGTTTCAGAAACTATTCTTCTTCTGCAAATTGAAACTTGAATGAATTGCATTACTTCAACAAAAAAACAAAGACAAATACTAAATTCACAGTGTTGCAAATATAAGTTTGAAGAATAAACTACTACTCTTTATGTTTATTGTTCTTGGTATATCTTCACAGTGTAGTTTTTGGTATATCTAACTTGGTATGTTTATTGTTTTTGTAGAACTTTTATTCGGCTCAATTGACCTTAAGAAATAAATTAAGCCTAGCCAAAACAATTGCGTCGAAGCTTTCACCTGCACAAAGAAAAATATTTGAGGATACTTGCTTCGGGCCATGGCTGAAAGTACAACATCCGGATGGAGATGCTATGTTGACCTATCTGTTTCTTCAAACCATGACTAGCGATCTACCAGAGATTATACAACGTGATGAAGAGATATGGTTTGATTTTCCACGGCGTATACGTGTTTTGGGAGGGAGGAGTTTTGCTTAATCACCGATCTACGCTTCGGACACGATGATGTAGGTCGGTACACTAGACATATTACCCGCCTATCATGGTTATCCCGGGTTTTTCCTGAGCTGTCAATGGAGAAGCCGAATTTACATGTGGTTATTGAATAAGAAAGATGGTTTTACTCGGATGGATGACGTCGATGTTGTCCGAGTATGCCTTCTAATACTTTTGCATGTCGGCTTTTTAGGCAGAGAGGCCAGACAACCTATTCCTAATGATCTAATTAAATTGGTAGAGGACCTAAATGCATGGAACCTATTTCTGTGGGGTTCGTATCTATGGAAAGCTACATGGAATAAGTTGCCGTCTGCCTTTGATGATCGAAAAAGTTTGCGTGGCGATGGTTCCAAATACACTTTGTCAGGCTTTATTTGGGCTTTTAAGGTAAGAATTTTTATATAATGTTTCAAAATTATAATTAAGTATTATTAATAATTACTAATGTTTGTTATTATATTGTTTGTAGATTTGGATATTTGAGGCCTTTCCCGCCATGAAGACATATGCATTAAAAACTTCTAATGATATTCCTAGGGTTATTTCCTAGAAGAGGAAACGGACCTTACAGCAATGGAAAGATTTACTACCGTATACGACAATAAATAATGTAAGTTAACACAAATACTACCATATGTTTATAAACAAGATATTACTATTACACGTTTAACTTTGTTTGAGCTTTTATATTGTTAGGAGTCCAACACTCCATTACAGAGGCTGACACCCACGGAAGCTGAGCTTGCCACTGATTGGTGGCAAGCTAGTAAGCGTTTTTTTGATGGCACGGATGATGAGCAACCTCCACTTCGAGAGCCATCACCTCATCCAGAGCCATCACCTGATCGACCCGACTATACACCTCCACAACGAGAGCCATCACCTATTCTGTCACATCATCGATCCTCTTCTCCACCATCACCTCATGATAGGCGACCGGCAAAGATGCCACGACGTTTATCTCCCTGTTCTCCACCTCCATGGGATGAGTTAGGGGAGTTACGTGATAAGGTCAATGCCTTGCGTGAGGAGGTCGGTACTTTACGCGATGACAATAGTGCATGGCGTGTTGAGGTGTTTACTTTACGTGGTGAGGTAGCCGCTCTACGTGAGATGGTAGCATCGTTGCAGAATGAGGTTTATACTCTACGCAACGAGGTAAGTTTAATATTTTTCATATTTAACTTGATGATAAATTTACTCGTAATTTCACTTAGATTTACCATTTCACTTAGATTGCTTAGTAAATTCATTCGGTTGCTGCCAATACTGCTAAACTGTTTATTCTTTAACCCTGTGAAGTTAGTATTTTTTTTTGGTTGTCTTTTTGTTGAAGTAATGCAATCCATTCAAGTTTCAATTTGTAGAAGAAAAATAGTTTACTTTCGCAACGCGAAAATGACTATCGCAACGCGAATTTGACTATCGCAACGAGAGAATCGCGCAAAATCGCATTGCGATTCTCATTGTGATAGTTTGCGTTGCGATAGTCATTTTCGCGTTGCGATTTTAAGTTTCAGATTCTATTCTTCTTCTGCAAATTGAAACTTGAATGAATTGCATTACTTCAACCAAAAGACAAAGACAAATACTAACTTCACAGTGTTGAAAATTTAAGTTTCAAGAATAAACTACTACTCTTTATGTTGTCATTGAACCTACACTAAACCTATATGTTGTCCTTTTAAATGTTTATATAAGTGATTACTTCTGGAATGTTATCTGATGCATTTTGTGAACAATGATAGAATAATGACTTGGGTGAATACTGTGCAAGTTTGAAATATATTTTTCTTTGTTTTCATTGTTTAATATCATGTCTGTTTATTTACTGATTTATGTATTAATTTATTTTTAGCGGCCCGCTAAGGTGGATGCTCTACGTCGGGTTTTTCTTGCAAGACGGAGTTCACGCATCAGACGGCGTGCACATGCCATTAAGTCTCCGTTCACCCCAATAGTGCAAAGAATCCGTAAGAAAAGGCCCGACTCACCTGTCATAGTTCAAGAGGCATCCCCTATCGTTCAAGAAGGCCCTATCATCCCTCAAGAGTCCCCTCCCACCATTCAAGAGGCCACTGTCATCGTTGAAGAGGTCCCTCCCAACATTATAGAGCCCGATTCACACGGCATAATATATCAAATTATTGAGAAACCCCCTCACGTGCCGGACATGATGGATGACTACTGGCTTTTGTATAAGTTACCGGCCAGTACCATTCCGGCAGATGAAGTGGAGAGGAAACAACTACCGGAAACAATTCTGAATAATACCCTTTGGGCTAAGACCGCAGTTGATTTTTATCTACATGAGCGGAGCCAAGGGTGTTACGCTGACATATACAAACTCAACGATGATATGCATTTGTTGATTGAACGGTCTTGGTGGGGTGTGTTATTAGGGGTTGAAGACAATGGCTATTTCGATGGGGGGTAAGTCTTATATTTCATTTTGATTAATTTTTTTTTAAATTTATGTAATTCACTAATATATGTCTTTTTTTGTAAAATAGCATATTGATGCATGGGTGTCACGTCTTCTAATAGTAAGGAAATTGAAGAAAAATAAAAATAAAAAAATATGCGATATACAATTATGCCGACGTCTTTTCACGTAGTTCACTTGAAGAATCAACTACAGGAATCATATGTGTTGGCTAATGGACAAGCTAAACTTTATCTTTGCATGGTGGGAGGTCGATAAGGTTAGTATTTATTTTTTTTTAATATTTTAAAGGTGTTCATAAATAAGCGCGCAATTTGAATTATTACTTATGTTGCAGGTGTTTATCCCTGTTTTGGAACGTACTCATTGGCTTCTCGTTTGGCTAAATTACATATCATTGTCTGAAGACAATAGTATATGACAGCATGATAAATTACATATCATTGTCTGATTTGAGAGATATTATTAAGGGATGAAGCTCTCATTTGGCTAAATTCTTGGATGCGATTAATTATTGGACTTATTCTGGAAACAAGAAGCCAAAGAAGTTCAATGTTACAGTTATCAGAGACGAGACCGCGCCACAACAAACGTCGGAAGCCAGAGGGGATTGTGGTCCTCTCGTATGCATGTGCTTGGAGCATTTGACGACAGGAAGTACACAGTTTCTACCTCCCACCGATAGAGATAGAGGTGCAGTAGGCTTGTGGTTTTGGCATTTTATGGCTAGAACGATATATTCGAGACGCTGCCTAACTGCATCCGCGTTATGAAAGTGTCCATAAACAATTTGTAAGTCAAATGCAAGTGTTGTTAAGTACCTAGAATTCAATAATAATTTGCTGTTTGTTGGTTTTAGATGTGTAGAAAGTGTTATTTGAGAAATGTTTGGTTTCTGCAGGTTAATCCTGAAGTGAGCTGCGTGAAATTGATGTATGGGTGCATAAACAATTGTCTAGGGTACACTTTTTTGGAATGTTTAATTGATTCTTAAAAGTCTGACTTGTTTAATTGATGAGGAAAATAAGAATTATTATCATTTTTTGCTTGTTTAATTGATTTATAAAAACTGATTTGTAAAAGTTGATTTGTTTAATATTGATGTGTAAATAATTCTTATTTGTGCTTGTTTAATTGATTGAAATGTAAAAGTTGATTTGTTGATTTCAATCTGCATCATATTGAAGGCAAAAGACCTGTTGAAGGTACACTTTCGCAACGCTAAACTCAAAATCGCAATGCGAAAGACAAAATCGCAACGCGAAAGTCAATTTGCGTTGCGATAGTCTAATACGCTTTGCGATTTTCTCGTTGCGATAGTCAAATACCCGTTGCGATAATCAAATTCGCGTTGCGATACTCAAATTCGCGTTGCGATAGTCAAATTCACGTTGCGATTTTCTCGTTGCGATAGTCAAATAGCCGTTGCGATAGTCAAATTTGAGTTGCGATAGAGAAATTCGCGTTGCGATTTTTGCGTTGCGATAGTTAAATTCGCGTTGCGATATTCAAATGAATGTGTAATAAGTGATAACAACTGAATAGATCATAGCAATGTTCAATCTCAAGTTACTAATACATGCCTAACTGAAAATGTTAAAAGTTTACACATAATACAACGTTTGCATTTAAAAATCACCTAAGTTTATAGTCCCAAAAGGTAAAGCCGGTTGTGATTGGGATTTTGATTTTGATTGCCTTTTTCTTGACACCATATGAGCTTTGGATTTTGATGAGGATCCATATTTTGGTAGAGGAAAAGATGATTGTGATGGCACTGGTGATCCACATGTCAACCTTGTATGACCACTTTCCTTGCACCGACTACATGTCGATCTCTTCTTCTCTTCACCCTTAAACGGTATACGATCGTGACTTTTTGGTCGGCCAGGTAGCCTTCTGTCCATGGCTAGTGGAAAAACTGTTTGTAAGTCATCTGGTATGTCCCACTCAAAAGGATGTGGAATAGGGTAGATAATCTCGGCATAAGTCTGTCGATATACTTCTGTAGTGTAGCAATCCATAGCGTATGCGATTGAATCATCTTGGTTTAGATGAAGAGCAACTTTTATAACATGCCCACACAGATAACCAGATGTTTGCCATTTCATACAACTACACGTCTTTGCATTTAGATCGACAAGCCCATTTAAGTTATTATCCAGTACTTCAAACAAAGTGTTTGAACATGGTTTAACTCTCCATGACGTTGACTTCACAACACGTTTCGTTATCTTTTTTTTCAGTCCATGGTGTAACACGATGTTCCAATGTTCCTGTAAATTTAAATAAATAATACTTAGTAAAATATATGATAAGTTACGAATTTAAAGAAATAATACATGCATGGTTTCTTTTCTTGTAGTACCACTGTTGAATAGAGGCTCGAAAAAACTCCATTAACATAGTAATGGGTAATTTTCGGGAATGACGACTTAGAGCGTTTATTGATTCTTCACTACTAGACGTCATGAAACCATATCTTGCTCCAAGTTGATGTACTCTTGACCATCTTTCAAACCTGACATCTTCTAGTGTTTGAGCACACTGAGGCAAAACACGTCTTAAACAATTTATATACTTATTAAAATCCACTTCCCGATAAGCTTTTACAGCCTTCCAGTATGTCCATTTGTGATTTTTTATACCAGCAGACCTTGATTTTAGATTTCTATATAAATGAACACCACAAAGTCCATGAAAAGCATCTGGGAAACACCTTCTAACAGCGTTGTCAATTGAGTTTGCCCTATCGGGATATGATTGTCAGATTGCTAATAGGACTTATGTAATCCCTAAGATGCCCCATAAACCATGTCTATGAATCAGAGGTTTCAGATTTGCCAACCCCGTAAGCTATTGGCAGTATCCCATTGTTAGCATCTATGGCTACTGCTAATAAGTTTACTCCAAGGTTTCGACCTTTTAAATGTGCTCCGTCAACTATAATAACTGAGCGCATGCAAGTAATAAATGAACGAATCTACAAAATCATATACACAAGAAATATAATCATTTAAATGTGAAATGCATGTAACTAACAAAAATGAGTCAACAAAATTATATTGATTTACTAACCGCAGCACCAATGGCGATAAACAACAACTCAAAGCGTCCATCTCTATCTGTTTTGATATGAGTTACCGACCCTGGATTTTTCAGCTTTAAATTGTGACAATAAGCCGGCAGTTGGGCAAACAATGCTTCTGGTGACCCCCTCAACAATTCCTAGGCATAACATTTGGCTCTCCAAGCTTGAGAATATGAGATACTAATCTTGAACCGAGCATTCATGTCAGTCATAATTTCATGTCCCCGATATACCCTGCCATTCAAAAACATTAACTCAGCCAGAAAACCACCCAACACCTTTTTGTTTGCCTGTCTACAGTGAGGAAAAACTTGGGTTATTGAACATGTATGTTTATCAATAAAAGTCCCTAACTTGAAACATTTCGTAATCTTTTATCCTCTTTGCAATCATACGCCACGTACAATTTTTGTCAATCATACACCTTGTTTCGAAACGATCTTTGCTTGATTTGTTAACTTTTAGTTGATAGCCATCTTCCACACATTTCGTATACAAAGCTATCTTCAAGTCTTCCTTTGTATCAAAGCAATCATCTTTCTTGATACGAATAATTTTTGTGTAACAATCAACTGCTATTTTTACCAACTCTTCTTCCGGTATCTGAAGTAATTCTGGCATATTCCAGTTATACTCCTGTGGCATTTTCTTCGGGGACTTTTCTTCGGGGATTTCTTCTTCTTCTTTTTCTTCTTCAGGGTTATATGAATTACAGAATGGATGTTCAACATGTTCATTCACAGTCGTAACTTCCTCCTCATTATCATCAACAACATCTTCCTCGGTAGCAGCTGTTTCATCATCAAAATTCGGTTATTGATCAATATCAAAATCATTACACGCAGGGTCTGTTTCTTCTTCTGAAACATCATCAAAATCCGAGTATTGACCAAGATCAAAGTCCGGGTATTGACCAAGATCAAATTTCGAATACCGACTAGTACTCACAATTTTTTATGTTGGCTCATCATCGTCTAACTGGTTAATACGAAAACCGGAATTTGGTGCTGAAAGTTGATTGGGATTTGGATTAGGGAAAGGTTGTGGGTTTTGAGATTGTGACCATAAACTGGGGTTGAAAAACTTAGTTGATTACTACCCGCTACTGACCCAACTTCACTGCTTCTAGGTTCAACAACATACAATGTAACATCATCTTGTGAAACACTAATGTAAGCAATGAATCGTTCAACATCTTCATTGTCGGTTAACAAATAAACTTTACCTTTTCTCTGATAAGATAGCCTAAATCCACTTAAGGGCTCTAAATTCAATTTATTTGCAACACGTAACATTAGAGTTTCATAAGTTAACTTTTTTAATGACAGTTTTAGTTGAAGATTCATAGGTAAAGGCATATATTGTAAAACACCATGAACATTCTCCCATGACCCTCCAAAACACAAATCTATCCAAACAAGATCAACATTAGATGATTTCATTATTGTAAATTAATTTACTAAACAAACGAGCTGCGAAACTAAAACCTGTTGCCGGATGGGGAAGGATGTCGTTGGATATAAGAACGGATGTCGCCGGAGAGAGTGATAGATGGAGATGAAATGAGTTGCGATTTAGGGATTTAGGTTATGAGTTGCTTCTGCTGCGTAGTTATATACCCAAAACATTTGTGTTGCGAAACTAAAACCTGTTTCGAATTTGAAATTCAGTGTTGCGACAGTCAGAATCGCGTTGCGATAGTCAGAATCGCATTGCGATAGTCATAATCGCATTGCGATTTACATATTCGCATTGCGATAGTCAAAAAATCGCAACGCGAATTTGGAAAATCGCAATGCGATAGTCATAATCGCGTTGCGAATCTGGAAACTGATTTGCGATACCGGAGATCGCGTTGCGAATTATCGATCGCATTGCGATTTAGTTGGTCATTTTGGCAAATCCAAAAAAAATTGATTAAAATCGTATATTATAAGGTATTTTTGGTCACTGAGGTTATTTTCTCTATATTAAATTATATAACAATTCCAATGATTTAGTTCTTCAATAATCTTGCGGTCCAAGGACTTAACTATACAAATCAGTTAAGACAAAATCTTTTATTCGCTTAATAAAAATACGTTAGTTTGTTCTTTCGTTAAACAATGTGATAATAACGGATCAAATTGTTCAGCCGACTATAAATCATTCAATCATCAAATAAGTTATCTTTAAACAAAGCTAAAAGTAATATGTTATCTTGTTGATATTCATTGTTTTGGATCTTTATATTGAATTTGGACACGAGGTTTTATGTTTACGAATAGTTTATTGTGATATTCGGCTCTAATTTACAGTTTTCAATGATCTTTTAATAGTTTAATTCCCTTTTGTGATTCGTTTACCGATACAATTAAATTTGCTCATATATTTTTTTCCGAGTCTTTTGAATAAGTTTTTAACCTTCTTCATTTATGGTTCTTGTATAATTTAAAGTGTCTAGTTTCTTGTGTCAATATAATAGCAAAATGATCAAATTATATATTTAGTTTACGATGATATTTATAAACCCTTATTATAATATTAAATATTTTTATCTTCTTATAATAAGATTAACCGTTTCTATTCACAAATAATAATTTTTGAGATGATTTTGTCGATCTCTAATTCAAAGAACAAACAAATACCATAGTAAAAAATTTAAAATAAATGTAAATCTCATAATTTATATCCGCACATAGATTCAAAGATAAATATAAAAGACTGATTAAAATAAAAGATGTCGAAATATGCATAAGGTTAGAGAAGGAACAAGGAGTCGAATTAGAGATGTTTCTGGTATGATTCCACTACACTTTTAAAAAGAATCCTAATACAACCAAAATCAAAGATTAATATAGAATTCCTATGAGTTTAACCTCAGCGTAAACACATATGTTAAATCCAATTTCGCCTTACAAATTGGACTTTTGAAGTAAAAAGAAAAAGTAGACCCAATTTTTAAGACAACTTTTCACGTCATAAAACAAACAATAAAAAGAGTGAAATGAAGAATTAGTTTAATTAATTAATGCTGATGGTTGGTATGGATAAACAACTAGTGTTGTTTGTGGGAAGCAAAAGGGTTTTCATCTTGAAAATTCCCATGTGGATCGTAGAAGCATATAATAAAGACGCCACCCCTTGCACACTTGGCTCGGCCGCATCCTACATTTACCGTATCCCTCCACACAATCTGTGTATAATGGCCGCACATTTTCCCGGGCCGACAAGCATTCTTCTTCTTGTCGTAATACTTCTCCTCAGCCACCCATGATCTGACGGCTTTAGCGATGCTCCAGTGGCTTTTGGTGGCCCTGAAGATGTTCTCGCCATAGGTTCCATCGGAGTGGATGAGAAGGCAGTCATTGACGCGTTTATTCGCCCAGTTACGAGCGTAGTTGGCAAGGTTTTCATCCCAGACGTAGAATGATTCAGACTCGTGAGGTTGAGCCTCGTTTTGGGCCTTGTCTTATCTCCGATTAAGGAAGGAAAGACTTTGGGTAACGGTGGGGCCTTCGAGGGTGATGGTAGGGCGGTTGGTCGGGGTTTGGCCTTCGAGGGAGAGGGCGTGGTCGGTGGATGGGGTGTCTTATTGAATTTCTGTGCCGAAAAGCCGGGGAAGTTAAAGCAATGGGGGAAAGATGGGAAAAGGATGATGAAAAGCAGGGCGTTCCCCATTCCTCACGACATTTTAGGATTACCATCAAATTCTCTCTTTTCACCGTGTTTGTCCTATATAAGAAGCAACCCCTTTTAGTTAATTACTTAATTAAGCTCTTAATCACTTGCGAATCTCAAATAGTATATATATAACTATTTCTATGCCGACCCGACTTTAGGGGTGAACATTCATTCCAATTGAGTTCAGTAATTTTTTTTTGAGTTATTCAACTCGAAGAATAGTATTTTATGACTATAACTTAATTTGAATATTCTAGAGTCGAGTTTAAGAAAGTCGAGTTGTTCGAGTTTCTATACAAATTTTCTAAATTTTTGACTTTCTCAAACTATATATATATATATGGGTTATGATCCACTTATTTATGTAAAACTCTATTAGTTTTAAACGCTTTTAAGATTGTTGGATGAGGAAAAACCAAAAGCTTTTATATATATATATATATATATATATATATATTTCTTCATATTCTTTTCATATTATAATTTTAATTAATATATCATATACAATCTAAAATTATAAAATATATTTACAATACTATATTTCAAAAAATATATTTGAGCATAAAAGATTGATGGAAGTATAAATGAGTAAAAAATTGATGTGAAGAAAGAATTTATAAATAATTGTAGTCAAAAGACCAAATTGAGTAAAATGCAAAGAGAACTAGTTGAGGGACTAAATTAGAAAAAATAATACATTTTAGTAAAAAAAAGTAGGAATTGAAATTACATAGATATTTTGTAGTTGTAGGGGAACATGTGGTTTAAATTTGGTAAAAAATGTATTTAAAATGAAGGATAAATTGAAGAAATATGAAAATCATACAAAATTGATGTACTAAATTGAAAAAATAGAAAATTTGTTATCAAAAAGAGGAATTGAAAGTACAAATGTATTCATTCTATGATGGATTAGGAGCATGTGATTCAAATTTGGTGAAAATTTTGAGTTAAAATGAAAGAGGAATTGAAGGAATAGGAAATCACATAACAAATCTCAAATCTATCAAAATAGTCATCTAAATTTTTTATTTTTCAAGTTACTCGAAATTTTAAAATTTCAACTTGACTCAAACTCGAAACCTGAATCGATAATTCGAGTTGACTCGAATAATTCAAAACTAAAAAATCAATTTTTCAAGTCGAGTCGAATTTTGCTCACTCCTATCCGGTCCTATTTGATAGGATTATAAATTTTAAAGGAAAAGGATTTAGGTCCGATCGAATTTTATAGAGGGTTGAATTTAGATTTAAGGTGAAAAACCTCTTACCCAACTCAAGGTAATTTTTCTATAAATTTAGGAATAATTGTCATAATACTCTTCTCTCTGTAGTTTATTTTTAATACTCCTTAGTTTACTGAATAAAAATATTTTTCATATATTTATGTTGGACTAGATACGAGTTCTTATCTCAAAATTTAGGATTGTATTAGATTCAAGTGTTAAGGAACATACTCCTTAGGTTAGGTCTGGTGGACAGTGCATGCTTTCGGGTTGGATCATGTTAGAGTGAAGTGTTAGGAGGTTAAGTCGAGTCAACCAAAAACCCTACTTATTATCATCTCTATTCATGTATTTCCACATGTCTTCAAAAACATGAGATGATTTCATCGGCTTTCTTTATTTGATCACATTTACCTGTTATCATTTGTGGTATTTTTTTTATTCATTGATGGCATGGGAAATCGATGGAATAACTTTATTTGGATGGGAGTCAAAGGGAAGGCTTATTCTAGAGTCAAATTGTCTAGCTGCAGTAAAATGGATTAAAAGTCCCGGTTCTTACATTCATTTGTTTGAGTGTGTGGTGAAAGAAATTGTTAGTGTTGTGTTAAAAAGGGGTGTTGTTGTAAGGCATATAAAGAGATTGGCTAATCATGAGGCAGATGAGTTTGCTAAGTTAGGGATTGGGTAATTTTGTGCGTCTGATGTATGTTTTCTGGTTTTCTATAGCGTGGAGGTATTCTGGTTGTAATTGGTTAATATAAACTCTGGATGTATTTGGTATTTCAGTAATAAAATTTTGAGCCACTTTTTTTCTCCTTCCAGTGATCGATGAGCTATTTCTGTGGCTTGACGATTATGAAAGGGGTTTTTAATGAGACCTATCATTTTTATCAAAAAATAATGGAATAACTTTATTTTTGGAGTGCATTTCTTTATCCTTCTTTTGTCGAGGCCATGGGAAAGGGTTAAGAAGCTTATTGTTGATTGAGAAAAGGTTAAAGCATCCAATATCCACACAGAATACAAGAATTCTCAACAATGATTTGCAGGGCAATATTAATGTTACACTAGAATATGCAGCAAATAGTATAATAGCTTGTGCAACAGAGTTCCAAAATGGAGTACTTTTAACTACAAAGGTTGGGTATGCAAGCACCCCCTTCAGGGTTTTGTTGTTCTTTCCATATTCGCCCCGTTACTCGCAGCTTCAGCTCTTTTCTATCCCCACCGGAGAAGAAAAGTGCCATGTTACGCTGTATGATAAGGCCATCGTGGCCATCCCTCACCTTTAGGTGGCTATCTCTTATGCTTCTGGGGGTGCCTTCCCAAATGAGTTTCCTGCCATTGCCCCCAACTTCTAGGCTGTAACTGTAGTTGCGGGCTTCGGTCTCATCTCCCATGAAACGAAGGAATGCCATATAAACTGGGGCCATCCCGAGTTGGAAGGCTTCGAAATGGAGACAAAAGTACTGGCCAAAACAGTGGAATACCTGACCATACATGCCATATAAATTACCAAACTCATGTGGTGAAGCAAAGAGAGCAAGCACAAGAGTGAAGATTTACTTCTGGCAAAACCATGTTCCATGTATAAGGATGAAATAGATTATCGGCAAGATATATTTCATTTTCAATCATCTATAAATTATACAGTTCAATTCTTAATCAGAAGGAAGATGCTTTAAAACGAATGTAACTCACAGTAAGCATCCAGGTGGCATTTTCTACTTCCCGAGGATTGGACTTGACATAACGATGGTTAAACGTGCACCCAGAATGCATGTCCACCTTGTGGTCATCCCTTAGATGAGCAACAAGAAATGGTATATCACCAACAACAGCACATTCTGATCCAGCATATGGGCAATTGTATGGCCTGAAGTTACATAGGGCCTCATGTTTGAGTTTACCATAGTAGGGAAAGATCTCTGGGCATCCGAGTGACGTATATTTGCAAGGCAGTTCAAGTGATTCAGCTACCTTCTCTAGTGCTAGACACCTAATATCACCAAGCTCCTGTCTACAAGTGGGACATCGATTGTGTACCCTTGTTTTACAGGCTGAACAGAGGGTATGCCCATTGTGGCACTGAGGAACAACAAATGGTTAAAACGCCTATAATAAGGTACCAAATCATTTCAAGCAGCTAGATCCGCTCCACACAAGACAATGACAAATCCAGTACAATAGCACTAGTAGCATTTAAAGGGCATTGGAAAGCTCTATTGCACAAAACAAATGATATAGAAAATAGAATCGAGCAATTGACATGTGCAATTTAAGAAACTGGTACAACTTTGGGACCATTTTTAGATCAATATGTTCTATCAGCATACAACAGGCCAAACATAAAAACATGCAGTTGTACCATGTCTAAGCAAAAAAATACAATATGCCAAAGTCTCGGCATCCCACCAGGGGCCCCCAAAAGAAAGGACGAAAGTAAAAAGTGTGTTTTAAACATCGTCGAAGCCTAATGACCAGCCACCTCACCGTTTGCATGCTAATGCAATGCACTCATAAGGAGAAAGGAAAAAGAATGAACAGAATTTACTTGATTTCAAGATAACGCTCCATCGAATGAAACAGAAAATGCTAAGACACTCTTCAATTTTCATAGCTCTAAACACATTTTATCAGCATTGCTCATCCTGTAGGTGAAACTACTATTCTATTTTTTTCTGTGAAATAATGCAACTTGAAAGATATCCATCTCTAGTTTTCTCGTCTCACAAAACATCCTAGTGAACTCTCATGGGAACAGACATTGATTCTTAAGTTTTTGCCTATCCAGATAGTATTTAGTTTCCTTTTTAATTTCACCTTAGCCTCTATAGAAAGAGAGAAAATGAAAATCACTTAAAACCTCACACTTCTATTTTCTACTATCCTTCTGAAACCAACATGCACACAGGCCACTCCTGTTTACAGTCCGTAGTTCGCTATGCCCGATTAGAAAAGACTTCCTTACTAATAGAGGGAAATATAGGTAGAAAACTTCCTCGTGTGTTTGATCCTTCCCTATACTACTCATGGAAAAGCTGTTAGAGGTCATCTTCATTCTCATGTTCACTTCTATCAAACCGAGGCAGTAAGCACCTCATAGAAAGGGTTGATAAGAAAACCAAGACAAAGAATACAACTTGATGAAACCACACATTTATCTGCCTTTAGTCTTGATCCCCCAAATGAAGTGTACATCTAAGTAAACCATCAAAACAGAACTAAAGAAATTCCAAAAGTCGAATTCACAGAAGATGTAACTTTAGACTCATACCATCCTCAAGTTCAGCTTCTCTAATACAACCCCTCATCAAAGAATTAAGCAAACAAGTTTCTACAATACTGGTACTATTCTAACCCGAGAAAACACAGATCCAGCATAAGAGATTAAACTTAAAGAGCCGTAAAAACCAAGAAAAAGAAAGAAAAACAACTCAAACACTGAAAAGAGTGTGATTCTTCTTCAAAAAAAGAAAAAAAAACCTACAAAAGAAACAGGATTAAAGAAAAACCTGATGGATAGGAGGGTACATAGAATTGGTACAAACAGGACATTCAAGGAGCTCATGAACACTGGTAGTGCTTGGATGAACCGCTGATGATACACTGCTGCTGTTGTTGTTATTCCCATTGTTGCCACGGGGTTTCGACAATGAAGGCAACTGGTTATGATGATGGATCTCATCATCATCGATCACATCTGAATATGTCATACAATCGATGCTATCTGGTTCCATGTGAAAGAAGATAAAAAGCAATTAAATGTGATCGGCGATTCCACAATGGGTATAATTCCTTTCTGGAAAAGAAAGAAGTGGTCTTTTGATTGGATTAGTTAAATTGAAGAACAAACAAAGAATGAACTGGGTAGAATTAGAAACCTGATAAAAGATTAATTGACAAGAGAAAGGGAAAAAAAAACTACCATTTCACTTATCTTGTGGTTTTCTTCATTGGAAGGTGTCACCGTCTAAAATTTTCGGAGACATATGATCAACATCAAAGGGTTTCAGGTAAAAGAGAAAGCTTTACCAAAAGAAAAAAAATTATAAAGTAAAAAAATTTGTGACCGCATGCTTAATATATTGGGAAGGGAGAATAGGGACCACAACCAGGGGGGTCTCAATCTCAAGGCTGAAGATGATACGACTTATTTTGATGGATTCACATAATTATAGTGGATGATGAACTACTCGCCTACTGCTCCTAGTAGTATTTACGTAGTATTAAAGACAAGTTTTCAACTTTCTATACTTCAATTAAGTTACCACTGTTAATTATAATTATAATTATAAAAGTTGGAATATGATTGTGCGGTGAGTTGTCTCCATTACCCCGATTCTTGGCTTCTTGCTACCTATTTACTGCTAGTGGGCGCTGCACATTAAATTCTATCTCAAGTCTCAACCATGTCTTACCCAAGACTTGGATTAAGTTTATTAAATGAGATTGGTGAAACCCCTTTTTTATTTAAAATATTTTTGTATATTCCCTGGTTTGGTATTTTATACTAAAATAATGTTGCGAGAAGAAGGATTTGGGTGGTTCACTATTTTTAAAACCGTAAAGAATAACGTTGGAGCCAACACCACCATTGGGTAGGTTAGACATGAGATTTTATGTTATAGATAAACTCAAAAAATTTTGAGAAAATTTATAAAATTTTAAAAGATGAATACATATTATCAATAAAAAATAAAAAATATTTAAAATATATAAGAATTTATAATTTTCAAGGAAACCATTTACCTTATTCCGCCTTGTTCCATCCATGCATGTTGGTATTTAAGAAAAGCGGTGGGATATGACTCATGAGTTACCCTTTTATGAATGGCGAAAGCATGGTGTTTCAGGTGGAGGAAAAAAAATGCAGTTTCGATTTTATAGTTGAATCCTAATTTTTACTCTATGATTTTTGTTTGAGAATTTATGCTATTTTTGGAAACTGAATTATACAAAATAGGATGTCTCCATCAGATCAACGTCCCCCCGTATGTTGTCATCGTCGTGTATAAATACTGTGATAACAACAGCATAAAGAGCTTACTTGGGTTCAACGTTACTTCCATTTGAAAGGCAAATAAGGTTAATCAGCTTAAAAGAATTTTAATCTTGTAAATGTTGGTATTTGTTTATCATTTTCTTAAAAAATTACATGGACTAATTGAACTACATTCCGGGATTCCAATTCTAATAACTTACATTAAACTTGAAGTTAGTACTTTTTTTATATTTACTGGTTTGATAAGGAAGGTAACCTGCTCACCCTACTACATTAACTAACACCATTGGTCGCCCAATCTGCCATATAAACTATGCAGAAGACAGTTCCAACCTGCTTCCAATGTCCCAAATCCGAGCTGGTTTGTTGGATACAAAGGCAAAACATACCTTTTGGTTCCTCCTGGCTTTGTCTGTTGTTAGTAACATTACAATAAGTTGTCTATTGGAAGAACTTGTTTGTACCAGTAATACCTCAAATTTTGATTAGTGACTAAAATGTAATATTTGAAAGTTTGACACTTAAAATATAAACTTTGTAAAAGTTTAGGGACCAAAAATATAATTTTTAAAAGTTATATATTTTAGCTTGTAAATAAACAGTTTGACATAAAACAATGATTTTTATAGGAATCAGATTTTGGGTGCGGAATTTGTGTTAAAAGTTATAAAACGATAAAGTTCGGTATTGAAATCGGATAATCGGATCAAACCAAAATTTTACAAAAATTTGAAAAATGTTAGAAAATGGTTGGAAAGATCATTTCCATATTTTAGATCAAAGAAATATGGCTCAAAATATTGTAATTTTTTAGATTTGACCGAACAGTGAAATTTTAGTGTCTAAAATATAATTTTAAAAAATGGCCAAAGTGAAAAGACAAAGTCAAGTTGATTCATCTTTGACTAAAGAATATTTTAATAGAAGATAATAAAATGAAATTTGGTAATTATCAAGTTTCATTAATGATATTTTGATATTTCTCATTAATTGGATTTTAAATTCAATTATATTATTAGAATGTTATGTATCAAGGTTAATAAATATTAGATTAATCAAGAAAATTAGCACAAAATCAACTCCTTCTTTAAGCTTGGCTGAAACCACTATTTCTCCAAGATCTAGATAAACTAGTGATTCAAGTAACTCTAAAGAAAAGGAAGGATACAAAATTTAGAAGATTATCGTGGAGAAGATTCGAAAACGAGGCAAAGGTGAATGCATTTAACTTGTATTTATGTTATCAAATAAACACTGGCTTACGATGAGCTAATGTTGGAGTTACGTTAAGAAGTGATTCCTAGTGTTATGTAAAGTGTGATTTAAGCCTATATGTTTATTTAATAAGCTAATAGAATTAGTAAATAAGTTAAGGACGCTAGTTGGTGAAATCTACTTAAACAATTATGTTCTGAACTGTAAGTTTAGATAATCACCAGAAAGTCTACAAAAATGATTGAAGGATGAATCTTATACCATTATATTCGTATATCAATCTAGTTTTGTTTGAAACAAAGACAAATGATTTCAATATGTATACAAAAAATAGGAATTTTTAATCGGTGATGGATAAGAAAACAAGACAGCAGATTCTGTCCAAAACAGCTTTTGTCAGTCAAATTTGAAAATTTGTTATAAATTGTACAAATGGAACTAAATGGAGTGCCTTATATGGTTAGATTTTTATTCGAGTCTAGTTTTCATTGATACAAACATAATAATTTTTCAATATGTAGATTAATACATAATAATATTCTTTTAAGGTAGTACAAACTGCTAGAATATGAAATTTTGATAAATTGTGTAGTAGAAGCAATTTAAAGTAAAGGATTAAACTTAAAGCTAAGTGAGACTTATATTTTGATTTATAAATAAAGTGTTGAAGTTAGTGAAAAGTATTTATTTATTTGATTATTATGATCGAGGATGACTTGCGATAAGTCAATCTCATATTATTTTTCAAGTACGATTTATAAGTTCTTAGGATAGAATATTTTCATAATTTTTTTCATCAAGTTTTATGAATATTTTTGGGTATGAACTGCCCAAATACGATATTTACAATGATGAATTCTAAATGTTTACAATTATAAGATAGTTTACAATTATCAAACATTTTTCAGTTATCAGATGTTTTACAATTATCAGACGTATATTAATAAATGATATTATGATGATAAATATAATCTCATTGTATGTTGTATTGAGAGTCCTAGGTACATTTGGCATGCTATTAAGTTAAGTACTTTTCAAGTTATGATTGCACTGAAGTACATCATATATCAGTTTCAGTTTAGCTATGGTACATTCGTGTGCCCTATGATCAGCACCGTTAGTGCACAGGTTATGACTGAACTGAAGTGCATCATATCTCATTTTCAGTTATGATACACTGTGTTGTGCCTAGTGCGCATCTTATACTCACATACCTTGTATTCTCTTACATATACACTGAGTTATAACAGTAAATGTGAAAGTTATGATAGTATATGAAAGAAATGAATATATAATTGAAAGAAAGTTCTGAAATATGTTCGAATGAAAATAATAAAAGTTATTTATGATATTTAATGATGACTTATATGATTTTTAATAAAATCATGAGATGATGATTTTTAGGTTTTCAGAAGGAAACGGCTTGACTAGCCCGATTTGAAGTTTTATTTTTTTTATTTCAATTACAGTTTATTGCCTATATTTTATGGAATTTATGTTTTAGCTATACTTTTGCATCACTAAGTTTTACTTAGCGCGTAATGATTTTCATGCGTAGGTTCGAATATAGTAGATGACGTGAAGTGAGAGCTTGCCAGCATCTTATGAAAATCAAACTTATCGATAATATCAATAAGATATCCTAAATTTGACTTATTAGTGGCATGTACATTATATTTGTTGGGTTACTTTATCAAATTTATATTAAAAAGGGTATGAAATAGCAATTTGGAACCGTTTTAATGTTCGATTAATTTTAGTTATAATCATATTTATAAATGAATATTTTGACTGATTTTAAATGTTTTTAAATTAAGAAGTATTTAAGCAGTGGTATATATAATTATGAACAGAGATGGATTGCCTGCTTACTGATTGAAATTAGACTTGTTTTCAGTGATTAAATTTATTTTACAATTTTATATGAATAAGATTAAAGTTTTTAAATTGAAACAAAGAAAGTTTAAAAAAGGAAATGAGATTTTAAGTCTTTATGCTCAGTAAATATTTGTCAAGTTGATATGACATCTATGAGTCGTATATCGAGACATATATGGGCTATAAGTGTTACAGTACCTATCCACATTATGCATACAATTTTATGACGATACATCCTTTGGCTTAGCCATAGTAGTATAACTGAACAGAGTGTCAGTGAACTGTTCGTGAATCATTTGTATAACTTTTGTTTATGTTCGATTGTTAAGCTAAATAAAAACTATGAAATTTTTATGTTCATTTAACAAACGAAAAAACATAAACAAAAGTGTTTTTGGTTCATTTATGTCCACAAACAAATACATTTATTAGCTCGTTTATCGACTCATTCGTTTATGTTCATGAATAAGTTCATTTATAAGCTTGTTTAATGATTCTTGTAGAAGCTCATTTATTTGGTTCTCCTTATCTTTTTATTTTTTCTACATTTTAAATATTGATGGAGGTAAAGGCTAAATTGAACACTTAATGAAATCTAGAGTTTAAATTGTGAATTTTAATGAGTTTAAGCACTAGTGACATAATTTACCATTTTTCTTTAACTTTCAAATGCATTTATAAAAACTGAAAATTGAATGTATATAAACGAACACTAAATGAACATGTTCACAAATACTAAAGAAACATGGTCATGAACATATAAATGAACATGTTCATAAACGTTAAACAAATATGTTCGTGAGCGTATAAATGAACATGTTCATGAACGTTAAGCACACATGTTCGTGAACATATTTGTGAACATATAAATGAACATGTTCTCGAACGATAAACGAATATATTCATGAACATGTTTGTGAAAATATAAATGACCATTCACAATCGTTAAACAAACATGTTCGCGAACAACAAATAAACAAACACAAACACGATATTAAAATTTTAATCGAACGCGAATACAATATTAAAAAATTAAATGAACATGAACCAAATATTAACACTTTAAAAATAAACAAAAGATCATGAACACAATCTTATTCCTTCAAAGTCAGGTCATTTACACTCTACTTGACCCAAGATAAATCATGAAAATATATAGTCTTCAAAAGCTTAATTTGCTTTTGACCGTTGGAAAATTGCTTCAAACTCAGGTCATTCACATCAACACCGTTGGAATTGTTTGTCCACTACATGCCTAAGGATTCATCGATTTGACCCTAGAAGAATTTCCTGCAACTTAAATACGAAACCATGTGCCATTGATTGAGACAAGCTTTGGGACAAGCTTCTTTATAAGTAGCATCCTCACCCTTGTTGCCCGAGTGTTTACAAGTCTCTGAGCCAACTTCTGTTCTGCAGCAGGCAGGGTTTGTTTGTTTATCCCCACTGATCTCACTCCAACAGTTTCCCCCACATCTTCTCCAAAAGCTGCTGATCTTGACGCTGAAGCCATTGCAGCATCAGCTGCATTGTGTTCCCCAACTTTAGCAAGCTTTTCCTGCTGTAACGACTGTTTCTCAAGTTTTCTCTTCCTCTTTATCTCGCTCCCTGACATTCTTCGCAGCTGGTTTTTGCTAACTGCTCTGTTAAATCAGAATCTGTATCATCTGCTGAGGAATTCTGATTGATTGCAATTCCTAGATCATCTCGAGGTATAATTGGCCCATGAAATGGGAAAGTCTTCAAATCTTTCTCTGACAAAGTCCACACGGCATGGTTGTTTTCCTGAAGATTCAATTCCGCGATTTTCTCAGCTGGAATCACAGCATCATAATCTACTGTTCCCCAGTGATTGTCAAGCTCCAAACCTTTCTCATTTGCTAATGTATCCCAATTAGAGACCGAGCCCCAATTGAGAACTGGAGCTTCAGCCAAAAGCTCACTCCTAACAGAATTTTCACTGCCCTTAGAACTTAAGATAATGCATTCTTTATCTTTGGGTTTCACCTTGCTAGAAGCGGACACTTTGCAAGATTGTCACTTCGTTTATTGGATATCTTGGAACTCCTATCCTCGATAGATTTACTTTTCTCTTCCACGTTAAATCTTATACAGCTCTCTTAATGCATCGAAAACTACTTTGTTATCATGATTCTCATGTACCTGTTCTCCCTCCTTCAATGAATTCAGAAGAACGGAACTCTCAACAAAATCTTCTTCTTCAAATAGGATGGATGGCACACGTTCCTCTTTAGTAAGAACCATATCTAAGCATTGTCCAATCTCATCAACCGTAGCCTATATTTCTTCCTTAACACTGTTAGAGTATGCCCAAAGACCAATCATATGATGATTGTAATAATACTTTTATTTACCGATTTTATTGAATAAAGGCAATGCCACTATTATTTTCATTTATATATATGTATTTAACATAAACTGGAAGATAATAAAGTTCATATAATGACATAATTTTATTATTAAAAGATCCCTAGTCAAGTATTATTATGGGCATGGACAATAATAATACGCTTAAGACTAACATGTTATTGATTGATGACAACGAGTTGTCATTGACATAGAGATGTCAGAATTGATACATGATTATATTGTTAGAGAACAATGTATTGGATTGACCGACCATGAGCATATGTCTTGGATTATTATGTGATAGTCATAACATTGCTCATGGTGATGACTATATGTATGATCCTCAGACTTGTGATCAATACTATCCCAACATATATTGTTGTATGTTTTGATGCAGCTAAACAAGTTCCGTAACTGGTTGCTCTATAAAGACTGTTATTGAATATATCTCAATATATGTAGTGGGTTTGTATGATTAAGATAGGATTTGTCCTTCCTACATAATAGGAAATATATCGCAGGCCACTTGATTGAGTAAGACTAGAAACACATGGCCATGCTCGAATAAGTTGATATGAGATATCATAAACTATTCGTTAATTACAATCTACTCTAGATATCAAGAAACAATAGATGAGCTATACAAGTGTGACTATTCCAAGACTTGTGCCTATTCTAGATATAAAGGACATAAGGATGTAATACATAAAAGAGTTAATCACCAAGATGATATGTCGAATCATATTTTCTTGTAACTTAGGTGACAATGATATATTGGTAGATGTTACTCATTGTATGTAATATTAGGATTGTTCTAATAATTACTGCTAACGTTACAAGAACCTACAAGGTCACACCCTAGAATTAAAACGAGCAAAGATGTACAATTTGTTGTACGTTACTAAAATATATATCTAGAGTTAATTAAATATATGTTTTAATAATCCCAAATATTTAATTTCAACTAATTAAATATATATTTAATTAATTTGAAATAATAAAATCCCTAATATGATTAGGGTAACTTGGATATAAAAGGATTATTAAATTCTAATTAATTAAATATAGATTTAATTAATTTGAAATAATAAAACCCTAATATGATTAGGGTAACTTGGCTATAAAAGGGTGTGTTAGGTCTAGCGGCCGTTTAAGAACACACACACAAAACCTTCAGCCGTTTTTCTCTCAAAACTGTTTTGGGGAAGAAAAATATTGCTCTCAATCGGGTGAATTTAGTAGAGGCCGAGACGTGATTTCTTAGAGGCTTACGATTCGAACCGATCTACACCACCAGTATTCACTGTTGTCCTTGCTGTTTTTCAAGGAACCCGCTGTAAGTATTCACATCCCTTCCTCCCAATTTCAGTTTTTCGTACTTGGATCGCTGGTGAGACCGTCGAGTTTTGTTTCTGCTACGCCATGGGGTGCGCCGCCGGTCCCAACAAACACAACTAAGGGTTTGTTTGTTTGGCTGTAATTGGTTTTCTGGAAAATGAATTACTGGAATTTGAATTACTGGAACTGAAAAATGAATTACTGGAATTTGAATTATGGAAAATGAATTACATTTCTGGAAAACGTTTTTCGGAAAATGATTTCCGTAAAATGAATTACATTTTTCTGGAAAACATCTGGAAAACGTTTTATGATGTTTGGAAGATGTTATTTAAACCTTTTTTCCACTAGTTGAAGAGTTTTTTAAAAATTATTTATTACAAATATTAAATATAATAAATAATATTATTTATCATAAAATTTAATATTATTATTTTAAAATATTAAAATAATTTATTTATTATTAAATATTATTTTTTATAATTTTATTAATAAAAATATTAATATTTGTATATTTTAGTGAAATAAAATATTATAAATTATATTAATTATTTATTAAAGTAATAGTGTTATATTATATTTTAAAAATATTAATTAGTGTATTTTAAATATCTTTATTAAAATATTATTTAAACATATAAATAATATTATTCATTATTAAATATATAAAAATTTTATTATATATTATTAAAATAAAAATATAATAACTTATATTATTATAATATAATTGATTATTTATATAATATTAAAAATATAATATAATATTATTATAAATATTAATAAATAAATAAATAATATTTTGATAAAAATGATATTAAAATATTTTATTAATATTAAATTCATAAAATAAAATTATTTTGAGTATTTATTCTTTGAAGTAAAAAGTTCGGAAAATGACTTACGGAAAATGAATTTGTAAGTCATTTTACAGAAAATACAAAGGAAATTCTGTTACTAGGAAAATGAATTACATCCGGAAAACCAATTACGTGAAACAAACACGGGAAAACATTTTCCGGAAAACGAATTACGTGAAACAAACGCGAAAAAATATTTTTCGAAAAACGAATTACGTGAAACAAACACGAAAATTCGAAAAAAACCAATTCCGTAATTCCAATTATGGAAAACAAACACACCCTAAATAAAATTCATATTCAACGTTTCAAACTTGTTCTGTAAAATCTCCCGAGTCCTTCTCTCTCGTCCTATCAGTATTCTGGCCACAGTCTCCTGAAGGTTAGGAATTGACACCTGTAATGAATCCCAAAAGAAGCATTCCACTTCTCTAAGAACTCAAGTGCCTTAAATCGCAAAGAGGACTCAATTGCCGAAGGAGCTGGGACTGGGAGCGCCATATTTCTTCTTAAGGCCAACAACTGATCTAAGTTATCAACCAAAAGAGTTCTAGAAAGCTTAGACCGCACCAAAAGTTTATCAATTATAAGAAGCGTGAGATAACGAACCTGCAACAATGTCTCATAAACTCAAACACCAATGTCTTTGGAATTTTTTTCTTCATAATTTAGAAAAGTAAATAAATTATCAATGAAAAGAGAAGTTCCGGAATTTCATTTCGAAAAGGTTTAATACAAAATTAAGTGCCTAAATTACTCATCATAAAACGTTTTAGTGCCTAAAGATTTTTTTTGCTAAAAATAGGGGCCTACGTTTTCTCGATTATACTTTTAGGTGCATACGGTTTAATTTTTAAATTTTTAATAATAAAAATATTATTTTTAATAAAAAAATTTTAATTTATTAACAAAAAAACCCACTTTTTACTAAAAATATAAAAAAGCCCCTAAAAAACTAAAATCTCTCATTTCAACCCCATTAACAACCGTCGTGGATCATCTCCGGCCACCATCGTCATCGCCGAATGGTCACCCACCCATCACCACCCACTCATTGTTCAATTGTCGTCCTTACTGTCACCCAAAATCCATAAATTCAAAATCTCTAATTCTCAATTTTAATTTCTTAACCCCAAACGATAGTTAGTCATTTACGGGCATCATGTCATTGGCGAACAGTTGGGTTTTGATCGAAATTACACGATGGTTTGAATGGTGGCAATGGTGTGGCTTATGAACTTCAGAATCGACGAAGAACGACGATGGTGGCTAAAAACCCGACAAACTCTTGAACGCTTCTCTATGGCAAACAATGATGATGGTGCCGATGATGGTGGCGGTGATGGTCACCACTAGCCGACTGACCGATATAGAAGGGGAAGGGGAAGGGGAAGGGAGAAGGGGGAGAGGGCACGGGGGGCTGTTGGTTTTTTTGTTTACAAAAAATATTTTTATTTTTTATTTTTTAAATAAATTCTCAAAATTACCAAAATGTGACATGTGTCACTTAACGGAGCTATTTAACGGCAATAAACGTCTGGACACCTAAAAGTATAACGTTAGAAACATTAGACACCTATTTTTAGCGAAAACTTCTTTAGGCAGTAAAACGTTTTTTAAAGAATAGTTTAGACACCTATTTTTGTATTAAGCCTTTCAAAAATAAAGACTATGCACTAAGGAAACTAAAATTGGATTAAAGCAAGAAAAAAATTGGAAATGTTATCGAAATTAAATATGCTTATTTAGTAGAGGTGGTAAATGGGTCATTCGGATCAGATCTAGATTGGGTGATTTCGAGTCAGGTTATTTCGGTTTGAGACTTGACTTAGGTTTGGTCCAAATCAAGTTATTATAGGTTCAATTTTTATTCGGGTCTATGGTAAGTTGGGTCAGGTCCGATATTGAGTCATTTCAAAATCTGATCGGTTGGTGTTCGGGTCTACTTAATATCAGATCAATTGGTTTTCGGGTTGGATCAATACCATATCAATTGATTTTGGGTTGGGAAAATATTGGATCATTAAATTTTCAGGTCGGGCCAATATTAGATTGTTCAGTTTTGATTCATGTCAAGCTTTAGATTTTTGGGTCAAATTCGAGTTGAGTTAAGTATGAGTCCAATCAAGTGTGAATAAAATTATTGATATTTTCTCATAAGAAAAAATATTTTTGTTTGTCGCTCTTATTATTAAAGTTCAAGTTCAACTTTCAAACATTTCCTGTTTTAAATAACACTATTATTTATTGATGACAATTTGACCCAAACCTATAATACATATTAAATTTTGTTTGACTTGAATTTCATACTGATCTATAGAGGTGGCAAACATGTCATTCGGATCGGGTTCGGTTTGGGCATTTTGGTTCGGGTTATTTCAGTTTAGACTTAATTCGGGTTAGGTTCGGGTCGAGTCAGGTCATTTCGGGTTTTAGTTTTATTCAGGTTTAACTATAAAACCTTCCAATCATGTATTAACACGTGTCACGTTCTAATTGGATAGTTAAATTTATTTAATTGAATTAAAATAGTGACTAAATTGATAGAATATGTAAATATTAAGGACCAAATATATAATTATGCCAATTTTATTAACGGACACGTCACCACCTCTGTTAAAAATTAACGGCTAGTGGTTTGATTGAATCAATTAAATAGTTGGGTGGTCTGATTGATTCAATTGAAAGTTCGGTGGTCTTATTGATTTTTGACCATAGTTTAGTGGTCTCCCGTATAGTTTACCCTACTTTTTATAAAATAATTAAGAAAATGAATATATTTTTATTATAATTCAATATATTTTGTGGAGATGCAACTAAGAAGGTTCACTTCAAACCACCTACCGATCCTACCCCACAAGATGTGAAGACGGAGATAGAGGAACAGGTTAGGCCGCAGCCCTCATATGCCTCAATCCTGAATGGTAACAATGGTAAAGTATTAGATCAGAGCGGTGGCCGACCCCAAGAGGAGGGATAAATCGATCTGGCCGACGAAGATATCATCATGGGAACCCGATTCGATTTGCCATCAATCCATTTCTCTGAGGGAGCCTACAAACTTATGGAAGCTAATATGGAAAGGACGGTGATCCTTAAACTCTTAGGACGTAACATCGATCTAAATGCTCTCACCAATAGGACTTATACTTTATGGCACCCATCTCAACCGTTCACTCTTATAGATTTGGAGAACGACTATTTTTTGACTAGTTTCCAATCCGAGGATGATTATGTTAAGGTAATTGCTGAAGGGCCTTGGATGGTCTACGACCAGTACCTAACGGTACAACAGTGGACTATGGAATTCCGCACATCCCAACCTTACCCTACCACTGTTATCGCTTGGATCTGCCTCCTAGGGTTACCAAAATATATGTATAATGAAAAGATTTTACAATTCATCGGCAGTCTTGTCGGTAAATTGACGAAGCTTGACTTCCTCAAGGATACAAGTAACCAAAGGAGATTTACTAGAGTGGTTGTTTACGTTGATCTGACGAAGCCCTTAGTTTCCAAAATTATGATCGGGGGACAAAATCCAAATTGTGGAATATGAAAACCTTCTGCTGGTTTGTTTCTCTTGTGGCAGATTTGATCATTTGAAAGACTCATGAAGCCATAACCAACATGTTATAGAGGAGAATAATCCCGCCCCTGGAGCCTATTCCACTATCGAGATAAGTAACTCTATCGAAACGATAAATGTTGTTCATCGGAGTAATGCCAAGGACTAGGATAGGTCGAATACTGTCACCATGGATAACGATCAGTTTGACCATTTCTATGGTATCGATACTTCTATACTATGGTACCGATACTCCCTTCAGTACCGTTACCATTTCTGCATTCTGAAATCCATGGTATCGATACCTTTATATTAGTATCGATACCCACAACAGTATCGATACTACTTGCATCAGTATCGATACTGTTCATTGTATTTCCCTAAATTAAAACATATAGTATCTGTACTATTCTTCCAGTACCGATACCCTTACCCATATTTTCAAATTTTCAGCTCGAATTTTACCCAAATTTCTTTAAATTCTCTTTCTTTCACCTCCAACAATACCCTTAAACTTAACATCACTTAACCTAACTAACTTTCTTTCATTAATCTTCCTATAACATCCAAATTCTCTAAAGAATACTCCAAACCAAGAATCACACTACTTTTTCCAACATATTTTTAATCATATCGAAGGCTTTTAATCCCTTATTTACTTCTTTGACAAGTCAAAAATGCCTTAAATCTTCCATAACTAACCATATTTCATCAAATAATTTAAAAACCCATTTTATGAAATCTCATATAAAACCTTTGTCTCTTATTTTTAATCCTCCTTGAACCTTCCTTTTTAACATTTAAGTACATAATAAATGCACTCACCTGGTCTGTCTCGCTATTATACCCAAAATTTAAATCCTACTAATATACTTGACTCGCTACGATCTACACAATATCCATAATCACACATACAATACAAATGTAAGTTTACTTTCTAACATTTATACACATTAATAATACTCAAAAGTACTATTATTCTCGAATTCTCTTTAAGCTCATCCTAACCTAAAATTTCAGGTTGCTTAGTATCGGTACCCCTTCTATGGTATCAATACTTCTATACTATGGTACCGATACTCCCTTCAGTACCGTTACCATTTCTGTATTCTGGAATCCATGGTATCGATACCTTCCTATTAGTATTGATACCCACAACAGTATCGATACTACTTGCATCAGTATCGATACAGTATCGATACTGTTCATTGTATTTCCCCAAATTTAAACATATAGTATCAATACTATTCTTCCAGTACCGATACCCTTACCCATATTTTCAAATTATCAGCTCAAATTTTACTCAAATTTCTTTAAATTCTCTTTATTTTACCTCCAACAATACCCTTAAACTTAACATCCCTTAACCCAACTAACTTTCCTTCATTATTCTTCCTATAACATCCAAATTCTCTAAAGAACACTCCAAACCAAGAATCACACACCTTTTTCGAACATGTTTTTTTATCACATCCAAGGCTTCTAATCTCTTATTTACTTCTTTGACAAGTCAAAAATGCCTTAAATCTTCCATAACTAACCATATTTCATCAAATCATTTAAAAACCCATTTTATGAAATCTCATATAAAACCTTTATCTCTTAGTTTTAATCCTCTTTGAACCTTCATTAAGCCTCTATATTACTTAAGATTTCAAAACCAATCTAAAAACGAAAGGAAAAACCAACTAATTAAAGCCTTGCTAGGGGGCTCGGGACGTGAGGAAGAAGAAAAGGAGAAAACTTTCAGACTTATCCCTTAATTTCTCCTATTCATTTTTATTTAATAACCCCATTTTAAATGAATATTAAATTCATTTCGTCTAAATGACCAATTTGCCCCTCCATTCTTTCATTCTTACCAATAAGTCTCAACCAAAATTTCTTAAATCATTCCTTATACTTTTCAATTTTACTCAATTTACCACCGTAATTTAAGTTATCATTATGGTCACCTATCCGATATTTGGGATATTACACCCATATTTGAAAATTTGCTTGGGATGGATGCAGATTGTTAAAATCCTCCATTTACCCATATCTTCACTAAGTCTCCTTATTCTGGTGTTTCTTTGGCCAAGACGAGCCAAACCTTGAGCTTTTCGTCATTGTACCTCAATCGTGGCACTCTAGGCCGAAATAAAAGTTGTTCCAAACCCTATGAGGAACAAGGGGGTCAAGCTTAAGATCTCACTCCCCAATAGCAAACCCATCTAGGAAGCTTTGAAGAGTGTGCTGCAAAAAATCGTGATCCAACTCGAAAAAATCGATGGAGTTGATTTGTCATCCGAGACACCATTGACCATTCACCAATGATGGTAACCTCCCTTCCCCCTTTACAAATGAATTTTATACTAATTGACTTGGAATTGTTAGGCTATGGTGGTGTTCGTTTTCCAAAAATTCTTAAGGAATATATACACGATCATAGACCCCATTTGATTACTCTTTGGAAATATATATGCGCGGAAAGAAGGCGGCATACCATTACGAGGCTTGTGTTCGAGAAGTCATTTAGAGTTGAAGTCGATGGTTCTTGGAGAGATTTGGGTACTCAGGAACAGCTCCCTTTCCTTAACTGAGAAAGTGGCCCATTCTCATACATTTTACTGAAGGTCTCTTGGAACCGGTCGTATGCTCTCTTTTATGTGACCATTATTTACGATAGCCTCGACAAAACGAAACGCAAAGCCCTTTGGAAGGACTTTGGTAAGTGCCATATTCCTCGTACACTCTGGCTTCTTGTGGGAGATTTCAACGCTATTATCTCTGTGGACAAACGTGGGGCCTGGGGGGTGCTAATAGGAGTTGGGTTGCAAATTATTCCAAGATTTCATGGAAGATTACAACCTTATGGACATGGGATTTGTTGGACCCCCGTTTACTTGGAATCAAGGTGGATTTTAAAAGACTAGATCACATGATCGTTAATGATAGATGGAATGGCCTTGCGCCGCATGTGATCGTCAAGCATCTTGTAACATCCTTTTTCTGTATTTATTATCGAACACGAGTCAGAGATGTCACATGATACTTTCAACATAGTCCTTAATAAAAAAATAAAATTTATTTCTTAAAATTTAATTCAATTTAACATTTATCACTTAAACTATTTAATCACATAAAAACAAAACGTAATCTTTAAAATATTTATCGTGATTGTTTCAATTAAAGAGTGAGACTGCCTAAAAACTATCAATTTAAAGTTCATCCTGATAGTATTTAAAAAAATATAACATACCAAGTATTATTTAGAAATTCATATTCATAGCTAATATAATTAAATACTTTACCTAAAATCCATACGTACTAACTAATACAACTCTTTATATATCATAAACATATCAAACCGATTCTAACATAAAATATACATGCCCACTAGAAAATCAAAAAATCAGAAAGATGTCATACTAATAGTAGGGAGCTGATATGATCCTCAAAGGATGATGCCAGACCTAACTCCTTACTCCAAACGCTTTACTTTACCTACGCGTGAAACAATCACACGCTAATATACATTTAATGAGGTATTATCATTGACAAAGTAAAATATATAGATATATAAAATATCATGTAAATCGTAATATAATAAGTATCATACACTGACAGGTAAACTTATAAAATAGACTTATAAAAGTCGTTCTTTTCATATAACATGCAAAACAATAATATATATATAAAATCTATGCCAATCAATTCAGAACAGTCGAAGAAAGATTTACTTTCACTAGATTAATTTAGCCTCTTCTTTTCACATTTAAATCATGTGCCCAATGTATCATGAAAGGGAATGCACGGTATGTGAGTCATACGAATATACACATATTACAAATTTAGTGTCATATAAATAATATAGTTAAAACTCTATAAATTAATAATATCAGGTCGGAGAAATTTATTAATTTAGAGAGTTATTAATTTATCGATAATTAATTATTAATTTAAAGAGTTTTTAAGTAATTATACTGTACATATCAAACAAAAGATAAATTAGTCTATACCCCTTAGAATTACGTTGCAAGAGATGAGTTAAATTAATAATGAACTCCAAATAAACTTGAACTTTAAAGGAAACAAACAACTATTGAATTATATTTCAATAGAGTATATTTTTTTCAGTTTCTATGAATTATTAATTTATGATTTTTTTGAGACCGAAATTATAAAGGGAACTAACAAAAATTATTATCTTATTATTTTATCGAGTTTTTCAATTTTTTATATTGACCCAAGTCTAGACCGGATAAATTTATTATTTTAAAGAGTTTATTAATTTACTGAATATTAATTTAAAGAATTTTTACTGTATCCACGTTAGTGTCACATAAACCATCCTCTCCGGCTGCTCTGTCGCTCCCTCTACTGCTATGGCCACCGCCCACGATGGTCGGAGACCTCTAAAGACTACACAAAGCACTCGTCTAACCCATATGAACCACAATTTCCCACGAAAACACCATAAAGTAAACCCCTCGGCCTAAATCGAGAGAAAATACTTCAATTTTTACCTCTTCGACGACGGCGCTTTGACTTTCAGGCAACCTCTCAATCTTACTTCCCACACAAATCTAAATACTTCTTTCTTTTATTATTTTTTGTGGTGCTCGAAGGTTTTCGATTTGTTGACACCCTCTCCATTCTTCTTCTCATGATTTATAGGCGACTTGGGGAGACAACTCCCCTTGGTTTGGTGATTTTGGAAATCCCGAGAGCCATGGCATTTGGGGTCACTGTTTGTCGCTTGCCATTTTGCTTCAGTTGACTACTTGTTCAAAAGGAAATTCTCTTTTGATTTCCATTTTGCTAGGTTCTGTTAACTAGCATGCTTGTATATCCTTGAGTTTTGGATTTTATTCAATTTGGTTTTCTTATTGTGCTCGATTTCTTAAAAAAACTTCTAAGTTCTGTTAACTAGCATGCTTGTATATCCTTGAGTTTTGGATTTTATTCAATTTGGTTTTCTTATTGTGCTCGATTTCTTAAAAAACTTCTAAATCGTAAAATCTAAAGACAGGTTCTGATTGTACGCGTCATCTATTAGCTTACTGGTGACTTCTGTGTTCTAGAATGTGCTAAATTAAATCTGGCCGTTGGATCAGGGGTTAAATTCAACGACCCTCGTTTGGCTGCGATAATCCTTATGGTTTTGTCCTAACCCTAAGCTTGGTGCTCAATATGGGCCTTTGATATGTTTTTTCATCTGACGATTAATGTTGGTTGCGCCGCCGCCAAAGTTAAGTGTAAAACCTTAATTCTCCTCTACTGGGTCAGGCAGTTGGATCTACTAGACTTTGGACTACTTAATCTGCTGGGTCAACAATTGGGTTATTTGCACCAGATCTTGACGTTTTGGACTTTGAACACATTCTTCGGACCTAAAAATAAAATAAAAATAAGAATAAAACAAAAATAATATAATAATATATTAATTATATACGTTATATTTTTTTCTAAACTATATGTCTTCAAAACAATATATATTATATATTTTAAAAACTATATGTTTTCAAAACTATATATTATATATGTTTCCGAAATTATTTATATTATATATATTTTTGAAAACTATCTGTTTTCAAAATTATATGTTATATATATTCATAATATATAATTTACTATATATAATTTCATAATATATATATATAGCTATAATTTCAAATATCATCTATATATGTCTTCAAAGCTACATATACATGTTCCAAAATATAATATAAACATATATGTTTTCCAAAAGTATACAATATATTATAATTGACTCGGACGAAAAATAGGCATCCACAGCTGCTCCTCTTTGTCTATTATCATGTAAGGATAATAGGATAAGAAAAATAAGACAAATTTTTGTTTAGTTCTCAAAGCAAATGGATTCCGAAGGCAAGCTTGCTCTTCTGTTGTTGAGACATTCAATTTTTTTTAGGAATTAGATCAAACTTCTACTGAACTGGGATATCATTGAACCCGATATCCTTCGTTGCAAAGTTGAAATATGATTCGAACTTGTAGATGATCATTCTTTAGGACATATATTCTCGTCGTGGAGTTGAAAGACTTTGAAAATTTTGATGGAAGATAGTTCCTCGTTGTATCATGCGGTCAATGTAATCTCAAGTTGAGTATTTTTTGTGAAATCAAATTGAAATTGAAAGCTTGGTTGACAATAGCTCTTCTCGACTTAAGCTATGATGTGAGCGGCCTCTTTATCACAAGTTGGTATTGTGATTTGAGCTTGATATCCTTTACGCAAACCTAAACTCTTTATTTGAAATCTAGACTAGGAAGTAGTTTATCGTTGCTAAATCACAATCAATCTTTGGCCTTTTTTATTCTTAAAGACGTTGGTTTGAATTTTTGACTAGGAGATAATTCCTCATTGCTATCATAAGGTCAATGTGCTCTCAAGTTGAATGAAGTCGAAACTGAACTTGAAAGCTTTGGTTGTCAGATAGCTCTTATCGACTTAAGCTATGTAGTGGGTGACCCCTTATCAAGAGTTGGTCTTGTAATTTGAGCTTGATATCATCGCGAGTTGAAATATTTACTAGAAATCTGGACTAGATGTAGTTATGTGTTGCTAAATCACAATCAATCTTGGGCATTCTTATAGAAAATTTAGATCGGATATAGTTTCTCATTGTTATCATGCATTCAATGCACTTTCGAGTTGGATTGATTATATTTGAGTAATATCTTTTTTCGTGAAGTTGAAATCGACTCAATCAATCTGTAAAATTGTAAATTTATGTATGAATGTAATGAATGTCTTAAGGTATGCCTAAAATTCAAATGTCATTTTAGCATTTTTGTCTCCCGGAGAGAGGTCTTGATTTTCTCTTATTAACTAGATCTTCTATTGTATTCTCGGTCATCCGGTGTCCTATGAGCAATTTTGGTCACCGTAATTCATGATCTCTTTATGAATTTGCTAGGGAGCGATCTTTGAAGGAAGTTCCCTTTTCCGAGAGTTTTGAAGGAAGTTCCCTTTTCCGAGAGTTGTGACATGAATGACTTATTGAGGTGATGTCCAAACCATTTCTACTAGTCCCATATTAGAACTTCTTTCGGCTTAAAATACCTGCACTGTTCAAGAAATTTTTGTATAGTAATATTAGATGATCTTTTTTTAATGTTAATAAATATCTGTACTTAATCTCAATGCAAGATGCATAATAATAGATAGGATTTTAAAAGGAATCTTTGTTTTTATTTATGTATGGAAAATGAGTGGTTTTTGACGATTACATGGAAAACACTTAAAAAAGAGAATGACAAAGAATACAGAATAGGTTCCATATATATCAATGACATAGATTTCTCTGAACTGGCACGCCGTAGGATGGATCGAGCACCACTTGTGTCAAGAAGATCTTAAGATTATGATGATGCATGAAGAGTGCAAAATTCCTCTTGGGTCATTGACTTTTATGGATTTCGGGTGTTATAGTTGAATCTCATATGCATTCAACAATTTGGAGATTTTGTTAGTGATACTGTTTTGACTTAGGATCTTTTCTTGCATGAACCCTGAATCATTACCCAAGTCACCTTTATAGGTTTTCACTTGTGACCTACTTTGTTTTTTAAGATCCCTTTGTAGGTTTTCATCTTGAACCTTCTTTTTTTGCCTAAGTTTGAGGGGTTTCACTATAGTTTTTTTAAAGCACCCTTTGCTGGTTTTTCACTCTATGCTTTTTTGACTTCAGGCAGAGTATCTTTTGATAGAATCTGAATTTGCTAGATTAGGTAATTATGTCCATCCAACTCAGTCAAGATTAAAGCACATATAGAGAAGGTCATCTTCACGACATAAGGTCCTTCATAATTTGGCATCCATGTTCATTGAAAATCCTTTTGAATAGGTAGGATCTTTTTCAGAACTAGATCGCCTTTATGAAACTCTCTCGGATGAACTTTCTTGTTATGTGCCAAGATCATTTGTTTTTGGTATATTTGGCCATAGTGGATGGCTTTTAGCCTATTTCCTCGATTAAGTTTAGTTGGTCATGTCAAGCTTGAGCCCACTCATCATCGTCCAACTTTATTTCTGATAACACTCTAAGTGATGGGGTTTCTACTTCAATAGGTAGCACAACTTCCATTCTATATGCTAGGGAAAATGGTGTTTCCTAGGTCGAAGTTTTCACATAGGTTTGATATGCAAACAGGGTGAATGATAACTTCTCATGCCAGTTTTTATATGTCTCTACCATTTTCTCTACTATATTTTTTATATTTTTTTTCGGGTTTTACCCTTCCATTCATTTTTGGTTGGTAGATAGTGCAATTATGGTGGTTTTTATTGTTCAGGTTAAGCGCATTGTCTGTAATGATCCTTTTTGGGAAACCATTTCAATAAATGATCTCTTTATTTAGGAATTTAGAGATGGTTGATTATGTCAGACTAGCATATGAAGTTGCCTAAACCCATTTGGTAAAGTAGTCGATCACCACGAGTATGAATCGGTGCCCATTAGAAGGCTTCAGATAAATTTTATCGGTTACGTTTAATGGCCCACATTGAGAAAGGCCAAGGTGCTGTCATGACATGAAGTGCGTAGGAATATGTATTTTATCCCCGTAAATCTGATACTTATGACATTTATGAGCATAACCGATACAATCCCCTTCCATTGTAGACTAGTAGTACCCAAATATCATAATTTGTTTTGCCATTATATATCCATTGGCATGAGTGTTGTATACTCATTCATGTACTTCTTTGGGTCTTATTTTCGCCTCCTTTGCATCCATACACCTTAATAGAATCTGATCATGGCTTTTCTTATAAAGGATTTCTCAATCAAAGACGTACCCAGCGACCATTCTCTGAATTATTCTTTTGTAATTTTTTGTTGTGCCTTTAGGATAGCTTTGATACATGATGTATTGTAAGACATCCTGATACCAAGGGTTCCCATCTTCATCTTCTTCAATGTGGTAGCAATGTGTTGGCAGTTCATAGGATTGCATCTTAATGGGCGTCATCTCTGACTATCCATTTACTTTGAATGCATCAGTAAGGGTAGCCAAAGCATCTGCCATTTGGTTCTCTTCTCTGGGTAAGTAATGGAACGTGACCTCGTTGAACTCCTCTATTAACTCCAAGATGAGTTTTCAATATTCTATCAACTTATAGTCTTTCGTTTTCCTACTCTCCTCGAAGCTGGTAGATCACTAAGACAAAATCTCTGTATACTTTCAAAATTTTATTTTTGGACCAATGGCGGCCCTGAGTCCTAAGACACAAGCCTTGTATTCTGTCATATTGTTCGTGCAATTGAACTTCAACCTACTCATGAAAGTGTAGTTATCTCCCTCAGGTGAAACCAAAATTGCCCTGATTTCATGCCCAAAGCATTAGATGCACCATCGAAATTCATCGTCCAATATTCATATGTGGAAGAACTATTTTCTTCTATATATGGCCATAAGATTTTCGTCCAAAAAATTGAAATTTGATGGTTCATAATTGTCTGAAGCTAGACTAGCTAGGAAGTCAGATATGTCACTTCCCTTTATGGCTTTTTGACTTACATATTGAATTTGAATTCGGATAACAACATCTGCCAACTAGCTAACCTTCTTGAGAGAGAGTTTGCCCATCATGTACTTTAACGGGTCCAACCTAGAAATCAACCATGTGTGTGCTATAGCATATATTGTATGAGTCTTTGAGTAGCCCAGACAAAGGCATATCAGACATTCTCAATTGACGGATATCTATTCTCACAATTTGTAAACTTCTTACTTAAGTAGTAAATGACCCTTTCTTTCTTTCTAGTTTCATCGTGTAATCCTAGTACACATCCCATCAAGTTTTTGAATATGGAAAAGTATAAGAACAAAGATTTGTATAGAGTTTTTAACTTTAGGATGGAGTATTCGACATATACTCCTTCACATTCTCAAAGACATCATGGCAATCATTACCCCATATCCTAGGTTTGTTCTTTTTAAGTAGGTAGAAAATATATTATACTTGTCAGTCAACCGTGAGATGAATCTGGAAATGTAGTTTAGTCTTCCCAATAAGTCTAATAACTCCTTTTGCATGAGGGGGTGGCAGATTTTGTATTGCTTTGACCTTGTCTTGATCAATTTTGATCCCTCTTTTCTTAATGAAAAGCCTAACAACTTTATGAATAACCCCAAAAGTGCACTTGTTCAGATTGAGATTCAGCTGAAACTGCCTCAATCTTTGAAACAACTTTATAAGATTCTCAATGTGCTACTCAGTTTGAGCTTTGACGATCCTCATCGACTTACACCTCTATTTCCTTGTGTATCATGTCATAGAACAAGGTTATCATGGTTCTTTGGTATATTTCCCCTACGTTCTAAGTCTGAACAACATCACTTTGTAGCAGAATGTCCCCCATATGGTGACAAAATGATTTTTTTCCATATATTCGGGATACATCTTAATTTGGTTGTTCCTAAAGAAACCATCCATGAATGAAAGAGAATTCCTAGCTGTGTTGTCCACAGAGTATCTATGTGTGGGTGAGGAAAACTGTCTTTTGAACTTAATTTGTAAAGGTCTCGATAGTCGACACACATATGCACCTTCCTATCCTTATTTGGTACAAGTACATATTGGCCACCCACTTTTGATATTTGGCCACTTAAAGGAAACCAGTGTCGAAATGTTTCTTCACTTTTCATTATCTTTAGAAGTATTTCAGGTCTCATTCACCTAAATTTCTATTGTACAGGCTTGTATTCTTGCTTAATTGGTAGCTTATACACTACCATGTCCTTATCTAGCCCTAGTATATCGTGATACGACCATGCAAACACATGATTGAAGTAGTTAGATCAGAATTTGTTGCACTTCAATAGAGAGATTAGTGCCTATTTTGACCTCTTTATTTTCCTCTTTCGATTATATATATGCAAGAGAAACTATCTCACATATAGTAGAAACAAATAATATACATAAAAATATTTAAGTAATGGATGGAAAATGTGCTTGCCATGTGAGAAAACCAGAATGCATCTTTTACTGAAATTAATTAAAAATAGTTTAATACACCTTACAAACGATCCTATTGCCTCAGGTATAAGCAAATAGTGATAGTTTTGAGCATTACTCCCATTTTTTTTTTAAAAACACAGGTAGTTCTTTGGCGGTCCAGTATCTCAATACAGACCTTGATGGTAATAGACAGATTCCAAATCGATCATACTTTCTTGCACCATCCTCCATTATATCGTTGATTTCAAATTTTCCAGAGAATCTTCAAGGGTGGAGAGAATCACCATTGCATCATTCTTAAACTCTTATCCACCTAATATGAAAGTTTTGTGGAGAGGGGAAAAACCTTGGTTCCCACTAGACTTCATCACCAGCTAGCCTTGTTCTTCTTATTTCTTACCCTTTTTGGATCTTATTCATTCTTTGATGATGGATTGGTTGATAACCGAGGCCAAAATGATCCAGCTACATAATAGGGTAGATAGGCTCAATTCTTTCTTGTAGGTGTTCCCAAATCCTTCCTGGTTCTGGCACCTCTTTCCTAGGTTATCATAATTTTCATTTTTGTACAATTTGATAATCATGGTTTAGGAATCTTGTTTTTTTGTGCCATGAAGGTGGAATTTGCAAATTCCACAGAATGAAATGCGTATTCCACGATGTCTTCATCCACTGCTATATAAGGGGTGTCAGCGGATACCGTTACCACAATAACCTCCTCCGTGTTGAATGTTACCAGGCCCTATCAATGAAAAAAATTATTTTTTGGTGGAGCATGGAACACCTCTCTTGATGAGTCTACAACCTTCCCAAATGACATCTATACGAGGGCATGATGTCCATGACAAAAATTCTATTATACGTGACTGGTCCAATAGTCAGTAGGATTTCAAGCTTGCTGAGCACTTCCCTTTTCATTCCATAAAATGCTAGGACCACATTTTGACAAGCCCTCATATGTGCGATATCTATGGGTAACCTTTTGAGTGAGACTAAGAGCATTACATTTAGCATGGAGCCATTACAATGAGCACACTAGTTAAGGTATGCTCTTTGTAGTGGTCATGATGTACAGTGCCTAGATTTCCTCTTCATTCTAGTGGAATTTCATCGGTGGAGAAGGAAATAAGGTTGTCCTCCTGAATGTTTTTAACCAAACGATCCAACTTATTGATTGTTATATCTTTCAGTAAGAATGTTTGGTTTAACACTTTCAGTAATGCCTCTTATTGCAATTTATAGCTTAACAGTAGTGCGAACATTGAAATACAAGCCGGTAGCTTGTGTAACTACTCCACGATGCTGTATTAATAATGTTTTTAGGAATTTCAAGAATTCCACAGTTTCTTCATCCTTTATTGGCTCATTGATCATCGGTTCATCTCCTCTAAAGGGTTCTATTTATCTCTGAGATGAGGCAGGCTTCTGCGAGTAGCATATCCCACTCCTAGTGAAGTGCCCATTTCATTGATAGTTTCCACCTTACTGTCATATTTTCAGGTACTTGCTTACTATCCTTGTAGGCAAATAGTTTCAGGGCAGTGATTATCCCTCTGGTGAGTACTTTCTCTCTTGCCTTTACCGTAGGTGTGATTACCAATGGATGACTAGCATTATACGACTTGTGCGTGTTTACCAATTGATTACCATAGTATTCACAATGCACATTTTTTTCATACCACAATGGTCGAATTAGGCTTAAATATTGTAACACAATTCCTAAAAGTGTCCACGTTATTGACCTCGCTATCATTTTTCTTCATGGTCTGTCATTTATTGGACTCGCCCCTCCAATTTTTACTTGCTTAGTGGTCATTCCCCATCTCTCCAACCATTACCATATCCAAAAAGCTTCCAGAAGTGATTACCACCAGGTACCCAAAATAAGGAGCTTTGAGGGTATACAAAATGCTTCCTAGTTTTTCTCATCTGGTGGAGGATGAACTTGCATAGCTACGTCCTTCCACCATACACGTACTGTCAAAAAACTCTCATAGATTCTTCTCCATCAGTTGTAGCATTAATCGATCCCTCTCCTGAAAATAGTGGATCAAGTGTTGGTAATTCCCAACATATCCTGTCATCTTTTGATATGACATGGTTATATGAGTTGATGGACATTTATTTCCTTCAAATTTTTTGAACTCCAAAATTTTAAACTTTAGTGGCAGTACCAAATCTGGAACCAGGCTCAGTTTCATAACATCAATACCATAGAAACCCTCTTTGTCCCTGACAATTTTCATCTTATCTTCCAACTGTCTTATTTTCCCCATTTTCCTAGACTTATCCTGCTTATCAAAGTCTGGGATATGCTTTTTCGGGTTATTCAGCAGATTTATCAAGGAAGCATGTGACTTTATGGAAGAGGAGTTCTTGTGTATCCTTGGAATCTCCCAGGGTGTAAATATCAACTTTGGTGGTGGAGGTGGTGCAACGACTTATTTAGATCCTCCAACCCTGGGAATGTTGGTAAAATTTAGTTCAGTTAGCGTGGCCATGATTTGGTGAACTATGCTACTATGAATTTTTTGTAATAATATCCATCATGCCTTTGTGAGTTTGGCTTGTCTTGTTCTCTAAGTCTTTTTATAACTTGGCGAAGTTGTCTTAAATTTTCTTGAGTCTAGCTTCCATTTTCTTTGATTGAAATCGGGCGTTATGAGGATGTGATAAGTCCAATGCTTTTTCATTTGCAGAATAAAATATTGTTATTAGTCAATCAAATAATTATGAGGATGTGACTATCCAACTCAGTTGGTAGAGCACAAGGTTCTTAACCTTGAGGTCGTGGGATCGAGTCCCACGGAGGGCATTTCATAATTCGGAGGTCTTCTACGGAAGCTGCTCTCAACCTGATGTTGGGGGCAGCCTACTATCTTACCTCCCCCTTACCCCATTACATATGGGAACAAGGGACAACCAATGCAGAATTAAAATGAAAAAAATGTATAACAAATGCTTGCCAAATTTTGAGGTATTGATCCAAAAAGTGTATGTTATAATTGAATAGCCTTAATTTAGACAACAGTGTTATTACACTAAGATTAAGAAACAATGAAAGGTAGACTTGAGCCGGCTCTTCAAGACTTTAGATAGCCTCCAACAAGTTGATGAGTCTTTGAGATTCACTATTCATTGGCTGAATTCCTTACCTCACTATCCCAACTTCTTTTGCTAAGCCACACAGATATCGAGTGGTCTTTTGAATCTACTCCAAGAAGTCTCGGATGACTGCATCCCGTTCCTTTACCTCTCATTGGGCCTGTTCCATCGAAAATGCCACTAAGTCCTTTATCATAGGGGGTTATCTGGAGTTCATTGCTGCTTCTTGTACCTATTCGCAATGCTTTCTAATTTGACAACGCGTTTCCTTATGGTTTTTATTATCTTGCTCTTATTGCTTTTAAATAGATTTCTCTAATTCACTCACTTTAGTCCTCAACATCTTATTCTGGTATTGACTCCTGATAAATGTCTTTGACTAGTTTTCAACTGATCTTTCAATGCTTCTTTTCACCCTATTATTTAGCCTTCCTCTTTAAGCTTCTGACTTCATCTTTCCATAACTTTGACGATCTTTTCAAGTTAGCAATCATCTGAGCTTTCTCTTTAAACCCTTTGTTTAGATATTCGAGCTCATCTCAAACTTTATTTTGTTTATTGTCTTCTTTATTAGTTGTCTCTCTGGATTTCTGCATCCATCTTTCATTGGAACTTCTCATCTTCCAAAATTTTCACTTCCGCCTCCTATTCCTTTCGCTCTGCCTCAAATTTACTACTTGCCATCTCTAACTTGTATATGACAGCTTTAAGATGTTCTTCGATTCGGTGAGTGTCTTAATGGTCATGTAATGTGATCTTTTTATTTTTTTTCTTAGTCTCCTCCACTCGACAAAATCTGACATAAGAATCTTTCGAGCTCTAATAATGTCAATTTAGAAAATATTTCTTCCACGATTCATATATTTCCTTGATCTTTCTTTTATAGTTATCCTCGTGATATGTGAATTTGAACTTACAGAGCTACTAATTGACTGAAATAAACTGTCATTCCCCATGCCATCGTAGGGCTAAAAGTGGGGTGTATCCAATTCCTCCATATAGACTAAGTAACATCACTATGCTCAAATCTCTACATTAGTAGATTATTTTACTATGCGCTAACCAAGAGGCTTTCTAGATGATATCTTTGTCATGAAGGTGTATTAACATCTTCGCTCATATTTCTCTTGGGATGCCTTCCTGTCATGTTTGTACGAGGAAATCTTCCAAAGGTGAATAGATTGTGTTGTACTGACAAAAAAAGACCTTTCTGATTTTTCAGAAATGATTGTGGATCCAGACTTGCAGCAAATCCATGCAACTTGTAAAGCAATCTTCAACAACTTTTCGACATTGATTCAATGATCAAATGTTTTAGCTATGATTGTTGGAGCGGGGTTCACCCTCTTTGGAAATTATTCGATCAATTCATCCACATCTGCCTCAATGTGTCACAGAGTCTTTGGAAAAATGACTAGGTCATAAATTTCAAACGCAAAGAGATCGATCACTTTTCACTCATCAAGATTATTCTTTATCAATTTCTTAATTTCAATCCATAGAATTCCTTCCTTTACCTTTGTACTGGATTCGACCAGACACCCATTTTTTGTCCACCCCAATAATTTTTGCTTGACCACTTTGAAATGAGGATTTTTGGAAAACTTGGTGAAGACTTGTCCATCTGAATTTTTTAACAATGTAGCAGAGCTATGTATTCTTCTATGGTGGGCACCATGTCTTCTTTGTTAGAGGTGAAGCAACTGTATCCTGGATCCCAAAACTGATCCAAAGCCTAGATTAAAGGTTTGTCTATCTTGACATAGAGCAGGTATTCAATATCATCGTAGTATTGCTAGAACTTCTATTTAATTTCTTCTTTCTAGCAATCCCAAATATTCTACAATTCATAACATAATTGCGCCTTAGATTGATCGACGCCTAGCTAGCCAACCCTGACGCGTAACCTTTTTACATAATGTTCCTTTCTTCATTTTGAGTCATCTTTGTCCACTCTCGTACTTCGGTATTTTTTACCTCTTACATTATAAACCTATTGTCTATTAATGAAAGCTTAATGAAGCTAAAAAATACTCCCAAATCAATACATCTTATTTTAAAAAATAGATACAAAAATAAATGAATAAAGAAATAAAAAGAAACAAAGTTAATATAATTTATTAATAATAAACACAAAATTATAATCATTCATACCCACATGATATCTACCCGACATGCATTCGTTCCTACCTGATCATGATTTCTAGTCCCGCATACTTTTTGTTTGAAATAAAATCCTAACCGCATAAATCTCTAGTTTGCATGCTTCGAATAGTAAAATAATAAGGCATGACATAAAATGTCATCCTAAGGTTTGTATAAGGTTTAAGGGTAGGTTCTAATTCCCAGAGTGACATGGTTTAGGTTCTAAAAAGGGACCCGAGTTCTCCTTGCTCATGCACCCTTGGGCCTGCCAGAGCCTCAATTCTAAACCCATCATAGGATTGTGTAGGCCGAGTTAAACTTGAGAGGGGTACATTCCTCTATGTTCATGTGAAAAATAAATTAATTCGAAGACATATAGTATATGAACCTTGGAGGCTAATTGTATGTAACACCTATATATGTATATACATTTTCATATACATATACAATTGTTACATTACTTTAAAAGAGTTTTATTAATTTTGTAAAGTCTTTAAAATTTTGTTGCAAACTTAATTTCAATATAAATAAACATAATAAATAAGTATTCATTAAAAACACATTACAATATGTTATGTTAAACTTAATTACATGCTAACAAGTTTACAAAAGGTTTACTACCGCCCTATTGTGACTGGTGAGTCAACCTTGGTGAATGATATCTGATGCTACGGCTTCACTCCTTACTTGATTAATTCCGCTGCTACTTACGTGTGGAAATACACACGTTAAGTATATCTTAGTGAGTAATAATATAATAAATAACCTTTGGGTATTCATACGTATTCTATTCCCCATTTATCATAATCATTTATAATAATTCTTTCTTTTCATTTGTAACCTCCATTTATGTTTATAATATACCATTATACACTTTACACTATAACATCTTTTCTGTTGATAATGAACCCATATGCATTTCAACTATAGTATACTTTTCTATTGATAATGTAACCATATACATTTCAACCATAGTATACTTTTCTGTTGATAATGTACCCATATACATTTCAACTCTAGCATACTTTTCTGTTGATAATGCACCCATATGCATTTCAATTATAATATACTTTTCTGTTGATAATGTACCCATATACATTTCAACCATAGTATACTTTTCTGTTGATAATGTACCCATATACATTTCAACTCTAGCATACTTTTATGTTGATAATGCACCCATATGCATTTCAACTCTAGCATACTTTTCTATTGATAATGTACCCATATATATTTCAACTAAAGTATGATTTCTGCTGATAATGTATCCATATACATTTCAACCATAGTATATTTTTCTGTTGATAATGCACCCACATGCATTTCAACTCTAGCATACTTTTCTGTTGATAATGTACCTATATACATTTCAACTAAAGTATGATTTTCTGTTGATAATGTACCTATATACATTTCAACTATGACATCCTTTCATGCCAATAATGCACCATATGCATTAGTAATTTCATTTATTTGAGAGCAGTTCATACTCTAACTCATACACAATATCATTTCCATATATTCAATAAAACATAGTAATTACAGTAAAACATACATTAACAATTAAATAATTCATATTAAATAATTTCTAATCATTTTCATCTAGATTGCATACCATAAAATGTACTCACATGGCTCGCCTTGCTTATATAATCCAAAATGAGAAGATAATTACTTCGGAACTTGGCCTTTGCCTTTCGACTTACTCGACTCAGGAGCTTGATTTCGATCTTATGAGGGAACTCTTCTACGGGAAAAGGAGAAGAAGAAGAAAGAGAAATTTTTTAACCTAATCCCCTTTTCCCTTATCTATATACCAATTTAAAATACATTTAAATTCTCTTTCATATAAAAGACCAAAATGCCCTTTTAATAATCCATAGTCACAATTTAGTCTTAACCATTAATCCTAACCATTCTCATCTTTCATTATTAATAGAGTAAATCCTAATATTTTTGAATCATTTCAATATAGTCCCTATATCAGTATTTATGGCATTACAATTCTCACCCTTAATAAAATTCATCCTTGAATTTTAAAGAAATACCTGAAGCAAAGAGATGTGGAAACTTCTTTTTCATATTGTCTTCTCTTTCCCAGGAAGCCTCTTCCACCTTTTGATTCTGGCAAAGCACTTTGACCAACAGAATCCTCTTACTACGGAATTACTTGGTTTCCTTAGCCAAGATCCTCACTGGTTATTCCTCATAAGTCAAATCTGGTCAATTTCTATCTCTTCAAGAGTGATAACATGCAAAGGATCTGATCTATATCTCCTCACCATCGATACATAGAAAACATTATGGATCTTGTCCATATCTGGAGGCAAAGCTAACTGATAAGCTACGGGTCCAACCCTTTTCAATATCTCATACGGTCCAATAAATCTCGGACTCAATTTTCCTTTACGCCCAAAACAAAATACCTTCTTCCAAGGTGATACTTTCAAAAATACTTTGTCTCCCACTTGATACTCTATTTCTTTCATTTTCAAATCCACATATGACTTTTGACGATCCGAGGCTATCATTAGATTGCTCTGGATATTTTTCACTTTATCTTCCATATCTTTCATCAAATCTGGTCCTATCATATCTCGATCTTTCAAAATCAAACCAATTTAATGGTGTTCTACATTTTCTCCCATATAGAGCTTCATACGGGACCATCTTAATACTCGATTGATAACTATTATTGTACGTGAATTTCGCTAACGACAAATACTTATCTCATGATCCCTTAAAATTGATCACACATGCCCTTAGCATATCCTCAAGTATTTGAATGGCTCGTTCTGACTGCCCATCTGTCTGCGGATGAAAAGCTGTACTGAAGTTCAATTGAGTACCCAATGCCTCATGCAACGACTTCCAGAACCTTGAAGTAAACTATGGGTCTCTATTAGACACTATTGATACAGGTATTCCATGCAGTCTGACTATTTTTTAATATACAACTCTGCCAACTTATCCATCGAGTAATCTACCCAAATTGAAATAAAATGAGCTATCTTGGTTAATCGATCTACAATAACCCATATCAAATCTTTTTTATCCAGTCACAAAGGTAGCCTCAAAATGAAATCCATCGTAACTCGCTCCCATTTCCACTTAGGAATGGTTATTGGCTGTAGTAACCCATATGACACTTTATGTTCAGATTTCACTTGCGAACATGTTAAACATTTAGAAACAAACTCTGTTACAGCTCTTTTAATGCTAGACCACATGTAACGACTTTTCAAGTCTTGATACATTTTATTTCCGCCTGGGTGCATAGTCAGAGGACTATAATATGCCTCATACAGTAGATCCCTCTTCAAATCATCATCATCGGGTATACAAAGTCTTCCCTTATAGTATATACATCCATCCACTCTTATTTCAAAGTCTTTGATTTCATTTCTCCCGACTTGTGCCATTATTGTCAAACAATTCTCATCTAACTTTTGCAACTCTTTAATCCGATCCAAAAAGTCAGCTTTAACTTAAGTTCATCAATTAAAACACCATCTTCCTTTACTGACATGCGTGCATCCAAGGCTCATAAAGAAGCAAAAGTCTTTCGACTTAATGTATCTGCTACCATATTCGCCTTACCTGATAATAGTCCATGATTAGATTGTAATCTTTTAGAAGATCAATCCATCTTCTTTGTCTGAAGTTCAATTCTTTCTGTGTCAATAAATACTCCAGACTCTTATGATCAGTATAAATATGGCACCACTCACCATACATATAATGACGCCAAATTTTCAATGCAAGCACAACTGCCGCTAATTCTAAATCATGCATCGGATAATTTTTCTAATAATTCTTCAACTGTCTAGAAGAATAAGCTACAACATTTCCATCTTGCATCAGAACACACCTCAATCCATTATGGGATGCGTCACAAAACACCACATATTCTTTTCCCGACTCCGACTATACAAGTATCGGGGTCTCCATAAATATATTCTTGAGCCCTTCAAAACTTTCTTGGCACTTTTTCGTCCATACAAAAGGCACATCCTTCTGCAACAGCTTAGTTAGCGACAAGGCTAACATTGAGAAATTCCTCACAAATCACCTATAATAACCGACAAGTCCCAAGAAACTCTGAACCTCAGAAATGTTCCTTGGAGACTGTCAATCCACTATAGCTTGGATCTTTCTTGGATCTACTTGAATACTTTCTATGGAAATTATGTGACCAAGGAAAGCAACCTCGACTATCCAAAATTCACACTTTGACAATTTGTCATACAACTTCTTCTCGCGAAGCGTCTGAAGAACTACTCGAAGATGAACATCATGCTCTTCTCTTGACTTGGAATATACCAAGATATCATCTATAAATATCACTAAAAATTGGTCTAGATATGGTTGAAATACTCAGTTCATCAGATCCATGAATTTCGCTGGTGCATTAGTCAAACCAAATGGCATTACTATAAATTCGCAGTGCCCATACCGAGTCTGAAAAGCGGTCTTTGAAATATCATCCTCTTTGATTTTCAACTGATGGTACCCTGACCTTAAGTCTATCTTAGAAAACACCAATGCTCCATTCAATTGGTCAAACAAATCATCAATCCTCGAAAGAGGATATTTTTTCTTTATTGTGACTTTATTTAATTAACGATAATCAATACATAACCGCATAGTCTCGTCCTTTTTCACAAATAGCACCGGTGCTCCCCACGGAGAAACACTGGGTCTTATAAACCCCTTATCTAGTAGTTCTTGCAATTAGACTTTTAATTCTCTCAATTCAGTCGGAGCTGTTTTATATGAAGCCATCGATACAGGTTCTGTACCTAGATAAACCTCAATCCTAAATTCTACTTCACGATTCGAAGGCAATCCTGGTAATTCGTCTGGAAAAACGTCTGGAAATTCTCTAACGGTGGGAATATCATTTACTTTCGCTTTCGAAACTCGAGTATCTATCACATTGGCAAGAAAAGTTATACAACCTTTTGACATCATCTTCTTCGTGGTCATAGCTGATACCACATTCGAGGGTGATTTTGATCTTTTGTCAATTACTACAATTTATGAACCTTCTGTATTCTTTAAAAACAACTATTTCTTACGTTAATCAACCCATCCATAATGTGAAGATAACCAATCCATGCCTAGAATAATTTCAAATTCATCAAAGGGCAACTCCATCAAGTTTGCCGGAAATATAATATCTTCAATCTTTATAGGAAGTTTTCTATATATTCTAGTGACTCTTGCACTTTGTCCCATGGGATTTATCGCTATCATCTCACTCACAATTGGTTCTAAATGAATTCCTCTACTTCTAATAAGCTTGGTACTAATATATGAATGTGAAGAACCAAGGTCAACTAGAACGAAAACATGCTCATAAAAAAAGGTGAAATATACCTGTTATAATTTTAGGGTTATCCCGATCCTCACTAGTCTTAATATTATAAATTCTTACGACTCCCTGAGTACCTTGTCTCTGTATTGAATCCATTTACCCCCTGGATCTACACCTTCCTCTACTTCTACTTGAGGCTGCTACTGATCTTTCAGACTGTGTCGAGTTATCACCAGATTTGTTAGGGCAATTCTGTGCAAAGTGACCCATATCGCCACATAGAAAAAAAGCTCCACTAACAAATCTACATACTCCTCAGTGCAATTTGCTACAAGTTTGACATGGATTCTTTTCCCCATAAGCTCTACTCAAGCTAGCAGCAAAAGACTGGGATTGTCTACTCTTCTGTGCTGCTGCTGCAAGTTATCCCTCTCATAGAATCTGAAACTCAAGTCTTTTCCTTTTTTAGCATAATGGGGAGAGGAAGGCATTCCCACTCTTTTCCCTGCTTGAACACTCTGCTCAGTCGTTAATGTTTCCTCTTGAGGTCTTTCAATAGCTTTGGCTCTGTTTATAACTTCTTGCAGACTCGACAAGTATAAGGCCATCATAATCTCTTTCAGCATGAGCCTTAAACCCTCTATGAACAATCATGTATGGCCTTACCATTTGGCACAATTTAAGTGGAAAATGACTAAACTTGTTGTATTCAGCCTCAAATTCATGGACAACTCGGTTATTTTGCTTTAAATAAAGGAACTTCATCAACATTGCTCGTTTGAACTGCTCACCCACATACTTGTTTTTGAAATCTTCCTGGAAAAATTACAATGTGACTTGCTTTGAGGGTGCATACATCGTAGTATTGGACCACCATACTAGAGCTGATCCTCTTAACAAAGATAAAACTCCTCCCAACTTCTCCTGATATGAACATTGTAGGCTTTCAAGCATTATCCTCAATCATTTAACCACATATCTGCCTACATAGGACCCTTACCCTCATATTCTCTGAGCTATGGAGCTCCTAAACTCTTCAACTCCTTTGGAATCAATATTCGAGGTACGAGAGAAGCAGGGGGAGGTTGAAACCAAGTCAGTATGCATCAAGGACTTGCATGAAAGTTCCAAAAGCAGGTTCCGAAATCCCTTGAGGTACAGGTGCACTTGCATTTTCAGAAGGAAGAGGATGTGCACTATTATCCTCACAACTTTCACTCCCCATTCCGTCTTGCATTTCTTGTTCTCTCGCTCTTCGCGAGTTAAATGATTCTAACATCTAATAAAACACTCATAATAATAACAATACCATTATTAAGGAGTGTTATCAATCACCTTCTACTGACACCACTCAGTAACATTTACAACTTTATTGACATGTAATCCTTTTTCTATTTTAAATAGAAATAGATTTGGCCGAAAATCGGCTAAACCTGCAGCTCTGATACCAATAAATATAACACCTATATACGTATATATGTTTCCGTATATGTATACAATTGTTATATTACTTTAAAAACGTTTTACTGATTTTATAAAGTCTTTAAAATTTTGTTGTAAACTTAATTTCTATATAAATAAACATAATAAATAAGTATTCATTAAAAACACATTACAATATGTTATGTTAAATTTAATTACATGCCAACAAGTTTACAAAAAGTTTACTACCGTTTATTGTTACTGGTGAGTCAACCTTGGTGAATGATATCTGCTGCTACAACTTCACTCCTTACTTGACTAATTTGTTGTTACCTACGCGTGGAAATACACATGTTAAGTATATCTTAGTGAGTAATAATATAATAAATAACCTTTGGGTATTTATACATATTTTATTCCCCATTTATCATAATCATTTTCCATAATTCTTTATTTTCATTTGTAACCTCCCTTTATATTTATAATACACCAGTATGCACTTTAAAATATAACATCTTTTATGTTGATAATGCACCCATATGCATTTCAACTATAGTATACTTTTCTGTTGATAATGTACCAATATACATTTCAAACATAATATACTTTTCTGTTGATAATGTACACATATACATTTTAACTGTAGCATACATTTCTGTTGATAATACACCCATATGCATTTCAACTATAGTATACTTTTCTGTAGATAATGTACCCTTATACATTTCAACCATAGTATACTTTTCTGTTGATAATGTACCCATATACATTTTAACTCTGGTATACTTTTCTGTTGATAATGCACCCATATGCATTTCAATTCTAGCATACTTTTCTGTTGATAATGTACACATATACATTTCAACTAAAGTATGCTTTTTCTGTTGATAATGTACCCATATACATTTCAACCATAGTATACTTTTCTGTTGATAATGCACCCACAGACATTTCAACTCTAGCATACTTTTCTGTTGATAATGTACCCATATACATTTCAACTAAACTATTTTTTTATGTTGATAATGTACCCATATACATTTCAACTATGACATCCTTTCATGCCAATAATGCACCCATATGCATTAGTATTTTCATTTCTTTGAGAGCAATTCATACTCTAACTCATACACAATATCATTTCTATATATTCAATAAAACATAGTAATTACAGTAAACCATACATTAACAATTAAACAATTCATATTAAATAATTATTAATCATTTTCATCTAGATTGTATACCATAAAATGTACTCACCTAGCTCACCTTTCTTAGATATCCAAAATGAGATGATAATTACTCTGGAACTTGGCCCTTACCTTTCGACTTACTCGACTCAGGAGCTTGATTTCGATCTTTGAGCTTATGAGGGAACTCTTCTATGGGGAAAGGAGAAGAAGAAGAAAGAAAATTATTTTTTAACCTAATCCCCTTTTCCCTTATCTTATATACCAATTTAAAATAGATTAAAATTATCTTTCATATAAAAGACCAAAATGCCCTCTTAATAATCTATAGTCATAATTTATTCTTAATCATTAATCCTAACCATTCTCATCTTTCATTATTAATAGAGTAAATCCTAATAATTTTGAATCATTCCAATATAGTCCCTATATCAATATTTGGGGCATTACAATTCTCCCCCTTAATAAAATTCATCCTCGAATTTTAAAGAAGTACTTCAAGTAAATTGATGTAGAAATTGCTTTTTCATATCCTCTTCTCTTTCCCAGGTAGCTTCTTCCACCTTTTTATTCTGCCAAAGCACTTTGACCAACGAAATCCTCTTGCTACGCAATTCCTTGGTTTCCTTTGCCAAGATCCTCACCGGTTCTTCCTCATAAGTCAATCTGGTCGGATTTCTATCTCTTTAGAAGTGATAACATGCCAAAGGATATGATCTATATCTCCTCAGCATCGATATATGAAAACATTGTGGATCTTATCCATTTCTGGAGGCAAAGCTAACTGATAAGCTTTGGGTCCAACCCTTTTTAATATCTCATACGGTCCAATAAATCTCGGACTCAGTTTTCCTTTACGCCCAAAATGTAATACCTTCTTCCAAGGTGATACTTTCAAAAATAATTTGTCTCCCACTTGATACTCTATTTCTTTCCTTTTAAAATCTGCATATGACTTCTGACGATCCGAAGCTATCTTTATATTGCTCTGGATAATTTTCACTTTATCTTCCATATGTTTCATCAAATCTGGCCCTATCGGATCTTGATCTTTCAATTAAAACCAATTTAATGGTGTTCTACATTTTCTCCCATACAGAGCTTTATACGGGGCCATCTTAATACTGGATTGATAATTATTATTGTACGCGAATTCCGCTGACGAAAAATACTTATCCCATGATCCCTTAAAATCGATCACACATGCCCTTAGCATATCCTCAAGTATTTGAATGGCTCGCTCTGACTGCCCATCTGTCTGCGGATGGAAAGCTGTGCTGAAGTTCAATCAAGTACCCAATGCCTCGCGCAACAACGACTTCTAGAACCTTGAAGTAAACTGTGAGACTCTATCAGACACTATTGATACATGTATTCCATGCAGTCTGACTATTTCTTTAATATACCACTTCACCAACTTATCCATCGAGTAATCTACCCGAATTGGAATAAAATGAGATGTCTTGGTTAACCGATCTATAATAACCCATATCGAATCTTTTTTACCCGGTCAAAAAGGTAGCCCTAAAACGAAATCCATCGTAACTCGCTCCCATTTCGTCTCAGGAATGGTTATTGGCTGCAGTAACCCAGATGACACTTGATGTTCAGCTTTCACTTGCTAACATGTTAGACATTTATCAACAAACTATGTTACAACTCTTTTCATGCTAGACCACCTGTAACGACTTTTCCAGTCTTGATACATTTTATTTCCGCCTGGGGATATAGTTAGAGGGCTATAATGTGCCTCATACATTAGATCCCTCCTCAAATCATCATCCACTCTTATTTCAAAGTCTTTGATTTCATTCCTCCCGACTTGTGCCATTATCGTCATACAGTTCTCATATAACTTTTGTAATTCTTTAATTCTATCCAAAAACATCAGCTTTAACTTAAGCTTAGAAATTAAAGCACCGTCTTCCTTTACTGACATGCATGCAGCCAAGGCTCGTAAAGAAGAAAAAGTCTTTCGACTTAATGCATCTACTACCACATTCGCCTTACCCAGATGATAGTCGATGATTAGATCGTAATCTTTGAGAAGCTCAATCCATCTTCTTTGTCTCAAGTTCAATTCTTTCTACGTCTATAAATACTTCACTCTTGTGCTCTGTATAAATATGGCACCGCTCACCATACATATAATGACACCAAATTTTCAATGCAAACACAACTGCCGCCAATTCTAAATCATGCGTCGGATAATTTTTTTCATGATTCTTCAACTGTTTGGAAGCATAAGCTACAACCTTTCCATATTTCATCAGAACACACCCCAATCCATTATGGGATGCGTCACTAAACACCATGTATTCTTTTCCCAACTTCGGCAGTATAAGTACCGGGGCCTCCGTGAATATTCTCTTGAGCCCTTCAAAACTTTCATGGAACTTTTTTGTCTATACAAAAGGAACATCCTTCTGCAATAGCTTAGTTAGAGACAAAGCTAACATTGAGAAATTCCTCACAAATCGTGTATAATAACCGACAAAACCCAAGAAACTTTGGACCTCACAAACATTCCTTGGAGACTGCAAATCCACTATAGCTTGGATCTTTCTTGGATCTACTCGAATACCTTCTATGAAAACTATGTGACCAAGGAAAATAACCTTGGCTAACCAAAATTCACACTTTGACAATTTGACATACAACTTTTTCTCGCGGAGTATCTGAAGAACTACTCGAAGATAAACATCATTCTCTTCTCTTGACTTGGAATATACCAAGATATCATCTATAAATATCACCACAAATTGGTCCAGATATGGTTGAAATACTCGTTCATCAAATCCATGAATGCTGTTGGTGCATTAGTCAAACCAAATGGCATTACTATAAATTCGTAGTCCCATACTGAGTCTAAAAAGCGATATTTGAAATATCATCGTCTTTGATTTTCAACTGATAGTAGCCTGACCTTCAGTCTATCTTAGAAAACACCAATGCTCCTTTCAATTGGTCAAACAAATCATCAATCCTCAGAAAAGGATATTTTTTCTTTATTGTGACTTTATTTAATTGACGATAATCAATACATAATCGCATAGTCCCATCATTCTTTTTCACAAACAGCACTGGTGCTCCCCACAGAGATACACTGGGTCTTATAAACCACTTATCTAGTAACTCTTACAATTAGACTTTTAATTCTCTCAATTGTCGGAGCCATTCTATATGGAGCCATCGATACAGGTTCCGTACCTGGATAAATCTCAATCCTAAATTCTACTTCATGATTCGGAGGCAATCCTAGTAACTCATTTAGAAAAACATCAAGAAATTCTCTAACGGTGGGAATATCATTTACTTTCGCTTTCGGAACTCGAGTGCCTATCACATTGGAAAGAAAGACAATACATCCTTTCGACATCATCTTCTTCACGGTCATAGCCGATACCACATTTAAGGGTGATTTCAATCTTTCGCCAATTACTACAATTGTTTCTTACGACAATCAACCCATCCATAAAGTGAAGACAACCAATCCATGCCTATAATAAATTCAAATTCATCGAAGGGAAACTCCATCAAGTTTGCCGGAAATATAATCTCTTGAATCTTTATAGACATTTCTACATATTCTAGTGACTCTTGCACTTTGTCCCATGGGATTTATCGCTATCATCTCACTCGCAATTGGTTCTAATCATATTGGAACTAATATATGAATGTGAAGAACCAGGGTCAACTAGAACAAAAACAGGCTTATCAAAAAGGTTAAATGTACCTGATATAATTTCAGGGTCATTTGATCCTCACTAGTCTTGATATTGTAAATTCTTTCGACACCCTGAGTACCTTGTCTCTGAACTGAATCCATTTGTCCCCTGGATCTACCCCTTCCTCTACTTCTAATTGAGGCTGCTACTGATCTTTTAAACTGTGTCGAGTTATCAACAGATTTCTTAGGGCAATTCCGTGCAAAGTGACCCATATCTCCACATAGAAAACAAGCTCCATTGACAAATCAACATACTCCATGGTGTAATTTGCCACAAGTTTGACATGGATTGTTTTCCCCAGAAGCTCTACCCGAGCTAGCAGTAAAAGATCCTCACTAGTCTGATATTGTAAATTCTTTCGACACCCTGAGTACCTTGTCTCTGAACTGAATCCATTTGTCCCCGGGATCTACCCCTTCCTCTACTTCTAATTGAGTTTCTTAGGGCAATTCCGTGCAAAGTGACCCATATCTCCACATAGAAAACAAGCTCCATTGACAAATCAACATACAATGGTGTAATTTGCCACAAGTTTGACATGGATTGTTTTCCCCAGAAGCTCTACCCGAGCTAGCAAAAGAATGATTGTATACTCTTCTGTGATGTATGACATTTCAGTGACAAAACGTCTCAATTTGTTGTATTCAACCTCAAATTCATGGACAACTCGATCACCTTGCTTTAAATTAAGGAACTTCATCAACATTGCTCGTTTGAACTGCTCACCCATATACTTGTTTTTGAATTCTTCCTAGAAAAATTGTCATGTGACTTGCTCTGATAGTGCATACATCGTAGTATTAGACCATCATACTCGAGCTAATCCTCTCAGCAAAAATACAAATCCTCCCAGCTTCTCCTGATCTGAACATTAAGGCTTTCAAGCATTATCATCACATCATTTAACCATATATCTGCCTCCATAGGACCCTTACCCTCATCTCCTCTGAACACTGGAGCTCCTAAACTCTTTAACTCCTTTAGAATCAACATTCGAGGTACTGGAGGAGTATGGGGAGGTTGAAACTGAATCAGTATAACATCAAGGGTTTGCATGAAAGTTCCAAAATCAAGTGCCGAAATCCCTTGAGGTGCAGGTGCACATGCATTTTCAAAAGGAAGAGGATGTGCACTATTATCCTCACAACTTTCACTCCCCGTTCCCTCTTGCATTTCTTGTTCTCCCGCTCTTCGCGAGTTCGATGATTTTGACATCTAATAAAACATTCATAATAACAACAATACCATTAGTAAGGAGTGTTATCAATCAACTTATACTGACACCCATCTTAGTAACATTTACAACTTTATTGGCATGTAATCCTTTCTCTATTTTAAAATAGAACTAGATTTGGCCGAGAATCGACTAAACTTGTAGCTCTGATACCAATAAATGTAACACCAATATACGTATATACATTTCCATATATGTATACAATTGTTACATTACTTTAAAAACATTTTACTGATTCTGTAAAGTCTTTAAAATTTTGTTGCAAAATTAATTTCCAAATAAATAAACATAATAAATAAGTATTCATTAAAAACACATTACAATATGTTATGTTAAATTTAATTACATGCCAACAAGTTTACCAAAGGTTTACTATTGTCCTATTGCTACTGGTGAGTCAACCTTGGTGAATGATATCTTCTGCTACGACTTCACTCCTTATTTGATTAATTATATTGTTACCTACGTGTGAAAATACACACGTTAAGTATATCTTAGTAAGTAATAATATAATAATTAACCTTTGGGTATTCATACATATTTTATTCCCCATTTATCATAATCATTTTCCATAATTCTTTCTTTTCATTTATAACCTCCCTTCATGTTTATAATACACCATTATGCACTTTAAACTATAACATCTTTTCTATTGATAATGCACCCATATGTATTTCAACTATAGTATACTTTTCTGTTGATAATGTACCCATATACATTTAAACCATAGTATACTTTTCTGTTGATATTGTACCCATATACATTTCAACTCTAGCATACTTTTCTGTTGATAATGCACCCATATGCATTTCAACTATAGTCTACTTTTCTGTTGATAATGTACCTATATACATTTCAACCATAGTATACTTTTCTATTGATAATGTATCAATATACATTTCAACTCTAGCATACTTTTCTATTGATAATGCACCCATATGCATTTCAACGCTAGCATACTTTTCTGTTGATAATTTACCCATATACATTTCAACTAAAGTATGTTTTTCTGTTGATAATGTACCCATATACATTTCAATCATAGTATACTTTTCTGTTGATAATGCACCCATATGTATTTCAACTCTAGCATACTTTTCTGTTGATGATGTACCCATATATATTCCAACTAAAGTATGCTTTTCCGTTGATAATGTACCCATATACATTTCAACTATGGCATCCTTTCATGCCAATAATGCACCCATATGCATTAGTATTTTCATTTCTTTGAGAGCAATTCATACTATAACTCATACACAATATCATTTCCATATATTCAATAAAACATATTAATTACAATAACACATATTAATTACATTTAAACATACATTAACAATTAAACAATTCATATTGAATAATTACTAATCATTTTCATCTAGATTGCATACCATAAAATGTACTCACCTGGCTCGCCTTGCTTAGATATCCAAATTGAGAAGATAATTACTCCGAAACTTGGGCCATTGCCTTTCGTCTTACTCGACTCAGGAGTTTGATTTCAATCTTTGAGCTTAGGAACTCTCCTATGGGGAAAGGAGAAGAAGAAAAAAGAATAAGAATTTTTTTCAACCTAATCCCCTTTTTCCTTATCTTATATACCAATTTAAAATACATTTAAATTCTATTTCATATAAAAGACCAAAATTCCCTCTTAATAATCCATAGTCACAATTTAGTCTTAACCATTAATCCTAACCATTCTCATCTTTCATTATTAATAGAATAAATCCTAATATTTTTGAATCATTTCAATATAGTCCCTATATCAGTATTGGGGCATTATATTGTAGGCCCATGGAGGAATAAATTCCAATGAATGAGTCGCTTTCACCCACACTTAAAAGTTGGAGCTCGGGTGTAAAGCTTGAGATAACTTTTTTTGAAAAGCTGAAAACATCAACACAACTATTTATTTGAAAAAAAAAGTCAAAGGTAAATAAAAAAAAAGATAAAAATAAATTTAAAGTTAAACTTACAATCTTCGCTAAAGAAGACAATCGAGTAACGATTTTGGCGAGACTCTCAAGTTCCCTAGTAGAGTCTCCAAGCTATCACAATGGTCATTCGGGTTGTCTTGGGTTCGTTCTTTGACTTGTAATTATGATGGAGTTGCCACCAATCATTTCGAATTAGTTAGATCAGACACCTACTACCATTTACCGGTTATATGTCTTACCAGAGATGTGTCGGATTCGGAAATCGTTTACAATTGAGGAAGGATGAGTACCTTGATTTGTCTTTCCGGTATCAATCAATCACCGGATTGTATTAATTGCTGAGATTAAAACTTTAAAATAGAAATTTAAATTTGAACCGAGTTTATTTACCCTTGACGATCTTTAATTTGGATTGGATTCCCTTTCAAAAAGAAAATAAGATTAGTATTTAAAAAAAAGATATAAAATAATAATAAAAAATAACGAATAATAATATTAATAATAAAATGATATGAAATAGAAAAAAAACAAAATAGGGTACCAATTTTAAATAAAATGGAAAATAATAGAAATGACCAAATTAAATTAAATTGAAATCTAGGAGTCAAATTAAGATAGGGTACCAAATGAATTACACATTGAAACTGGGAGGGCTGCGAAAATAATTTAACTATTAGCTAATTACACCTAAGTCCCTCCTATAAATTGCTAAAACTCCTTTTTCATTCTCATTTTAACACTCCACCCGAAAATACTCTCACAAAATGCTCTTTCCCATCCCGCATAACATACCCAAAAAAATAGCTATCCTCACCGGCTACTTTGTCACCCCCTTCGTCGCTCCAGCCAATGCCCATGGTGGTCAGAGACCCATAAAAACTACCCAAAGCGTAATACTTCTTTCTTTTTATTATTTTTAGGGTGCTTGAAGCCTTTCAATTTGTTTATTCCCTCTCCTTTCTTCTTCGCAAGATTTTATAGGTGACTTGGGGGAGACAAATCCCCTTGGTTGAGTGATTTTGGAAATCATGAGAGCCATGGGATTTGTGGACACTATTTGTCTCTTTTCATTTTGTTTAAATTGACTGCTTGTTCAAAAGGAAATTCCCTTTTTATTTCTGTTTTGTCTTATCATGTTGCCTTGTATGCTTGTTTATCCTTGAGTTTTGGATTTTATTCGATTTGGTTTCCTTGTTGTGTCTGATTTCTGGAAAAACAAAACTTCAAAAAATAACGACCATGAAATCTGGTGACGAGGTTTTGATTGGTGCACGCCTTCCATTAGCTTGTTGGTGACTTTCGTTGTTATAGAATTTTCTAAAATTAAATATGGCTGTTGGATCAAGGGGCCAGATCCAACGACCCTCGTTTGGCTGCACATAATTGTCATAGGGTTTTGTCCTAACCCTAAGTGCGGTGCTCGATCTGGGCCCTTGATTTTTTTTTCATTTGATGGTTAATTTTGGTGAGAGGCCAAGGTTAAGTGTAAAACCCTAGCACACTCTTAGGTTGGGTTAGGCCTGTATGCTCAAGCGGGCTCTCCTATGTTGGGTTAGGCAATTGGATCCACTATACTTTGGACTCCCCAATCTACTGGGTTAGACTAATTAGGTTATTTGCACCAGATCTTGTCGTTTTGGACTTTGGACACATTCTTTGGACATGAAAATAAATTAAAAAATAAAAATAAAACAAAAACAATATAATAATATATTAATTATATACGCTATATTTTTCTAAATTATATGTCTTCAAAACAATATATATATTATAAAAGTATAGTTTTTAAAATATATATATCTTTTCAAAACCATATATATATATATATATATATGTTTTCCAAATATACATGTATATATATATCAAAGGTATAATATATATTATGATGGACATGGACAAAAATAACTGTCTACAAGTGTCATATAGAATGTACAGGTACTGTAAAACACAACATTTCTTTATTGAAATAAGGAATACATTGCACCATCATCATATACCATTTTCATATACGTGCCATATAATGTATCCTGAAACTACGTTAGCACCATCAACATATTCGTGCTATGTACAAATACTCCACCTCATGGCATGGCAATTATACCAAGACTCTCAATATGCACACAATGGGCTTTTTATATCAAAATCATATACCATGTATTTTTCAGAAGTACCCATAGATACGAACATATCAAAATGTCACATAAAAGTGCATTGGACAGTTCATAACCAAAATCATCCATACATCATTTCTACCCTTAGGGAAAATTTTCCATAAATTTATTCGCCTAATACGATTATGAAGGGTCAATTATTCCCTTGTTTTCCAACTTTATTCAAGCACAAATTCAACCTCTAAGCACCATTTGCATCCCTTTACAATCAATCCCATATCGAATTCAATCCAACTCCACTCTCCTACTTAGAACCTTAACATGGCCAAACCTTATATAACCAATTCCAAGTGTTTTCAATCATTTATACAAGCATGGAAATGATTCTACAACATCAACTACATCATAATTCACCTTTAAAACATGAAAATCTAACATCCCCTTCATATACCCAATTCATGAACTTAGAGTTTCAAGCATGAAAAGCATGAACAAATGGTACCAAATGATAGAAAATCTTATGTAGAATAATTTTCTATTTCATGCTTTCATTCAAAATCCAAATAAATTAGATTAAAAATTGAAACGAAAAATTTCTCCCCCTACCTATGGAGGTCACAACAATAGCTTGAAGATGAGAAGAATTGTCATGAAATGAGAAGAATTGTCATGAAATTTCTAAACAAATTGTCATTTGTCATTTATTTGGTTAAAATGAATTAAAAATTCATTTTAATGTGAAATGACAAATTTAACCTTATTAGAAATTAAAAGATGAACCAACAAATTCGTGACTTCCAACTTTGCCCTTGAAGTTTTCCCGAAATTACAATCTCGCCATTTTAATCTAGTAGTCCCCATTTAACATGGAAAATCAATTTAAATCTTATGGTCCATGTTAAATTATACTAATTTAAGACATGAAAATTACATTATGAAACTTAATTTACCGTTCTTCAAAATATCATGAATAATCGATTCGATCCAATTATTTGAATATTTGTTTTCAAACTTTATCGTTTTATAACTTTTAATACAAATTCTGTACGAAAATTTTGGGTAACATGAAAGTTCCATTCTTGATGCTAAAATATTCATTTACTGGTCTAAAATACATAATTTTTGAAAATTATACTTTGCTCCCTAAACTTTTCCAAAGTTTATACTTTGGTCACTAAATTTTCAAATTTTATATTTTGGTCACTAGCCAAAATGTTTGGAGTATTGCACATCTTTCTCAAATTAAACCCAACCACATACCACTTCTTCTTCTTATGTCAAGTAATCTCGAGCCTCATCACCCACACCCGTTTCGTTTTATTATAGGTTGGGCTAAACACTTACAATTTACAAGATCCATAATGATAATTGGGCAAATGATGACACAATCGTTAATGCCCTTGGTAGAATTTCAGAGTCCATTATCCCTTGGAATAGAGAGGTCTACAGCCACATAATACAGAAGAAGAAAATCCTTAAGTCCAAGCTTATGTCGATCCAAGCTAAGCTGGACAGAAGGAATCGTGATGAACTCTTTACCGAGGAATTGAATGTTCGTGAGTAGCTTGAAGAAGTGCTTGACCAGAAGAAACTCCTCTGGAAGCAAAATTCTAGAAGTCAATGGATCCTGGATGGTGACCACAACACTAAATTCTTCCATAGTTGTGCTATCAATAGGAAGAAAACCAGCTGGATACAAGATCTAAAAACTCAAAATGGTGAGTGATGCTTTGAAGATGATGCTATTCATTCTGAAGCTACTACGGTCTTTAAAAAACTTTACCATGATGAAAGTAAGTGTGTTAATGGGTTTCCTATTCGAGGAAGGTTTCTAAGGCTGTCTCCGACTGACTTGAACCTGCTTGAGGCCATGGTTTCTAATGATGAAATTAAGAAAATACGCTCTTCGATATGGAGCCTCTCAAATCCCCTGGACGTGATGGCCTTCATGCCTTTTTTTTCAAAATCAATGGGCGACAATTGGGGACTCGATTTACAACTAGGTCAAAGGTATTTTCCTTGGTAATTCCATATATGTGGAGCTTAATATATCCCTTTGGTTCTTATTTTTAAAGTTGATAACCCTGATACGTTTGTAGACTTTTGATCGATTAGCCTTTGTACGGTTTTATATAAATTAGTTATGAAGGTTATTGCTAACAAGTTTAAGTTGATCTTTCCAAAGATCACAACTTCAAACCAATCCAGTTTTATTTCGTGTCACAATATATATGATAATATTCTTATAGCTCCAGAAGTCATATACTCAATGAAGAGGAAAAGAGGCGACAAGCAATGGATGGTGGTCAAAGTCAACCTCGAGAAAGCCTATGACCGCGTTAATTGGAATTTCTTATCAGATTCTTTGATTGACAAGAGCTGCCCCAATAACATCCGACGGATCATCATTGACTCGGTCTCTTCCTCTACTACACAGATCCTCTGGAATGGAGCTCTCTTTTCAGAATTCAAACCTACCAGAGGAATTTGTTAAGGATGTTCTTTCTTACCCTTTCTTTTTGTCCTTTGAATTGAAATATTGGGTCATAGCATACAATATGCTATGAATGTCGGATTATGGGAACCAATAGTCATAGCCCGGTGAGCTATTCTGGGAGCTATTTTGGACTAGCCACTTTTTAGGCCATAAAAATATTATCCAAAATGAAGTTTTTCTTTTCTACTAACTTGAAAGATAACCACGTGAACAATATTTACTCTATTCTAGGCCTCCTACACACTACGGATCTCGAGAAATATCTTGGGATGCCTCTTTTCTGTAACAGAGTAACTAAGAGTACATTCCAATTTATCATTGAAAATGTTCAGAATAAACTCAGCAGATGGGTGGCGTCTAAGTTGTCTCTTGCCGGCTGTGTTACTTTAGCCAAATCCACCATCCTTGTGATTCGAAATTACTTCGTACAGATGTTGGCAATTCCTAAAGGTGTTTATGATGAAATTGAACAAATTGCTCGTAGATTCATATGGGGTGGAACCAATAAATCCCCGAAAGTGGCTCTTGTTAAATGGCAATCCTACTACCAACCACCTACGCATAGAGGATTGGGCATTCGACCTTTGAAACCACAGAAAGAGTCTTTCCTTATCAACCTTGGTTATAATTTCCTTATGATACGAGAAGCATTTTAGGTTCAAATTCTCAACTCTAAGAATAAAGTTAGCGACCCGATGCCCTATAGTATTGATGGTACTAACGTCCTTGGTGTGAAAATCCTTAGCGTGTGGAGCCATATCCGCGAGAATAACTGTTGGTCAATTTGTGACGGGAAAGATACTAGGTTCTGGTATGATTCTTGGATTTCAGGAAAGAACCCCCTTGTCAAACTCGTCGATTTATATCAAATTCCCAATACCCAAGCCAAGGTTAGAGACTACACGTCCCATGCGGGGAACTGAAATATTGCCTCTCTCCGCCAACACTTGGATGAGGACATTGTTAGAATTATTCTTGGAGTGCCCACTCCATGTGATAATATCAGCCATGATCGATCGAATTGGAGATGGTAACAATCGGGCATCTGCTCTGTTAACTACAGAATTCAGCACATAACATGGGAGAACCAAGATAAATTATCGAATTTGGCTTGGTAGTTCGATGGTCCTCAGCGTATCTGCCAGTTCATATGGCTTATTCTTTATAATCGTTTAATGACCAATGAGAAACGAATGAGAAGCAGGATCTCTTCAAATAACCAATGCTCGGTTTGTTCAACAGTAATCGAGTCCATCGAGCATGTCCTGTGGTTCTTCCACCCGACGCGAACAATATGGAATTTAATTATTTCAAATCATTTACATGCTAATTTTTTCTTCACTTCTTTTATTAATTGGCTAGTAACTAACCTGACTTCTACTGCAGATTTTAATACAGCTGATGACTTTTCGAAACACTTATTTAGGATCATAATCTGAAAATTTTGGAAAGCAATGGAATAATTTTATTTTCATCAGTCAAATCAATGTGTCCCTTGAAATGATATATGTTGCTAAAATGTTGACTTCCATCATCAAACGCAATACGACTAAGAAGCAATCTACTAAGGAGAACCGAATTTGGGATCAATTGTGGCCCCTCCCGAGCACAAGAGGCTTCAAATTGAACATGGATGGCGGCGTTAATACGATAACCATGGAAGCTTCCTTGGATGGAGTTTTACGAGATAACAATGATAACTGGATTTTTGGTTTTTGCAGAAACATTGGATGTTGTTCGATCCTTCATGCCGAGTTTTGGGCGGTACTTGACAGGCTGGAAATGTCTTGGAAGCATGGAATTCGAAAGCTTGAGGTGGAAGTTGACAGCAAAGAGGTTGTTCGGTTATTAACGAACCCGGAAGTAACGCATGAGACGACAATCTTATGAAGAATCCGAGCTTGCCTTGATCACCCATTAAGTTAGTCGATTAACTATATCACACCCATAGCAAACAAATTGACTGATGCTGTAGCATACATTGGCTTGCATAAAAAGTTGGGATTGCATGAACTACAACTCCCTCTAAATGACATTTGTAGTCTGCTCGCTACTGACCAAGCCACATATTGAGAAGAAGCACAACACATAGCTAGCTTAGTGTCTTTCTTTATAACAAAAAATATATATATATATATATATATATTGTAAGCTAGAAAAATGTTATTTTTGTAAATTTTGTAACCAAAACTGAACATTTCAATAGTTTTTCCAAAATTGATTTATGTGGCATTTGGTAAAGTAGGAATTCAACATGACCTTTTTGGAGATTCGGGCAGTCAAAAATATAGGTCGAAGAGTAATTGTTGGTCCTAACTCTCCATAAATCAACATGATTTTACCTTACCATACAACATCGAATAACATATTAATTGAGTGGGTTAAATTAATTTCGGATTAAATTTAAGTTTTGAATTTTTTAATTATATAAAATTTGGATTATTTTGAGTTAGATTTATTTTGAATTTGGGTACGAATTAGTTTGTACCCCAAAAGTTAATATAGACGTGTTATTACATATAAAATTGAATTTATAGTTTCTTTAACCCTAGCTTAAGACTGTATGTAGGGGGGGGGGGAAGAAAAGTGGAAAGAGTAGCACAATTTTTTAACTCACTTGGAATTTGGATATTATGGCTCTCAAATCAGTTGCAGCAACTCAAGGGGAAATAGAATCAAATAATGAAAACTAAAATGACTAATAAAGAAAATGATAAAAGGAATTCAGTTTCTAAAGCAACCAACAATTTCATAAGTTGCTTAAACTTTTAACATTGGAAGCAATCTTGCAAATATACCTCAGTTTGATAGAATGTCAAAACCTTTCAAAAAGCTTCAAATCAAGTTTTTCATTATAGTTTTTAGACCCTATGGACCTATGTTAAATGCAATCGCATGCTATCCAAGCAATTAAAATGGCTGCAATGAATTTAGGTCATGAGAAAATGCAGCAATCAACTTGTCTATTGTTAGCTGTTTCAGCCCGTGAAACCTGATAACAAATGTATGAAACATTTATCATCTGTTGCAACAAGTTTTGACTGGAGTATATTAACCCGTGCCTCTTTGAATGCTTGGATTATCTTGTTGCAGGATGGGAGTTTACTCTTACAACAACCTAGTCATCGATATCGGGAGCTCGGACGTGACTCTCTACATTTTGATTAGGATCCAACCCTGATGAAACTCTTGAAGTACTAGCAAATCTCTCTCTCTGCTTCCATGACCTGAAGTATCTTTGATATGTTAGACTCGAGGCTCGCAAAGCATAGAACCACTGGTTCAGCTTCTCACGACGTTGTCTCTCTGCTTCAACATGATTTTCTCTTCCATTAGCAGGCTTTCTACCCTTTTTCCGGGTTCTCCTTTCATTAGTTGAACTAGGCTTCCCTTTTTTAATGGAGCTTCAACATCTGAATGTTCAGATTCAGCACCTAATAGCTGAGTACTTGCATAAGGCCTTGAAGTAGCCCCAGAAAAATCAATCTGCATTTGGATTGGCTTTTGTGACTGGTGATGATTAAACTGAAACTCTTCCCAAGCCTCATTAGCAAACTCTTGAAACTTAATAGAGTCCCTTGTTTCACACGATGAACATGTGACCAAATAAGACCATATTGATTACTTGAAAATGAAAGACTACCACCATTAACATGTGATCCCCATTTCGATCTAACAGTAAGTTTCTCCCGATAACTAGAACGAACATACAAAAAGTTGTTCAGATCATGCCCAAAAATCTTGGGAATGGCTTGCAATCTCTTCACAATCGTCGAATTCAAAACAAGGGTATTTCTGTTTTTCTTTTTATGCACCATTGGCATTGCTACACCCACTTTATTTTCCCTAAGTAATATCGACTTATATGAGAATGTACTTATCAATTGCAACAACTTTAAGCTTACAGGTACCGATCTCACTGACCCCAATTCAACAACACCAATATCGGTAGGACCAAAACCATCAGTGTTTTGAAAATCAGACCGGACCGGCTGGTTCAACCGGTTCAACCAGGAACCGTTGCCTAGTCCGGTTCAATCTACACCGGTTGAACCGCTACTAGTGAACCGGCCAGAACCGCTGAACCGTTCGAACCGGATCGGTTGAAAACCGGAAAAAACCGTAAAAAATCGGAAAAAAACGTAAAAAATCAGAAAAAACCGCCAATTTTGTTTTTTTTTAAAATTAAACCAAACGACGTCGTTTGTTACCAAGTCGAACTCGAGTATTGTTGAGCTCGACTCGAACTTGAAAACTTTAAAAGTAAGCTCAACTCGTCTCAAACTAACGAGCTAAAAATTATCAAATTCAACTCGAACTCGAAATATAATATTGAAACTTGAACTCGAAATAGCTTGTACTCAAAAAAAATTTAGAAGCTCGATTGAAGCCTAAAATTCGATCTTGATTGAAGTGAAAGAATAGTTCACTCAATGCTCACCAAAAGGCTCCATAATTTTGAATGCCAAATTACCTCTATTATTTATAGAAGTTGGTTGGAATGCTCTTCTATGTTTCTTAGCCATGTGGAATTGTTTTTTTAAAAAAAAAAAAATTAAACCAAACAATATCATTTTGTTAGGATTTTTTAGCCCCAAATTTATTTTTTAATTATAGTTATATAATTATATTTATTATTTAATATGTTTTAACTTAAATATTATGTTGTAGTTAATTTGAATCATTTTATTTCACTTGATGTTATGGTTTTTAACTTATATATGTTATGAATTGCTTTGAATATGACTTGTGATATAAAAAATTATTTTTTATAAATTTTTGGTATTTTTATTTAATTTTTTAAATAATTATGACGTCGTCCAGTTCTTCCGACCGGTCGGTCCGTTCGACCAGTTGAACCAGTGAACCGGTAGCATGGTCGGTTCGCTAACTAGTCCGGTTCTGAAAACCATGAAAACCATGGTCTGAAGTATGACAGACCTTATTAACTGAATGTGTAATACCCCAAAATTTGCTTAGTGACCAAAATGAATAAATTGAAAGTTTTGTGGTAAAGTATAAGCTTGGGAAAAGTTTAGGGACTAAATTGTAATTTTTTTCAAAAGTTATGTATTTTAGTCCCGTAAATGAATAGTTACCTCCAGAATTACATTTAGTATCGGTCAGATTTTTCCTATGAAGTTTGTATTAAAATCTATAAACGATAAAGTTTGGGGGAAAATTCGAATAATAGGATCAACTCGAAATTTTGAGATATTTTGAAAGATGATAAGACAAGATTAATAAAGTCATTTCCATGTTTTAAAATGGTATAATTTAACATGGATCACTGGATTTAAGTTGATTTTTCATGTTAAATTAAGATTGTTGGATAAAAATGGCAAGATTATAATTTTGGAAAAGTACAAGGGCAAAGTTCGAAGTTAATAATTTTGTTGGTTCATCTTTGGCTTTTGGATGCCCAAAATTAAAACGTGGCATGGTAATAAACATGGAATTTCAAGGGAAAAATGATCGTTTGTTATTGAAATGATTTTTTAATTCATTTTAACTAAAAATTGATAAATGGCTAAGTTATTTACATAGAATTTTTTAATAATTTTGTTGGTTCATCTTTGGCTTTTGGATGCCCAAAATTAAAACGTGGCATGGTAATAAACATGGAATTTCAAGGGAAAAATGATCGTTTGTTATTTACATAGAATTTTCAGACTTTTTTCATGTTTTCTCCTCCATTGTCGTGAGCTTTATCCAAGGTAAGAATAAATTTTATTTTTGATTTTTAAGCCAAGTTACTATGAATTTGGTTGAAAGCATGAAATAGAAAATTGTTCTACTTGAAATTCTATATCATTTGGTACCATTTGTTCATACTTTCCATGCTTAAAACCTTGAAGTCTTGAATTGGATGGATAAAAGGGCTGTTAGGTTTAGATGTAATAAGGTTGGGTTTTGATGTAGTTCATGTTGCTGAATCATTTCCATGTTTGAATATTGATGAAAATCATTAGAAATTATTAAAGATAGGTTCGACCAAGCTAGGTATATTATGGAAAAATTGAAGTTGAATTAAATTTGATATGAGCTTGATTGTAATTGCTTGAAAATGGTGTTTAGAAGTTGAATTCATGCTTGAATAAAGTTGGAAATCATGCCTAAGCAAGCATGTTATATTAGGCCTAAGTAGAAAAATGATAGACAAATATTAAACAGTTTCCCTAACCTTAGAAATGATGAATGAATGATTCTACAAGCTTTATAATGTTATTTGAACCAATTTGGAAGTTTATAAAGGTTAGGAGACCGAATCGCATAACATTGAAAATATGAGTTTGAAGTGGAAATTATATAGAAGTTGATGTGCAATGTTTAAATGGATTGTTGGCATGTTTGACTATGTTATTAGAAGCTTGAATTTGATGTTAAATGGAAAGGGACCATTTTCAATATTTTGGAAATGTTGAGATGAATTCTAAAAGAATTCATTTTAATGGTTGAGTTATGAAATTGTGGAATTGGAAATGGCTAAGTGAACTATTTTTTGATTTTAATTTTGAAGGACTTGGAGTTGTATTTTGAAGTGCTAATGTTGGCATTTATGGTATGAAATAGAATTAATATCGATTAAGTGTCGAAAGAAATTTTAGGAATTTATTTCCCATTATGCGCCTATATTAGTAAGATACTAACATGTACTTTGAAATGTATATGTTTTGTAAATACTTTTCGTATAGATTGTGACCAAAATTGAGATCAAGGCGAGCTTAAAGATAAGGAAAAATTCTAAGAATGAAACTTGGATTGCTGAGAAAAGTTTGCAAGCTAAATTTACCAGGTGTGTGCATATTTAGTTTGTATTTATGTGGAAACATTAGCTTGCGATGCGCCAATGAATGAATTACTATGGTAAGAAGTGACTCCTGAATGCTATGTGACTTTGTGAATCATGCATGTATGTTAATTTTGTATTTAGAAGTTAATAGAATAAGTTAAAAATGCAAAATAATGAAATCTACCTAGATTATGTATAGTAGATTTAGAAAATCACCATAAATTCTATAAAAATTATTATAAGGTGGTTGTTATACTATTGGATTTGTATGTTAGTCTAGTTTTGTTTAAAATAAAAGGATACTGATTTTGAATTGGGTACTAGAAGATATGAATTGTTGACAAATAATAGGTCAGAAAACTAGATAGCAAATTCTGCAAAAAACACAAATTTTTTAAGTTGGATTAGAAAATTCACCATATATTGTACAAGTATAATTAAAAAGAGTGTTTTACATGGTTAGATTCATATTTGAGTCTAGATTCTAATGGTTTAAATGGAATAAATTTTAAGTGTGTAGATTAATACAGAATAATATTTCTTTGAGGGTAGTGCAAACTGTCAACATATGAAGTTTGTGGTAAACCATGCATTTTATGTCGCTTTTATGTTATAATTTATCTTAAATGTGGAAATGTTCCAAATCTATTACATTGAATGATAATTATGATATTTATCATATGATGAAATATGATATTTATATGTCAAAAAGGTAAGTGATTAATGATGTTCCTATGATATATTCATGTTATGTGGAAATGGAATGTTTAGGGTGTGAATGCCCCAATGCACTTTTATATGATATTTTGATATGCTAGTATCTACAGATAATTATGATAAATGAATGGTATATGATTTTAATATAAAATCCCATTGTATGTGCATTGAGAGTCTTTGGTACATTGGCATGCCAAGAGGTGATCACTGATTCAAGTAATTATGTATTAGTACATTCGTCTACTCCTGGCACTAATGTGAATTATATGTGTCACATGATACATTTTATGGAACATATGTGATATTGGTGTCTGCACGTATATGATGATGGTGCGATGTATTCATGATTACCAATATAGTGATGTTGTGTTCTACAGTACCTATGTTCATGTTTAGCACTTAAAGTGCATATTATCTATGTGGCAGTTAAATTGCATAGCGTGCACACTCGTATATGACTCACGTACAATGCATTCTCATTTGATATACATTAGGAATTAGTTTAAATGAAATTAAATTGAAACGTGCATGTGATCGATTCAATTGAAAGTAAATCTTTAATTGATTACTCTGATTTGGTTACAAGTGATTATATATATATATATATATATATATATATATATATATATATGTTAATTTGTTTACAGGTTATTTGATAAGAAAATATTTTTTTACAAGTCTGTTTTACATGTTTATATGTTTCTATATGATATTTTTGCATTATGGTTTATATGACACTTTAAGTATCGATATATTTTACTTTATATCTGATAATGTCTCAGTAGGTGTATACTTAGAGTGTGATGATTTTCACGCATAGATAAATGAATGCAAGTGGAGTAAGGAGCCGAGCTTGGCATCATTTATTGAGGACTATCTACCAGTATCAGCAATGACATCCTATTGTTATTTTGATTTCTAGTTGGCATGTATATGTATAATAAGTGTACGTAATATTTTAATATGGTTATATTTTAAAATGGGTTAGCAAAGCTCTGATATGTCTATAATGTTTTAATGATTTGTATTAATTTATATGTGTAGATTTTAGTAAGTAATATTTATATACTTATGAATAAGGATTTGAATATATATTAGGGTAAAGTTATATTTTATGGGCATAAAGTTGAATTTTTGTTTAGGCAGTTTCACTTGTTATATGTTATAGTATTTAACTATCATGTTGCTGTTTGAAATCGGATGTGAATAATACTTTTTAATATTACTTTTATATTTAAAGAGAATAAATAATTCTAGTTATTTGTGTTAAATTATATTGATTTTAAAGAAACAAAATTTTAATGATTTTCAAATAAGGTATGTTTTAAAAGTGTTATGTGACGTCTCTGACTCATATTCAGTGATGGATATGGGAAAGATGTGTTACATTTATTGATACCAAAGTTATAGGTTTAGTCGATTCTAGGCCTAAACTGAGTCTGTTTTGAGTTAAAAAGTATATACATGCCACTAGGATGTCATTATTACTAATATGGTATTTATTTGATTGATGTCACTCCTTACTAATCAGAGTACGAGGGTGAGTGGTATTTACAGAAATTATATGTTTTTCAAGGATTGAGTTTCCATGAATATGATGGAATTTCCCTTTGAAGAATTAGAGGAAATTATGGGTATGGGTTGGTTATTTACCGTACGATGTCACATTGAACTGTCTCTTAAATCGAATGATTCTAAAAGTCTCAAAAAGTTTCTAGATCATATTGGTCGTAAAAGGGTAAATCCATCATCTAAAGTGATTTCAGTGAAAACTTCCAAAAAGTTATTGTTACAAGGTTGCCAAGCTTTCTTAGCTATTGTGGTGGATACTTGAGCTTTAGAAGTTAATTTGGAAGATATTCCAACTGTTTGGGAATAGCCAGATGTATTCTCAGATGAGTTACCTGGTTTACCCCCAAATCAAGAGGTAGAATTTTAAATAGAGGTGCTAGCGAGTATTGTATCTATATTTATGGCCCTAGATAGAATGACTCCGACTAAACTCCGGGAATTAAAGGCATGATTGTAAGAATTGTTAGATTGGGTTTTCATAAGATCGAACATGTCACCATGGGGCACACCAGTGTTGTTTGTGAAAAATAATGACGGGTCTATGCGATTACGAATAGATTCTTGTCACTTACACAATGTGACAATGAAGAATAAGTATCATCTCCCTAGGATCGATGATATCTTTGATCAATTAAAAGGCACATCATTGTTTTTAAAGATTGATCTCTGATCTATATATCATTAGTTAAAGATGAAGGAAGAAGATATTCCTAGGACAGTTTTCAGGACTCAATATGGAAATTATGAGTTTGTGGTAATGTCATTCGGAATAACCAATGCTCATACGACATTTATGTATTTAATGAATCAAGTATTTCATATATACTTGGATCAATTTATGGTAGAACGTATTGATGATATTCTAGTTTATTCTAAGAAAAAGAAAGAACATGATACGCATATTCGCATAGTTCTTCAAACAATACGAGAGAACAAATTATATGCTATGTTAAGCTATCAAATTATGAGTTCTGGTTACCGGAAGTTGCTTTTCTTGTGCATATAGTTTCAGCAAAGAGGATAAGACAAGCTATTGTTGAGTAAAAAACTCTAAAGAATATTTCTAAGCTTCAGAGTTTCTAGAGACTTGCTTGTTATTATCGAAGGTTCATAAAGAACTTCTCAATGATCACCTTCACACTTAGTAAGTTATTAAGGAATGATGTTCCATTTATTTGGACTGATTAGTTCTAAGAAAATTTCAATACACTAAAGAAGATATTGACAAAAGCCCTCGTGCTAGTGTAACCAGAATCTGAAAAATATTATGTGATTTATATTCACGCGTCTCATTATGGTTTGGGATGCGTACTAATACAAGAAGAAAAAGTAGTAGCCTATGTTTTAAGACATCTTAAAACGCATGGGAGGAATTATCCTACTCATGATTTAGAATTTACAGTAGTGGTATTGCTATGAATGTAATGTCCCAAAATACAGATTAGGAGTTTCGGGTTTATTCAAATGGGCTTTAGAATAATTTTCCTTTAGTATATAGTATTGGACCCAAGTAGATTTGATTGGGCTTGGGATGATCCCAACAAACTTAAAAAAGGATGATTTTAATCAGGTATCAAATGATAGAGTAATAGGGAAGTAATTTACCCAATTTTTTAAACTAAGACTGAATCTCATTTATTTGGGATGATATCACATTTGCAAAAGCTCCTCTTTTTCATCCCTTTGTTGTTTTCTTCCTCTTCTCTTCCTTATCTTCTTCCTCTCCAAGGCAAGTTAAATGTCCAAGCCTTTCATTTTTCAAGCTTGATCAAAATTTCTATGGTAAGATTCTTAATCTACACTTCTTAAGTTTCAAGTTCAACCCTCATTGCAAGGTTTGGATGTCTTAGGAAAAAAGAGTTTTAGAGGGGTTTAAGGAACCTTGTGATTCATTCTAATTTTGAGAGTTTTTGTTTTCTTCATCTTCTCTTCCTTATCTTCTTCCTCTCCAAGGCAAGTTAAATGTCCAAGCCTTTCAGTTTTTCAAGCTTGATCAAAATTTCTATGGTAAGATTCTTAATCTACACTTCTTAAGTTTCAAGTTCAACCCTCATTGCAAGGTTTGGATGTCTTAGGAAAAAAGAGTTTTAGAGGGGTTTAAGGAACCTTGTGATTCATTCTAATTTTGAGATAGTTTTGGGTTGTAAAAATTATTTCTAGTGTTCCTTTAAGTTTAAAATGAGTTAACAACTCATTTTCATGGCTTTGATTAGTGCAAGAGTAAGGGGAGAGCTGAAAGGCTAGAGGCAAGGAAAATCTAGTCCTTGGGTGATTCAAGAATGCTTTTAGTCACCAAGCTTCAAGGTAACACGATTCTAACTTGTACATACCATATGTAGTTCATTAAATGCACATAAATGGTATGTTTTGTTCATGCAAGAATGCTAGAAGGAATTCATGCAAGATTCGTATTTGTGTGTTATATGCATGAATAATGACACCTTTTGACCTCTAAGACACCAAATAAGACTTTAAGAACATTTACTAGTCTTAAGGGAGTGAATGGGTGTGTTTTGGGTATTATTTAGTGCCCAAAACAAAGCACCCAAGTCCGTCAGTATTGGTACTGGAGTATCGATACTCCAATACTTACAAGGGCAATATTGATACCCCTTCAAGGAGTATCGATACTCAGGTGAGTATCGATACCCAAAGGGTAAGTATCGATACTATTGGACCAGTATTGATACCCACAAAGATTTATGGGCAATTTTGGTTAATTTGTTTGGGTGTTCGGGTTGAGGTGTTTTACTCCGTATAAGCTACAAGTATACAATACAAATGAAAATAATTAAGATCGCTAATTCCTTACCTAGAAAACAAACAAGTTAGGATGTCATAAAATTTTCCTTGTGTGACACTCGGGAAATGTTCCAGACACCCGAGTTACTCTAGTATTGTGACGATCATCATTTGTTTGTGTATATTCGAATATTGTCTATTTGGTACGCATCCGATGCATGTAAATTTCGAGTCATACCAGTACAAATTTTTATGCATGTAAATTCCAGAATCGTACCTTATGCTCGTCCAGGTACGGAATGTGAGCTTCCGATGCACGTAAATTCTGGACCTCTTAGGATCCGAGGTAGACTGAGGTCTATAAGTTCTGATGCACATAAATTTTGGTTCATACCCCGAAGCTATCACGTTCTAGATAGGCTAGTGTGTTATCCGAGATGCATGAAAATTCCTCCGACCACACCACTTGGCCTATCTCATGTTTGATATGTACTTATGCACGTTTAGGACTTTACATTCCGGCATGTTCATGTAATGAAGGTATGTAGTTTTGCATAGTTATTTTCGTGGAACTGGGTTGTTGGCTTAACGTTTGGAATGTGTTTCTGTGCACGGGTTAGTAGAGGATCATTGAGGGAGCCTATCGTATTCTACCATTCCAGACCATACGATTTTCAGAGTATTTCCAGAGGGCATGTATTCTATATAGACCTTCGAGTCATAACTCTATTTTGTTTTTAAACTCTACGGTTGTATTGTATGTATTTTAGGAGACTCTCGTATTTTGTAAACATTATTTTGATTTCGCATATGATATGATGCATGATTTTGATAATTATAAAATGATTTGAAAAGAAATTTTCGGGCTGACGATTTCGGTGGTTCTGTGTGACATCGTAATCCATGGATCTTCGAGTTGGACTGGTTATCGCTTGTAAATGTATATTCTAAGGCACGCAAATATGTGCAAGTATACAAAGCCGAATCAACTAATAAAGGGTAAGTGAGTTATCGTCTCCTCAGGGATTGGTAGGGATTTTGATATTTCACCACAACAAGAACTAGGTGTTACGAGCTAGTTCCTAAACTCTTGTCAAAAAAAAAAAATAATTAGTAATAGATTATACGAAAAGATGTCAAAGCAAGAAAATATTATAAAGTATAGTTGTAGAAAAGTTTGGTCGAGGCAAAGTAAATATGCAAAAGTAACAATTTAAAATAGACAAGGCAAAGAAAAGCGTTGATTCAAATATATTCAAAATAACCTCACATATTCAGACTTTTCATAGAGCACTTAGGCTAGTATTTTGTTATGCCAAGAAATTATTCTAACTCTAAAAGGATTTGTTATGATATGTTTAGGCTGCTCGACAAGATTATCGAGTATTTCTTAGATGGTTGTTATGGCAATACTACTCAGCATTAACTACAACCCTTGGTTTGTCAGACTATTGTTGTAGCAATACCACTCAGCTTGAACTATAATCATTGTCTATCCTACTCAAGCGTCTATCCCTTTTAGTCGATTAAAACCCTCTCCTTATCTCTAAGGCAGGTAGGTTAGAACATCACTATCCCAGATTCATTCCATTGTTCATGTAGATTTGTCTTAATTCTCTCGAATCTAAGAATCAATTTCTAGACAAACGAAAATATATTGAAGCTCTTATAATGTCTGGACATGTTTTACCTAGGCCCTAGGTAATCTCTTGAAAGATCTTACAGTGTTAAGGCAAAATATTAAAACAATGAACAAAACATACATAAGAAAAAACATAATGTGTCATTCATAAACCGTAAATAATCATCTCCGCAAAACAAAAAACAACACCAAGTAAAGCAGTTCATGGTGTTTCTAAAGAGTCATCCAAGAGTATCATCTTTTAATACAAACCCCAAAAAAATTAAAGATATTAAGAACAAAGGAAGAATGACTCCCAAACAGGGGGCTATGCAATGACAGCTCTGACCAGCACCGCATTTGCTCTGGCAGCCAGCCTCTCTCGAGGCCTGACCGCTGCTCTGCTATAGCCTGGCTATGGATGAAACCAAGAAAAGTCAGGTTGGAGAATGGTGGAAGATAAAGAACTGCAGCTGCTCACTCCACGCCTCAATGAAGTTGTCTTCTTCCTTACCTCCCTCCTTTTTTTTGGCGGTTGTGACTGGTATTTATTAAGGGAATTTTCCTAGGGTGTCGCATAATTAAATATTCCCTAAATACCCGTGTTAACTTATCCAAGTTACAGATGGAAAGATAGCTGGATAATGTCAGAATCTTGGGGGCTTGATTGCACGTGACGTCAGTCGTACAGTTGGCAAGTAACATAAGCAATTCGTCAGATCCGCTTCTGAATTGCAAGATAAATCTTTCCTTGGCAAGATAAATATGTTCCTTACTATCTTTGTCTTATGTGTTCCACTATCCCTTGCGAAATATATTGTCACGACTGAAATGTTCCTCCTAAGTTAATTCCTGCACACACACAAGCCCTTTTTCCTCAGCAGCATTAGTCAAACCAAATAAACCTTGCCTATGCAAAACTTATCCATCACATGCAATTATAACCTAAATGCAACTAATATGTTATGACCACATTGTTTAGACGAACAATAACTTAAGTAAAAAGACTAGAAATAGAGTCTTTTCATGGAGTTATCAACTGGATTAGGGCGTTACATTTAGTGATATTAGTGTATCCAATTTTAGTCGTTCCTAGGACCTGCGGGTCAGAGTCGGTAATTTTCTATATGAGTACATGTGCCTAGAGTGACAAGAATACTTAAGATTCTGGAATGGCGATAGTGACCCCATTTCCTTTCTAATTTCAGGATTCGATTATGGTTGATGACAACGTCCCTAGTTATGAGGGCCAAGAGGAGAGTCATATCTCCTTGGATAGAGATTTCGGTGATGAGTACACCCCATATTATAAGAATGGGGTACCTGCGGACGTAGGAGTAGATGAGGCAACTTTGTTTCATGATTGGACCTCAACGCTTTGACAAATAGTCCATGCCATACTGAATCTATCTGCAATGCCACCACCCCTACCTGTTCCACCATTTCAACCTACCATAGCACCCAGAGTATACGGTCAAGAGGCTCTATAGGTATAAGATGACAGACTTCTATGGATCTAGGGATTAATATCCCATCTCCGTAGACCAGTGGCTCCGAGAGACACTTCATACTCTTCGTCAGTTGCACCTCACTCCCGAGGGAAAGTTGGAGTGCATCACCACTCTTTTGAAGGGTGACACGACTGATTGTAAGAGATCATAGAGCTAGCGATAGAGGCAGTGAAACCAACACAGAGTAATTCTTATCAGAGTATGTGAGAAGTTCATTGGAGAGGCCCACACTGACCATTTACAAGACCAGTTTCTATATCTTTCATAGGACGATTGTATAGGCTCGAGTATGAAAAAGAGTTTCTCAGGTTGATGAAGTATGTGCTATATCTTATTTTGACTGATGCTCACCACTATAGGAGGTTCAAGGATAGCCTCACTATAGGAGGTTCAAGGATAGCCTCTATTTGGATATTCAGACTCAGTTAGCTGCCAATCCATCCGTATATTTGTGGATCTGACCATCCAAGCTAAGGCGGTCGAGAGAATTTTAAACAAGAGAGCTTAATCGAATGGTGACATAGTGAGACAAATCCAGAGGGATCTAGAGACATCTAGACAGTCTCAGTCATCAGTGAAGAGGTATAGAGCTCCTCAAGGTTTAGGAAGACCACCATCAGGGTGTATAGGGAAGAAACTCATTATTCAGATCGAGGAGGTAGATATGGCTTCCACAAGAGACCCTTATCGTTAACTTCTAGATCTAGCACTATCAGATCAGAGAAGGCATCATATCATCTGGTGTGTTTAACTTATGGATAGAGACACCTTGGATAATGTTATCGGGCAAAAGGAGGATGCTTCGGTTATGGGTCCTTAGACCATTTTATCAGAGACTGTCCCAGGGCTCAGAGTTCGACCCCCGTATTATCTCAGAGGTCTACCCCATCTATTCAGTGAGGTCGAGGGTCCTCAAGGGGCGACGAAGCTGGTTCAGGTCAGTACAGCAGAGGTACTACCAGATCAGAGTCCGTTCAAGAACCCAGGGTAGTATCGCGCTTGTATTCCGTCAGAGCCTAGGAGGAGTGTGATGTTGTGGATGTGATCTTAGGTATATTTACAAATTTCTCCGTTCTTATTACTATATTAATAGATTCAGGTTCCACCCTCTCTTATATTTGTTATGATTTGGTATGAGAGAGAAATATCTTGGTTAAGGACTTAGAGATATGGGTCAGAGTGTCTCTTCCCCTAGGATTAGACATTTTGGTTGACAAGATTCACCATCGTTTCCCTGTAGAGCTTTAAGGCGAGATATTCTTAGTCTATTTGATGAAGCTACTGTTTCGAGAGTTCGATGTGGTATTAGGCATGGGCTGGATTTTCAAGCATGACGCAAGTTTGAGATGCAAGGCGAGGAAACTTAAACTTCTCAAGGACGATGTGACTAAGGTAGTGATGAACAATGGGAGTATGGGTTGCACTACCAAAGTTTTTTCGGCTATCAAGGCTCAGAGATTATTGAGCCAAGGATGCGAAGCCTTCTTTGCTCACGTTGTTGTTACGCGAGTTTCTGTTATGATGTTTTAGAACATTTGTACCTATTGAGAATTCTATGATGTATTCCAAGAAGATTTACCGAGGTTACCGCCTGACCGCGAGGTCGAGTTCATCGTTGAATTTTTACTAGGATCGGATCCAGTGTCCATTGCACCCTATCAAATGGCACCGACAAAGTTGAAGGAACTAAAAAATGAAATTCAAGAGTTGTTGGATAAGGGCTTCATTCAACAGAGTGTTTCACCTTAGGAAGCATTGGTCCTCTTTGTTAAGAAAAATGATGGATTGATAAAGTTGTGCATTAACTATCGACAATTGAAAAACTTGACGATCAAGAATTTCTACCCTCTCCCTCGGATAAATGATATGTTCGACCAACTTAGAGTCAAATGTTTGTTATCCACGATTGATTTGAAGTCAGGTACTATCAGTTGAAGGTTAAGGATGCTAATATAGATAAGATCACTTTTAAGATAAGATATGGCCATTAAGAGTTTCTCGTGATGCCATTCGTACTCACCAATGCCTTAGCGGTATTCATGGATTTGATGAATCACATCTTTCACCCTACTATTTTAAGTGATGCATCTCTAAATGGTTTGGGTTGTGTTTTGATGCAAGAGGGTAAGGTTGTGGCTTATGTGTATTGTCAGCTCAAGCCTCATGAACGAAACTATCCCACCCACGATTTGGAACTTACTGTAGTTGTTTTTTCCTTGAAGATTTGGAGGACTACTTGTTCGGAGAGAACTGCCACATCTTTACGGATCACAAGAGCCTTAAGTATATACTTACTCAGAAAGATTTGAACTTGAGGCAAAGAAGATGGGTAAAACTTTTGAAGAACTACAATTGTGTGATCGATTATATCCAAGTAAAGTGAACGTTATTGCGGATGCTTTGAGCAGGAAGATCGTAGTAGAGCTGAGAGCTTTACTAGCGTGTCTAAGTTTGACTAGATCGGGTTTTTTATTAGCCGAGCTCTGGTCAAACCCAAGTTAGTGGGTGAAGTTAAGAGGTTACAACATTCAGATGATTGTTTGAAGGCCCAAGTAGTACAAGTTCGTAGAAAAGAGGCCCCAGGTTTTGAGTTATGCGATGGGCATGTACTGTTCTTCTGAGGCCGTTTATGTGTGTCGTCTGATAGGTAGCTTCGTGACAAGTTTCTTCATGAGGTGCATTATAGTCCCCTTTCTGTCCATCCAGGTAGCAACAAGATGTACCAAGAGCTCCAACCATTGTATTGGTGGTCGAGCATAAAACAAAGTATCCGATTTTGTTGCCAAGTTCTTAGTGTGCTAACAAGTCAAGGTGAAATATCAAATTTCCTCAGGGTTGCTGCAACTGATTCAGATTTCACAGTGGAAATAGAAGAGGCTGATAAAGGACTTTTTAACTAGTTTTTCAATAATAAGGTTCTAACATGATGCAGTTTGGGTCATAGTGGATCGATTGACTAAATCAACTCACTTTATTTCGGTATGGATAGACTTCACGTTAGAGATGTTGGCTCAGGTTTAGATCCGCGAGATTGTGAGGTTGTATGGGGTTCTTATCTTGATCATATCCGACAAAGATCTATGCTCCACCTCTGGTGTCTATGAGGCCTTGTATGAAGCTTTGGGTACTAAACTATATTTTAGCACTGCCTTTCATCCTCAAATAGATGGACAGTAGGAGGAAGTCATTCATATTTTGGAGGATATACTCTGATGCACCGTTTTGGACCTTAAACGCTCATTTACCTTTAGCAGAGTTCGCATACACCAACAACTTCCAGGCAAGTCTTCAGATGGCTCTATACAAAGCTCTTTATGGACGTAACTATAGAACCCCATTATGTTAGAAAAAGCTCACGAGGGTAAGATTGTAGGTCCCAACTTGATCCATGAAATCGAAGATAAAATTCTATTAATTCAGAGTCAATTGAAAGAGGCGTCTGACAGTAGAGGTTATATGCCAATTTGAATCATAAAGATATTGACTATACGGTGAGAGACAAAGTGTTTCTCAAGGTCTCCCCATGGAAAAATGTACTTCGGTTTGGATGCAAGGGTAAGTTGACCCTGTGATTTATCGAACCATATGAGGTTTTACAGAGAGAGTTAGACCAGTAGCTTATCCTTTGGCGTTACCTCCAAAGCTCGAGTATATCTACAACGTGTTCCACATTTCTATGCTTCAAAATAGTGATATGATCCATCCAATGTCATCCCCCTTGAACAAGTTAAGGTAAGGCAGGACCTAATGTATAAAGAAGAACCAATTAGAACCATTTCCAAAGATGTTAAAGAGCTGTGAAACAAGAGGATACCATTAGTACAGGTTTGTAGAAGAACCATGGCATTGAGGAGACGACATGGGAATCTGAGGAAGATATGTAGCCTTAGTATCTGCACCTCTTCTATTCAATAAATTTTAGGGACAAAATTTTTTCTTAGGAGGGTAGAGTTGTAACGCCCCAAAATACGTGTTAGGAGTTTCTGGTTTATTCGAATGGCTTTATAATCATTTTGTTTTAGTATATGAAGTTTTGAAACCTAAGTAGATTTAATTTGGACTTGGAATGAGCCCAATAAGCTTGAAAAGTGATGATTTTGATCATGCATTCAAATGAATGAGGACTAGGGAAGTAATTAACCCAATTTTTGAAACTAAGGTTGATATTTATTGGGGATGATATCACGTTTGCACCAAGCTCCTCTTTTTCATCCCTTTATTGTCTTTTTCCTCTCATCTTCATTATCATTTTCTCTCCAAGGCAAGTTAAAGGTCTAAGCTTTTTAGTTTTGAAAGCTTAAATCAAAATTTCCCAGGTAATATTCTTAATCTACAGTTCCTAAGCTTAAAGTTAAACCCTCATTTGCAAGGTTTGGATCTCTTAGGCAAAAATGAGTTTTAGTGTGGTTTAAGGAACCTTGTGAGTAATCCAGTTTTGAGAGAGTTTTGGGTTTATAAGAATTATTTCTAGTGTTCCCTTAAGTTTAAAATGAGTTAACAACTCATTTTCATGGATTTGATTAGTGCAAGAGCAAGGGGAGAGCTTAAAGGCTAGAGGCAACGGGGATGCAGTAACAAGGTAACATGATTCTAACTTGTCCATACACATGTAGTCCATTAAATGTGCATAAATGGTATGTTTTGTTCATGCAAGAATGTTAGAAGGATTTCATGGTAACATTCGTATTTATGTGTTATATGCATGAAATATGACACATTTTGACTTCTAAGACACCAAATAAGACTATAAAAATATTTCCTAGTCTTATGGGTGTGAACGGGTTGTATTATGGGTATGCTCCCAAAATAGAGCACACAGGTCCGTCAATATCGGTACTGAAAGAATAATATCAATATTGTTCTTCGTGGAAGGAAAAAATCAAGTAATTTTACAAGGATAATATCGATACACCTTCAAAGAGTATCGATATTCAGGGTCTAGTATCGATACCCAAATGGTCAGTATCGATACTGAGGTAATTTTGAAAACATCGAAACTAATTTTAATATCGATACTCTTGGGAGTGTCGATACCAAGGGTAAAGTATCGATACTCCCTATAAGGGTATCGATACCCTAAGTATTTTTCAAAACATCGAATTAAATTTTGTATCGATACCCAAGGGGTGAGTATCGATAAATGGCCCAGTATCGATACCCACAGAGATTTTTGGGTAATTTTGGTTAATTTGTTTGGCTGTTCCATTACAAGTGAAAATAATTAAAATCACCAATTTCTCATCTAAAACAAACAAGTTAGGATGTCATAAGATTTTCCTTGTGTGATACTCGGGAAATGTTTCAGACACCCTAGTTACTTTAGTGTTATGACACTTTGTTTGTGAATATATGGATATTATTTGTTTGGTACGCATCTGATGCACGTAAATTCCAGAATCATACACTATGCTTGACTAGGTACAAGATGTGAGCTTCCAATGCACGTAAATTGTGGACCTCACCCAACCTCTCGAGGATCCAAGGTAGATTGAGGCCCTATAAGTTCCAACACACGTAAATTTTGGTACATACCGTGAAGCTATCACGTTCTAGATAGGCTAGTGTGTTGTTCGAGATGCACGTAAATTCCTTCGACCACACCACTTGGCCTATCTCATGTTTGATATGTGCTTATGCATGTTTATGACTTTGCATTATGGCATGTTCATGTAATGAAGGCTTGTAGTATTGCATAGTTATTTTATGGCACTAAACTGTGGGCTCAGCGTATGGAATATGTTTCCATGCACATATTATTAAAGGATCATTGAGGAGACTATCGTATTCGACCGTTCCAGACCAGACAATTTGCATAGTATGTTTTGAGTATTTGTAGAGGGCATGTATTATATATGGACCTTGTGTATTCTATTCATAACTCTATTTTGTTTTTAAACTCTACGGTTATATTGTACGTATTTTGGGAGACTCCCATTTTTTGTAAACTTTATTTCGATTCCGCATATGCTATGATGGATGATTTTGATAATTATAAACTGCTTTGAAAAGAAATTTTTGAGTTGACCATTTCGGTGGTTCCGTGTGGCATCGTAATCCATGGATCATTAGGTCTGACTGAATTAGGGTGTTACAATAAATTTATGAGGTCATTACATGTATGGTGAACGATGTTATATGCATACTGATTATAGAGTAGAGAGTGATACTCACTAAGGCAGAGCAGAAGATTTGATAGAAAAGTAGTAGACTAGATAACCTGAACCTTTCAATGATGCACTTTTAGTATGATCTAGTTGTTAGTGTAGCACTGAGCTAGTTAGTTCAGACTTCAGATGTTTCCGTTGGCAGGTTAGTAGATCAACTAGTTCGAGAAGATTTAGAGAGACTGAGGTCCAGATCCAGAACAGAGTAAAGTACGTCATCAGCATTTTGAAGGGCATGTATATTTATACATTTTGTTGTAAAGTTAAGTCATAATGTTAGTCAAGAGTGAGTATGTATATTTTTTAAATGTATTTATTTATTTTGAGTGTTATCTGATGTATCAAGTTTCAAAATTCTTTTTATGGATTTTTTTGTTTGAAAATAGTCATTTAAAGAAAGAGAAATAGAATTAAAAGTTGGTCAGCTACTTCGGTAGCTCTGTGTAGTGTCCTAGTTGGTCAATTATGTGCCGTACTGGTCTATGGTGTTATAGTACCAAACAATGGAAAATGAATTACACAACATCATCCAAACACCAAAAAATACTTTCCATAATTTATTTTCTGGAAAACCAATTACACTGAAACAAACAAACCCATTTGGTTTCAATATAGCTATTTTTTGTTAACATTTAACGAAAGTGCATACATACTAGTTAACAGATTTGGTATAATTAAATGTTTAATCTTTATAACTTATACATCCTTCCATTTTTTGTCATAATTTTAATTTAATTAAATAAATTTATTTCTCTAATCAAATTATCACACGTGTCACAACCTGATTAGAGAGTTTTTTTATTTTAATTTAATAAATTTCAATCCAATCAAAAGATGACATTTGTCACATTTTGAATTGAAGAGAAAAATAAATGAAGATGTGTTTTGACGCCTGAACCTTTTTATTTGAAGTTAGGTCCTACGGGTAGCATACACACACCTTAACTATTGAGCCAATTCTCGTACTTGATATCAAGATAATACATATGTTATATAACTTGTTCATGTTTAGGCAAAAGAAAAACTAAAATAACTTAATTGCATTTGAACCCAAGATCAATTAGTAACCAGTAAAAGCCTTAACTAATAGGTTAAATCTAATATATAGGAATCAATTAAAATATTTTGTATATATTATATATTATAGTTAATAATAAAAAATATTTGTAATATATAATTAATTAAAGATTTTAATTTTTTAAATTAAATTATTTGTTTTATATTAGTTTATTAATGATTATGTATATGAAATTATATTTAAAATCAAATTTAAAATTTATTTAACATACCCAAACTCACGAACACAATTTAAAATCAAAATATAAATTTATAATTTGAATCTTAAATGTTTTTTATTATGATTATAATTTGAATATTAAATTGTTTTTAAATGATTTCATATATATATATATATATAATCATTAAAAATAAATACGAAAACAATGAATCTAGTTTAAAATTCTTAAACCAATTGTAAATAAACTATTAGATTTATTTTAGTGATTTAAGTGCTCTCATATTCTCACTTGGCCTAGATGTGAGTTGTCACTTATCCATTTTTATTTTTATCATTAACTATAATATTATATATATATATATATATATATATAAATAATATTATAATTGGTTCCTAAATATTATATTTAGCTTATTAGTTAAGGCTTGTTTGGTTACTAATTCATTTTGGGTTCAAATCCAATTAAGTTATTTTAGTTTATTTCTGAGCAAGTTATGTAATATATGTATTAACATGTGGATCAGTGGTTAAGTCTTGTGATGGCCACCCTTGGGAACCAAGTTCAAGTCCTTTGGCGTCAAAACTCATCTTCATTTATTTTCTTTTCAATTCAAAAGGTAACACGTGTCACCTTTTGATTGGATTGAAAATTTATTAAATTAAAAAAACTCTCTAATCAGGTTGTGACATGTGTTGCAATTTGATTGGGAAATAAATTTATTAAATTAACTTAAAATTAAGACCAAAATGGGACGATGTATAAGTTGTAAAGATTAAATATGTAATTATATCAATTTTGTTAACGACTAATTAAGCACTTCCGTTAATGTAACACCTATTCCCAGTATACCCTTCCGTATACAAGATATAGGTGTTACATTACATTTTAAAAAAACCATAATATTGTATATAAAACAAAACATTGATTTCAACTGTTATAAGTTATACTTGATAAAAATTAAAACATTAAAACATTGTGATTACATGCCAACGAAGTTTTATAAAATAATTTAGATTGTCTTGGTGTCACAGATAAGTCCACCTTAGTTGATGATCTCCACAGCTACAAAAGCACTCCTTACTCAATTTATCTTTTCTTTAACCTACGCGTGAGAAACAACACACATTAAGCAATTACTTAGTTAGATATATAATAGTAAAGACATTAAAGGATACTTAAGTATCTCATAGTTATATGACTTCATCTAAACTATAACGTCCATATAAATTAGTGAAGTTCTTTGTATCCTAATCAAACCTTGGTCATTTAATTCCTGTAACAACTTTTAGTATGTCCAACATACTTCTCATTAAATCATTTACTTCAATTTTTCCTCTGTTCGTATGTTAACACATCCATTTATACATTTAAATTATGGCATCCTATCATGCCTTAATGCATTCTTTCATGCATTTTTAGTTTTGACATCCTTTCATGCCTTAATGTATCCTTTTATGCATTTTTAGTTATGGCATCCTTTTATACCTTAATGCATCCTTTCATGCATTTTTAGTTATGCTCTAAAACTCTTTTATTATATTCTTTCCATACATATAAAGATATCATAATCATCATTATAAACTTATATAAATTTAAAGCATACTAAATTGAATATTTATCATATTGGTTACTTGTATTAAAGTACTCACCTGGATTGCCTTTCTTTGATATTCCAAATTCATAATTTGTTATTCCGGAAATTTGCCTTTGCCTTTAGCTTTACTTGATTCAGGAACTTGGTTCCGATCTTTAGCTAGGGTTGAAGGCTTTTCACGTGAAAGAGGAAGAAGAAGAGAGTGTTGACTTTCTTTTTCCTCTTCTCCTTATTTCTCTAATTAATATACCATAATAAATGAATTTTAAATTCATTTATATCCAAATACCCATAAATTCCCTTTTTAATCCTTTCTCACTACAATTTAGTCTAAACCACTATTCCCACTCATTCTCATCTTTATCAATTAAACAATTTAGTCCTCTATATTTTTAATTCCTTTCAATTTAATCACTGTCTTATTATTTGGGGTATTATATATTTTCCGCCTTAAGAAAATTCGTCCTTGAATTTAAAAGAAATACCTGATGTAAAGAGATGTGGAAATTGTTTTCTCATATCCTTCTCTCGTTCCCAAGTAGTTTCCCCACCCTTATGATTCTGCCAAATCACTTTAATCAGTGGGACGTTTTTGTTACGTAATTCTTTGGTTTCCATAGTCAAGATCCGCATTGGTTCCTCCTCATAAGTTAATTCTGGTCGGATCTCTATATTTTTTGGCCTGATAACTTGAGATGGATTCGATCTGTACCTTCTAAGCATCGATACATGGAAAACATTATGGATCTTGTCCATAGCCGGAGGCAAAGCTAACTGATAAGCTACAGGTCCAACCCTTTTTAATATCTCATACGGTCCATTGAATCTCGGACTCAATTTTCCTTTTCGCCCAAAACGTAATACCTTTTTCCATGGTGACACTTTCAAAAATATTTTGTCTCCCTCTTGATATTTTATTTCCTTCTTTTTTAAATCTGCTTAGGATTTCTGGCAATATGAAGCTATCTTTAAATTGATTTGAATAAGTTTCACATTATCCACCATATCTTTCATCAAATCCGGGCCGATCAAGCCTCGATCTTTCAGTTCAAACCAATTTAACGGTGTTCTACATTTTCTCCCATACAGAGCATCATACGGGGCCATCTTAATACTTGATTGATAACTACAATTATATGCGAATTCAACTAAAGGCAAATACTTCTCCCAAGATCCTTTAAATTCAATAACACATGCCCTTAACATATCTTCCAATATTTGGATAATTTGCTCTGATTGCCCATATGTCTGCGGATAAAAAGTTGTACTGAAATTCAATCGAGTACCTAAAGACTCATACAAAGACTTCCAGAATCTTGAAGTAAATCTTGGGTCTCGATTGGACACTATTGATACTGACACTCCATGCAATCTAACTATCTTCTTTACATACAACTCTACAAACTTATTCATCGGGTAATCCATTCGAACTAGAATAAAATGAGTCGTCTTGGTCAATCTGTCTACTATTACCCATATCGAATCCTTTTTACCCGGTGACAAAGGTATCCCCGAAACGAAATCCATCGTAACCCGCTCCCATTTCCACTCAGGAATGGTTATTGGTTGCAGTAACCCGGATGGCACTTGATGTTCAGTTTTCACTTACTGACATGTTAAACATTTAGCAACAAACTCTGTTACAACTCTTTTAATGCCATACCACCAGTAACGACTTTTCAAGTATTGATAAATTTTATTTCCGCCTGGGTGCATAGTCAGAGGCTATAATGTGCCTCATATAGGATATCCCTCCTCAAATTATCATCGTCGGGAATACAAAGTCTTCCCTTATAGTATAGACATCCATCCACTCTTATTTCAAAGTCTTTGATTTCATTACTTCTAACTTGTGCCATCATCACCAAACATTTCTCATCTAGCTTCGGCTTTAACTTAAGCTCAGCAATTAAAGCACCATATTCCTTTAATGAAATACGTGCATCCAAGCCCGTAAAGAAGAAAAATCTTTCGTCTTAATGCATCTGCTACCATATTCGCCTTTCCCGGATGATAGTCGATGATTAGATCGTAATCTTTTAGAAGATCAATCTATTTTCTTTTTCTCAAGTTCAATTATTTCTGTGTCAATAAATACTTCAGACTCTTGTGATCTGTATAAATATGGCACCGCTCACCATATATATAATGATGCTAGATTTTTAGTGCAAACACAACTGCCGCCAATTCTAAATCATGTTTCAGATAATTTTGTCATGATTCTTCAACTGTCTGGAAGAATAAGCTATAACCTTTCCATCTTGCATCAGAACACACCCCAATCCATTATAGGATGTGTCAGTAAACACCATGTATTCTTTTCCTGACTCCGGTTGTACAAGTACCGGGGCCTCCGTCAATATTCTCTTGAGCCCTTCAAAACTTTCTTGGCACTTTTCTGTCCATACGAAAGGCACATCCTTCTGCAACAACTTAGTTAGCGGCAAGGCTAACATTGAGAAATTCTTCACAAATCGTCTATAATAGCCGGCAAGTCCCAAGAAACTACGGACCTCAGAAACGTTCCTTGGAGATTGCCAATCCACTATAGCTTGGATCTTTCTTGGATCTACTCGAATACCTTCTATGGAAACTATGTGAACAAGGAAAGCAACCTCGGCTAACCAAAATTTGTACTTTGACAATTTGGCATACAACTTCTTCTCGCGGAGTGTCTGAAGAACTACTCGATGATGATCATCATGCTCTTCTCTTGACTTGGAATATACCAAGATATCATCTATAAATATCACCACAAATTGGTCCAGATATGGTTGAAATTTTTGGTTCATCAAATCCATGAATGTCGCTGGTGCATTAGTTAAACCAAATGGCATTACTATAAATCGTAGTGCTCATACCAAGTCCGAAAAGATATCTTTGAAATATCATCGTCTTTGATTTTCAACTGGTGGTACCCTGACTTTAAGTCTATCTTAGAAAACACCAATGCTCCTTTCAATTAGTCAAACAAATCGTCAATCCTCGGAAGAGGATATTTGTTCTTTATTGTGACTTTATTTAGTTGATGGTAATCTATACATAATCGCATAGTCCCATCTTTCTTTTTCACAAACAGTATCGGTACTCCCCACAGAGAAACACTGGGTCTTACAAACCCATTATCTAGTAGATCTTGTAGATGGACTTTTAATTCTCTCATTTCAGTCGGAGCCATTCTATATGGAGCCATCGATACATGTTTTGTACCTGGATAAACCTTAATCCTGAACTCTACTTCACGATTCGGGGGCAATCCTGGTAACTCGTCTGGACAAACATCTAGAAATTATCTAACGGTGGGAATATCATTTACTTTAGCTTCTGGAACTCGAGTATCTATCACATTGGCAAGAAACGCTACACATCCCTTCAACATCATCTTTGTGGCAGTCATGGCTGATATCACATTTGATGGTAATTTCATTCTGTCGCCTATCACTATGATTTCTGAACCTTTTGCATCCTTTAAAAATAAGTGTTTTTTTGACAATCAACCCATCCGTAATGTGAAGACAACCAATCCATGCCCAAAATAATTTCAATTTCATAAAAGGGAAACTCTATCAAGTTTGCCAGAAATATAATCTCTTGGATTTTTATAAGGCATTTTCTACATATTCTAGTGACTCTTGCACTTTGTCCCATAGGATTTATCGCTATCATCTCACTCACAATTGGTTCTAAAGGAATTCCTCTACTTTAATCAGCTTGATACTAATATATGAAAGTGAAAAACCAGGGTCAACTAGAAAAAACAGGCTCATCAAAAAGGTGAAACGTACCTGTTATAATTTCAGGGTCATCCTGATCCTTATTAGTCTTGATATTATAAATTCTAGCGACTCCCTGAGTCTCTTGTCTCTACACTAAATTCGTTTGTCCCCTAGATCTACCTCTTCCTCTACTTCTGTTTGAGGCTGCTACTGATCTTTCAGATTGCATCGAGTTGTCCAAATATTTCTTAGGACAGTTTCGAACGAAGTGACCCGTCTCTCCACATTGGAAACAAGCTCTACTGAGTAGTCTGCATGTTCCACTATGCAACTTGCCACATGTCTGACATGGAATTTTCTCTCCTGTTGCTCTACCTGAGCTCCAACATAAGACTAAGATTGTCTATTTTTCTTTGAAGCTTTCGCAAAACGGTGTCTATCTGAAAATATGGAACTCGATCCCTTGCCTCTTTTAATATGTCAGATTGCATCGAGTTGTCCAAATATTTCTTAGGACAGTTTCGAGCGAAGTGACCCATCTCTCCACATTGGAAACAAGCTCCACTGAGTAGTCTGCATGTTCCACTATGCAACTTGCCACATGTCTGATATGGAATTTTCTCTCCTGTTGCTCTACCTGAGCTCGCAACATAAGACTAAGATTTTCTATTTTTCTTTGAAGCTTTCGCAAAACGGTGTCTATCTGAAAATCTGGAACTCGATCCCTTGCCTCTTTTAATATGATGGGGAGTGGAAGGTATTCCAACTCTCTTCCCTGTCTGGACATTTGCTCTGCATCTAACGTCTCCTCCTGAGCTCTTTCAATAGCTTTAGCTCTGTTTATGACTTCTTGTAGGCTCTGCAAGTTCAAGGCCAACATCATCTCTTTCATCTTAGGCCTTAAACCCTCTATGAACCAATCACGTCTTGCCTTGTCATTTGGAACGACTTCGGTGGCAAAACGACTCAACTTGTTGTACTCTACCTCGAATTCATGTATAACTCAATCACCTTGCTTCATATTAAGAAACTTTAGTAATATTACCCTTTTGAATTGTTCACCCACGTACTTGTTTTTGAATTCCTCCAGGAAAAATTACGAAGTCACTTGCTCCGGTGATGCATACATTGTAGTGTTTGCCCATCATACTCAAGTTGATCCTCTAAGTAAAGAGACAACTCCTCCAAATTTTTCTGGATCCGTACATTGAAGACTCTCAAGCATTAATAAAACATCATTCAACCACAAGTCGACCTCTATGGAACCCTCCCTTTCTTCTCCACGAAACTCTAGAGCTCATAAGCTCTTTAGCTCTTTAGGGATTGACATTCTAGGTGCATGGGGAGCAGGGGGAGGTTGAAACCGAGTCAATATGGCGTCAAGGGCTTGCATGAAAGTTCCAAACTCAGGCACTGAAATCTCTTGACGTGTAGGCGCACTAGCATTTTCAGAGGGGATAGACTATTCACTATTAGCCTCATAGCTTTCACTATCAGTTCCTTCTTGCATTTCCTGTCCCCCAGCTCTTCGTGAATTCGAAGATTCTGACATCTATAATAACATACACAATAATAACATTTCAATTAGTAAGGAGTGTCATTTACTTCACTAAAATGACCCATACCAGTAACATTAACAATCTTTATGACATGTAATCCTCTTTTCTACTTTAAAATTTAAACTATTTGTTGCCGAGAATCGGCTAAAAATATAGTTCTGATACTAATAAATGTAACACCCATTCCTTGTATACCCTTCCGTACACGAGATATAGGTGTCACATTATTTTAAAAAAAACCATAATATTGTATATAAAACAAAACATTGATTTCAACTGTTATAAGTTCTACGTGATAAAAATTAAAACATTTAAACATTGTGATTACATGCTAACGAAGTTTTATAAAATAATTTGGATTGTCTTGGTGTCACGGATAAGTCCACCTTAGTTGATGATCTCCACAGCTACAAAAGCACTCCTTACTCAGTTTATCTTTGCTTTAACCTAAGCGTGAGAAACAACACAAGTTAAGCAATTACTTAATTAGATATATCATAGTAAAGACATTAAAGGATACTTAAGTATCTCATAGTTATGTGACTTCAACTAAATTATAACATCTATATAAATTAGTGAAGTTCTTTGTATCCTAATCAAATCTTGGTCATTTAATTCCTGTAACAACTTTTAGTATGTCCAACATACTTCTCATTAAATCATTTACTTCAATTTTTCCTCTGTTTGCGTGTTAACACATTCATTTATACATTTAAATAATGGCATCCTATCATGACTTAATGCATTCTTCCATGCATTTTAGTTATGGCATCCTTTCTTGCCTTAATGCATCCTTTCTTGCCTTAATGCATCCTTTCATGCATTTTTAGTTATGGCATCCTTTCATGCCTTAATGCATCCTTTCATGTATTTTTAATTATGCTCTAAAACTCTTTTATTATATTCTTTCCATACATATTAAGATATCATAATCATCATTACAAACTTGTATAAATTTAAAGCATATTAAATTGAATATTTATCATATTGGGTACTTGTATTAAAGTACTCACCTGGATTGCCTTGCTTTGATATTCCAAATTCACAATTTGCTACTCTGGAAATTTGCCTTTGCCTTTGGCTTTACTTGATTCAGGAGCTGGGTTGAAGAAGAGAGTGTTGACTTTCTTTTTCCTCTTCTCCTTATTTTTATAATTGATATACCATAATAAATGAATTTTAAATTCATTTATATCCAAATACCCATAAATGCCCTTTTTAATCCTTCCTCGCTACAATTTAGTCTAAACTACTATTCCCACTAACTCTCACCTTTATCAATTAATCAACATATTTTTAATTCTTTTCAATTTAATCATTGTCCTAGTATTTGAGGTATTACAGTTAATGTTAACAATAGGTGATTATATTGAAACTAATTAAATAGTTAAGTGATCATATTGACGCAATTTTAAAAATAATGATTATATCAACACCAACCTCATAATTAGGTGGTCATTCAAAGTAGTTTACCCTTATTATTTTTTCCTTGAATTAATAAAGTTGAACTACATAAATAAGTGCAGGAGACTTTGTAACTTCGGAGACCACATAAGCCCTAAAATTTTTATTATTTGAAACGAGTGGGTCGTAAATTCAGCCAATTGTATTTGTACATAATGTCATAATGATTTTGCATGTGCTGAACGTGTATGGTGTGACCAATTTAGGGAATACTCTTATCTCTCACGTCTTTGGATTGAATCAATTGCTTCACCAAGTCCTTTATATATATATTATTCTTTTTTATATATCCAATGCTTTAAATTTGACCTCGTAATAATAAAGCATTCACATTGTTTATCAACTCCTTACAAGTGACCATTTATATGTCAGGCGGAACTACATGGCGGCTATAGGAGTAGGATCAGCGTCGGTTCAGGTCGAATTATCGATCCATTCGAGACACAAAATTTATAAATCTTCACCCAATTTGAATTCGATCCGAAAAATATACACCTTTGATTTAACTTGATTTTTAAGATAAAATTCGAGCTCGATTCGATCCGACACGAAATAATATATTTATTAAAAAATATTTAATTCAATAAAAATAGGGATTTAATTGAAAGAAAATAATATATATGGTATTTTTATAATTATCCCTAAATATATAAGGTAAAATTACAATTTTCCGGGTCGAGTCTGGTATTTTTCACCCTAAACTTAACCCGAACCCAATTTTTTTTGAAAAAAGTATGACCTGATTGGATCGAGTCAGATCAAAACCTATCGAATTCGGGTCCATGCTCATCCCTATATAGAAGAGCATGGTCCCTCGAAATTATACTTTCATTTATTTATGTATTAATTCTTCATTTATTTATGTATGATTGAATTAATTATTTAAAATAATGAAATATACTTTCACTTTATAAAGCTTTTATTTTAGTTTTCACTTAGGGCCCAAAAATGTTTGAAACGGCTTTGAGTTCCGCACTATATATGTGAAAGGAAAAATAGGTGGAAAAATTGGCTATATACAATTGCCCTTTAGTCAAGGGAAGGTCATACATTGGTCCTTCTGAGAAAGTGTCTTGCGTGTCAATTTTTATTTTTATTCTAGCTTGAGTGTCCTACGTGGCTTGGCCTTAATCTCGATACTCATGTCTAGCGAAAATGTTTCATCGCTTTATAGATTATTGATGGGTTATAATAGGTCAATTATTGCGTAATTGATTAGTTTCTTACGAGTAAAACCTCGGACCCCTTAGGAGAGGTTGATGTATCTACGAGTATAAAAATGAATCGGATTTTAATAAATAAAGTTATGTTCGATTTTTTTTTTTTAATTGTCTGTTTATATATTGACTTTTTTAATCCACAACGAGTATTAAATATATTTATCAAACTTTGCTAAGTGTGACAGCGTTCACTTTGTGCAATTTTCGTTTTAAAAAGAAAATTTGATATGTATTGTGCAGCACGGAGTATTTTTAATATATAATGTTACGGGGTGGAGATAATTTACTTTCATATTCTCAAATAGTCCAGGTATTCATATTTTCATGAATAACATTTTTTTTATACACAAATCAATTGAACTTGATACTTTGACATACCACCTTAGGTTCCAAAAGAAAACAAATAAACATCAAGGACTATGAATTTGTTATGCATGATAACAAGCAGCCACTGTCAATGGCTTAAACGGCAAGAAATTAGCAAATGAGTTCAATCGAGTCTAACCGAAATTTGTATAAATTTTCTCAAGCAGAAGGAATTCAGATCGTGTCACGATGTGTATAGGTATTGATTAGAAGTCTCATTTTCTTCAGTCGCTTCATCTTGACACCCTGCCCAATCTAGGTTCACAGCCATGTCCTCAACTGGCACCTTGATCACATCAGTTCGAACGCCTATATCAGTTGCATACCGGCTCATACAGTACGTCCCAGCTGTAACTGTTGCCACATCTATGGAACTGGGCATCAAAACCTTCACAGAGGAAGAAATAAGAGCAGCCAAGGGGGAACCTATCATGGAAGAGGCCTGACCGCTTCTTCCGATTCCTGGATTGTCACGAATCAGAAGCCCGGTTTTGCATTACAGAGCAAAGTCCTCACAGTTATTCTGTAACATGTCATAATTTCAAACCCTTTTTGATGAAGATAAATTGCAAGGTGGATAACTGTTCCGGGAGGATCGGAGGCTGCTGTGGTGCACGTTCCTCCACGCACTTTAGCAAGGAAAATAGATGGGGTTACACCATATTCGAAGCAGTAGAGAGATCCAATTTGAAGGAAACAATCAAGACATGAGAGTACTACCCACTGTTTGGCTGTCGGAAACCACAATCAGGAAAAGTCGAACAAGTTGATCGAGAGAATATGGGATCATATATATCAGAAGATGTGTCGGTGCTGGTTTCCTAGTTACGTTCAGGTCTAAAATGAACCACCTTGCTTCCACCAACAAAGATGCCTGCATGATTTGTCATTCATCAAGTACATGCACAATATTGAGCTCGATCCAACCATGTGCATTAAACATCTCAAAACCCACCTATCGTCTATGTACAGTTTTCACCATCATCATCAATCCTTCAAAACTATGAAGATGCCTTTAAACTATTCAGAACCAAGTCATAAGGTATTAAGGTAGAAATAACAAATTTACTTGATAAAGAAAGCCTTATATGCAATCATGGGGCAACTGAGGATTTCAACCCTAGAATAGTTCATATTAACCTTTGAAGGAAAAAGAAGCAAGAAGCAGATGTATGCTTAGGAATCCCAGCAATCAAGACAGTAATCCTACAGAGCGAAGAAACCTTGAGAAAGATGACATAACTCGATTGATGCTGCCATAAGATGGGTCTTAAATCACCAAGAAATGAATAGTATCGAGTCCAAAAATATCAGCTAAGTTTCGAGTTTTAGCAGGTAACCCATAGAACAAATAGAATGGACTTAAAACTTTGTGGCTTAAGAGAAGCATGATTAGGGATTGAAACTTCAAGGCCACTTCTGAAAAAGAAACATAGAAAGTGAAACACATCTAAAAAGGTTTGAATAGCCGCAACATTTAGGATCGTGGTGGTAGGCTAGTGGCAGAAGCATATCGTTGTCATAACTTTGATCATCCTCAACGCCACTATCAAGTAACTAGTTGACCTTTGTAAGAATTACTTTCTACAGAACACTTTACATAGCTAATGTGCCATCAGCTTAAGAAAGATACAGTCATTATCTATCTAAAGGAACTCCATTTCCCAGATCTTAAAAAGGGTTTAAAGTTTTTTATTTGCTATATTAACCTCAAAATTTTACCCCTCAGAAGCAGTACTTGTAGGAAACGAAGGGGAAAAAATCAACTTAAACAACAATTACCAGATAAATCAGAAAATGTAAATTCATAGACATTCAAAGAACAGCACAATGACGAGGAAAGGTATCTTAATTTACACAGTTCCAGAGCTTTTGAAGTAAAATTCACCTATTCAAGAAAGGAGTAACTTTTAAGTGTATGTTACGAAGACCCAGAATTATGTTGAGTGGAAATTAACCCAAAAAAAAATCAGAACTGCAAGATGGAGTCACGGAAATTTTCAAACATAAGTAAAATTTAAAACAAAAAATAAAGTAAATTGAAGCAAGCAAACAGCACTACGAAATTTAAAAAAGGAAACGAAACCCAGACTCCAAAATGAATACCGAAATCACAATGCAAGGCTCCAAACTCTTTGTTTACAGAGAAGACGAAATCCAGTAATTTTTGTCCAATATCGAGTCAAAAGGGGGGGGGGATACCATGGTGAGAGTAAGTGAAAGCAGCTCTGTAAGCGTAAATGTGGTCTCCCGGTTTGATTTGATTCCTCTCCACTCTGGTTGTAAGCAGACCCATTTTTCTGATAATGTACCTATGCTTACCCAGCAGCTTTGCTTGATTTTATTGGTTCAACGAGTCGCCGGCTCAACGACCCTGAATCAATTGAATTATTTTATCATATATATATTCTGATGTAACCGTTTTAATTGGGGTTATATGTGATGGTTGTTGATGAACAAGTTTTCTTGGATTCTTTTGTTATATTTCTTCGAAAAGGTTGGGATTCAAATCCACCATCACGAGGCGAAGGAAGTTGACGAAGCTAAGGATTTTAAGCGTTGTTATGGGCAAATGACGACAAAAAGGGTTGGGATTTTCCAGGGGGTGAAAGGCAAGAAAACGACGTTTATAGGCCTTTAGATTCGTCGGCTACAATACCGACTTGGCTTCCATTCGCTTCCCTTCTCGCCCTTTGTATCTTACCCAAGTTTCATTTTATTAATATATTAAATTATTTCATATTTTATTTTATTTCACAAACTATAATTGTATTATTTTTAATAAAATTAGATTTTTTTTATTTTTTAATAAAATATAATTCAATTACATACTTATATGTTTATTTATATACAAATATAAAATTTCTAAATTATTAACTCAAAAGCCTCAGATAAGAACCAAAATTTTTGTGTATCGAAACTTATATTCCTAGTCTAACCGGACTTACAAAAGTGAATCTAACCTTTCACTAGCTGCGACCTTGCTCGTTCTCTCACCTAGAACGTTATGCGAAAGCTTAATTATTATCTAAGGAACTGGCTAGCCCGATATACTGCTTGGGTTCAATTCTGAGTAACAGTAATATATTCGATCTTATTGTACTTCCATTCAGAGACTTTTGAATTGAAAAGGACAGTTTACTTTTCCTGGGTTCACATACATTCTTGAAGCTCATACTTTTCGCTATCACTGAATCTGGCTTATTTATCGTACCGCTTATCAGATGTCTCCTTTAACGATCCTCGATCCCAACTATCCGTATACGTCCTCGATTGAAGATAATTCGACATATTACACTTAATATGGTTACACCTGATGTAACCCGCTCTTACGAGTGTTTTTAGGTATGCTTGGCTATTTGTGTCCCTCACGGACTAAGTCTTACTATTACGGATCATACTTAGCTCTTATAGGCCTTAAAATGGTCAAATCTAACCATCCAAAGTGAGTAGTATCGATACTCTACTTGCAGTATCGATACCCTAGGGTCAAATATAGATACACATATGAGTATCGGTACCAAAAATGCATCATGTTATAAAATTGGGGCCTCAGTATTGATATTGTCACTCTGAGTATCGATACTGCAGGGATTGCATCGATACTCCCCTTGGAAGTATCAATATTGTAGGACAAAATCCCTAATTTTTGCCCTAATTTAACAAGTATTGACACTCAAACCCAAAAATAGGGTTTTTAGGCTCAAAAATCACTCAAAAATCATCCTAAAGGTCATACTTTGATTCTAAATCATGCTACATGTTATGGGTAGTTATTTAGGGGTTTAAGGTGTCATAAAACACATACTAAACATCAAATTCGTGATTTATGACATGACTAAAAAATAAAACCCTAAATACTCAACTACACAAATCTTTAGTAAATTCTTGTGATTTATGAACACTTAATACTCCAAAGTATTAGAAATACACTACCTTGAAGTTTGAATCCCGAATTTGAGCTCCTTACTTAGCCACGCTCTTTTTCTTGGTGATTTGGGTGAAAACCCCTACTTTTTCTTAGCTAGAGAAACCCAAGGCTTTGAAACATTAATAAGGGTTTAATGGAGGGATTATGAACGAAAATGGAGCTTGAAGGAAGTGAGAAATAACCCAAATGACTTACCTTTGATTTTGACTTTTGGAGAATAAATGAGAGAAGTAGAAGAGAAGAAAAAGAGGAAAACGAAGAGAAAGTGACAAAATGGGATATAAAAACCTCATCTTTTCAAAATGGGAAAATTACACTTTTGGTCATTCTCCATCTTTCCACTATTCAAAAACCATCTTATTAAGGATAATTGAGCCCAAGCCCAAACCCAAGGCTAGCGAATTTACTTATGAATTTCACGAGGTCCACTTAGCTCTCAGGTAATCTCGGAACTACTAGACCGAATTTGTATTGTTACACATAGTGATAGAATCAACTGAATAAATAATTTAGAAGAACTTTGATTGATTGCCTCTTTTCAATAGCTAAACTATGAGAACAAAGGTTCTAGTATCTGTATGGTAAAATCACACATAGAACTTATAAGAATCAAGCCAATAAGTTATCCTCCTCCTTGTGATTAGCTTTTGGTCATTAACTATTTATTTCCAATTATAATTTTTTATTATATGTTCATATTGTTCTACCACAAATATATAAAATTAGTTTTTGAAGTATATAGAGAATATATATGTATGTATGTAAGTATGTATGTATGTATGTATGTATGTATATATGTATGTATGTATATATATATATATATACGTTGAGTATGAGTCTCACTTTTTAAATGTTTTGAAATTCAATTATGGAATGAATTGTCTACTTTTTTCATCAGAGGGAGAGAAGAACCAGCTAGATAAAAATATAAATGAATTATCATTTTTTAGATCATCAAACATAGTGATATGACCAAAAGTTCATAAGATAATTCATTACAAGTTAACTACCATAAATATTTATGACCTAATAAGAGTAATCAAGTCTCATATACTAGATGAAAATGCTCTAAATTTAAATTTAAATTCCAAAAGGATAACATGTTAGATCAATTAAAAGTAGTATAAGATGGTCACATAGTGGATACAGATGCTCCTGAAGTGACCCAAGAGATATCTAATAATATAACTCTAGAATAGTTTCAAATACCTAAACAATAAAAATGGAAATAATGAGACATCTCGATGAGTTATGTCATTACAAGAAAATAATGGAACCGAAAAGTAAAAAAGTTGTTGACAACAATTTTATAAAAAAATTATTTCTATAGAAGTGAAGAAATAAATGAAGATCTTGAATTGAAATCTATCAAAAAATATAGATATAGAAATAATAGGCTAAAATGAAAAGTCATTATTCAAATGAAGTTAAAACAATTTTTAAAACATTGACAAGTAGCTCAAACACCTAAAGGCGTAATGTAAATGGGGTATAAATGAGTAATCGTAATATGCTACTTGAATTTTGGAGATTTTTAAAGTTACTTTATGGTGGACACAATGACTTTATTACTTTAGTAGTTTTGTTAAACTTTATAATACATCTAATAATCAGTGGATCTCTATATTTATCCTTGACGGATTTAAAATGCTAAAATCATATAAAATTTTCTTTGGAAATTTATATAATATTTTTGTTTAAATATTTAGATGAAATGAATCATTCTAAGTGTGTATGGTATACACAACTCAATGCCTACTTGTTAAAAGTTATTAAGATGATCCAATTTTCTCATGTGTCTTCATAAAGATATGAAGATCAAAATGTGTTATAATTATTGTAAATATTGATTTTTTGAATATGATTTTAACTCCTGAAGAGCTTTAAAATAGAATTTCTAGAGGGATTTGACTTTGAATTTGTCATTATTTTCCTGTAAGTTGATGATTTAAATATCACTCTTGAAGAGATCTCTGTTAAAAATGAAATACTTACAAAAAGAATTTAAAAAGAAAGATTTTAGAAAGATAATATTTTATCTTGGATGAAATATTGAGTACCTAAAGAATGAAATCCGTATACATCAATCAACTTACATAAAAAAATACTAAAGAAATTAACAAGCATAATACACATATGTTGAGAACCCCGATGATTGTTAGGTCGTTGAATGAAAATGAAAATATTTTTTGTCCTCAAAATAAAGATGAAAATTTTCTTGATGTAAAAGTATCATACTTAGGTGTAATTAGTGTATTGATGTATCTTTCTAACTAAACACAACCCGATATATCATTTGTTGTCAATTTGTTAGCAAGATTTAGCTCATGTCCATTTTGAAGACATTAAAATGGGGTCAAACATACATTTTATTATCTTCAAGGTACGAAAGACATATTTTTCACTAATTTATCAAAATAGAATTGGTTCATTTTGTAGATGCGAGGTACTTATCTAATCCTCATAAAGCTCGATCGTAAACTGGTTATGTATTTATATATATTAGTATTGCAATTTATTGGCTTTATGAAACAAATAATTGCTGCCACTTCCTCTAATCATGTTGAGATTTTGGTTACCCAAGAGGCTAGTTGTGAATGTGTGTGATTAAGATCTGTAATTCATCACAATTGAGAATATTGTGATTTATGCTTCAAAAGAAAAACTATGACAATCTTCTATGAAGATAATACAACATGTATTGCCAACTTAGAGAAGGATGCATAAAGGATGATGGAACAAAATATATCTCACCAAAAAAATTTCAATGTTATCAATGTGCAATAGATTTGCTCAAGGTGAAAATTTGGCAAATATATTTACTAAGGAGCTTTCTACTACTACATTTGAGAAGTTAATTTTCATCAAGGGGAATAAATACACGTTGTATTTTTTTTTCTTATCCATGATTTTGTCTCACTAGGTTTTTCTGTAAAGGTTTTTAATGAGGGAACATGTCATGCATATTAAAGGGTGACATACTCTTTTTCCTTCATGGATTTTTCCCTCAATTTTTCTAGTAAAGTTTTAACGAGACACATATTTTACCGATGAACATCTAAGGGGAAGTGTTATAGATAACCTATATTGAAGTGAATATTCACATTTATTTATTTATGTTTCCTTTATAATTAATGTACTATAACGATTAAGATTTAATTTAGTTATAATAATCTATGAATTTACAGCCTATAAAAGGATGTATGTACCTACTCATAATATAAAAACTATAAAAAGATTATTATTCACTCTCACATTGTGTTCTATATTTATGAATAATTTTATAACAAATTTATTTTATAAGAAAGAGACTATTATTCATAATGGTATATAAAACCAAATTATTGTAAATTAAAATAAGAATAAGAGTAAGAAGTATAAGTTAATTAAAAGTATATGTTTTTTTCTAAAATTTTATTTCCTCTTCTTATTTTCAACAACACCAAATAATGAATTATAAAAATTATAAGAGTTTAGAGGTAATATTTGACTAGTTTTTTCCTTAGGGTTTTGGTCTTTTTTTCTTCTTCTCATTTTCATGGATAATAACAATATCAGTTTCTGATTGTTGATCGTTGATATTCCATATTTTTATTGCATTTTTTCTTTTTTTGTCTTTATGACATACTTTTTTCTATATTTTGACAAGTTTTGGAATTTTTTATCGGCCGTTTGGTCGTTTAGTTTTTTTGAATGTTGGATTTGACACCTTCTAGACTGATCAAAAAGACAATTATTTGTATGCATGTTAATCTCCCCTACTTTGGACCCTTGAATTAGATTTGGATGCGCAATTTGCATTCAGATAAAGTTCTCTCTTGACGATCGACTCTAATTGCGATGGTCGCTGGTATTTGAGTAGTTTGATCCCCTATTGTGATTCGTTTGTTGATGCAATCAGGTCTATTCATATCGATATTTTGTCGAATTTTTGGATGACTTTTAACTTGTTCTTTATACAATCATTGTATGATCTCTACTGACTACTTTTTTTTGTATCAATGGTTGTAGAAAATTCCTTAATTATATGTTTAGTTTGCGTTTATATTATAATCTTTATTATAATTTTAGATGTTTTCTTTTTTTTTTTAATAAAACTAGAGATTTTTATTTTGTATAAAAATAATAAATTAAAAAAATATCATTTCTTTTGAAATTTTCAACTTTCATACCGAATTCACCAACAATTTTCTTTTCATATTTTTCTTTTTTATCATTTTATTTTTATGATTCATTTGTTCTTTTCATTTTATTAAGTAAAATCCGACTTTCATTTTTATTATTAAACGTGTTAATGAATGGCAAGGTTCCTATCTAGTTTAAATCCTAAAATTGCTAACCTTGTTGAATTACATCACTATGTGGAGATTGAAGAGATGGTACACATGGACATAAAAATTGAAAGGCAACTTAGGAGAAGATCATTAATCCGAGTCAGTATTTCTTCAACAACCAAATGGAAACTAGAAGGTAACAATCACCAGAAGCAAACTCCTATATTGAATGCAGAAAGTTGAAAGTCAAAGTAAACCATGGAGAGTAACTGAGGCAAGGAGAAGCTAGCCAATACTTCTGAAAGATCAAGGATATCAAATTCTTCAAATGCTTTGGGAGCGGGCGCGTTAGTAGTCAATGTCATAATCAAAACTCCATGTTAACTTTGGATGATGGGGAGGTTGTATTCGATTATGAAGAACAATTCCAAGATTAAGGAAGAGAAGAAACCAATGAAGAGGAACAAATTGAAAGAGAAGTTGTCATTGAACGAGAGATCCTTGTTGTTAAAAGGAGCCTTAACGCCCAAATGGTCGAAGAAGAGTTGCAAAGAGAAAACATTTTCCACACCAGGTGTCATGTCAAGGATAAAGTGTGCATAATTATCATAGTTGGTGGAAGTTGCAAATATGTGGTTAGTACCATTATGGTACACAAACTAGGCTTAGCAACTTTAAAGCCTCCAACTCCGTATAAGTTAAAATGGCTCAATGAATGAGAAGAGTTGAATGTTACCAAGAAGATTCGTATAAGTTAAAATAGATCAATGAAGGAGGAGAGTTGAATGTTACCAAGAAGGTCGGTATAAGTTAAAATGGATTAATAAAGAAGGAGAGTTGAATGTTACTGTTGAATAATCAAGTAAAGAAAACAGAAAGAACACAAGAATTTTAACGAGGTTCAGCAATGTGCTTACGTCCGCGGTGTCTTAGGCGGCGCTAGTTTTTCATTCAATTCAATGTCTCATAGGTTTAGGTTACATCTTCTTTTATAATAAATAAACCCTGATACATATTTAAAAAAATAACCCTATACCATACCGCGGGGTCACAGCCCCCACAGCCCAAGTCACATAATCGTAACCCCCACTACAGGACTTTCTCGGTATATTTATGAGCCATACCTAACAAATCTCCACCTTGGCGAATATCCTTCCCCTTAGGAAACATTCAATGTGGGTTGGGTTACCTTACTTCTTTAATAACTCGAAACACTCAACAAGTCCAAGCAATGCATGAACTTGTCTGTCGTAACTGGCTTAGTGAACATATCAACGACATTCTCATCAGTATGTACCTTATAAAACAAAATCTCTCCAGATGCAACCAACTCTCTAATCTTGTAAAACCTTACATCAATATGCTTAGTTCTAGCACGATATACATGATTCTTAGCTAAGTGAATAGTACTTTGATTGTCACAAAGTAACTAAACCCCACCTTGCTGAACACCCAACTTCTTCACTAAACCAGTAAGACATAAAGCTTCTTTTGTAGCTTTAGCCACTTCCATGTATTCAACTTCAGTTGTAGATAATGCCACAACATATTGAACAGTAGACTTCCAACAAATAGGCCCTCCACCAAGAGTAAAGACATACCCTGTCGTAGATCTTCTATTATCCAAGTCACCCGCATAGTCCAAATCCACATATCCTACAACCAAAGGATTATCCCGCTGACTACCAAAAACAATTCTATGTCCCACAGTACCCTTTAAGTACCTAAAGATCCACTTGACTGCTTCCCAATGTTGCTTACCAGGTTTAGACATGTACTTACTTACTTGACTAACAACATGAGCTAAATCAGGACGAGTAAATACCATTGCATAAATCAAGCAGCCAACAGCATTAGAATACAAAACCTTTTCCATATCTTCAGATTTCTTATATATCTTAGGGCACTGTTTTGATGAGAGCTTAAAGTGATTCGCCAATGGAGTGCTCACTGGTTTTGCATTGCTCATCGCAAACCTTTCTAGCATTTTCTCAACATAACTCCGTTGAGATAGCCACAGTTTCCTTGAGTCTCTATCCCTTCAAATTTCCATTCTAAGAATTTTCTTTGCAGCACCTAAATCTTTCATATCAAATTTATAACTCAATAAAATTTTCAAACCGATAACATCATCCATGTTCTTCGCAGCAATTAACATATCATCTACATACAGTAACATAAAAATAAAAGAACCATCATCAAGGCTCTTAACATATACACAATAATCATACTCACATCGCTTGTAGCCAATCTTGATCATATAAGAGTCAAACCATTTGTATCATTGTCTCAGAGACTGTTTCAACCCGTTTAAAGATTTCTTTAATCTGCAAACTAAATGCTCGTTTCCAGGTTGAGTGAAACCTTCAAGCTACTGCATGTAGATCTGCTCCTCTAAACCACCATGCGAAAAAGCAGTTTTAACATCCATCTACTCTAAATGCAAATCCCAACTAGCCACTAATGCAAGTACTGCTTGGATTGAAGTGTTCCTGACCGCATGAGAAAATATTTCATCATAATCAACTCTTTTCTGTTGTGAAAAACCCTTTGCTACCAAACGAGCCTTGAATTTCTCCCCTTTTTTCTGTTACTGATGGTTTCTTCTTATACACCCATTTGCACCAATCGACTCTTACCCTCAAGAAGGCAAACTAACTCCCATGTACGATTATGATGAAAAGACTCCATCTCCTCAATGGCAATCATCCACTTGTCTTTTTCATGACTAGTAACAACATCATGAAAAGTAATTGGATCATCACTGCTAACAGTAAGTGCAAAAGAGACCAAGTCTTCAAAGCCCAATCTGTTTGGAAGCTTTATATTCATCCGTCTCACCCTGTCTCTGGCGAGACTATAATTTTGCAAGTCAACCGTAGCAGAACCACCAGAATTCGGTGGGGAAGTTTCTATTTTCTCAACTGGAAACTACTCGAAATCCACCACTGTCGTGTCTTTCTTCTGCTGCAACATGGACTGTTCATAAAAAAATATCTCTATTGATCACAATTTTCTTCGCAACTGGATCCCAGAACTTGAATCCTTTGACACCTGTATTGTAACCCAATGATGCCCTTGGCGATCTATTAATAGGATAACATGCCATGTTAACAGCCTCAACCTAAAAGTGTTTGGGAATCCCTGCATTCAACCTCAAACATCTGGATCTTTCATTCAACGACATGTTCATCCGTTTCGCAATACCATTCTGTTGTGGTGTCTTGCGCACTGTAAAGTGCCTCTGAATCCCATGCTCCTTATAGAAGTTTAGAAACTGTGAATCTGTGTACTCCGTACCATTGTTCAGACCGCAAACACTTGATTTTTTATCCTGTTTGGTTTTCTACATCAGCTTTCCACAACTTGAACTTCTAAAAAATGTCAGACTTCTGTTTCAAAAAATACACCCAAACTTTCCATGAAAAATCGTCAATAAAAGTAACATAATACCTAGATCCACCCAAAGACAATGTTGTGGAAGGCCCCATACATCAGAATTTACATAATAAAGAATCCCTTCAGTTGTGTGCTTCCCAGTCTTGAAACAAACTTTAGTCTGTTTACCAAGAACAGAATACTTGAAAAAATCAAGCTTACATCATTTAACACCATGCAACAGATTTATTTTATGTAATTCAGCCATACCATGTTCACTAAGATGAGCAAGACGCATATGCCATAGTTTTTTAGTATCATCAAAGGACTCAACAGAATGAACTCCACCTACAACGGTACTCCTTAACAATTTGTAAATATTCCCTGCAGTCATCTTTTCTTTCATCACAGTCAAAGCTCCTTTAACAATCCGAATAGTTTCCCTATCCTCATCAATCTTAGGGATAAAACCATTCATGTGCAAAGTGCCTAGATAAATCAAATTCTTCTTCAAATATGGGATATGTCGAACACCACACAACGTCCGAAAAGAACCATCATACATATTAATTCTGACATCACCAATACCAACAATATTGCAACATCGATCATCACCCAAATAGACAGAACCAGAATTAACCGACATGTATGTCGAAAACCATTCCCTATTTGGTGTGATGTGATAAGAACATCCAGAATCAAGAATCCAAGCATCCGTCAATTGAGTCGTTGAAATAAAGAGCATATCACCCTCACTGCAATCAAAATTGTTATCATCGACCGTATTCACAGACTTGGATGAGTCATCACGCTTCTCATCAGTCTACTTTCTCAACTTCGGATAGTCTCGCTTCATATGTCCCGCCTCCTTGCAATTGCAACAGTGAATTGTCTTCTTATCCCTAGATTTGGATCTGAAATTCTGCTTCCCAGACCCTGCCTTCTCTTGCTTCCATCCACTGTCTCGATTACCCTTGACATATAAGCTATCAGCTTGAGAGCTTTCCCCTGCATTCTACTTCTGCTGGTTGTGAGCCAACAAGGCTACAGGAATCTCCTCAACTTTGATAGTCTCTTTCCCATATATAAAAGTAGTCACCATGTGTTCGTAAGAGGGAGGCAACGAACACAACATAATCATCACTTTGTCTTCATCCTCAATTTTCACATCAAGCCAAGCCAAATCAGAAACGATTTGATTGAATACATTCACGTGTTGCGCCAAATCATGATCATCCTGCATCTTCAGCCCATACAATCGCTGCTTTAGATACAATATAGTCGTTAAGGATTTGGACATAAACTGACTTTCCAACTTCTTTTAAATTTCATATAGAGACGACAGATGCATGGCGTGATACATGACCTTATCCGCCAAACATAATCGTATGGTTCTTGTCGTTCGCTACTGTAATTCTTCCCAATCTTTCTCCTCTATCGACGCCGACTTTGTAGGTCACAAAGCCTTCAGGATCCCTTGCTGCGCCAACAGATCCTTCACCCTTTTTTGCCATAATCTGAAGTTACCCTGACCATCGAATTTTGCAACTTCAAATTTGGCTCCTGACATCTGATACCAATTATTGAATAGTCGGGTAAAGAAAATAGAAAGAACACAAGAATTTTAACGAGGTTCAGCAAAGTGCTTACGCCCTTGGTGCCTTAGGCGGCGCTAGTTTTTCATTCAATTCAATGTCTCATAGGTTTAGGTTACATCTCCTTTTATAATAAATAAACCGTGGTACATATTTATAAAAATAACCCTGTACCATACCGCGAGGTTACAGTCCCCGCACCCCCAACCCACATAATCGTAACCCCCACAACGAGACTTTCTTGGTATATTTATGAGACATACCTAACAGTTACCAAACATGTTTTAGTTACATTCTCCATTGGAAAATACAAGGATGACGTGCTTTGTGATGTTGTCCCTATGCACGCCAGTCAAATTTTTATTGGCAGGTCATGGCAGTACAATAAAAGATCCATTCACGATTGTTACACCAACCAATATTCACTCAAGCATGTAGGACGCAAGATCACCTTAGTACCTATGACGCCCAAAGAAGTGAAACAAGATCAAATGCACATGAAAACGAGTGTTGAAGCATCGAGGAATAATTAATACAAACCACTCGATCAAGCCATAAAATCTAACTTTTCGCTAGGAGATACAATGAATCATGGGGATAAAGTGAATAAGTTGATGCCTTTGTGAAAGATTGTGACATTTGGAGCCAAAAGACATAAGTTTTAGAAAGGGATCACGTTGTTTCAAGTCCTAGTCTCTAAAAGGTAAGTACATTTTCAACAAAAACAACTCATTCTTTCATATTGCATGTCAATTTAAATCAAGGAAGACTTTCCCAAAAGGGCACTTTTTAAAGGATACATATTGTCAGGAGTGAAAGAACATTTCAAATGGGAAAAGAAAACACCTAAACCATTATGCAAAGAGAATTTGACCATAGGATATTGTAATGTGAATGAATATACAAGCACCCTAAAGGAAAAGCGTTTCAAGCATAACAACAACATCGATTTGGGGACAAATCGCCTTGAAGAAGGGGGATGATACAATCTCACTCATGTTTCTACTACTCATCTTATTCACTACAACCTACTTTCATATAAAGGACAAAGAAGTTTTCTCATTCATTATAATCTTTTTCTTCTTACTTTGCAATTTTAGCATTATTTTGATAATGTATGCACTTATAAATGATTTTATATCCTATTATTATGTTTTGATATCATATGACTTGTATTCTATACTTAGGTTGTTAAAAATGTATGCATTCCTTCATAATTTGTAATTTCATTAAGTATGTTTGCATAATAGTACCCCACATCTTTATACTTAGGCTATGGTATATGTTAGTTATGATTTACCTTTATTCATAGCTTAAACATATTTATATCTAAAGTTTATATCATTTCCAAGCTCATGCATGCTCATACTTAGCTCATCCTAGCCCATTTCCATCATTTACATAGGCAGAAGCATACATTTGTATTGTTCTTAGCTCACACACTAATTATGTCATTGTTTTCTATTCATTCATAGGTAAACACATCAAGGGAACATCACATGGCAACTTGGCATATCTCAAAGGCAAGCATGACAGCTCAAGGATAGCTAAGAAAGTTATTTGGTAGTTGAACACAGTTGGAGAGGTAACTGACATGTAGCTAAGTAGCAGAAAGTGTCACTAGCTAGCTATCTTGAGCTACCTTAGCTCATGATCACCTAGATACCTAAGTTTACACCTTGTGTAGCAAGCAAGCACCATGACCGAGTCAAACACAACCTAAAAGAGAGGTTTCATCCTAAGTTAGCGTAGGAGAGCGCACACAATGAGCAACCATGTGCATTAATTAAAATGGCATGTGACTTGTTTCAAATTCAAATTAAAGGAACCTAAACCAAGGGACATGTAACCATTCAGCCAAAGTATCTCATCCACTCATTTTGGGTGTCAAGTATGAAAGGATTCAAGTCTTTTCAACCAAGCAATTCAAGTTATTCAACAAAGTACACCAAGGGTCAAACCATTGCATTCATTTAGCCAAAACCATATCTCCAAAGGCTTATGAAGAGGCTAGACAAAACAATACCATTCTTCAAGCACCAAGGGTTGTATTTTATCAAACAAACACTATGTCCTTTCATTGTAACACCCCTTTACAGAACCTACTTTTCTTTTCGGCCATGGCTCTTTATTTGCAATAAAATGCCAATGCATTGGCACTTATAAAGCATCCCTTTTTTCTTATTAAATCCAAGTGAGATTATTCTCTTATCCTTAATCTTTTGAAGACTTTATCAACTTATCAAGTATATTATACTTGTGGCGTCAACCTCTATTATTTCCATTAATACTTGTGGTTCATAGATCCTATATTTAGTGGGTCCAAGTCCTATTTACCACCTCTTGCTAAGGCATATAAAGGTTGGGTCTATACTTTCTGGTATAGGTTTTTCTTTGGCCCTTTACAAGATACTACCATTCACCAATACTTCATTTCATTCACCTAGCAAAAACCAAACCATTCATGCTTCCATTCACTTATTATTCTTTCATTCACTTAAAATTTAGCCCACCAATTTAACCCTACATCAACCTACCAAACCTTTTCTTTTACAGCTATTCACTTACTTACAGGTTCTAGCTTCATTCCTAGATATAAAACAAAGAATGTACCTTACCTTACATCATGAATCATCATTGATTTAAAATAAAACCAACTTTTGTTTTGAGCTATGGGAAATTGCACTTTTAGTCCTCCTCCTTTTATCTCAAAATAAAATCATCACAAATCTCTAACACTTGAGCCCAACTCAATCCCACTTTCAACCTAACTATATCCAACTATTATAATAGGTCTTTTGGGCTCAGTTTATTGGTCTCGAGTTAACATGTACTACTAACCTGGAATTCATTGTGTTACAAGTCTCCTCTCATAATAAGAATTTTTTTCCTCGAAATTTATCCAATTAAAAGAGATGTGGGTACTGGAGCTGCATATGTTCCTTGGTTTCCCAAGTAGTTCATCAACCCCATGATTCCTCTAAAGAACCTTTATAAATGGAATTTTCTTGGTCCTTAATTCCTTCACCTCCTTGGCTAAGATCTTGATCGGCTCTTCTTCATAGGTCATGTCCTGACTCACCTCAACATACTCTAGGTGTATAACGTGAGAAGGGTCAAAATGATACCTCTTAAGCATGGACACGTGGAAAACATTATGGATGTATTCCATCTCTAGGAGTAAAGCTAAACGATAGGGTACAAGTCTGATTCTCTCAAGTACCTTATACGGACTTATAAAACGCGGGGCCAGCTTCCCTTTACGTCCAAACCGATATACCTTCTTCCACAGTGATACTTTGAGAAAGACCTTATCTCTCATAGGAAATTCGATACCCCTGTGTTGTAAATCCACATACGACCTCTTCCTATTTAATGTCTCTTTCAACCAAATCTAAATCAGTTTAACCTTATCTTTATTTTTTGTTATCAACTCTGGTCCCACTATCTTCCCTCCATTGAGCTTTATCCAACAAAGAGGAGTTCTACACTTGCGCCCATACAAAGCTTTGTACAGAGCCATCTGGATGCTAGACTGGTAAATGTTATTTTATGCAAACTCCACTAACGTTAGGTGGTCTTCCTAACTACCCTCAAGGTCTATAATGACATACCTAAGCATGTCCTTGAGAATCTGAATAACGCACTCAGAGTGAATATCGGTATGAGGATAAAATGTGATGCTAAAATGGAGCTTGATGTCTATGGACTCAAAAATGGATTTCTAAAACAAAGAGGTCAACCTAAGGTCTCTGCCTAAAATTATTGAACCCCGGACTACATGCAACCTTACCATGTCACGAATATAAATATGTACTAACCTCTCTAAGGTGAAATCCATCCTAACAGGTAAGAAGTGAATATATTTGGTCAACCAATCTACTATCACCCACACATCATGATTATATCTCATTATCGATAAACCGGTCACAAAATCCATAGTTACTCTGTCCCATTTCCACTGTGGAATTTGAATCTACTGGAGAAATTTCAATGGAATCTCGTGTTTTGCCTTGACTTGTTGGCACACCAAACACTTTACAACAAATTTGGACACTTCTCTCTTCATGCCTAACCACCAATATAGTGGTCAGAGCTCTTGGTACATCTTGTTGCTACCCGAATGAATTGTAAAGGGATTGCAATGGGCCTCTTGTAGGATCTTCCTATGCAACTTCTCGACTGCGGGCACACACAAACGTCCTATAACGAAATACACATTACCTTCACGTAACTCAAAACCTGGGGCCTTGCCTCATTGAACTTGCTCCAACCGAGCTCTTAGACGACTATTTGAACCCTACAATCTCTTGAACTCGCTCACTAACTCAGGTTCTACTTAGAGTTCAGCCAATAATCCCCCATCAATAGATAAACTCAAGTGCACTAACAAGGCTCCCAACTTTGACATCAACTTCCTACTTAGTGCATCAGCAATAACATTGGCCTTCCCTGTGTGATATTTGATCACACAGTCATAGTCCTTTAACAACTCAACCCAACTATGTTGCCCATATTCAACTCTTTCTATGTAAGCAAATACTTTAAGTTTTTATGTTCGATGAAGATGTTACACTTCTTGCCAAACAGATAGTGCCACCATATCTTGAGCATGAAAACTACGACTGCGAGCTATAAATCTTGGGTGGGGTAATTCCACTCATTAGGTTTAAACTGACGGGTTTTGTAAGCCACCACCTTTCCCTTTTGCATCAACATGCATCCAAGTCCGTTTAGCGAGGCATCGCTAAGCACGGTGAAGTCATTTTCTGACTCGGGCATGGTTAAGACTAAGGCTTAGGTCAAAAAGGTTTTCAGCTACTTAAAACTACTCAAATATTTCTCATTCCACCCAAACGACACTCTTTTCTGAAGAAACTTAATTATTAGGGCTACTATTATCGAAAAACCCTTCACAAATTGATGATAATAACCCGCAAAACCTAAAAAGCTATGCACTTCGGTCATGTTCTTTGGTGGTTCCAACTCAAGTACAGCCTGAATCTTCTAAGGATCTAACCGAATGTTATCCCAGTAAGAATATGTCCCTAAAATTAAAACTTAGATAAACAAAGCTCGTATTTCCTAAACTTAGCATAGAATTATCAGCCTTGAAGGGTCTGCAGAACTATACGAAGATGTCAGTTTTTCTCTTCCTCTGATCACGAGTACACCAAAATTTCATATAGGAAAACCACTATGAACTATGAAATGGTCCAAGTATAGGTAGAACACTCAGTTCATGAAGTCAATGAATGTCGACCGTACGTTGGTGAGTCAAAATGGTATGAATATCGTCTTTGTTATATCTGATTCCTTAACCTTCAACTAATAGTACCCATATATTAAATCTATCTTGGATAACACACCTTCTCCCTTAAGTTGGCAAATAGATCATTGATTCTTGGAAGATAATGTTTATTGATGGTCAACTTGTTTAAGTGTCGATAGTCGATACACAACGTCATCGATCCATCCTTCTTTTTAACAAAAAAAACCTCATCAATCGATTCAAAAATTCTTATATTTGGGCCTTCAAATCTTTTAATTATATTAGTGCCATGCTGTAGGGGGCAATCGACACTGGAGCAGATCCTGGCATTACCTCTATAACGAACTCCAATTCTTGATCCGATGGTAATCTTGGCAACTCCTTAATAAATAAATATAGAAAGTCTCGAACAATGTGGAAGTCCTCTAACCTCAAAATCCTAACTCTAGTGTCGATCACATGGTATAAAATGGTTTCACAACCCCGCTCCAACATATTTTGTGCCTTTTTGGCCGACACAACCATTGAACTCTTGGTATTCTCTCTAAACATAGTGGTTTTGGTTCATCTTCTTTCCTAAGTTTAAGCCATCATAGTTTACATCTCAAGCTTGCGTCATGCTCTAAAAACCAATCTATGCCCAAAATTAAATAAACTCCCTAAGTGGTAGCTCTATAAGATCAGCTAGAAAAGTCTCACATTGAATTTCTACAAGACATCTATGATGAAACTTGTCCACAATGAAATCCAATCCTAGACGGCTAGACAGTTAAATCCCTATCTCAAGATCATCAACTACAATATTTCTCTCTGAATAGGTCATAACAAATATAAGAATGAGTGGATCTTGGATCGACTTAGGAGGTAACTGGAATAGAAAATAGTGTAAAGGTACCTGAGATCATGTCGATGATGTAGCAATCTTCCTGAGCTCGCATAACATAATAACGGGAGGTAACTCTAGGCTCAGCACTGGTGCTAGATCGATCTGCACCACTAATGACTAACCGAATGTAGAATGCCCTCCTCTTTGAGGTCCTCTAACCCTCTAAAATGACGGATCTAACCTCTGGGTAGATGTTGGAGTTATGTCCCGTGCCTCTTGGATGATGACTGGGGTGGTCCTAAAGACTCTACCACTCTCCTTACCTTACCAGATATAGCACGCAATCTTTCCACTCTCCTCCCCAGAACTCTCTCTAAGGCCTTCATTTGTCATACTAACTTGGGGAAAACGTCTCGGTGGATTTGAGGCTATATGGGTCAAAATGTCTATGTGGAGGCCCTCCTTGAACCTCCTGTAGCAATAGTACTGAGATAAAACTAGCTTTGACACGTATTGGCTCAATTAGAGGAACTCTAACTCATACTCAAATATGGATATGTCTCATTGAGTCAGGTGTAGAAATTGATCCCTCAAGTCGTCAGCATGAGCCTCTCCTATGTACTTTTGGAAAAAATCCTCCAAGAAGTTCTCCCAAGTGGGTCATTTGGGATCCATAGACATCTTAACTGTCTCCCACCACTATATAGTGTCACCCTTCAATAGGGATGCGACGTATTCTAACATACCCCAGGGGTGAGGTGTAGCTGAAAAATGCTCATATAGGTCTCTCTCAGCCACTGGTTGGTCGTTATGGTCTCATCATCTCAAAAGCTGAAAAAAAATTATGGTGTGGTACCTCCAGAGCCTATCAACTGAAGACTCATGCGGTGCTACAACGGGAGGGGCTGACAGAGCTGGTTGGGTAGGTGGGGTATCAGACGTCCTAGGAATGGCTCTAGTTATTCGCCTCAATGTCGCGATCATATCTCTAAACAAGATCACCTCATCGACCCCCGTGGCCTCAGGCTCTCCATACTCTGAGTCTAGAAAGAACTCATCACCAGTATAATTCGCAAGGGAAGCTCTACTATCATACCTACCATTCTAACTATGGTTTGGGCTCTCATCATTGTCTAAACTTTGAAATTAAGACAAACTTTAGGAGTTACTATAAATATTCCAAACGCAGAAGTACCCTTAACTCCCTAGAGGCATGTATACCCATATACTCTTACTGACTCTAACCTGTGGGTCCTAGGAACGTCTAAACCTGACACTCCAATACAACTAATGTAACACTTTAAACTATTTCAACATACATTTAACCGATTAGAATACAACACATGACCACTATAGTGGCTAACCCAAATTTTTACTTTTTAATAACCATTCAAAACCATGATTTAAATTTATTTAAAATAATTAATTCAACCATAAATAAATATACAAATAGTCATATTGACCGATCTCCCAAAATAAGTATATCAAAATAATACAACATATTATTTCAAAATAAAGTTATGACTCGAATATACAAAGGTCTATAAATAATACATGCCCTCTAGTGAAGAACTCAAGACGTACTCTACTTCTTACTCAATCTGGAATACTACTACACAAAAGGCTCCTTAACTACTTCTCCTAGATATTTGTACATGAAAACAAATTCCTAACGCTGAACTCACTAGCCCAGTGCCACACTAACAAATAAACCATACTAAAAGTGTTCATTAAATGCTCAAGCTATCAAGTGTAAAGCAATAGTGATTATACTCACATACTTCACTCTCTACTCTATGGAAGACATCATGTTACGTCTGATGGTTTTATATCTAAGAGCTCACACACCCCTCTAGTCCACCGAGGATGAGTCCATAATCTCTACACCAGACACAATACCCTCGACTAACCTACCCCTCGCGAGTGTCAGCCTCGGCCCTAGTTAGTCAGTTGAAAGTGCTTCGTGCACTACCTAAGGATATCCATGCCGATTTTATTTCTCGACCCTAATATTGTTTACTAAAGTAACCCGGGTGTCGTTGTTGTTTTCTCAAGCATCAACCAATGCTAGTTTTATGTTACCTTGGTTGATTTCATTTCTAGGCGTATTTGATTATTAACTTGTTTTCACTTGTAGTCTTATTGATAGTAATTATGGAGTTATTGGGAAACCTCGTCACATCTTAAAATCTATTGGAATTGAAGCCCCAAAAAGTATTATCGATACTAAACCTCTTGGTATTGGTAATGACCCTCGAGTATCAATACTCCACCTAGGGTATCGATACTCATCAGTAAAATTTAATTAAGAAAAATAAGGAGTAGTTTCGATACTCTCAGTTCAATATCGATGCTTAACCCTTGGTATCGATACTCCCCTAAAGTATCGATACCAAAATCGGACACTAAAAAATTGGTTTCGATACCAACCCTTGGGTCTCGAAACCGAGACTCCAGTATCGATACTCTTATAATGAGTATCGATACTTCTATAATAAAACTCCCTTATTTTTGTTTTCATAAGAATAATATCAGTATTGTTCTTCCAGTACCGATACTTACACACATAAATGCCATATTTGGGCACGAATTGTATACTCAAACTCCCTTAAAATGTTATCTTGAGGTTTTTAATCATTATTTAAGTCTTATATTATAATAAAGGGGTCATAAGGCTTCAAAACATGCTATAACACTAAAACATAAAATCTACCATGAAAATACTCAACATGCTTCCAACATAACTCTTAAGCTAGAATGCATTTCTAGTGACCCACAATTGATATAAAGAAGTTGTCAACGTGTTACTTTACTTCCTTTGCTGCTAAAATTTCTCCCAAATCAACCAAGGTTCACTTTTTTTTCCCTAGCTTTGGAGCTCTTTCCCACCTCTTTCACTAAACAAGGCAAGAAATGAATTACCAACTAAACTAGGTGCTAGGGTATAAAATAAAAACACTCTCAATAACTCGAATCCACCAAAAATAGCTAAAATCATTTGATTCTCTTAAACCTCCCTAAAACTCATATTTGGTTTCTATGCATAAAACTTAAGATTAGGGGCTTAAATTGAAGCTTGAATGGTGAGGATTAATATTCTTACATTGGTTTAACAAAACTAAACTTGAATTTCCTAAAGTTTCCACCTTTGCTTCACTTTGGTGAGTAAAACGAAGAGAGAAAAGAAGAATAAAAGGAAGAGTGTTCGGTAAGTAAGGGGTACACATGAATCATCCTTAATTTAAAAGAAAATCAACTTTTGTTTTTAGCTATAGGATAATTGAACTTTTAGTCATCCTTTTTTATACGAAAATAAAATCATCCATAATTCGGAGCATTACAGAATGTGAAATGAAAGTACTTTGAATGTCAAAGAGCATATCCTTTGGAATCCCAAATGTCACACCCTTTAAAACTTCAAATGAAACATTATTTGGAATTTCAATGGATACATTTGAATCATCTCTTTGTATATCAATATATTTGTGAGGTTTTCCTCTTTTCTTAAGTTCTTAAGTTCTTTAAGAACTTTTATCGACTTATCAAGTGCTTAGGCTCTTGTGGCGTCAACCATTTCATATTCTTTCATTGATACTTTGTTTCCTAGTTCTTTATAACTAGTGCAGATAAGTCCTTTATTACTACCCATTGTTCAACTTATAAGGATTTGTGTTAGGCTCCATAAATCCTAGTTTCTTCCTTAGTTGTTCAAGATACTATCCACCATATATCCATTGTTTCATAAGTCCATCACCATGCCCAAAAATACTTCTATAATTGTACTCTTTATCATCATCATTCAAATCCTCTATCAACTACGAAGCCCTCCATTTGAGCCTATCTTCTTACAGGTACTTACACATTCACTATATCCACAATCAAGGGGCAATTTACCCTTATTAAGAAGAATTAGAAAAAGTGCTTTATATGGTTAGATTTGTATTCACGTCTAGTTTTTAATGCTATAAATAGAATAAATTTTAAGTGTGTAGTTTAATACATAATATTAATTCTTACGAGTAGCGCAAACTGCCAGAATATGAAATTGTGATAAATCGTTCATTTTATGTTATTTTTATGTTATATGCTATTTAAATGTTCGAATTGAGCCCACTATGTTATATTGTTATGATGATTATGATGTTAATCATATGATGCTTATATGTCAAAAAGAAAAGTGATTAATGATGTTTTCATAATATATTCATGTTATGTGAAAATGAAATATTTTAAATATGAACTCTCCAATGCATTGTTATATGATATTTGATATATGAGTAGTTATGGATACTTTTGTTAATTGAATGATATATGGTTTTGATAAAAAAAAGTCAATTGTATTTGCAATGAGTATCATTGGTACAATTGGCATACCATTAGTTGAAAAGATCATGATTCTATATTGATACATTCGTGTAAATTCTACGTTGCACTATATGTGAATTACGGGATTTCATGATGTTTTGACGTTGTGAACTACCATTTTGATTATTGATTTCCTATATGGTAATCATGTGTTCTACAATACCTATGCATATGTTGGCACTGAAAGTGTATATTATCTATGTTGCAGTTAAACTGCATATTGCGCACATTGGATGTGACTCACGTACCATGTAATCTCATTTGATATACATTGGGCTATGGTTTAAATGAAATTGAAAGGTGCGTGTTTGATTGATTCAATTGAAAGTAAATCTTTCAATAAATACTCTGATTTGATTACATGTGGTTATATGTGAACTGTTGTTTTACAGGTTATATGATGGGAGAAATACTTTTATAAATTATTTATGTATATTTATATGATATTTTCCTTACTATGATTTATATGCTACTTTATACATCGATACGCCATAGTTTAATTATAAAATGTTTCACTAAATGTATAGTTAGCGTGTGCTGATTTTCACGCGTAGGAAAAAAGATCGACTGGAGTAAGGAGGTTAGCTTGGCATCACTTATCGAGGACTACCTACCAGTATCAGTAATGACATTCTACTATTATTTTTGAATTTCTAGTTGGCATGTATACGTATAATGAGTGTTTGTAACATTACAAAATGGGTTAGAAATGCTCTGATATGTCTATGATGCTCAAATGGTTTGTAATAATTTATATGTGTAGAATTTAGTAAATAATATATGGTTATGAACATGGATTTTGGTTTTATATTTTGATAAATTTATATTTTATTAGCATAAATATGAATTTTTATCTAGGCATCTTTTAGGCAGTTTCACTCTTTATACATATTGTTGCTTTAAATCAAATACAAAAAATATTTTTAAATATTACTTTTCGGATTTACGTGATTAAATATATTTGCTTATAAGTGTTAAATTGAATAAATATTAAAGGAACAGAATTTTAACGATCGATTTTCAAATAAGGAATGTTTCATATGTTTCATGTGACATCTCTTTCTCGTATCTGGTGATGGATACTAGAGAAGGGGTTTACAATTTTAATTATATCAACAAACAATCTTTTATCAAATTGAGGATTTGACTATATGTGACCACCAACAAATCAATCAAAAAACAAATGTCTTGAGGGTGTTTTTGCGAGTTCTAAAACAACCACATGCGAAAAATGTACCAAAAGTCATAATGATTGTGCCACAAGAGCATAGAAAACATGTGCCGCAAGAGCAGAGAAAAGTGTATTACAAGGACATATATTTTTATTCAAAATTAGAAAAAAAAACTCAAGTTAAAAGAAAACAAAGGACACAATATGAAAAAAAAGATCACTAATAATCACTGATGGTCGACAATCAACATTAAAATTATTGTCATCGTCGGCAAAACAAAACTCAAAGAGAAAGAGGGAGACAATGCAAAAATATTAAAAGAAAATTTAGATTAAATAAAGAGAAAGGCGTCTGATGACATAATTATTCGTAATGTAAAATAAATTTAAGATACATGATTTTTTTTATTAATATGGGTAATTACAAGACAATATTTATTCAAATATAACTCTCAACCATTTTACATTGAACGCTCACACCTATAGCATTTTTTGTTCTCGAACCCGAAATCCCAAGGAATAACAAAAATTCCTTTATCACTGAGGTCACTCGGTTCTTCTAAGATACATGAATTAAATTATAAATATATGTATATTATTATATGAACATTTCAAATATGATACATATATGAAAAATTCAAATACAATCCATTTAAAAAATATTTTCAGTGTCACAGCTACAGGAATTGTTGTTATTCTTAAGGGTCCGTGTTCAAGTATCATGAATGCTAGGGGTGTGAGCGTTAAATGTCAAAAGTTTGAAAGTTATCTTTAGACAGATATTGCCTTGTACTTACCCTAGATTGATAAAAAAACTTTTCAAAACAAAAAAGTAGTATTATCTATTTTAATATGTCAAATTCAAATTGTTCATTTGATTGATAAAAATGTCTTTATAACTTAATTTACATATTTTGAATATGTTTCGTATCAAATTTAAACTGACGTTTAAACTTTGTTTGATTAAGTAAAAATAAAATAAAAAAAGTTAAAATAGTATGAAAATAGAAAAATAAGAAAAAACATTTTTTCATTAATGTGTTTGGTAAAAGAATGAAAGAAAAATAAAAGTCGAATTTCACTTGATAAAGTGAAAATATGAAGAAAAAATATTGATATGAAAGTTGAAAATTTTGAAAGAAAGAATATTTTTAATTTATTACTTTTTATGTAAAAATAGAATTCACTGATTTTATTAAAAAGAAGAAACATCTAGAACTACAATAAAGATTTAGAATATAAGCTTTTACTAAACACATAATTAACGTATTTCCTATAAGCTTTGATACAAAAAACAAATGGTCACTGAGATCTTACAATGACCATTTAAAGAAAATGTTAAAAATCATCCAAAAACGCGAACAAAATATCGATATAATAGATCTTTATGCGAACACAAAAATGATCGTAAAGGTACGTGAAAAATGTACCAAAATTATAAATATCATGCCAAAAGAGTAGAGAAAATTTATGCCACAAGAGCACATAAAAGTATGTCACAAGGACATAGATTAATATTTAAAATCGAAAATAAATTCAAGAAAAAGAAAAATAAATGCATGGTATGAAAAAAAAAACTAAGAATCACAAATGGTCGACAACCAACATTAAAATTAATGTCATCGCTGGCTAAACAAAAATAAAAAAGAAAGAGGTAGATGACATAGAAATATTAAGAGAAAATTTAGGTTAAAAAAGAAGAAATCATCTGATGACACACTTATTCGTAATCTAAAATATATTTAAAATACATGAATTCAATTATAAATATGTGTATATTATTAATGAACATTTCAAATACAGTACATATATGAATAATTCAAATGCAGTACATTTAAAAAAGCTTTTCAAAATAAAAAAGAGAAAATCCATCATATTTTATTAATATTATCTATTTTAATACATTAAATTCAAACTGTTCATTTGATGGATATACACATCTTTATAAAATAACTTACATATTTTGAACATGTAATAAAAATATAAAGAAGTTAAAAGAGTTTGAAAATAGAAAAATAAAAAAATCTCATTAACGTGTTTGGTAATAAAAATGAAAGAAAAATGAAAGTAAGATTTTATTGGATAAAGAGAAAAGAACACATGAAAGATAAAAAATTAAATGATAAAAAAGTGAAAATATAGAGAAGAAAATTTTTGTGGGTTTATTTGTTATGGAAGTTGAAAATTTTGAAAGAAAGAATATTTTTTCACTTATTATTTTTATATAAGAATAGAAGTCGATAGTTTTATTAAAAAAATGAAATATTTAAATTTACAATAAAAATTTATAATATAAACGTAAACTTAACACGTAATTAAGATATTTTCTATAACCATTAATATAAAAAACATTAATCATTTTAGATCATACAATGACTATATAAAGAAAAGACTAAAAATCTTCTAAAAAACTCGAACAAAATAGAAAAATAAAAATCATTTTATTGTTCCCTCTCTGTCTTTATCAACGTTGGCTCTAATCATGGCTATCTTCATTTCCTTGAAGTAGTCCTCATGGCTCATACTCCCTTTCTTAATATTCTAGATTTTGTGGAAAAGATCTTGATGATAATCTGCTGGTACAAATCTTCTCCTCATGATGGCCTTCTTGTCATCCCAGTTGTTGATGGGGAGTTCACCATTTCTTCTTCTTGAACTCGCAAGTTGATCCCACCAAACAAGAGCATAGTTTATTAATTCCATTGCTGCCATGGTTTCCCAATCTAGATAAGCTTCTGAATCAGTCTTCCATTAAAATGGAGGAATTCTTGACTTAATGTTGTTAAGGTTGTCATCAAAGTAATAACGACCTCCTTGCTGCCTCGATTGATTTCTTCTTGATCCAATCGAAACCTGATCATCTTCAGCATAGTCCACATCTTCAAAGTTTTCTTTATGTTGTCTTTTTTGGGGCTGCCTCCTTGTAACACCAATGTATTCCTCTATTTGATCCATCCGTTCATGAAGAGGTTCAATCTCTAGCCCGATTAATCTTTCCATTTCTTGCATAAGTCCTTGTATTGGCAATTTTGGTGCTCATTGTCATGATTCTTGAGACATTGTTAGTGAAAAAAAAGAAATGTTTATTAGGACCTTACCAAAGTAATCTCACAAAGCCTCATGAGAATCACTCCAAAGAATTTTAAATGTCACTTAATGCACTCGTGTTTGCACTCTAAGACTTTAAGCTTTTACACGTCCTCTTTTGGTCTCACAAACTCTAGACTTTTTCCACTCAATTCTTTTGTTATAAAGTTCTTTATTGACTTACTCAAAGCCTCTCAAAGACCTCTTACTTGTTATGTGTATGCTAAAACAAGGGTTAGCAGAAAGGAAAGTAAAAATAATGCAAAAGGTGGCTTAGAAATATTAAGAAGAGAAAGAAAGAGGTTACTTACAACACAAGTCACTTACAACCTCTGTATCACCACAATCAAGTCTTTAAAGTTGTTTACTTGTCTTGATGGTTAAAGTTGATGTTACTTGTGCCTTTGAACCATTCTTGATGTTGTAGTGCTTTCTTTTCTTTGAAATTTCCTTTTTTTGTTTTGTCTTTCTTTTGAACTCCTTTTTTGTTGGAGTCTCTTTGCTGCACTTTGTTTTCACTTTTCTTTTTATTTATGTACTTCTTTTCTGGTTTCTTTGTAGGGCTTCACCTTGATGGTGTTGTTGCAATTTTGCTTCTTCCACCAAGGTTCTGAATATCGCTTGATGTAATGTAAGGTACCTTCTTGATTGTGGATCTAGGAAGGAAGCAAGAACCTGTAAGTAAGTGAATGGATGCAAAAGAGAAGGGTTTGATAGGTTGATGTAGGGTGAAATTGGTGGGCTGAATTTTAAGTTAATGAAAAAATAATAAGAGAATAAAAGTATAGATGGTTTTAGTTTTGGCAAGGTGAATGGTTATGAAAGAAATAAAGTATTGGTGAATGGTAGTATCTTGCAAAGGACCAAAGAAGAACCTATACTAGAAAGTATAGACCCAACCTTTATATGCCTTAGCAAGGGATAGTAAATAGTACTTGGACCAACTAGATATAGGATCTAGGAACCACAAGTATAAATAGAAATAATAGAGATAAACACCACAAGTATAAGATAATTGATAACTCAATAAAGTCTTTAAAAGACTAAGGATAAGATAATAATATCTCTTGGATTTAAAAAGCAAAAGGGGACGCCTTACAAGTGCCAAGGCATTGACATTTTATAGCAAATGAAGAGCCATGGCTGAATAGACAAGTAGGTTCGACCAAGGGGTGTTACAATGAAAAGGCATAGTGTTTGTTTGATAAAATAAAACCCTTGGTGCTTGAAGAATAGTGTTGTTTCAGCTAGCCTCTTCATAAGCCTTTGGAGATGTGGTTTTGGCCGAATGAATACAATAGTTTGGTCCTTCGTGTGCTTTGTTGAATGGATTGAATTGCTTGGTTGAAAAGACTTGAATCCTTTCGTACTTGGTGTCCAAAATGAGTGGATTAGATGATTTGGCCGAATGGTTACATGTCCCATGGTTTTGGATCATTTAATTTGAATTTGAAACAAGTCAGATGTCATTTTAATGAATGCACATGGTTGCTCATTGTGTGTGCTCTCCCAGGCTAACTTAGGATGCAACCTCTCCTTTTAGGTTGTGTTTGGCTCAGTCATGGTGCTTGCTTGCTGCCCAAGGTGTCAACTTAGGCATCTAGGTGAGCATGAGCTGAGGTAGCTCAAGCTAACTAGCTAGTGACACTCCTAGCTACTCAGTTATACGTCAGTTACTTCTCCAGCTATGTTCAACTACCGAACAACTTCCTTAGCTATCCTTAAACTGTCATGTTTTCCTTTGAGTTATGCCAAGCTACCAAGTGGTGTTCCCTTGATGTGTTTACCTATGAATAAATAGAAAAAATAACATAAGTAGTGTGTGAGCTAAGAACAATGCAAATGCATGTTGTTTCCTATGTAAATGATGAAATCGAGCTAGGATGAGCTAACTATGAGCATGCATGAGCTTGGAAATGATATAAACTTTTGATATAATTATGTTTAAGTTAGAAATGAAGGTAAATCATAACTAACATATACCACAACCTAAGTATAAGGATGTGGTGTACTATTATGCAAACGTACTTAATGATATTATAAATAATGAAGGTATGCATACATATTAACAACCTAAGTATAATATATAAGTAATATGATATCAAAGCACAATAATAGGATAAAATGATGTATAAGTGCATACATTATTAAAATAATGCTAAGTTTACAAAGTAAGAAGAAAAATATTATAATGAATGAGAAAACTCCCTTTTCCTTTATCCAAAAGTATGTTGTAGTGAAGAAGATGAGTAGTAGAAACATGAATGAGATTGTTTCAATTCATATTTACCCCTTATCTTATCAAACACTCTTCGTTTTCTTCTTCTTTTCTCTATTTTTCTTCCTCTCCAAAGTGAAGCAAAGGTGGAAACTTTAGGAAATTCAAGTTTAGTTTCGTTAAACCAAGATGAGAATATTAAACCTCACCCTTAAAGCTTCAATTTAAGCCCCTAATCTTATGTTTTGTGCATAGAAACCAAAATTGGGTTTTAGGAAGGTTTAAGAGAATCAAATTATTCTAGCCATTTTTGTAACACCTAAAACCCGTATAATTATACCTATAAAGATGATATATCACATGATTTTCTAAAAATATTTCCCAATTCCAAAGTTAATTTACAAAATTATTTTCTCAATTTGGTAATTGGTAATATAAAAAATATTATCTCACATAAAACTTTCGCATAATATTTAAAACATATATTAATATGGATTTATGCTATCCATACTGATTTAAAGTAAAACAATTTAGTTTAATCATTACAAACCAGTTTCAAAATAGTTCAACAGAGCAACTAGGACATTGATAAGTACATGCCAGTAACTAAGTCAAAATCACATCATAGGATGTCTTACTGATATTATAGTATATTCCTTGATGCTTGGAGTACTCTGTACTCTTCACTCTACTCTTGGCTTTTTACCTAAGCGTGAAAATCATCACACGCTAAGTATATACATAGTGAGGTAATTTAAAACAATAAATAGTGCAATACAACTCATGCATGAAATTTAATGTCATAAGTAAATGCCATAAGATCACATTACCTGCATGTCTAATATTTTACCATAATCAACATGATATAACCGAATATAAAATATCTTACCAATATACTTACCATTTATCCCATAAGCTAATAAGCTTATTTGCATGATTATCATTCATTAACCAATAAACCATAGCCCAAAGTATAACTGTATGAGGACCCCAGTATAGGAGTCAAATATTGTACAATAGTGCTGAGGTCGAGCTTTGCTCACCTAATAATGCACCGTAGTGCTGAAGTCGGGTTTTACCCACCTTGTACACCGTAGTGTTTTGTACCGTCTGTCTTCGCTAGACACTTTGAGGCCTGTACTATGTGCCTTCTCTAGACAATCTAGTGCTACCTAATATGCAACTGCTAGACTCTATGGCATGCCATTAATACCACTGACCCTCAATAACGTACTTGGGCATATAGTGTACTTTTATTTGATCCATCCATGGAAAAGTATTTATCGTAATTTAACCTTAGGCAGTTCATACCCGAAATAACATTCGTGGTAAAATATCACATTATTCATGATCAATGCATTATAATTTCACAATGTGACATATCAATGTCATATCGAAGTTATAAAAAAACATAATATCATGTGATATAAACAAGGTCGACTTATCACATGTCTTTCTGATGATGTATAAAACATCTATGTACAATGTCATGCATGTATTGCACTCACCTTGACACTTAATATATTCCAAAATATGTGCCTCACTATGATCCACAATAAACCCTTTTATACTTGATTTGTTTCGATCACAAATCAATCACGATCTGTATAAATCACAAATTCATAACAATATATATGCTAGTATTGTACTAACAAAAACACATCCCCAAAACAAAATTCATAATATACTTGAAACTCATTTTCTACCAAAATAATTAACACTTAATAATTCCTTTTAATATTGGTACCAATTTTTCTAATTTACACAAAATGGTCCTTCACCATTTTATCACTTAGATTCTCAATACCAAAATTCTAGCATTGAAATTATCACCATTCAATTGCTTTTACTAAGGCATAATTACAATTAAACACCCTCAACTATGCAAATAGTGCACTTAAATCACCAATATTTTTAATCTTCCAAAATAGTTATATTTAACAACACATTTTAATTCCAAAACAGTAATTTCCAGCATAGTACATCAACTATTAAACAATTATACAACTTTTGCAAAATTACTGAATTGGTCCCCCTAACTTTTCAAAAATTACATAATGGTCCAAAAAATTTCTAAGGCTTGTAGAATACTTCCTACATCATTTCAGCCCTTATATAATTTTTCCATAATTTTTCTCACTCAAACAACCCATGGCCAAATATTTTATCCTTTAAAACTATGTTTCTTGATTTTGTTCAATTTTGATTCGATTCAAGCATGAATCAACTTTCAATCAACCTTATAACATGTCTACAATCAAATCCCTAATCAACTCTCATTAAAACACAAAGTTCTATAATTTCTTCATTTGACCGAAATTTATAGAATCAATTCTAAGAAGTTTGAACATGTTTTAATCATAATTCATTCTTGAAAATGAATCTACAACCACAAAAACATCAATATTCATCATCAATTTCATGAACCCTATCATGAACATAAACCTAACATTTGGGATTTTTGAAATGAAGCAAGTTGAGCAAGCATTATTGGTACCAAAAGATATCATTTTTCGACTATATCACTTTCTTATTTCACGGCATAACTTGAAATCCAAAGGAAATAGCTTAAAATGGAAAACAAATATTTTTCCCTTACCTTGGTATACCTCACGACACTTTGGAGAAGAAGATGAATAAGTTGGCATGAAACTTTTGATTATTTTCATGCTTATCTATCTTTAATGAATATTAAATTCATTAAATTAGGAAATTACCAATTTACCCTTAATGAAACTTCATAATTACCATTAAACCAAGACACCTAACCTTATCATCTTCCAAAATATGACACCTCAACCTTATCATCTCCCATAAGTCAAAGATGAACAAATAAGATCCAAGTTTACCGATTTGCCCTTGTCTTTTTCTAAAAATCACAATCTTGCCACTTTAATCCAACGATCCAAATTAAACATGGAATTGAAACCTTAAATCTAAAAATTTATATTATTTTCCAACATTTAAAAAAATAATATTTTCAGTCTAATGTATCATCCTTCATATTTTCTATTCGATCCGATACCGAATTTTTCCTCAACTTTCTTGCTTTATAACTTTTATTACAAAACTCGTATTAACATTCTGATCCCCACAAAAACATTATTCTTGAGATAAAATATTTATTTATAGGGCCAATTTTAACTTTTTAAAAGTATCATTTTGGTCCCTAAACTTTTTCAAAGTTTATACTTTGGTCACCAAACTTTAAAAATTTGAAATTTGGTCACTCACTAAATCCAATTATGGAATAAAATTATTTTTGGGAAAATTACCACTTAGATCCTTAACCTTTTCCCAATTTTCTACTTTGACCATTAAACTTTCAAAATTTTCATTTTGGTCACTATCCAAATTTTGGGGTATTATAATTTTTAATGGATTCGAGTTATAGAGAATGTTTTTATTTTATATCCAATCACCTAGTTTAGCTGGTAATTCATTTCATGCCTTGTTTAGTGAAAGAGGTGAGAGAGAGCTCCATAGTAGGGGACAGAAAAAGTGAACCTTGGTTGATTTAGGAGAAATTTTAGCAGCAAAGGAAGCAAGGTAACACATTCACAACCTCTTCATATCAAATTGGGTCACTAGAAATGTATTCTAGCTTAGGAGTTAAGTTGGAATCATGTTCAATATTTTTATGGTAGATTTTGTGTTTTAGTGTTATATCATGTTTTAAAGCCTTATTTATGACCCTTTATTATCACATAAGGCTTAAATAATGATTGAAAACCTCAAGTTAACATTTTGGGGGAGTTTGAGTGTCAAATTCATGCCCAAATAGGGCATTTTTTAGTGTGAGTATCGGTACTAGAAGAACAATACTGATACAATTTTTAAAAGAAAAAACAAGAGATTTTTGTTACAAGAGTATCAATACTCATTAAAAGAGTATCGATACTGGAGTCTCAATTTTGAGACCCAAGGGCTGGTATTGAGACCAATTTTTTAGTGTCCAATTTTGGTATCGTACTCTGGGGGAGTATCAATACCAAGTATTGAGTATCGATACTGCCCCTTAGTTTTCTTAGTTAAATTTTACTAATGATTATTGATACCTTAGGTGAAGTATCGATACTCGAGGGTTAGTACTAATACTAAGAGGTTTGGTATCGGTACTAGCTTACTTTTTGGAGCTTTAATTCCAAGGGATTATAAGATATGATGAGGTTTCCCAATAACTCCATAATTACTATCAATAAGACTACAAGTGAAAATAAGTTAATAGTCAAATACGCCTAGAAACAAAATCAACTAAGGTAACATCAAAACTAGCCTTGATTGATGCTTGGGAAAACAACAATGACACTTGAGTTACTTCGGTAACCAATAACATCCGTAGGAGCCTTATCGTCAACAACAATATCCGTTAGAGCTAGGGTGACCTATGTCATGTGGTAATCAGAGCTAAGGTGGATTGCAATAAGAACAAACAAAAGCAACATCCTATCATTCAACAAAAAAGTTCAAAAAGAGAAGTGTCAAAAGAAAAGTGAAGAAAAACATCAACAATCCAAATCGAATTCATCAAAAGGGATTCCAAGTGAAAAAAATGAAGCACAAGAGAAGAAAACTGCAAAAAAAGGTGACAAGCAACATCATTATTCCAACCGAGCCTAAAGAAGCCTCAAGACCTTCAATTGTTTCTTTTAGGAAGGCTGTGAAAATCCTTATCGAGTAAGTGACATTTTTTTCTTTTCTTCCTTATCTAAGATTATCCTTATCGTTTTTTCTTCTATTTCATCTACACTAATGAAATTTTCAGTCGATGTCCATAACACTTGACATATCTCGAGTTAGTTCTTTTAAGAGCTTTGCAAGAGGAAAATGAGTGGGAAAAGGCTAAACGAATGTATGAGCTCATAAAGAGATTTAAAAGTAAATAAAGACATGAAGTAATCAAACATAAGTAATCGTGATTTTTGATGTTTAAATCAATCAATATGTTTCATACTCGTTCTCATGTGAAAGATAAAATATGCTTTGTAGCCATAAATGGTGGAAGTTGTGCAAACCTCGCGAGCACATACATGGTAAAGAATTTGGGATTTAAAACGTTCGAACATTCCAACTCATATGTTTTGTAAGGGTTGAATGAAGATCAAGAATTAGAAGTTATGCTGTAACACCCCAAAATGTTGGTTAGTAACCAAACTATAAATTTTGAATGTTTAGTGGCTAAAGTATAAACTTAGGAAAGCTTAGGGACCAAAGTGGTAAGTTTTCCAAAAAGAAATTCAATCCCATAAGTTAATATTTCACCCCAAGAATGAAGTTTTCGTGGGAATTAGATTTCTTATACGAATTGTATTAAAAGTTATAAAGTGTTAAAGTCTAATAAAATTTCGTTAAATCAGATCGAATAGAAATTTTGAAGGATAATAAATTAAGCTTAGAAATATTATTTCCTCATTCTAAAATAATGGAAAATAATATGGATCATTGGATTTGAGAATTTATTTCCATGTTCAATTTGGATTGTTGGATGAAAATGGCAAGATTGAAATTTTTGGAAAAGTGCATGGGCAAAGTTGTAAAGGGCATAATAATTTGTTCATTTTTGACATTGGAAAGATGATAAGTAACATGTGTCTTGGTATGGATGTAATTATCAAGTTTCATTAATGGTAAAATTGTCATTTCTCAATTAAATTAATTTTAAACTCATTTAAGCTTACTAAATGACAAATTAACATGAAATTAACACAAAATTTCATGAAAGCTTGTTCATATTTCTTCTCCTTGGGTGTGAGATTCATAGAAGGCGAAGGAAAATTTTATTTTTCATTTTCAAGCAAATTCATTTGGTTTTTGTATTAAAGCGTAAAATAGAAAATTGTTCTATTCGAAAGCTCTATTATTTGGTACTATTATTGCATGCTAATATTTCTTGAGGTCTTAGATCCCAAATTTTAGGGTTTATGAACATGTTAGGGTTTCATGAATTGATGATGGATTTTGAGGTTATTATGGTTGTAGAATAATTTCCAAGCTTGTTTGATGATCAAAACCTCCTAGAAATACATATATGATATTTGGTCTAAACACTAAATTAAGGGAAGTTTAAGTTTTGATGAAATTTGATTAGGGGTTTAATTTTAGAGACTTTCAAAGAATAAAAATTGATTTCATGCTTGAATCAAATTGAAATCAAGTGAAATCATGAAACCCTACCCCTATGATATTCGGCCTAAGCTTTTGAAGGTGAGAAAAATTATGGATAAATTATGCAATGGTTGGAAATGATGTAGGAAGGATTCTACAAGCCTTAGAAAGTTATAGGGACCCTTTAGTAATTTTTGTGAAAGTTAAAGGACCTATTCGGTAATTATGGAAATTATGAGATCAATGTATAATTATTAAATAGATGATGGAAAATGCTGGAAATTAATATTAGAGTTTTGAAATTGATGTTAGAATGTGAAATTGTATTTTTTGGAAATGTGATAAAAGTTGAGGTTTAAATCACAAATATTGAAAAACTGGGAACTTAAGTGAAATTGTTATGTGAAGTTTGGATAAAAATGAACTTTAATGGTCAAATAGAGGCGTTAAGGTCTACATTTATGTTGTGACAAGGAATTTGTATCGAATGAGCATTAGAAGATTTGTTAGGAATTTATTTCGTAATATGTGCCTATATTAGCAAGATTCTAACATGTGGCTTGAATTGCATATGTTTTGTAAATGATGCTCATTTAGATTGTGTTCTTGAAATTAAGATCAAAGAATATTAAAGCTAAGGATAACTTAAGGATGAAATGTGAATTTCTAAGGAAGGTTGCAAGCAAAGGACAGCAGGTTAGTGCATATTTAATTTCCACTTATGCTATCGAATAAACATTGGCTTGCGATGAGCAAATAACAGAGTTGTTATGGTAAAAAGTGACTCCTAATGTTATGTAACTTTGTGATTAATGCATATATGTGCATTTGGTGAGCTAATAGAATTAGTGAATAAGCTGAAAATGCAAATTGGTGCAATTTGCCTAGATTTATGATCTGAACAGTATGTTTAGAAAATCACCATAAATTATAAAGAATTGATTAGAGGATGATCCATATACTATTGGATTCATATATCAGTATAGTTTTGTTTAAAGAAAAAGATACTGGTTTTGAGGATTATACAAAAATGATATGAATTTTTAATCAATGATAGGTCAGAAAACAGGCAACATATTCAGTTCAAAACAACTTCTATAAATCAACTTTGAAAATTCACTATAAATTGGACATATTGAATTAGAAGAAGCTCCTATCTAGTTAGATTCATATTTGAGTCTATTTTCCATTGGTATAAATGAAATAATTTGTAAATGTGTATATTAATACAAATTATATTTTTTGAAGGTAGTGTAAACTACCAGAATATGAAATTGCGATAAAATTTGGGATCGAACCAAATCGAAAGAAAAATATTTAAAGCCTAGTAAGGCGAATATTTTGAAATGTATACAAAGTGTAAAAGTGAGTGCAATGCATGCATGACATTATACATGGATGTTTTATACATTATTAGGAAGACTTGCGATGAGTCTACCTTGTTCATATTAGAAAAATATTTATGTCATTTATCATGTATTTGACATGTTTTAAATATGTCAATAGTTAAATATACAATGCTTTGACTACTTGTTGATATATATATGTGTGTGTGTGTGTGTGTGTATTTTATTTTAGGTATAAAATGCCCAAATTTTAAATGATATTGATATACATTGCCATGGATGAAATAAAAATAGACTATATGCCCAAGTAAGTCATCGAGGGATAGGGTATAGTTGGATGCCATAGAGTCCAACAACAGGGCTGCATATCCAGATTAGCACTAGAGTGTATACCCAAGACACTTAGTGTAGGTGGTGGGCACTACCTTATGTGCAACCACTTCAGTGCACATTTGACTCGAGTACCCAGGGTCGCCAGGGTTTAAGTTGGGCTATGGTTTATTGGCTAATAATTGGCATACAGGTGGATAAGCTTATGAGCTTATGGAATAAATGGAAAATATAGTCGTAAGAAATTTATATGTGATTAATATCATGTTAATATTAGTAGCATGATTGAAAATGCAGGTAAAGTGATCATAATGCATTGAATATTATTATTGTTTACATTTATGTGTTGATTACCTTAAATATTTCTATTGATTGCCTCACTAAGTGTATACTTAGCGTGTGATATTTTTACGCGTATGTAAAAGATAACGAGAGGAGTAAGGAGCTGAGCTTAGCATCAATCATCAAGGAATATTGACAGGCAACAATAATGACATTCTATTGTGTTCTAAATTTTCTAATTGCCATGTATACAAGTATGAAATGTCTGCAAATTATTAATATAATACTAGTTAGTATTAAATATGGTTAATAGTACGAATAAATACTATTGTGATATCAAACTATGTTTTAAATACTAATTAATTGAATTTTAAATCAGACAATTTTATTTGTTATATAAAACAAAGTAGAACTACCTATTACTACTTGAAACCAGATTTGTAATAGATGTCGGAATATGATATTTTTTTTGGTGATTAATTATTTTATAGTAAATGATAATATTTGGAATTTTTTAAGGAAATAAAATTTTACACATTTTGGGTTAAGAAATATCTTGAATATTTGATGTGACATCTTTAACTCGTAATAGTACACATTTACGGGTTAAGGTGTTACATTTATTGGTATCACAGTTAGGTTTAGCCTATTCTAGGACTAAACCGAGCTTGTTTTTAGTCAAAAAGTGTATACATGCAACTAGGATATTAGGATGTCATTGTTACTGATTTGGTGTTTGTAAGGTTCAATTGATGCCACCTTACTCATGAAGTTGTATAAATCTAGTGTATGTATTAGATGTGTGTAATCGAGGGTTTGAAGTAAGTGACCAAGCAGGAGGTTCAAGAGTAAATGAGTAGTGATGGTAATGTAGTTAGTCACAGTTCTTCTGTTTAGTCTAATTTAGATGATACATCGACACGATATGAAGTACCGATGTAAGTTTAAGGAAACCCTTGTTCATACATAAGTATAGTATGGATTAAAGAATGTAACATTCTGATAGAATTGATCTTAAGTGACTTGTTTGTGACTAACCCTTTAGGTTAGAGTACGAGGGTGAATAATGTTTTTAGACAATAATTGTTTGGTAAAGATTCAAAGTGTTGAGTTTTAATGGACTTGATATAATTAAATTTATAAGGTGTTTTTTTTAGAATGGATCAATTACCCCATACCATGACACAGTGAATTATCTCTTAAAGAGATTGATATTAAAGAATTCGAAAAGTTTTGAGATATTAGTGATAGGAAAAGAGAGTAAATTTGTTTCCTAATGTGATTTTAATATATGTTTTGAAGTTATTACTCTAAAGATGTCAATCCTTCTTAGTAATTGAGGTGGATATTCAAACTTCCACAGTTAAGTTGTAAGATATTCCAACTATTTGAGAGTACCCAAATGTGTATCAACAAAAGTTACATGGATTACTTTCAGATTGAGATGTAGGAATTAAAATAGAGGTGCTACTAGGTACTACGTTTATTTCTACTACCTCATATTTATTGGCTTGATTGAGCCATAGGCTTAAAAGCATAGTTATTAGAGTTATCAAGATCCAATGTTTACAAGACCAATCGTGTCATCTGGGACGCACCAATGTTATTTGAGAAAAAGAAAGACGAGTCTAAGAAATTATGCACGTATTATCTTCAGTCAAAATAAGATAATAGTGAAGAACAAATATCTTCTTCCAATGATTAATGATCTTTTGATCAGTTAAAAGGTGCATTAGTGTTTCCCAATATTGATCTCCTATCTGGATATTAATAGTTAAAGATATGGAAGAAGATCCTCTTAAAGCAGTTTTAGAATTCAATATTGATACTACAAGTTTACGGTGATGTTGTTTGGTTTAATGACCGTTGGTGCGATATTTATGGATTTGATAAATCGAGTATTTCAGTAATACTTGGATTAATTTGTGGTAGTGTTCTTTGATGATATTTTGATCTATTGTAAGACCAAGGAAGAACACGATGCATATCTTTGTGTAACTCTTCGAGGGGAAAAGTTTTGTGCTAGGTTAACAAAGTGAAAATGCTGGTTGTCTAAGGTTGTATTCCTTGGCCATGTGGTCTCAGCTGAGGGGATAAGAATATATATCAAGGAAGCACAAGCTATAGTCGAATGATAAAGTCCAAAGAAAGTTTTCAAATTTTGAAGTTTTTTAGACTTACTGGTTACTATCCAAGGTTCGTGAAGAATTTTTTATGATTATTTTCCCTTTAACCAAGCTCTTGAGAAAAATATATTTCTATTCTGAGAGTTCTAAATATGTGATTTATCTGTAAATAAAGATGGTTATTTAAGTGTATAATTAAAGTTAAAGTCTATGTTACTAGATCGAGTAAAGGATCTTTAAAGAAAAAGATGAAATTGTGGTGCTTGTAAAAAATAGAACAAGTGGAAAAAGTTAAAACCAAAGACCTTGGAGTTGTGTCAGATGGATGTTTTTATTATCGTGGAAAGAGTCAATATCAATAGCAGGTATGAAAATAGATATCATTGAGTTTGTTTCTAAATGACTGATATGCAACAAGTTAAAGTAGAACATCAAGTGCCTTCTGGATTGGTGTAACCGATTTCCATCCCTTAGTAGGAATAGGAATGAGTTGCAATGGACTTTGTAACAGGAAAAGATTATTTAAGATAATCTTAAGGTAGATGACGATCTATAAAAGTCTTATTTAAATTTGGAAAGAAAATAATATTTGTTAAAGTGGTAATAAATGTTTCTTAAACTATCGATCAGGTCCTTCTCATATTATCGTACCAGAGGATATTAAGATACAATAAGAATTTTACATATGAAGGAATTAGTACATAATAAAGATCGTTAGAGAAATCAAATTTTGGAAAAACTAATTGGAACGGAGAACAAGATTTGAAAAGCAATATCCTCATCTATGTACATCATGTGCGTACTAAAAATTCAAGGATGAATTTTCTTAAGGGGGAAGAATTGTAACACCCAAAAACATTGATAAGTGACCAAAATGTAAATTTTAAAAGTTTAGTAGCTAAAGTATAAACTTGGGAAAAGTTTAGGGACAAATTTGGTAATTTTACCATAAAAATTTTATCCCATAAATGAATAGTTCACCCCCAAGAATGACATTTTCGTGGGAATCGAACTTCCTATACGGATTTTGTATTAAAAGCTATAAAGTGTTGAAGTCTGGTAAAATATCGTAAATCGGATCGAATATAAATTTGAGAAAATTTGAAGGATGGTAAATTATGCTTAGAAATATTATTTCCATATTTTAAAATGATGGAAAATAATTGTATCATTGGATTTGAGAATTTATTTCCATGTTTAATTTGGATCGTTGGATAAAAATGGCAAGATTGAAATTTTTGGAAAAGTGCACGAGAAAGTTGTAAAAGGCGTAATAATTTGTTCATCTTTCACTTTGGAAAGATGATAAGTGACAATAGGCTTGGTATGGATGCAATTATCAAGTTTCATTAATGGTAAAATTGTCATTTTCTAATTAAATGAAATTTAAATTCATTTAAGCTTAATAAATGACAAGTTAACATGAAATTAACCAAAATTTCATGCAAACTTGTTCATCTTTCTTCTCCTTGGGCGTGAGCTTCACATAAGTTAAAGGAAAAATTTATTTTTCATTTTCAACAAAATTCATTTGGTTTTTGGATTAAAGTGTGAAATGGAAAATTATTATATTTGAAGAGCTCTGTTATTTGGTACCATTATTGCATGCTAATCTTGCTCGAGTACTTAGATCCCAGATTATAGAGTTTTATGAATTGATGATGGATTTGAGGTTATTGAGGTTGTAAAATCATTTTCAAGCTTCTTTGATGATCAAAACCTCCTAGAAATGCAAATATGATTTTTAGCTTAAACCCTAAATTAGGAGAAGTTTGTGTTTTTGGTGAAATCTGGTTAGGGGTTTAATTATAGAGACTTGTAAAAGTTGAATAGAGGTTGATTTAATGCTTGAATCAAATTGAAACCCACCCTAATTCAACCTAAGCTTTTGAAAGTGAGAAAAATTATGGAAAAATTATGTAAGGGTTGGAAATGATGTAGAAGGATTCTACAAGCCTTAGAAAGTTATAAGGACCCTTTTTTAATTTTATAAAAGTTGAGGGACCTATTAGGTAATTATGAAAAATTATAGGATAAATGTATAATTGTTTAATAGTTGATTGAGTATGCTGAAAATTAATGTTAGAGTTTTGGAATTGATGTTTTAATGTAAAACTGGATTATTTTGGAAAATTGGTAAAAGTTGGTGTTCAAATAACAAATATGGAAAAGTTGGGAGCTTAAGCCAAAATGTTATGTGAACTTTGGATAAAAAAGGAACTTGAATGATCAAATAGAGGCGTTAAGGTTAACATTTTGTTGTGACATGGAATTTGTCTCGAATGAGCATCAAAAGATTTGTTAGGAATTTATTTCGTAGTGTGTGCCTATATTAGTAAGATTCTAACAAGTGATATGAATTTCACATGTTTTGTAAATCATTCTCATTTAGATTGTGTGCTTGAAATCAAGATCAAACAATATTAAAGCTTAAGGATGAAATGTGAATTTCCAAGGAAGGTTGCAAGCTAAGGACACCAGGTGAGTTCATATTTAGTTTGTACTTATGCTATCGAATAAACAATGGTTTACGATGAGCCAATGATAGAGTTGCTATAGTAAGAAGTGACTCCTAATGTTATGTGACTTTGTGATTTTTACATATATCTGCCTTTGGTGAACTAATATAATTACTGAATAAGCTGAAAAAGCAAATTGGTGCAATCTGCCTAGATTTGTGACATGAACAGTAAGTTTAGAAAATCACCATAAATTATACAGAAGTGATTATACTTTTAGATTTGTAGAATACTCTAGTTTTGTTTAAAATAAATGGATATTGATTTCAAGAGTATAAAAAATATATGAATTTTTAATCGAGAATATGTCTGAAAACAGGGCAGCAAATTCTACTCAAAACAGCTTCTAGAAGAAAAATTTGTAAATTCACCATAATTGTAAACAATGAATGAGAAGAAGTGCCTTACATGGTTAGATTCATATTGGAGTATAGTTTTTAGTGGTATAAATTGAATAATTTTTAAATGTGTAGATTAATACAAAATAATATTTCTTTAAAGGTAGTGCGGACTGCCATAATATGAAATTGTGATAAATTTTTGGATCGATCCAAATCGAAAGCAAATGATCAAGTTAAATCTTAATGCGACTTATATTTTGAGTTGTATATAAAATGTCAAAGTGAGTGCAATGCATGCATGACATTATACATGGATGTTTTATATATCATGAGGAAGACTTGCGATGAGTCTACCTTGTTTATATTATCATGATATTTATGTCATTTATCATATATTTGACATGTTTTAAATATGTCAAGAGTTAAATATAAAATACATTGATCACTTGTTGATATATATAAATATATAAATGTGAATGTTATTTCAGCATAACTGTAGAGGGACACTCCTCTTTGCTATGGCATTGCCTGGATATTGTGTTTCAATAAATTGAACCTATAGCATACGAGTGAATGAAAGTAGTCACAGGATGACTCTACTTGACTAGCTCGAGGATGGAATGTTTACTCCAATTCTTCTAGAGTGTGGGATGGTAGTTATGATAGGCTAACTCCCCTCGTATTAATGTAGAAAAAAATAATACTTATCTTAAATTTTAAGGAAACATGAGTAATGAACTTGTGCTTAAATTTGAACACATGTTATGGTAGGATAGTATACTTCTTTAGAATTTTTATAACTTGACTAATCATAGATTGGATACAATCACGCACACACACTCGTAAAATATCTTATCATATGGTAACATTCTAGAAATCACCACTTGTCTATCCTTTTGAAGCCAATACATTTTTGAGGGCTGAAACTCTATCCCATATGACTATCCTGAAACTGAACTTTGCCATGACATTTTTCTTTTGCTAACTACTATCCATTTCTTGAGGACAAGCAATAGCTTAAGTTTGGGGGTGTGATAAATCTGTAAAAAGGCTATCTTTAGGGCCTTCTCACTTAATTTATTGGCTATGTTAAAGCACATATAGGTTCTTATAGATGCATTTAGGAGCATATTATTACATGTGGTGGTTTCAATTTACCGAGGCATATTATTTTTAAAATGATACTATTTTACGGGGAAGGTTGTGTCTTGTTGATGATGAACATGTTTATGAAGCAAAGGGTGAGCATGGAGAATTGCCACAACATTCCCATATGGTGAGAAAAGAAGAATTTCCAAGGCAATTTGGGATGACTATGCATGAGGAAAATGCTTCAGCAGCTAGAACGACATTTATGGGTCTAAAAAAAGCAAACGAGCAAAGATATATTCATCAAAGTGCTAATTGTCCAGCACTTATGTGATTTATCTGCTAACCACCTAGGAGGAGACCATGCCACCTTTGTACCCATTTTCACGTGAGGGGAATGTACCTTAGGATACTATAGGAATTTATGCACTAAAACCTAGGACATTCCTTTAGTATAAATAAAAAAGGTGGCCATAAAAATGAGGATTCTTTGAGGAAAAAAGTGAAGTAGGCAAGAGTGAAATGGGGGCCTGAAAGTTTCCATTTTTCCCTTTCATCTTTTTGGTGGTAACCTCTCTCTCCAAACTCAAGGGAGTGACGAGCTAAGCATTCAATGGAGTTAGCGACATGAAGGTGGTTCATAGTGGCTTAAGGGAGCTCATGGCAGCGTGCATTGGGAGTTTTTCTCCACCCTTATGTTTTATTTTTCATTCGATTTATTTGGTTGTATGGAACGAATTATTTCATGGATGATTCGAACCCCACCATAAACTAAACCTTATTTGGTGTGGGTTATTATGGATGGTTAAGTTTTTGTTTTAATGAATGGTCTAAGGTTTTATGTTTATTATTTGTGTTGCTCATTTGTTTTAATTAATTAGGATTTTAAGAGCTACGAGAGTATCCATTTCTTAGGAAGAATGCTTAGTGTTCGAGAGAAACTAAGTGAAGTTCCTTAGTGTTAGAGAGAAACTAAGGTAGGATCAAAATGAGCAATGGGTTTTAGATGCTAACTAAGACCTAACCCACCTTAGAAATATGGATAGGATTTCAATGACTAAAAGGCGTAGAGCTGAATCGATAGGTTTAATGTTACTATTCACGTCGAAAGGTTTTGTCGTGGCATTTTTATCTATCAGGTTCCATGACTAGAGATAGCATATGAGCACTTTTAGTAAACTCTGTCGAGAAAATAGGTCGTATAAGCTTGAACCATTGTAATAGACAAGGCTCAGGATTCCTTAGTGACCTACCGTTTATTCCCATTATAGCTTGTTTGTGTGAGGATTGTCAAGTTATCTTACTTATCCCCGAATCCTCGATCCATTTTGCTTTAACATTTTTAATTGGTTACATTCTAAACATCTCAATTTGCCATAACATTTCCATCTCCATCCATCCACACTACCATTGAAATTCCACTTACATACATTTAATTTTTGTGACAATATTTCCATTTGCTACCTTTCCATATTGCCATTGCAACTTCATCTGTGTACAATTCATTTTGCCTTGATATTTGCATCTCACTTGTTAATTCGACATTAAATATTCTTAGTTACTTTATAATAGTGCATAAACTTTACTCAAGATCCCTCCAATCCATGAAGAGATGATACTCACTCACTACTATATTACTTGTTCGATTGTGTATACTTGCACATATTTTTGTGTAATTTATAGCACTCACAATACACAAAAATATTATACATGGATATTTTATACATCATTTGGAAGACTTGTGATGAGTCTACCTTGTTTATATTAGCATGATATTTATGTCATTTATCATGTATTTGACATGTTTTAAATATGTCGAGATTTAAATATAAAATGCATTGATCACTTATATATGTGAATGTTATTTCGGATATGAATTGCACAAATGTTAAATGATATTGATATACATTGTCATGGATGGAATAAAAATACTATATGCCCAAGTAAGTTATTAAGGGACAAAGTATAGTTGGCATGCCATAGAGTCCAACAATATGACTGGATATCCGGATTAGCATTAGAGTGCATACCCAAGACACTTAGTGCAGGTGATTTAGCATTAGAGTGTATACCCAATACACTTTGTGCATGTGATTTAGCACTAGAGTGTATGCCCATGACACTTAGTGCAGGTTGTGGGCACGACCATATGTGCAAGCAGTTCGGTGCATATTTGACTCGAATACCCAGGGTCCCCAGGGTTTAAATTGAATTATGGTTTATTTGTTAATAATTGACATACAAGTGAATAAGCTTATGGAATAAATGACAAGTGTATTGGTAAGAAATTTATATCTGATTCATATCATGTTAATATTGGTAGTATGATTGAAAATGCAGGTAAAGTGATCATAATGCATTGAATATTATTATTGTTTACATTTATGTGTTGTATTTCCTTGAATATTTTTGTTGATTAACTCAATAAGTGTATACTTAATGTGTGATGATTTTCACGCGTAGGTAAAAGATAGCGAGAGGAGTAAGGAGTTGAGCTTGGCATCAATCATAAAGGAATATTGACAGGTATCAGTAATAACATCCTATTGTGTTCTAAATTTTCTAGTTGGAATGTATACGAGTAAGAAATATATGTAAATTATTAATATAGTTTGTATTAAATATGGTTAATAGTATGAATAAATATTATTATGATATCAAACTATGTTTTAAATATTAACTAATTGGATTTTAAATCAGACAGTATTTAGACAGTTTTTATTTATTATATGAAACAGAGTAGAATTGCATGTTATTGCTTGAAACCAGATTTGAAATAGAAGTCGGAATATTATATTTTGATTTTTAGTGATTAATTATTTTATAATAAATGTTAAAATTTGGAAATTTTTAAGGAAACAAAATTTTACCCATTTCGGGATAAGAAATGTTTTGAATATTTGACGTAACATCTTAACTCGTAATAGTACACATTTATGGGTTAAGGGTGTTACACATGGAGCAAGTAATTGTGCCTTTTACAATTGGAAGATATGAAGATGAAGTCTTAAGTGATGTTGTTTCCATGAATTCAATCCATATACTTCTCGGACGACTTGGCAATTTGATAAACAAGCATTGCATGATGGTTTCCACAATCAATATTCTTTCCTACACAATGCAAAGAAAATCAAGTTAGCATCAATGTTGCCAAGCCAAATACTTCAAGACCAAAACCACCTTAAAGCAAGTATTGTGGAAATAATGGAACAATTAAAAATTGCTTTAAGGAGAATTAAAACATAGAAGAGCCATTTGAAAAACAAACTTTCGGAGTTGAAAATGAGAGTGAGACCTTGGAGAGAAAACCAATGTTGTAGTTGAAAATGAATTTGGGAGTGTTGAAAATGAATTTGGGAGTATTGAAACTAAAATAGAGGGTGAGGTTGAATGTAAAGAAAAACAGAGTGTGAGAGTGTAATTCAAAAAGAACAAGAGTGTAAAGAGAAAATTTGAGATGAATGTGAGGAGAAAGAGGTCTTGTTTTTCATTAACCAATCATTTCCTCCTTTTCTTTCACTTGATTTCAAGGTTATGCCAAAAGTCGTACCATTGCAAATTGATGATTAAAATGTATCCGTTGAAATATCAAAAGATGTTTCATTTTAAGTTTAAAAGGGTGTGACATTTGGGATTCCAAAAAATGTGCTTTTTGATATTCGAAGTACATTTATTCCACTTCCAAAGTTCAATGAATATAAAAAAGGGAAGTTTAAATGAACCTAACCAAGGAGAACATCAAACGACAAAATTCATTTATTCATGAATGTGATCCTTTCCGTTTCTTCGATTTTGAATTATACACTTATAACTTGCTTTATTTTTTAGAATGATAATTCAAAGACAAAGGATTGATGTGTAAGCATTTAGAGCATAGAGAATGGTGCAAGATAAGACTGAAAGATTTTCCAATTCAATGGAGATCAAAGTTGTTTCTTTATGTACCAATCATCGATTTGGGGACAAATCACCTTAAAGAAGGGGGATGATGTGATCCTCCTGAGCACCAAATTCAATCAAAACATGCTCACAACTTTGAAGTTCTTCCAAGCTGATTTTAGGGAGTTTTACCTTATTTTCTTATTTATTTATTTATGCATTGCATATGACATAAACATACTTATTCTATGCTTTAATATTAATATATTTCCATTTACTTGCATACTATATGATATTCACACATATCACATCTTTACTTAGCTTAATTCATATATTTATTATGTTTCACATTGTTAAATTAAGCTTGCATATCATTTGCATATTTATTTTAGGTATACATTATGTTAAGTTAGTTTATCCATAATTTACTTAGTTTTTTCCATGATTTATATATGTACAAGACCACTCAGCCATGAAGAGTCATGAGCACCAAAAGACAAGTACATTCACCTAGACACCTAAGGGGATAAACTTGATATAACCGGACAAAGCATGTACAAGACCCCATTCAATAAATTCATGCACCATTACAATGGATTTGAACCTTCAAGTACATTTACACACAATTAAAGACAAGGAGAACAATAGACAACATGCAAGGATCATTAAATATATTGACCAGATTCATCCAAGGACTTCAGTCAGATTATTGTCCATTTTTGAACAAGTTCCAAGTATCTTTGGGTTATGAAGTATTCTTTTCTTTTAATCCTTATCTCTTATATTTCTAACGCACTTTGAATCGCATCAATCCGACATTGGGAGCTCTAAATATACCCAGATTACCAAAGACAATGCAGGCTGGAAATTCGTACGAGATTTACAACAATTCATCACCTTCCTTGAATTCATGAATGGATGGCATTGATGAAGAGATGCATGGACCTGAAATGAATAATAAAATGATTCAACACATTTATTAAATCATGAATGAATCATTCATGAATCAACATTCATGAACTGAGTGCATGAAAGGAACCGATGAGTCATGTTCACACATGGTGCATGCAATTCCAAAGTGAATGTATGTATAAGGTATTGGAGGTCTAGGTGTCTAGGTGAATGTACTTGTCTTTAGAATGGTGCATGTACTTGTCTTTAGAATTGTGCATATCATGGTGCATGCAATTCCTAAGTTTAGAATGGTGCATGTAAATATTTTCAAGTATACATAATCGAATAATTAATATAAAAGTGAGTGTATCGTCTCCATAGATATTGGAGGATTTTGAGTACAACTTAGGCACTATTCTAAACTAACTAAGTCTAGATGGTATGCACAATTGAATAAGAAAGTTGTGGCAATTAGTATGTATAAGGTGTATGGAATTGTTGTAGCAATAATTAAAGTAAAATGATATAACAACAGTGAATAATGTTGTAACTAGCAGGTAAAGAATGCTATGGAAAAACAAAATTGAACTTTGGAGAATGAAATAAGACTTGACAACCTCACACAATCAAGCTTCTATAGGGGTAATTGGCTGGATTTTCTATTTCAATTAATATTTTGTGTCTAGAATGGTCTATGTATTCTATGAGTAAGCTGTTCGACAAGGTTTTATATTAGTTCTTCTAGGCTATCTCTAGTAAGGAAACTGATAGAAAAATGCTATGACAAAACCTCTCAATGTAAACTGTGGCACAATCCTATCGGTTACGTCTTACTCCTTTGTCGTTGAAACCCTATCATTATATCTAAAGAGGATTACAATCTCACCATCCAGTTTAGATCCATTGCTCACATTGATCTTGCCTAAATCTCTCGATATTAAGCATCTATACTTAGAAAATTGCTAACTCTCAAAAGCTCTTACAAGACTAAGCATTTAAATATTTTCAAGTATACATAATCGAATAATTAATATAGAAGTGAGTGTATCGTCTCCATAGATATTGGAGGGATTTTGAGTACAACTTAGGCACTATTCTAAACTAACTAAGTCTAGATGGTATGCACAATTGAATAAGAAAGTTGTGGCAATTAGTATGTATAAGGTGTATGGAATTGTTGTAGCAATAATTAAAGTAAAATGATATAAATACAGTGAATAATGTTGTAACTAGCAGGTAAAGAATGCTATGGAAAAACAAAATTGAACTTTGGAGAATGAAATAAGACTTGACAACCTCACACAATCAAGCTTCTATAGGGGTAATTGGCTGGATTTTCTATTTCAATTAATATTTTGTGTCTAGAATGGTCTATGTATTCTATGAGTAAGTTGCTCGACAAGGTTTTATATTAGTTCTTCTAGGCTATCTCTAGTAAGGAAACTGATAGAAAAATGCTACGACAAAACATCTCAATGTAAACTATGGCACAATCCTATCGGTTACGTCTTACTCCTTTGTCGTTGAAACCCTATCATTATATCTAAAGAGGATTACAATCTCACCATCCAGTTTAGATCCATTGCTCATATTGATCTTGCCTAAATCTCTCGATATTAAGCATCTATACTTAGAAAATTGCTAACTCTCAAAAGCTCTTACAAGACTAAGCATTTAAATTATAAACAATGAGAAAAGCAACACTTAAACATAAAAATAGTCAACCATTCATTAACACAAAATAAAAAAACATCCAAGCAAACCCTCACCAAATAAATTATTTCATGGTGAGGCTAAGTTCAAACCATCATCATTCTTTAAGTACAAACCCACATTGAAATGAAAGCAAAATGAAGAAGAAGACTCTCAATGTGAGTTACTGCCGTGACTTAGAACCACCGTATTGAACTACCTTAGTGAGCTAGCCTCTCTCAAGGTCCTAGCTGCTACACTTTCAAATCTTGGCTATGGAGGACACCATGAAAAAGAACAAAAAGGAAGAAAAATAGAAGCTTTGGTGTAGTAGCCTTTCACTCTTCTCTCTAAGGTCATATATCCAAATGCTCTTCTAAATGTAGGGTATCATCAGCTATTTATAGTAGGGAATTTTCTAGGGTTTTGAGCCATAAACTCCCTTTGTACCCTATGGTTCACACCCTTTATGTGAAAATGGGACAGACTGGCAAGTGGTCCCAACAGTGACAACATGGCAGGCCTTCACGTGTGGTTGGACAACATGGTAACGTAATATCATTTCTATTTTGTCTTTTTATGCACCTAGAATTGTTGTCCAAAATTGCTGTTGTATTTTCATCTTCATCAACTTCAGTAGTCCTTTATATCTCCTTATCGAGAATGCTAAAACAAGTCATTACTCCATTAGCTTTCTTCACCTACACAACACCAACGTAACAAGACCTTTCCCTTTCAGCAGTATTAGTTTTTGACAAATAAATGTTACGATAAAACATTACCACCACATGCAACTATATGGTCCTAAATGTAACTAAATGCTATGACATGAGCTTTTAGGTAACCAATAACCTAAGTACAAAGGCACAAAATACAATTTTTTTACGTGGTTATCACACCCCAAACTTAAGTTATTGCTTGTTCTCAAGCAATGGATAATGATTAACAAAAGAAAAATACTATGGAAAAAGTTAAGTCAAGGCAGTAATATGGGATAAAATTCCAACCCTCAGAAACAATTGGGTTCAACATGCTAGACAAATAAAAATATCAAGAACGTTTCCTTAGAAAGAAATCCTTTGCAAGTTTATGTGTGTGATTGTGTCCAGTCTATGCTTAACAAAGTTAGAACATTTTTAGGCAAGTCCCCTATTCTACTTTAGCACTTCTTTAACCTTTAAGCACACAATTACTCCTATTTCCTTAAAGTAATTCAATTTAATTTTTTACACTACTACAAGGGGGTTGGCCTATCACAACTACCATCCCACACTCTAGATGAACTAGAGCAAACATTCTATCCCTGAGCTAGTAGGTAGAGTCATCCCATGACTACTTTCATACACTCGTATGCTATAACTGCTTATTAAAGGGGTATCCAAACACTGCTATAGCAAAGAGGAGTGTCCCTCTACAATTATGTCGAAGCATTTATTCGTAATTCAACACAATTCACAAACATAAGTGAGTTCAATTAAGCCTTTCAAGCATCATTTATCAATTAAGTTCATTATTCATCAAGTTATGCTACAACATGCAAGAGTTCTTTCATAAAAAATTCTAAGTTCCTTAAGCACAGAAAGCATACAATCGTGTATCAATGAATGACAAAGAATGAAGTCTTAAAGTTTGTTCTATCAATCAAAATTCATGTACATTCAATCACAACCATAACAAAAAAATCATCATCATCGAGCATCATCAATTTATTCAAAATAAGTTAACTCAAACTAACTAATGTCGTAACAAAATTCTGTTAATATTATCGATGCAAATGCTTAATTGTAACAATACCTCCCCAAAACTTGAAGGAACATTGTCTTCAATGCATGAAAACTAGATTAACTAAACTACACTACATGAATGCATATGCAAGTGAGGTACCTCACTGTGGTGGTGGTGTATTGCTCCCCGAACTCCTAGTGCACTTTTTTCTCGTGGTACAGTCTTCATGGTCTGGCTCCTGGACAATCCGTAGAGGTGTTGTTACATTAGATGCCTCGGAGGGGAGTTGGATACACATCTCGTACAGTGTTTGGTCAGGGGTGGGTCTACTAATTATGGCACATCAGGTGGTGGTGGGTGTTCTACGGCTTGATAGGTGGGTTCGGGCTCCACTTCCTCATTGTTCAGCTTCATCCTGGTGGTCTGGGGTCTACTGCTCTCTAGACCAATCTTTGAAATATCCTGTCTTGGATGAAGGGCGGGTTGTGATAGGCTCAACTCCTAAGGGCTCCATGGGTTATGTCTCATCATGTTGGTTGACTGCATCGTGCTGGCCTTCCTTAGCTGGTGGGTTTCCTCAGCGTACTGGTCCCCTTCAGTGAATGGTGCAGAATTTTTTGGTGCCTCCAAGATCTCTTCAGAAAAGGGAGGAAGTTCCACAGTGGTCAAGGGCAGTATTACCTTAAAGTAAGAGGATAAAACATCATCCCTCTTATTTACATAGGTGAAGAAGGTGTGCAAATTTCCCTCCAGAACTCGACTTGTTCCTTAATTTACCTAGAATTTGTCAATCAGCTGCTACTCTTACTATAGTGATTGTTTTTGTGCCCTTCTCCAGTGTTCCTTGGGGGAATCTTCATCGAAACCCATAAGCTCAAGAATCTTTTCCCTGAATATTCTAGTCTTACTTTGGATGATCTCTTCAAACACCCCCTCCATAACCTTCTTTTTATGGCATATGACAGTGATTAAGTTTGTGAGGATCAAGGTGCCATTCTTCTATTTGACACACTCATATACTTGCTTAACGATGACCTCACCAATGTTGATCGAGATACCCAGAATAATGGAGTGAAATAGAAGCAGCTGCTGTAGCAAAACTGTGGTGTGGTGTAAAGTGGACATTGATCTAGTATTGAGAAAATGGTTGCATACCTTTGGCTTAGGCTTGGGATAACACTTTTCTATGCTCAGCTAGCTCGGTGTATCTCCTCTCCACTGAATGTCTTAGAAGCATAGGTCCTCGAGGATTCCGTTGTACGTTTTAGCATTGGCATCGATAGCAAACTTTACATGGCTGCTGGTCAAATTTTTGAGCTTGAAGAACTCGTTTATAGTTGATAGGGTAAAAAAGATCTTCTCACCATGCACAAAAATTGTATGCTTTGATGGATTAGTGAGATGAGCGTAGAACTCTCTCTCAAGTGTCGGAGTAACCTCACTTGGATGTTTGGCAAACCTTTGCCACTTGTGCTTTGCCACAACATCCATAACCTCGTTGCCAAATCCTTCTTCATCATTGGCCGGAAAAACAAAATCCTGCTCGAAATAGACTTTTCGGCCTTTGATGGTTTGAAACCTCTCCCCTACTTCATTATCTTTAAACTTTTCCACTGGGATTTGCTTTGTCTTTTGGGAGGAAGATGGAGCACCGGTGATGTTCTTGCAGCGTGCAATGTTTGTTGTAATAACAACAAAAAATAATGGAATGAAGCTTGGACACGGTGGCTATGGAAAATTTATGGTGGAAAAGAGGAAGATTAATAGAAAAATAAAGGAAAACTAGGGAAAGTGAAACAAAAAAGGGAGAGTGGACAGTTAAAAGGAAATATGAGGGAGGTGACGTGATGTGGAGGTTTTTGGGGAGAAGGAAAGTAAGTAGGGAGTTAACGAAAAGGTAAAAAGGTGGGAGAGAGAAAAGAAATAAATAATGAGGAAATATTTAATTGGATGGTTTAAAAATAAAAAAATAAAATAAAAATTAAATTGTCCTCTTCTTTGCCACCTAAACTTATAAAGTGCTAGGGTTTTTGTTTTTACTTTTCATTCTCCCCCAATCTGCCACTTGTCCACAAGAAAACAAAGGAAAATTGTTAAACTCAAAACTAAAAAAGTGATAAGAAAAACAATTAAGATAAAATAAATTATTTATGTACCAATCAATAAATAACAAAAAGAAAATATAGAAGATACAAATGCTCAAGCATCTTCGAGGAGAAGGGTTGACTTGTCTCGTAGAATGGGGGCTCCAATATATAACTTGAGGCGTTGGGCATTGACTTTGAAGATTTACCATCGTCTAGGTTCTCTATATCCACGACCCCATGGGAGTATACATCATGCACTTAGAAGGGTCCAGACCATCGAAACTTGAGCTTGTCCTAGAAAAGCTTCAGCCTAGAGTTGTATAGGAGGCTTCGTTGGCCTTCGTGAAATTGCCACGATAAAATATTTTTATCATGCCACTTTTTTGTCTTCTCTTTGTAAAGGCGGGCATTTTCGTAGGCTTAAGCATGAAATACCTCCATCTTATTTAACTCCAACAATCTTTTTCACCAGCTAGCTGGGCATCCATGTTAACCTTCTTGATTGCCCAATATGCTTTATCCTCTAGCTCAACGGGGAGATGGTGTAACACCTTTAACCTGTATATGTACTTAAATATTAGTTAAATATGTCAAACAGACTTTTTATAACTTTACATACTCGAAAACACATAAAATTTTGTTTCATTTTAAAATTTCAATTTATCCATTAAAACTAATTTAAAACATAAAATAATACTTTATCGTCCAATTTAAATATGATTTTAGGCAGCAACTAGGCAGTTCAATGTTGTTTCTCAACATATATATAAAACTACCTAAATACTGCATAATTTAAAAATCAATCAGTTAAACTTTAAATTGTATCTACTACCAACCATTTTAAGCTAGTCTATCAGAGCAACCAGAACATTTTAAGTCAAAGATGTCTTATTGATACTGTAGGTCGGAATGATTTCCCAATAAGAGATGCTCTTAGTGTTCCTCACTTCACGTCCTTATCCTTTCCATTACCTATACGTGAAAATCATCACACGCTAAGTATAATTTGGTGAGATATTATAAACAAATTAAGGTGATATAAAATATAAAAACAACTTAATAAATTCAAAACAATATAATTATTTCTATAAAACTTTCGAAATTCACAAACTGATGTTAATAAGTCAGATAATAAAATGATGACAATAAAATGTCAAATAATAATAATTTTAGTTTTCCTTCAGTTATATTTCTAGTTTTCATAACCAATACTTTCACATTTCAGGTTCATAACTCTTTTCAGTTCATAACTCATTTTTAGATTCATAACCTAATTTTATATTAATAACTCATTTTTCTAGTTTTCATAACAATACTTTCACATTTTCAGTTCACGACTCTCCATACAACATACAATGGGCTTTATGATAAATTTGTCATTTATAATGCAATCATTTATAATCAATGGTAGTTTCAAACATCTTTTTATCAGAACCAGTACATTGGGCAGTTTATACCCGAAATCATTCATAATTAAAATACATATATCATATAAAATACATTAGGCATTTCATGCCGTAAAATCATTTTAGAGAATTCATTCGAATATCCTTTCAAAAAATATCATATAAAAACATATTGGGTAATTTTATACCCAAAATCATTCAATAACCATTTCATAAAATCATTATAAAAATATTTCTTAATATGATAACATTTATTTTTCCTTCAAAACATCAGAGTTTGACTTATCACAAGTCTTCCTCAATCAACATAATTAAATAAATAAAATACACTTACCTTAGTCTCACTAATAAACCTTTAATGACAATTGATGTTCTTTTTAATCGTGTCCTTTATCTTTCGCTTCCAATTCAATTCTATCACAAGACTTATCGTAGTCTAAATAAAATCATATACACAACACAATTATTCAAAATATATGTTAGTATTGTACTAACATAATCCAAATCTAATAATAAAATCCATATAATATATTCGATACTTATTTGTTATAAAAATCATTTCGCTATTCGATACTTATTCGTTATAAAAATCATTTCGCTATTCGATAACAACTCAACATTTCAAAAATAACTATTCAATTCCAAAAATATTTATATTAATCACCAAGTCAGTAAACTTCACAAATCTTATAATTTAATCACCATTTATGAATTCTTTTAGAATTCATATTTACTTTTACAATTAATTCAAAATGGTCCTTAACCATTTAATTCAATCAAAACTTAATACCAAAATTTCCAGAAATAAAATAATATATTCCATCTAATACAAACAAATTTGCAAACTTGTCATTTAACCCCAAAAAATTCCAATCTTTTTGAATAAACCACTAAACTTATCCAAATTTGCAATTTGGTCCCAAATCATCATCTTAACTTCAAATTCAGTATCGAATCATTAATTTCCAGCATTGTAATATTTCACTCAATCTAATTCTTTATCATTTGAAAACTTTCAATTTCATCCCCAACTTTCTAGCATAATTTGAATTAGCTACTAGCTTTTCCAAATTCTTGGAATTTGATCGAAAACAATATTCTAAATTCACTTTAACATTTAAACATTAAATTTCAGCTATGAACTCTCACAATTGAACTTTTATACTTCAATGTCCCATAATTTCCAAAACATGCAAAATGGTCCTTTTACTATCTCAAGGTTGCAAATTGATCCAAATCAACTTCCAAAGCATGTTGAACTCATCTAATATCAATTATAGACCATAGTAATTTTTTTAAATAATTTCCCCTTTAATTTCCCCATGGCCGAATCTAATTAAGAAATTATGGCATACTTTTAATTCAATTTCAATCATAAATTCAAGTTCCTATGATCAAATTCATGCAATTATAATCATCCTAGCATTAAATTTAATTCAAAATCACTCAAGTTTTCACAAACCCTAGCTTGGCCGAATTTAATATACACTTTTCTAGACGATTTTAATCATCCCCAATAACATGAAAATCAAGCTTTGAATCATCAAAATCAAACTTTTTCTTCATCCACTCAATTCATGAAATTCATCATCCAATCATGTTTCCATGAAATTTTTATACCAAATGATGGAGAATTTCAAGGGGATTAATTCTTTATCTAATAGCTTAACCCAAAAATGAATCAAATAAGCTTAAAAATCAATTTAAAAATATTACCTCTTTAACTATGGAGGTTCACAACAGCGACACGAAGAAAGGGCTGAATTTTCATGATTTTCTACCATTTTTCTTAATACAAATGTCTTATTATAATTTAAATGAATTTAAAATTTATTTAATATGAAATTCCAACTTTATCCTTTAAAATCCTTGATAATTTCCATCATGCTACAATAATATCTTCCAATTTAATATTCAAAGTCAAAGATGAACAAATAAAATTCCACTTTCCACCTTTGCTCATTGAACTTTAAAAAATTACAATTTAGTTAATAAATTTCCAAAATTAGGTTTAGCATAGAAAATTAACCTTAATTCCACTTATTCATGTTAAATTTCACTTTCTAAATTATGGAAATAATATTTACAATCGTTCTTTATTATCCTTCATATTTCGTGAAATTTTGGTTCGATCCGATTATCCAAATTCTTATCGGACTTTACTACTTTATAACTTTTAATACAAATCCCGAATCAAAATTTTGATTCCCACAAAACAAATTGTAATAAACTATTCATTTACGGGACAAAATACATAACTTTTAAACATTACATTTTTTCCTTAAACTTTTTCAAAATTATACTTTGACCATAAACTTTCAAAATTTACATTTTGGTCACTAACCAAAAATTTTTGGGTGTTACAATTCTCCCCCTTAAGAAAATTCGTCCTCGAATTTTTCAATGGATACTTGATTCAACCCATGCGAGTATCACTTTCATTTTATTCTTTACATTTCTGTCTAACTTTCTAAACTTTATGTTTCCTTCAATGAACATCAATAGATAGTGTCACTTATTCTTTCAATACTATAACTTTTTACTATAATATATTTTTCTTTATAGTAGAATCCATTTGAATCTCAAACTTTTCAATATGACAGCATGTGAAAAATCCAAACAATGCCTTTGAAATGTCAATACAGAAATACTTCATAAACTCTCGTTCCTTTCCAAAATAAAATTAATCAATAAGTTATTAAACCAATTCTTTTAATTACCTCATACAGACTAAAAATCTCTCAGCATAACTTTCCTTGTTCTCTAACTCATAATATCTTTCCCTTCAACATTACTTTGATATTTAATATCTTTTCATTCTTATCCCAAAATTATTATATCATTAACATTCATCATTTCTATCCATATGAACTTCATAGGAAGTTCTCTTAACATTTGTCTAATAATTATCCTTAAAGGCAAATACCTTTCACTTGTTATTTTAAATCCAACTTCATATACCTTTATACGTCCCATGAAATTTGACTAGTTCCTCCAAAATATTTATTCGCTAGGAATGAAATACAACGTTGATGTTAAAAATTCTCAAGACACAACACCAATACTTCCAAAATTGAATAACTTACTATACCACTTATTATATTATCCATTGTGTAATTAACTTGAAATGAGATAAAGTGCGAAGACTTACTTTCTTTAACCACCATCATTTAGATCGAATCCCTCTTGTTGAATGTCTAAGGAGAGCTTGTAACAATGCTCATACTAATTCTCTTCCACTTTCAACAAGGTATGAAATCAATTGTCGAAATCCCGAGGAAATTTAATACTTTATTCAACTTGTTGTCATATCATGCTTATAAAACCAACTTAATTATAACTTTTATTGTGCTTAGCCATCTATACCAACTCTTTCATTTCATAAACATTTTAATTTCTTTCGGGCACATAGTCAAAAAAAATTCTATACATATTGGAAATAAATTCTTTCTTCAATTCCTTGTTATTGCGTATATGCTTTATCTTTATGATATAAACATTCCTAAAACTTAACTTTAAAATCTCTAATTCCATCTTCGATTCCTTGATCCTTTCTTATTACATATTTTTCATCTTCTTTCATTGACCATCTAACATTTCTAAAACTTTCAATGCAGAAAAGTCTTTTGCCATAACATATCAACTTCCACACTAATTCTTTCTAGATGATATTTGATAACTATCTTATAATCTTTAAGAAATCCAATTCTTCTCTTCTTTTTTTCTCAAATTCAACTTCTTTTGATTTAATTAATTCTTTAAACTTTCATCTCTTTATAACTAGTATTATAGTATCATTACTCACTACACTACTGTTGTGCCACTAAATCTTTAAGTAAACACAATACATGTTAACCCTTGATCATAATTCAATAAATTTCCCTTTCATAAGCTTTAAGCTTCCCCAAAACATAAACTACAACTTTTATGTTTTTTCCTTGTTATGCATATCAGACCATTATGAAATGAGTCACTATCAGATATATCATCTTTGCATGATTTATCACCATCTTTTTACTCTGGCAGTTTGCTCTACTGGTAAATAATTAATATTATGTATTATTATATGCATTCAAAATTATTCCATTTTTTGAATAAAACTAGTCTCGAATACGAGTCTAACCAAATAAATTACTTTTTCAAATTCAACTTGTACAATTTATGGTGGATTTTCTAATCCAGCACATAAAATCTAATTTGAGCAGAATTTGTTGTCCCAATTTCTGAGCTATAATCGGTTAAAAATCTGTATCTTCTAATATAATTCAGAATCAACCATTGCTTGTTTTACACAAAACTAGACAGATAGACAAATCTAACAGTGTAAAAATCAACTTCTAATACTTTTATCTTTTAAATCATAGAATTTTGATGGACTTCACTCTTCTGCATCTATATCTTTCTTAACACTTATCAGTCGAGATAAGCGACATATCTTTTCTCCATAACTTGATAAGTGGGAAGAGAATCTATAAGAATTTTTTCACAATCTTGGATAACCAGAGAATTCTAACAAACTTCAAACTTAAAAAAATTTCTTTGAAGTTCCTACTTCACTATATCTTATACTTTCCAATGAACTACTCTTATTTCCTCTAGGAGATTCTGAAATATTATTCAAAGAGGTGTATCATATCCTTTCTTTATATTTATAGATCACACATAATTTAAGAATGTGACCCCAACCGATCCAAATACAATCAACATTTACTTTATTTAATACACATATGCTACAAAAGCATTGCCCCATCCAATTAACATCTCTTAAACTCATTTTAGAAACATCCTTCTCTTTGATCGCTATTACTGATATTTAAATAAAAATCGGTCTTAGAAAGTTCCAATGTATTTTTTAACTAATCTAGAAGTACATTCCATCATTTGGAAGGATACTCATCCTTTACTATTATCTCACTTAGCTGATGATAATCTATACATGTCCCCATGAAATCATCTTTTCTCTTCATAATTAATATCTATAAGCCTCAAGGCAACAAATTCAATCTTATTACAATTCAATAATTCTTATCATTACACTTTTTATTTTTCTTGAATTCTTAATAGAAAAATCTTTACTAATACGACTTACCCATGTGTTCTAACCTTGAAGGTTAATCACTACTTTCTCACTCAAATTAATTCAACGATCTATGGGTCATATTCAGTCTCAAATTCTCTTGCATATCCCTAAAACAATATTAGTAAGTCTTTGTAAATCGATAGCCTCATTCTTCAGACGAGTAAGCTATAACCACATTTCAGCTTCCTTCTCATCAATAGGTAGGGCATTTCTTCCACAAAATGAAAAATAATCTCTTATAAATCCAATTTTTCTAGAGCAAAATATTGAAGTTCTCTTCATTTTGTATGAGTTGATTACAATCTCAATCTTATTTTTATCATTATCGATTTTCTTACCCTTACTCTTAACTTCATTCTGAAGCTCAAAATTGATCGTTCAAGACGATCCTTCTACTTTCGACATTTAACACAACCACATTTCAAATTTACGTTAGTAAGGAGTAGCATCAACAATTAAATCACCTAACCATACCAGATCAGTAATATTGACATCCTAGTAGCATGTATACTTTTTTCAACATAAATCATACTCGGTCTAGGCTGATAATCGGCTAAACCTACAACCCTAATACCAATAAATGTAACACCCTTAACCCGTATATGTATTTAAATACGAGTTAAAGATATATATCACACTGACTTTTTATAACTTTACATACTCGAAAACCCAATTTTATTTCATTTTAAAATTTCAATTTATCCATTAAAACCAATTTAATTAATCTTGTAAAACCTAAAATAATATTTTATTATCTAATTTAAATCTAATTTTAGGCAACAACTAGACAGTTCAATGTTGTTCCTCAACATATATATAAAACTGCCAAAATATTGCCTAATTTAAAAATCAATAAGTTAAACTTTAACTTATATCTACTACCAACCATTTTAAGCTAGTATATCAGAGCAACTAGAACATTTATAATATACATGCCACTTATATGTAAAAGATGCCTTACTAATATTGTATGTCAGAATGATTTTCCAAGAGGATATACTCTTAGTGCTCCTCTCTTCATGTTCTTATCATTTCCTTTACCTACATGTGAAAACCATCACACGCTAAATATAACTTAGAGAGACATTATAAACAAATTAAGATGATATAAAATGTAAAACAACTTAATAAAATCAAAACAGTATAATTCTTTATATAAAACTTCAGAAATTCAAGAACAAACTTTAATCAGTCATTTCCTCATCTTTAAAACTTCTCAAAACCAATATATCACATATCCATAAAATTCATGATAATAAAATGTCAAATCATAATAATTAATAAAATATTCATTTTCTTTCATTCACATTACTAGTTTTCAAAGCCAATACTTTCACATTTTAGATTCATAACTCTTTTGAGATTCAGAACACATTTTCAAATTCAGAAATCAATTTTAGATTCAGAACTTATTTTCAAATTCATAAATTAATTTCATATTCACAACCCAATATATATCTAAAGAGAATACAAGGTACGTAAGTCAGATGAGTGTGCGCAACATGAACTCTAGGTGTTACCATCTGAAACATAAATATGCACTCCATGTGAAATCATCATATACAGAAATATGCACTCCAGGTGCAATCATATAATGTAAACGAATATTCCAAATCAAAATCAGAATCACTCTACTTCATGGCATGCCAATTGTACCTACGACTCTCCATACAACATACAACAATCTTTATGATAAATTTATGTCATTTATAATTCCAACATTTCTAATCAATGACATTTTTGAATATCTTTTATCAAAACCAGTGCATTGGGCATTTCATACCCGAAATCATCCATAATTAAAATACAGCTATCATATAAAATACTTTGGGCAGTTCATGCCCTAAAATCATTTTAGAGAATTCATTTGAATATCCTTTCAGAAAATATCATATAAAAGCATATTGGGTAATTTCATACCCACAATCATTCAATAACCATTTCAGAAAATCATTATAAAAATGTTTCTTAATATGATTAAATTTCTTTTTTCTTTCAAAACATCAGAGGTTGACTTATCACAAAGCTTCCTCAATCAGTATAATTAAATAAATAAAATGCACTCACGTTAACTTCATTATCGAACCTTTAGTGGCGATTGATATTCTTTTTAATCATGTCCTTGATCTTTTGCTTCCGATTCAATTAAATCACAAGACTTATCGCAATCTAAATAAAATCATATAGACAACACAATTATTCAAAAACATATATTAGAATTGTACTAACATAATCCAAATCTAATAATAAAATCCATATAATATATTTGATACTTAATCGATATAAAATTCATCTCGATATTCGATAACATCTTCAAATTTTCCAAAATATTCATATTCATCACCAAGTTACTTAACTTCTCAAATCATATAATTTAATAGCCATTTATGAATTATTTTAGAATTCATATCAAGTTTTGCAATTAATTCAAAATGGTCATTCACCATTTAATTCAAACCAAACTTAATACCAAAATTTCCATCACTAAAATAATATATTCCATCTAATACAATCAAATTTGTAAGATTGTTATTTAACTCCCAAAATTTCCAATATTTTTGAATAAACCACTAAACTTAACCAAATTTTCAATTTGGTCCCAAATTATCATTTTTAACTTCAAATTCAGTATCCGAGGCATTGTGATATTTACTCAATCTAATTCTTTAACATTTGAAAACTTACAATTGCATCCCCAACTTTCTAGCATAATTTGAATTAGCCACTAACATTTCCAAATTCTTGCAATTTGATCCAAATCAATATTCTAACTTCACTTTAAACATTAAATTCCAACAATGAACCCTTACAATCAAACATTTATACTTCATTGTCCATAATTTTCAAAACTTGCAAAATGGTCCTTTTATTGTCTCAAGGTTCCAAATTGATCATGTTGAACTCATCTAATATCAATTATAGACCACATGATTTTTTTAATAATTTCCCCTTTAATTTCCCTATGGCCAAACCTAATTCAGAAATTAGGGCATACTTTTCATTCAATTTAAAGCATGAATTCAAGCTCATATGATCAAATTCATGTAATTTTAATCATCCTAACATGAAATTCAATTCAAAATCAATCAATTCTTCACAAACCATACCTTGGTCGAATTTAGTATACACTTTTCTAGATGATTTTAATCATCACCCATGCTTGGAAATTAATCTACAACACCAATAACATAAAAATCAAGCTTTGAAACATCAAAATCAAACTTGGTCTTCATCCACTCAATTAATGAAATACATCATCCAAGCATGTTTCCATGAAATTTTTATACCAAATGAAAGAGAATTTCTAGGGAATTAATTCTTTATCTAATAACATAACCCAAACATCAATCGAATAAGCTTAAAAATCAATTTTGAAATCTTACTTCTTTAACTAAAGAGGTTCACGACAGTAGCTAGAAGAAAGGGCTGATTTTTCATGATTTTCCACCATTTTTATTAATACACATGTCTTATTATAATTTAAAACAATTTAAAATTCATTTAATAGGAAATTCTAACTTTATCCTTTAAAATCCTTGATAATTTCTATCATGCCACAATAATATCTTCCAATTTAATATTCAAAGTCAAAGATGAACAAATAAAATTCCACTTTCCACCTTTTCTCTTTGAACTTTCAAAAATTACAATTTAGTTACTAAATTTACAAAATTTTGTTTAACATAGAAAATCGATCTTAATTCCATTGATCCATGTTAAATTTCAATATTATAAATTATGAAATAATATTTACAACCCTTCTTTATCATCCTTCATATTTTTGTGAATTTTCAGTTCGATCCGAATTCATATCAGACTTTACTTCTTTATAGTTTTTAATAGAAATCCCGAATCAAAATTCGAATTCTCACGAAAACATCAATTTTGTAATAAACTATTTATTTACAGGCCAAAATATATAAATTTTAAATATTAAATTTTTGGTCTTTAAACTTCTCCAAATTTATACTTTGACCAACCTTCAAATTTTACATTTTGGTCATTAACCAATTTTGGGGTATGACAGATGGCATTCCTTATCATAGATAAGCTTGAAAGGTGACATCCTAATTGGTGTTTTAAATGTTGTACGACATGCTCAGAGTGCCTCATCAGGCTTTAGGGACTAATCCTTCCTATTTAGGTTCACCACTTTCTCAAGGATTTGCTTGATCTCATAGGTGGAGACTTCAACTTATTTGTTGGTTTGTGGGTGATGTGTTGTAGCAATTTTATATCGCATCCCATACCTCTTTAATACTTTAACAATTAACTTGTTATCGAATGGGTGCCTTCATCACTTATAATTGCTCATGTTCTTTTGAAGGAACTTGAGCACAATCTTAGAGGTGTTGCCACGACCTTCACCCATTTGGACACATAGCCCACTGCTAGGAGAATGTAGAGATCACCAAAGGAAGATGGGAAGTGTAACACCCATCTCTCCTATACCATACGTATACGAGGCACATATGTCACATTACTAATAATAATGTTCCTAATATTAAAACACGTAAAATTTTGTTTCATTTTTAATAAAACATTTAACTTACTTAAAATAAAACATATCTTAACTTAAATAAACAACAAAAGAGATGTTTAAACACTTCATCATTTTACAACCATTTAATCTACATACTTATCAGAGTGTTTTTACTAAACCTTATTACGTGCCAACTAAAATATAACAAAAAGTAGACAGGTGTGTCATACGGTTACTAATGAGGCGACTCTGACTGGATGTCCAAAAGATCTCCTTACTCGGCTATATTTAACCTACGTGTTAAATAAGTACACATTAAGTATTACATAATGAGGCATGATTAATCGCAAGTAAAATTCTAAGCACAAGTTATTAGATTATACTTCCCATTCCAATTAATATTTAAATACAATAGGTATGTCCATAAATTGCATCACTTATGCTTTTAACCTCATTTATCAAACATTACTAAACTCTATAAATTTAATTGGAATTTCATACAATCAATATGATTTCCTTACCATTTTACACACAAAGTACCCTATCTGGAAATTCATACACTTTGTATGATTTCCTTACCATTTTAGCACACAAAGTGCCCTATCTAGAAATTCATACTTAGTATGATTTCCTTACCATTTTAGTACACAAAGTGCCTATCTGGAAATTAATACACTTAGTATGATTTCCTTACAATTTTAGCAAACAAAGTGCCCTATCTAGAAATTCATACACTTAGTATGATTTCCTTACATTTTAGCACAAAATGCCCTATCTGGAAATTCATACACTTAGTATGAATTCCTTACCATTTTAGCACACAAAGTACCCTTTGGTAATTTACCAAACATTCATTTAGAAATCATACTATCATGATTATTATAGTATATGTACATAATTAAATGCACTCACCTGATTCGTCTTGCTGAAATATTCAAACTGGGAAGACGATTACTCCGGAACTTGGCACTTGTCTTTCACCTTACTCGACTCGGGAGCTTGATTTTAATCTATCCCACATTCATTAAATACATGCATAATGTCAATTATTACTATGTTTCCTAAAAATTATAACTGAACATTAATCAAAATATTTATTTTCAACTTCCTACAACATTATCAGCCCTAACTTAACATTTATGGCCCTTAGGTATCAATACCCCTGCTTATGGTATCGATATTACCCTATTAGGGTATTGATACCCCCTTTATGTATCAATACCAAAATTAGCTTCGAAGTAAACCTGATATCTATACCCTCATCATGGTATCCATACCCCTAAGCTATGGTATCGATACCCCCTCTAGGTATCGATACCCAAATTAGATTCAAAATTTACTAGTATCGATACCCTTATAATGGAATCGATACCTCATTATTTGGGTACCGATACTGGTTGAATCAGTATCGATACCTCTTATATAATTTAGCCTAATTGTTGCCTAGGTATCGGTATTATTCCATAGGGTACCGATACCCCTTCCCAGATTTTCCAGTTTTCCACTCAAAAATCACTCATCTTTAGGCAATTTTCATCTCCTTTACCCTTAACTATACCATATAACACTTCTCTACTTAACCTTGCTAACTTTCCTTCATTTAGTCTCTTAGAACATCTAAAACCATTCAAGAACATTCTATAAGAATCAAACCACTTTTTCTAATATGTTTTTAATCAAAACCAAGGCTTCTAATCTCTTATATATCTCTTTGACAAGTCAAATTTACTAATAAACATCTATAAACATTCTTATTTAAACATATCCCTCAAAAACTCATTTTGTTCAATCTCTAATATTTCCTTCATAACTTAGTTTTGATCCCCTTTATCCTTCCATAAGCTTCTAGTATACTCAATGCATCAAAACCCCGCCAAAAACAAAGAAATAAATAATAAATTGAAACTCACCTTTGAGATATGGAGGAAAATATGCACGGGAAAGAAGAAGAAATGGAGTTGACCAAGTTTTCTCCCCTTTTCCCTTACTCTATACTTTAATACCTTAAAAATGAATTTAAAATTTATCTAATTCCCATTTGACTAGAATGTCCCTTTATTCCTCCATTACTACAATTTAGCTCTAAACTATTATTCCCAAATTATTCTCATATTATATAAATTAATCAGATAGATTCTCAAATCTTAAATCCTTTCAATAAAGTCCCTAATTCAACATTTGGGACATTACAATTCTCCCCTTAATAAAATTCATCCCCGAATTTTAAAGAAATACATGAAACAAAGAGATGTGGGAAATGCTTTTTCGTATCCTCCTCTCTCTCCCAGGTAACTTCTTCCACCTTATGGTTTTATCAAAGTAATTTGACTAACGGAATCCTTTTTCTACGCAATTCCTTAGTTTCTTTCGTCAAAATCCGTATCGGTTCTTCTTAATACGTCAAATATGGTCGGATTTCTATCTCTTCAGGAATGATCACATGTGAGGGATCTGATATGTACCTCCTAAGCATCGATACATGGAAAACATTGTGGATCTTGTCCATATCCGAAGGCAGAGATAATTGATAAGCCACGGGTCCAATCATTTTCAATATCTCATACAGTCCAATAAACCTCGGACTTAGCTTTCCTTTTCGCCCAAATCGTAATACCTTCTTCCAAGGCGATACTTTTAAAAATACTTTATCTCCTAAGCATCGATACATGGAAAACATTGTGGATCTTGTCCATATCCGAAGGCAGAGATAATTGATAAGCCACGGGTCCAATCATTTTCAATATCTCATACAGTCCAATAAACCTCGGACTTAGCCTTCCTTTTCGCCCAAATCGTAATACCTTCTTCCAAGGCGATACTTTTAAAAATACTTTATCTCCCTCCTGGTATTCTATTTCTTTTCTTTTTAAATCCGCATAAGGCTTCTGTTGATCTGATGCTATCTTTAGATTACTCTTAATAATCTTTACTTTATCTTTCATATCTTTCATCAAATCTAGACCAACCAATTCCTGATATTTCAATTCAAACCAATTTAATGGTGTTCTGTATTTTCTCCCATATAGGGCTTCATACGAGGCCATCTTAATATTGGATTGATAACTATTATTATACGCAAATTCTGCTAAAGGCATATATATTTCCCATGATCCCTTAAATTCAATCACACATGCCCTAAGCATATCCTCTAGTATCTAAATAGATCTCTCTGACTTCTCATCTATTTGGGGATGAAAAGCTGTACTAAAATTCAGTCGAGTACCCAATGCTTCATTGAAAGACTTCCAAAATCTTGAAGTAAACATGGGGTGTCGATCAGACACTATCGAAATCGGAACTCCTTGCAGTCTAACTATCTCTTTTATATAACTCAACATACTTATTCATTGGGTAGTCTACTCGAACTAGAATTAAATGATCCGTTTTGGTCATTCTGTCTACAGTTACTCGGATCACGTTATTTTTACCCGGTGACAACGGTAGCCCTGAAAAAAAATCCATCGTGACTCGCTCCCACTTCCACTCAGAAATAGATATAGGCTGTTGTAACTCGGATGGCACTTGATGTTCAGCTTTCACTTGCTGACATGTCAAACATTTTGTAACAAACTCTGTGACAACTCTTTTCATATCAGGCCACCAATAACGACTTTTCAAATCCTGATACATCTTATGCCCGCCTGGGTGCATAGCCAAAGGGTATATTGGGCTTCGTAAATAATATCTCTCCTCAGATCCTCATTATCGGGAATGCAAAGCCTTTCCCAGTAAAAATAAGCATCCCTCATCTCTTATTTCAAAGTCTTTGCTCTCTTGTTTTTCAATCATCACCAATTTCATCGAACACATTTTATCTCTCCCTTGAAGCTCTTTTACTCGATCCAACATCATCGGTTTTAACTTTAATTCAATAATCACGTACCATCTCTATCCACAGACATACGTGTGTCTAAAGCTCTTAAAGTTGTAAACGTTTTTCGACTGAGTTCATCCGTTACCATATTAGATTTTACCGGATGGTAGTAGATAATCAAATCATAATCTTTTAAAAGCTTATCCATCTTCTCTTCCTTAAATTCAACTCTTTTTGAGTCAACAAATATTTTAGACTTTTATGATCTGTGTAAACATGACAACGCTCATTGTACAAATAATGGCGCCAAATTTTTAAAGAAAAAACCACTACAGCTAATTATAAATCATGCATCAGGTAATTTTGCTCGTGAGTCTTCAATTACCAGGAGGCATAAGCCACAACCTTCCTTTCTTACATCAGCACACAACCCAACCCATTATAGGATGCATCACTATACACGACGTATTTTTTACCCGACTCAGGTTGCACAAGCACTGGATCCCAGTTACAATTCTCTTTAACCTCTCAAAGCTTTTTTGGCACTTCTTAGTCCAAATCAAATGGCACATCCTTTACAAAAGCCTAGTTAGTAGCAGAGATAAGATTGAAAAATTCTTCACAAATCGTATGTAATAACCTGCAAGCCCTAAGAAACACTGAACTTCCATAATATTCTTGGGAGAATGCCAATCTACTATGGCTTGAATCTTCTTATGGTCCACTCTAATACCTTATACTGACACTATATGACCAAGAAAGGAAATCTCAGATAACCAAAATTCGTATTTGTACAGTTTAACATATAACTTCTTATCATGAAGTATATGAAGGACCACTCAAAGATGAACATTATGATCCTCCTTTGACTTGGAATAAACCAGGATATCATCTATAAACACTACCACAAACTGATCCAAGTATGGTTGGAAAATTCTGTTCATTAAATCCATAAATGCAACATGAGCATTTGTTAATCCAAATGGCATTACTACAAATTCGTAATGCACGTACCGAGTTCGAAAAGCTGTCTTGGAAATATCCTCCTTTTCATCCTTAACTAATGGTACCCTGACCTCAGATCTATCTTAGAGAACATTGTTGTGCGTTTAATTGGTCAAATAGATCATCAATCCTCAGAAGATGATACTTGTTCTTTATTGTTACCTTATTCAGTTGACGATAGTCAATACATAACCGCATAGACCCATCTTTCTTTTTCAGAAATAGCACAGGAGCTCCCCACGGAAAGACAGTAGGTCAGATAAATCCTTTCTTGAGTAATTCTTGCAACTGAGCCTTTAGTTCCCTTAACTCTATTGGAGACATCCGATACGGAGCCATAGAAACAGGTTCAATACCCGGATAAACCTCTATTCTAAAATCAACTTTGTAATCTGGAGGTAAACCCGGTAGCTCATCAGGAAAAACTTCTGGAAACTCCCTAACTGTGGGAATATCAATCAGTTATACACCCGATAATCGAGTGTCAATCACGCTAGCAAGAAAAGCAACATATCCTTTTGACATCATTTTCTTTGCGGTCATAGCTGATATCACATTTGACATGGACTGTGACTTCTCCCCTATCACTACAATTTCATATCCTTCCGTATCCTTTAAGGATAATCACTTTTGACGACTATCTACACATCCATGATGTAGAAATAACCAATCCTTGCCCAAGATGATTTCGAACTCATCAAAAGGAAACTCCATCAAATTTTCCAAGAATACTACCCCTTGAATCTTAATTGGACATTTCCTACACATCTTAGTTACCATTGCACTTTGACCCATAGGATTTATCGCTATCATTTCACAAGCAATTGGTTCTAAAGGAATTCCTCTAGCTCTAATCAATTTGGTACTAATGTATGAATATGAAGAACCATGATCTACTAGAACAAAAATAGGCTCATCAAAAAGGTGAAATACCTGTTATGATCTCCGGATCATTCTGATCATCATTAGTCTTAATATATATACTCGAGCCACTCCCCGAGTTTCTTGTCTTTGACCAGTCTCAGATTGACTACAGATCTTCCTCTACCTCTACTTCTATTAGGTGCTACTATTGATCTCTCAGATTGCACTGATCTTTCTATATTTCTTCAAGCAATTTCGAGCAAAGTGACCCTCTTCACCACAATTAAAACAAGCATCAGAAATCAACCTACATACTCCTGTGTAACTTATCGTATGTCTGACATCATGGTTCTCTCCTTGAGCTCTACCCGAGCTAGCAGCATATGATTGAGACTGCTTAGTTTTCGTGAAGCTGCAGAATAATCAATTCTGATGGTGAATTAAGACCTTGAGCCCTTTCCCTTTTTGCATACTGTACAGATGAAGGTGTTCTGATTCTTTTTCTGGTCTACATATTCTATTCTACCGATAGAGTCTCCTCTTGAGCCCTTTCAATCTCATTCTCTCTATTTATTACTTCTTGTAGGCTAGACAAATTTAATGCCGACATCATTTTTAGCTTCGGCCTCAAACCCTCAATGAACCAGTCTTAGTGAGCTTTATCATTTGAAACAACTTCTGTAGCATAACAATTGAGTTTATTATATTCGACCTCGTATTCATGCACCACTCGATCCCCTTTTTTTAAACTAAAAACTTCAGTAACATCGATCTTATGAACTATTCCCCAATATACTTATTTTTCAACTCTTCTTGGAAGAACTGCCAGTTCACCTTCTCAGGCGACGTATATGTTGTCGTGTTTGTCCACCATACCCAAGTTGATCCTCTGAGTAATGAAACAACTCCACCCAGTTTCTAATGATCAGAGCACTGTAAACTTTCCAACATTGCCTTCACGTCATTCAACCATAAGTTTGCGTCCATTAGGCCTTCACTTTCTTCTCCCCTAAACTCAAGAGCTCCTAAACTTCTTAACTCCTCTGGGATTAGCATTTGTGGTACTAGAGGAGCAGAGGGAGGCGCAGGAGGTTGAAATCGTGTTAGAATAGCGTCAAGAGCTTGCATAAAAGTTCCAAATTCTGGAACAAGCATGCCTTGAGGTGCCTATGCAATGGCATTATCAGGCAGAATCAGATGTTCGTTATTCACTTCGTAGCTCTCACTACCCGATTCATCTCTACTCTCTCGCCCAGCCGCTCTTCTTGAGATTGTAGAATCAGACATCTATCATGTCATTCATAAAATAGTAATTACGCTAGTAAGGAGATACATCTTTCATATTCATTCTATATCGTATCAGTAACCTTGACAATATTAGTGGCATGTAACTCTTTTTATATAAAATTACACTTGATTCGGCCGAGAATCGACTAAACCTATAGCTTTGATACCAATAAATGTAACACCCATCTCCTGTTTACTCATACGTATACGAGGCACAAATGTCACATTACTAATATTAATGTTCCTAATACGAAAACACGTAAAATTTTGTTTCATTTTTATAAAAACATTTAACTTACTTAAAACAAAATATATCTTAACTTAAATAAACAACAAAAGAGTTTTTAAACACTTCATCATTTTACAACCGTTTAATCTAAATACTTATCAGAGTGTTTTTACTAAACCCTATTACATGCCAACTAAAATATAACAAAAAATAGACAGGTGTGGCATATGGTTACTAATGAGGCGACTCTGACTGGATATCCAAAGATCTCCTTACTCAGCTATATTTAACCTACGCGTGAAATAAGCACACTTTAAGTATACATAGTGAGACATGAGTAATCGCAAGTAAAACTCTATGCACAAGTTATTAGATTATACTTCTCATTCCAATGAATCTTTAAATACAATAGGTAAGTCTATAAATTGCATCACTTATGCTTTTAACCTCATTTATCAAACATTGCTAGACTCTATAAATTCAATTGGAATTTCATAAAATCAATATGATTTCCTTACCATTTTAGCACACAAAGTGCCCTATCTGGAAATTCATACACTTAGTATGCTTTGTAATACCCCAAAAATTTAGATAATGACCAAAATGTAAATTTTGGAAGTTTGATGGCCAAAGTATAAAATTTGGGAAAAAGTTTAGGGAATTAAGTGATAATTTCTTAAAAAGAATTTTATTCCATAAATAGATGGTTTACTCTTGAGAGTGGAGTTTTATAGAAATCATATTGTTGGATTTGGAATTTAGTAAAGAAAGAGTTAAAGCCGGTAAGAAATCGGTAAATTCCGATCGAATTGGAATTTTACAAAAATTTGAAGGATGTTATAAAATGGATGGAAATATTATTTTAATATTTTATATCAGAGAAATTTGGTATGGAAATGTGCAAATTTTCAGATTTAACTGAAACTGTGAAATTAGTGACTAAAACGCAAGTTTTGAAAATTTCAGGGCATTTTCGTAGGTCAAAGTCAAATTAAATTATATTTGACTTTGTAATATCAGATGGCTTGGTTTTATGGTGATTTGGAGATTCATTAAGGGTGTTTTGGTCTTATCACAATTAAATGAATAATATATTCATTTAAAGTGGAATGAAATGTAAATTAAGATGACATTTTAACCAAATGTATTCATCTTCTCCTCCAAAAGCTGCGTGGGTTTCTTCAAAGGTAAGAGATCTTCAACTCATGTTTCAAGCAATTTCTTTAGGATTATGAGTATGATGAAAATAGAAAATGATTATTTGCGAAAACGCTATCTTTTGGTACTAATATTGCATGATAATATAGCTTGATTTCAAATATCCCCAAATCTAGAAATTTGGGTTTATACTATGGTTGTTGAAATTGATGATGATTATTGATGATTTTGAGGTTGTATGAATTGATGAAGAACATAAGGATGAGGTTAAAGAAAAACAGTTTAGATTTTGGGAATTACAGTAGGTTCAAAAATTCACCAGAAAATATATAAACATAATTTGGAGGTTATTTTTATATATTGTGTTCATATATGGATCTAGTTTCTTTTAAAACAAACGGGGATCAATTACAAGTTGTATACAAATAGATATGAATTGTTAACTGAGGAAAGGTCAGAAAGTCGGACAGAATTCTGTAACAAAACAGATTCTGTTGGTGAACTTTGAAAATTCACCATAAATTGTACAGAATGAATTAGAATGATTTCTTTATATGGATATATTTGTATTCGAGTCTAGTTTTTAACGGAAGAAACAAAATTAAATTCCAGTGTGTGTATCAATACAGTTTAATGATTCTTTAAGGGTAGTACGAGTTGTCTGAATTCTGGAAAATTGATGGGTTATTGTATAAGTGTTGTATAATTGATGTACTATGCTGGAATTGTTGTTTGATAATTGAAATGAGTGTTAAATGTGAAATTGATTATTTTGGGAAGATTGAAATGATTGGTGATTTAAGTACAACAATTGCATGGTTGGGATACGTAAATGTATTTATGCTTTTGTAAAAGCATTTGAATGGAAATAATTTCAATGTTGGAATTATTGGTATTAAGAATTTAAGTGGTAAAATGGTGAATACCATTTTGAGTAAATGGGAAAAGTTGGTTACAATGTTATAAGGAATTATTAAGAGTTGAATATTTTGATCAATGATGAATTTCAAATATAGTATGGAGATATGGTGGAATGTATTTATGTTAGTAAAATACTAACATATGTATTATTATGAATTTTTGATTTATACAGATCATGGTTGTTTTGCAATTGAAGCAACTCAAGTATAAAAAGGGTATATTATGGACAATAGTGAGGCTTATATATTTTGAAAGACATAAAGTGTCAACGTGAGTACAATACATGCATGAAATTATACATGGATGTTTTATACATCATAAGGAAGACTTGCGATAAGTCGACCTTGTTATATCGGCATGATTTTATATCATTTTTATAAATTGACATTGATATGTCAGAGTATGAAACTAAAATACATTGATCATGAAACAAATGTGATATTTTACCATGAATGTTTTGGGTATGAACTGCCCAATGTTAAATTTGATAATATACTTTGCCACGGATGGATCGAATAAAATAGACTATATGCCCAAAGTAAGTCATTGAGGGACAGGATATAGTTGGCATGCCATAGAGTATAGCAGCTGCAGGTTTATATTAGCACTATAGTGTAAGGACACTAAGTGCAGGTTTATGTCCGGATTAGCACTATAGTGTAAGCTTAGTGTAGGTGGTGGGCACGACCTTATGTGTATTGTCCGGATTAGCACTATGGCGTAAGCTTAGTGCAGGTTTAGCACTACGGTGAAGGTATTTTACTCGTATACCCAGGGTCCTCAGGGTGTTATATTGGGCTATTATCTACGGTTTATTGACTATGGATCATGTTTTATTGGTTAATAATAGTAACCATGCAACTAAGCTTATGAGCTTACGGAATAATGGCAAGTATATTGAAAAAAAAAAATAAGCTTACGAGCTTATGAAATTTAAATGGTAAGTATTTTGGTAAAAATAAGCTTATGAGCTTATGGGATAAAAGGTAAGAAATTTATATATTGATCATGGTAAATATTGAAGATGCTATTAGCATGGTTTTATGGCATTGGATTTGAAATTTAAATTCATGCATGAATTGTATTGCACTATATATTGTTTTAATTGCCTCACTAAGTTTATACTTAGCGTGTGATGATTTTCACGCGTAGGTAAAAAGCAAAGAATAAGAATAAAGAGTTCACGACATCAAGCATCGAGAGGTATATTTCAATATCAGTAAGACATCCTATTGTGAAATTTGATTTTAGATAGTGGCATGTAATTTGGAAAGTTTAATTTAATTATTGAGTAAATTTTTGGGAATTTTTATAGTGATGAAAGGTTAATTTTTATGAGTTTTATATGTAAATTTTCGGAAGTTACTATAGCATGAACAGTAACCCCGTTTTAAACTAAAATTTATAGTATGAAAAAGGGGTACCGATTCCCCTGCTACAGGGAATCGATTCCCCCACTGTTCACTGTTCACTGTTCGGGTACTATTCACTATTCATAAATAAAAATATTTTGAATTAAATTGGTTACAACGAAACGTAATTTTTATGATATGATAATTTTATAATATCATTTACTATTTTAAGAAAATAAATTTTAAATCGCTTTTAAATTTGAAATGGTTTTAGAAAACGGGTGACATCCGTAATCTGTATAGGTATAAATATACGGGTTACGGGTGTTACATTTATTGGTATCAGAGCTACATTTTAGCGATTCTAGGACTAAACCGAGGTTGTTTTGAGTTAAAAAGTGTATACATGCCACTAGGATGTCAAAAGTTACTGATATTTGTATATACTGTGATGATGTTTATTGGGAGTAAAGTACTTTTAATAATGTATGATGATTCTGACTATGTTCAGATGTTGAAATTAAAGACAAAGGTAATAAAGTTGAAATGGTTGAAAAGAATGTCGAGATTGAAATCGACAAAAAGGGAACACATATGACTTATTAAACACCTTAGAAGGGTGGATGTTATAAAGGATTTTTCTCCATTTTGTGGAAAGAATCGATTTAAAAGTTTGAATGACTTACAAGAAAAGTCGAATCGGATGAGGATCCAGAGTAGATTTCTGAATCTAGTGATGATTCTGAGTTCTCCAGGTAAGCTTAAATAAGTGAGAAATATTTAAGCTAGGCAATAAATTGTAAAGCATTGTTGATTTGAGCAAGAGGAAATACTAAACGTAATATGATTTCCGCTAAATGTTTAAAGAAAGTTGAATTATTAGTAAATCAAATGGTTATGAGTTGGTTTGAAAATGGATATCAAGTCCATAAAATTGGATAGAGTTACCTTGTGAAGGTAAATATGTGAAAATGGATTGTCTAACTTTCCATGCTACAATGAATTAATGTTTAGATTGAGATGGATTCTCAAGAACTTTAAAAGTGTCAAGTTCGTAATGATAAGAAAAGGAGTAAATCTGTTTACTAGTGTGATTTTAGCATTAATTGCTATGAAGTTATTGCTACAAATTTTATCAAGTTTTCTTATTGAATGATGTGAACAATGAAATTTTCATTTGAGATGGAAATGTTGTAAAGTTCAAGAATAATTCCTATGGATCTGGATAAGCTATACAGATTTCCTTAATATGAAATAAGGAATTCTAAAGTATAAATATTCGATTCTACTTGATATCGAGTGATATTATAACGGAATACTCATAGGTCACGATCATGATACAAGGGTTAGAAGGACAAATAGTAAATGTCTGATAAAGATTCAGAAGCTTATGTTATTGATGAATCTGATGGGATTATCATTAACGAGTTTTAGACCGTTTTGATCATAAGTTGGTGGTCTCTGTAATAAGGTTGGGTTAATTGTCGCAAGAAGTGAAAAAAAATGCAAAGAAATTAAAATTTTTAATGATTGATGAAAAAGTGAAATCATCACTAATGTGATATCAACAATGGTTACGATTAAGATGATGTAAAAAGGATGCATAGCTTTTCTAGCTAATGTGATAGATACTCAAGTATCTGAAGTAAGATTATATGTTATTTCCATAACTTGGGAATTTCCATAAGTCTTTTTAGATTTATTATTATGGGTTACCTCCAGATTGAGAGGTAGAATTCAATATTGATGGTTATCAAGACATTAATCTTGTATCTATGGGTTCATATCGAATGATTTCGATTGAGCTAAGAGAATAAAGAACTAATGCAAGAATTGATAGATGAAGGATGCATTAGACTGAATATTTATACTTGGGTAAACATGTATTGGTTATAAAAAATGGATATATGCAACTATGCATAGATTATTGAAAAGATTATTGATAGTTAAACAAAGTAACTATCAGAAACAAATATCCTATTTTGAGGATTGATGACTTGTTTTATTAGCTTAAAAGGAGCAACAATGTTTCTAAAATTGATATTCGAATGGGATATCATCGATTAAATTTTAAAGAGGAAGATGTTCCAAATATTGTTTTCAAGAAACGGTATAGACACTACGAGTTCGTGGTAAAGCCGTTTGGTTTGAAAAATGCTCAGGTAGCATTCATAGACTTGATGAATCAAGTATTTCAATTTTACTTGGATTAATTTGAGGTGGTATTATTGATGACATTCGGGTATACTCGAATACGAAGATAGAGCATGATGTTCATATTGTATTGTGCTCGAGATAATTAAGAGTAAAAAGTTTTATGCCAAAATGTCAAAGTGTGAGTTTTGGCTATCAAAAGTTGCTCTTCTGGTTATCGAAGGTTTGTGAAAAACTTTTCGATGGTTGCTCTCCTTTTATCAAGCTCTTGAGAAGGATGTTTCATTTGCTTGGACTGAGAAATGTCAAGAGTGTTTTACAGTTTTAAGAATATGTTAACAAAAGCACCAGTGTGGTACAACTGGAATTGAACAAAAGTATGTGGTGTATAGTGATACATCCATAATGAGGAATTGAAGAAGATATTCTTTCTGAAGCAAATTATAGTCCATGACTATGCATTCAGGTGGGAAAAATGTATCAGGATGTAAAAAGTCATTTTGGTGGCCAAGTATGAAATGAAACAATATTGAGTTAGTTGATATATGTTTAACATGTTAACAAGTAAAAGTTGAGCATAAAGTGCTTTCGTAATTGTTGCAACTGATTTATATTCCAAAGTGGAAATAGTAAAGAGTCACTATGGATTTTGTTATTGGACAACCTTTGACATCAAATAAAAAAGATTCCATTTGGGTGATAGTGACCGGTTAATTAAATCGGCACATTTTATTCCGATGTGAATGGACTATGCATTGGATAAATATACAGAGTTGTATATCAAAGAGATAGATCGATTACAAGGAATACAAGTATCCATTATATCCAACAGAGATCCAAAGTTCACTTTAAGACTTTGGAAATATTTGCATAAAGTGTTGGGCATTTGATTTAATTCAGTATGATCTTTACCACAGACGGATGGTAAATTAAAAAAAATCTATTCAGATATTAAAATATGCTGAGAGCAGTGGATTGATTATAAGGAATCATGGGAAAAGAAAAGTAATTGTTTTAGTAGAATTTTTCTACAATGACATTATTAAATTAAGCATCAAGATAACTCGTGTGAAGTTTTATATGGAGAAATTGTCGAACACCATTGAATGGGTTCAAATTAAATTGAAATTTTGTTGGCCTAGATTTATTGAAAGGTTTATGATAAAGTACAGATAATTCAAGAAAATCTCAAGATGATATGTAATTGGCAAAAGTCTTATGCAGACTTGAAGTGATAAGATTGAATTTATGAAGGTGATAAAGTAGTTCTCAAGGTATCATTTGGAAAAAATATTGTGCGCTCAAAAAGGCAAAGAAGAACTAAGCTTAAGATTCATTGGATCTTATGAGATAAAAAAAATTTAGACTGATGGATTATCAGTTAGAATTTATTATGGAGGTAATGGAGAACCAGAGTTGGACAAAGTACACAATGTTTTTCATGTGTCGATATTTAGAAAGTATTGATTGGATCTTTCACATGTTATTTCATCAAAGGAAATTAAGAGCCGACCAGATTATAAAAAAAAATCAGTTTGGATATTAGCTCGAGAAATCAAAGAACTGCGTAACAAGATGATTTCTCTAGTTAAAGTGATTCAGAAAAATCATAATATAGAGGACATTACTTGGGATATAGAGGATGATATGAAAATGTGTAGATATTTTTAAATCAGATTGAAGAATTTGATTAAACAAGTTCAAAATCTAATGATTAGTATGATCTTCACAAAATTCATAAATTAAGGAGGAAAAATCAGAATTTAAGAAGTTGGCAAGACCAAAAGGGAGTTATGAATTTTCAAGGGAAAAAGAGGAGTTAGTGTTTTCATAGAAAGTTTTAAAATTCGAGGACGAATTTTCTTAAGGAGGGGAGAATTGTAATACCCCAAAAATTTAGATAATGACCAAAATGTAAATTTGGAAGTTTGATGGCCAAAGTATAAATTTGGGAAAAAGTGTAGGAATTAAGTGATAATTTCTTAAAAAGAATTTTATTCCATAAATAGATGGTTTACTCTTGAGAGTGGAGTTTTATAGAAATCATATTGTTGGATTTGGAATTTAGTAAAGAAAGAGTTAAAGCCGGTAAGAAATCGGTAAATTCCGATCGAATTGGAATTTTACAAAAATTTGAAGGATGTTATAAAATGGATGGAAATATTATTTTAATATTTTATATCAGAGAAATTTGGTCTGGAAATGTGCAAATTTTCAGATTTAACCGAAACTGTGGTAAGAAATCGGTAAATTCCGATCGAATTGGAATTTTACAAAAATTTGAAGGATGTTATAAAATGGATGGAAATATTATTTTAATATTTTATATCAGAGAAATTTGGTCTGGAAATGTGCAAATTTTCAGATTTAACCGAAACTGTGAAATTTAGTGACTAAAACGCAAGTTTTGAAAATTTCAGGGCATTTTCGTTGGTCAAAGTCAAATTAAATTATATTTGACTTTTTAATATCAGATGGCTTGGTTTTATGGTGATTTTGGAGATTCATTAAGGGTGTTTTGGTCTTATCACAATTAAATGAATAATATATTCATTTAAAGTGGAATGAAATGTAAATTAAGATGACATTTCAGCCAAATGTATTCATCTTCTCTTCCAAAAGCTGCGTGGGTTTCTTCAAAGGTAAGAGATCTTCAACTCATGTTTCAAGCAATTTCTTTAGGATTATGAGTATGATGAAAATTGAAAATGATTATTTGCGAAAAACGCTATCTTTTGGTACTAATATTGCATGATAATATAGCTTGATTTCAAATATCCCCAAATCTGGGAAATTGGTTTAACTATGTTGTGAAATTGATGATGATTATTGATGATTTTGAGGTTGTATGAATTGATGAAGAACATAAGGATGAGGTTAAAGAAAAACAGTTTAGATTTTGGGAATTACAGTAGGTTCAAAAATTCACCAGAAAATATATAAAAATAATTTGGAGGTTATTTTTATATATTGTGTTCATATATGGATCTAGTTTTGTTTAAAACAAACGGGGATCAATTTCAAGTTGCATACAAATAGATATGAATTGTTAACTGAGGAAAAGTCAGAAAAGTCGGACAGCAGAATTCTGTAACAAAACAAATTCTGTTGGTGAATTTTGAAAATTCACCATAAATTGTACAGAATGAATTAGAATGATTTCTTTATATGGTTAGATTCGTATTCGAGTTTAGTTTTTAACGGAAGAAACGAAATTAAATTCCAGTGTTTGTATCAATACAGTTTAATGATTCTTTAAGGGTAGTATGAGTTGTCTGAATTCTGGAAAATTGATGGGTTATTGTATAAGTGTTGTATAATTGATGTACTATGCTGGAATTGTTGTTTGAGAATTGAAATGAGTGTTAAATGTGAAATTGATTATTTTGGGAAGATTGAAATGATTGGTGATTTAAGTACAACACATAGTTTGGATACGTAAATGTATTTATGCTTTTGTAAAAGCATTTGAATGGAAATAATTTCAATGTTGGAATTATTGGTATTAAGAATTTAAGTGGTAAAATGGTGAATACCATTTTGAGTAAATGGGAAAATTTGGTTCCAATGTTATAAGGAATTATTAAGAGTTGAATATTTTGATAAATGATGAATTTCAAATATAGTATGGAGATATGGTGGAATGTATTTATGTTAGTAAAATACTAACATATGTATTATTATGAATTTTTGATTTATACAGATCATGGTTGATTTGCAATTGAAGCAAGTCAAGTATAAAAAGGGTATATTATGGACAATAGTGAGGCTTATACATTTTGAAAGACATAAAGTGTCAAGGTGAGTGCAATACATGCATGAAATTATACATGGATGTTTTATACATCATAAGGAAGACTTGCGATAAAGTCGACCTTGTTTATATCGGCATGATTTTATATCATTTTTATAAATTGACATTGATATGTCAGAGTATGAAACTAAAATGCATTGATCATGAAAACAAAATATGATATTTTACCATGAATGTTTTCAGGTATGAACTGCCCAATGTTAAATTTGATAATATACTTTGCCATTGATGGATCGAATAAAATAGACTATATGCCCAAAGTAAGTCATTGAGGGACAGGGTATAGTTGGCATGCCATAGAGTATAGCAGCTGCAGGTTTATATTAGCACTATAGTGTGTAAGGACACTAAGTGCAGGTTTATGTCCGATTAGCACTATAGCGTAAGCTTAGTGTAGGTGGTGGGCACGACCTTATGTATTGTCCAGATTAGCACTATGGCGTAAGCTTAGTGCAGGTTTAGCACTACGGTGCTGGTATTTTACTCGTATACCCAGGGTCCTCAGGGTGTTATATTGGGCTATTATCTACGGTTTATTGACTATGGATCATGTTTTATTGGTTAATAATAGTAACCATGCAACTAAGCTTAGCTTACGGAATAATGGCAAGTATTGAAAAAAAAATAAGCTTACGAGCTATGAAATTTAAATGGTAAGTATTTTGGTAAAAATAAGCTTATGAGCTTATGGGATAAAAGGTAAATTTATATATTGATGATGGTAAAATATTGAAGATGCTATTAGCATGGTTTTATGGCATTGGATTTGAAATTTAAATTCATGCATGAATTGTATTGCACTATATATTGTTTTAATTGCCTCACTAAGTTTATACTTAGCGTGTGATGATTTTCACGCGTAGGTAAAAAGCAAAGAATAAGAATAAAGAGTTCAGAATGACATCAAGCATCGAGAGGTATATTTTAATATCAGTAACACATCCTATTGTGAAATTTGATTTTAGATAGTGGCATGTAATTTGGAAATGTTTAATTTAATTATTGAGTAAATTTTTGGGAATTTTTATAGTGATGAAAGGTTAATTTTTATGAGTTTTTATATGTAAATTTTCGGAAGTTACTATAGCATGAACAGTAACCCCGTTTTAAACTAAATTTATAGTATGAAAAAGGGGTACTGATTCCCCTGCTACAGGGAATCGATTCCCCCACTGTTCACTGTTCATTGTTCGGGTACTATTCACTATTCATAAATAAAAATATTTTGAATTAAATTGGTTACAACGAAACGTAATTTTTATGATATGATAATTTTAATATCATTTTATTTTAAGAAATAAATTTTAAATCGCTTTTAAATTTTGAAATGGTTTAGAAAATACGGGTGACATCCGTAATCTGTATAGGTATAAATATACGGGTTACGGTGTTACATTTATTGGTATCAGAGCTACAGGTTTAGCCGATTCTAGTACTAAACCGAGGTTTTTTTGAGTTAAAAAGTGTATACATGCCACTAGATGTCAAAAGTTACTGATATTTGTATATACTGTGATGATGTTTATTGGGAGTAAAGTTACTTTTAATAATGTATGATGATTCTGACTATGTTCAGATGTTGAAATTAAAGACAAAGGTAATAAGTTGAAATGGTTGAAAAGAATGTCGAGATTGAAATCGACAAAAAGGGAACACATATGACTTATTTAAAACACCTTAGAAGGGTGGATGTTATAAAGGATTTTTTCTCCATTTTGTGGAAAGAATCGATTAAAAGTTTGAATGACTTACAAGAAAAGTCGAATCGGATGGATCCAGAGTAGATTTCTGAATCTAGTGATGATTCTGAGGTTCTCCAGGTAAGCTTAAATAGTGAGAAATATTTAAGCTAGCAATAAATTGTTAAAAGCATTGTTGATTTGAGCAAGAGGAAATACATAAACGGTAATATGATTTCCGCTAAATGTTTAAAAAAGTTGAATTATTAGTAAATCAAATGGTTATGAGTTGGTTTGAAAATGGATATCAAGTCCATAAAATTGGATAGAGTTACCTTGTGAAGGTAAATATGTGAAATGGATTGTCTAACTTTCCATGCTACAATGAATTAATGTTAGATTGAGATGGATTCTCAAGAACTTTAAAAGTGTCAAGTTCGTAATGATAAGAAAAGGAGTAATTTGTTTACTAGTGTGATTTTAGCATTAATTGCTATGAAGTTATTGCTACAAATTTATCAAGTTTTCTTATTGAATGATGTGAACAATGAATTTTTCATTTGAGATGGAAAATGTTGTAAATGTTCAAGAATAATTCCTATGGATCTGGATAAGCTATACAGATTTCCTTAATATGAAATAAGGAATTATAAAGTATAAATATTCGATTCTACTTGATATCGAGTGATATTATAACGGAATACTCATAGGTCACGATCATGATACAAGGGTTAGAAGGACAAATAGTAATGTCTGATAAGATTCAGAAGCTTATGTTATTGATGAATCGATGGATTATCATTACGAGTTTTAGACCGTTTTGATCATAAGTTGGTGGTCTCTGTAATAAGGTTGGTTAATGGTCGCAAGAAGTGAAAAAAAATGCAAAGAAATTAAAATTTTTAATGATTGATGAAAAGTGAAATCATCACTAATGTGATATCAACAATAGTTACGATTAAGATGATGTAAAAGGATGCATAGCTTTTCTAGCTAATGATAGATACTCAGTATCTGAAGTAAGATTATATGTTATTTCCATAACTTGGGAATTTCCAAAATCTTTTTAGATTTATTATTATGGGTTACCTCCAGATTGAGAGGTAGAATTCAATATTGATGGTTATCAAGACATTAATCTTGTATCTATGGGTTCATATCGAATGATTTCGATTGAGCTAAGAGAATAAAGAACTAATGCAAGAATTGATAGATGAAGGATGCATTAGACTGAATATTTTATACCTTGGGTAACATGTATTGGTTATAAAAAATGGATATATGCAACTATGCATAGATTATTGAAAAGATTATTGATAGTTAACAAAGTAACTATCAGAAACAAATATCCTATTTGAGGATTGATGACTTGTTTTATTAGCTTAAAAGGAGCAACAATGTTTCTAAATTGATATTCGAATGGGATATCATTGGTTAAATTTTAAAGAGGAAGATGTTCCAAAGATAGTTTTCAAGAAACGGTATAGACACTACGAGTTCGTGGTAAAGCCGTTTGGTTTGAAAAATGCTCAGGTAGCATTCATAGACTTGATGAATCAAGTATTTCAATTTTACTTGGATTAATTTGAGGTGGTATTATTGATGACATTCGGGTATACTCGAATACGAATAGAGCATGATGTTCATATTGTATTGTGCTCGAGATAATTAAGAGTAAAAGTTTTATGCCAAATGTCAAAGTGTGAGTTGGCTATCAAAAGTTGCTCTTCTTGGTTATTATCGAAGGTTTGTGAAAAACTTTTCGATGCTTCTCCTTTTATCAAGCTCTTGAGAAAGGATTTTCATTTGCTTGGACTGAGAAATGTCAAGAGTGTTTACAGTTTTAAAGAATATGTTAACAAAACACCAGTGTTGGTATAACTGGAATTGAACAAAAAGTATGTGGTGTATAGTGATCATCTCATAAGGAATGAAGAAAGATATTCTTTCTAAAGCAAATTATAGTCCATTGACTATGCATTCAGGTGGGAAAAATGTATCAGGATGTAAAAGTCATTTTGGTGGCCAAGTATGAAATGAAACAATATTGAGTTAGTTGATATATTTAACATGTTAACAAGTAAAGTTGAGCATAAAGTGCTTTCGTAATTGTTGCAACTGATTTATATTCCAAAGTGGAAATAGTAAAGAGTCACTATGGATTTTGTTATTGGACAACCCTTTGACATCAAATAAAAAGATTCCATTTGGGTGATAGTGACCGGTTAATTAAATCGGCACATTTTATTCCGATGTTGAATGGACTATGCATTGGATAAATATACGAGTTGTATATCAAAGAGATAGATCGATTACAAGGAATACAAGTATCCATTATATCCAACAGAGATCCAAAGTTCACTTTAAGACTTTGGAAATATTTGCATAAGTGTTGGGCATTTGATTTAATTTCAGTATGATCTTTAATCCCACAGACGGATGGTAAATTAAAAAAAAATCTATTCAGATATTAAAAGATATGCTGAGAGCATGTGTGATTGATTATAAGGAATCATGGGAAAGAAAAGTAATTGTTTTTAGTAGAATTTTTCTACAATGACTTATTAAATTAAGCATCAAGATAACTCCGTGTGAAGTTTTAATGGGAGAAATTGTCGAACACCATTGAATGGGTTCAAATTAAGATTGAAATTTTGTTGGCCTATTTATTGAAAGAGGTTTATGATAAAGTACAGATTCAAGAAAATCTCAAGATGATAGTAATTGGCAAAAGTCTTATGCAGACTTGAAGTGATAAGAGATTGAATTTTATGAAGGTGATAAAGTAGTTCTCAAGGTATCATTTTGGAAAAAATATTGTGCGCCTCAAAAAGGCAAAGAAGAACTAAGCTTAAGATTCATTGGATCTTATGAGATAAAAAAAATTTAGACTGATGGATTATCAGTTAGAATTTATTATGGAGGTAATGGAGAACCAGAGTTGGACAAAGTACACAATGTTTTTCATGTGTCGATATTTAGAAAGTATTGATTGGATCTTTCACATGTTATTTCATCAAAGGAAATTAAGAGCCGACCAGATTATAAAAAAAAATCAGTTTGGATATTAGCTCGAGAAATCAAAGAACTGCGTAACAAGATGATTTCTCTAGTTAAAGTGATTCAGAAAATCATAATATAGGACATTACTTGGGATATAGAGGATGATATAAAATGTGTAGATATTTTTTAAATCAGATTGAAGAATTTGATTAAACAAGTTCAAAATCTAATGATTAGTATGATCTTCACAAAATTCATAATTAAGGAAAAATCAGAATTTAAGAAGTTTGGCAAGACCAAAGGGAGTTGAATTTTCAAGGGAAAAAGAGGAGTTAGTGTTTTCATAGAAAGTTTTAAATTCGAGGACGAATTTTCTTAAGGAGGGGAGAATTGTAATACCCCAAAAATTTAGATAATGACCAAAATGTAAATTTTGGAAGTTTGATGGCCAAAGTATAAAATTTGGGAAAAAGTGTAGGGAATTAAGTGATAATTTCTTAAAAAGAATTTTATTCCATAAATAGATGGTTTACTCTTGAGAGTGGAGTTTTATAGAAATCATATTGTTGGATTTGGAATTTAGTAAGAAAGAGTTAAAGCCGGTAAGAAATCGGTAAATTCCGATCGAATTGGAATTTTACAATTTGAAGGATGTTATAAAATGGATGGAAATATTATTTTAATATTTTATATCAGAGAAATTTGGTCTGGAAATGTGCAAATTTTCAGATTTAACCGAAACTGTGAAATTTAGTGACTAAAACGCAAGTTTTGAAAATTTCAGGGCATTTTCGTTGGTCAAAGTCAATTAAATTATATTTGACTTTGTAATATCAGATGGCTTTGGTTTTATGGTGATTTTGGAGATTCATTAAGGGTGTTTTGGTCTTATCACAATTAAATGAATTTGAAAATGATTATTTGCGAAAAACACTATCTTTTGGTACTAATATTGCATGATAATATAGCTTGATTTCAAATATCCCCAAATCTGGAAATTTGGGTTTATACTATGGTTGTTGAAATTGATGATGATTATTGATGATTTGAGGTTGTATGAATTGATGAAGAACATAAGGATGAGGTTAAAGAAAACAGTTTAGATTTTGGGAATTACAGTAGGTTCAAAAATTCACCAGAAAAATATATAAAAATAATTTGGAGGTTATTTTTATATATTGTGTCATATATGGATCTAGTTTTGTTAAAACAAACGGGGATCAATTTCAAGTTGTATAAATAGATATGAATTGTTAACTGAGAAAGTCAGAAAAGTCGGACAGCAGAATTCTGTAACAAAACAAATTCTGTTGGAATTTTGAAAATTCACCATAAATTGTACATAATGAATTAGAATGATTTCTTTATATGGATAGATTCGTATTCGAGTCTAGTTTTTAACGGAAGAAATGAAATTAAATTCCAGTGTGTATCAATACAGTTTAATGATTCTTTAAGGGTAGTACGAGTTGTCTGAATTCTGGAAAATTGATGGGTTATTGTATAAGTGTTGTATAATTGATGTACTATGCTGGAATTGTTGTTTGATATTGAAATGAGTGTTAAATGTGAAATTGATTATTTTGGGAAGATTGAAATGATTGGTGATTTAAGTACAACAATTGCATGGTTGGATACGTAAATGTATTTATGCTTTTGTAAAGCATTTGAATGGAAATAATTTCAATGTTGGAATTATTGGTATTAAGAATTTAAGTGGTAAAATGGTGAATACCATTTTGAGTAAATGGGAAAATTTGGTTACAATGTTATAAGGAATTATTAAGAGTTGAATATTTTGATCAATGATGAATTTCAAATATAGTATGGAGATATGGTGGAATGTATTTATGTTAGTAAAATACTAACATGTATTATTATGAATTTTTGATTTATACAGATCATGGTTGATTTGCAATTGAAGCAAGTCAAGTATAAAAAGGGTATATTATGGACAATAGTGAGGCTTATACATTTTGAAAGACATAAAGTGTCAAGGTGAGTGCAATACATGCATGAAATTATACATGGATGTTTTATACATCATAAGGAAGACTTGCGATAAGTCGACCTTGTTTATATCGGCATGATTTTATATCATTTTTATAAATTGACATTGATATGTCAGAGTATGAAACTAAAATACATTGATCATGAAAACAAATGTGATATTTTACCATGAATGTTTTCGGGTATGAACTGCCCAATGTTAAATTTGATAATATACTTTGCCACGGATGGATCGAATAAAATAGACTATATGCCCAAAGTAAGTCATTGAGGACAGGATATAGTTGGCATGCCATAGAGTATAGCAGCTGCAGGTTTATATTAGCACTATAGTGTGTAAGGACACTAAGTGCAGGTTATGTCCGGATTAGCACTATAGTGTAAGCTTAGTGTAGGTGGTGGGCACGACCTTATGTGTATTGTCCGATTAGCACTATGGCGTAAGCTTAGTGCAGGTTTAGCACTACGGTGAAGGTATTTTACTCGTATACCCAGGGTCCTCAGGGTGTTATATTGGGCTATGTCTACGGTTTATTGACTATGGATCATGTTTATTGGTTAATAATAGTAACCATGCAACTAAGCTTATGAGCTTACGGAATAATGGCAAGTATATTGAAAAAATAATAATAAGCTTACGAGCATATGAAATTTAAATTTTAAGTATTTTGGTAAAAATAAGCTTATGAGCTTATGGGATAAAAGGTAAGAAATTTATATTATATTGATCATGGTAAAATATTGAAGATGCTATTAGCATGGTTTTATGGCATTGGATTTGAAATATAATTCATGCATGAATTGTATTGCACTATATATTGTTTTAATTGCCTCACTAAGTTTATACTTAGCGTGTGATGATTTTCACGCGTAGGTAAAAAGAAAGAATAAGAATAAAGAGTTCAGAACGACATCAAGCATCGAGAGGTATTTCAATATCAGTAAGACATCCTATTGTGAAATTTGATTTTAGATAGTGGCATGTAATTTGGAAAAGTTTAATTTAATTATTGAGTAAATTTTTGGGAATTTTTATAGTGATGAAAGGTTAATTTTTATGAGTTTTATATGTAAATTTTCGGAAGTTACTGTAGCATGAACAGTAACCCCGTTTTAAACCAAAATTTATAGTATGAAAAAGGGGTACCGATTCCCCTGCTACAGGGAATCGATTCCCCCACTGTTCACTGTTCACTGTTCGGTACTATTCACTATTCATAAATAAAAGTATTTTGAATTAAATTGGTTACAACGAAACGTAATTTTTATGATATGATAATTTTATAATATCATTTACTATTTTAAGAAAATAAATTTTAAATCGCTTTTAAATTTTGAAATGGTTTTAGAAAATACGGGTGACATCCGTAATCTGTATAGGTATAAATATACGGGTTACGGGTGTTACATGCTTTCCTTACCATTTTAGCACATAAAGTGCCCTATCTGGAAATTCATATACTTAGTATGATTTCCTTACCATTTTAGCACACAAAGTGCCCTATCTGAAATTTATACACTTAGTATGATTTCCTTACTATTTTAGCACACAAAGTGCCCTATTTGGAAATTCATACACTATGATTTCCTTACCAGTTTAGCACAAAAAGTGCCCTATCTGGAAATTCATACACTTAGTATGATTTCCTTACCATTTTAGCACACAAAGTACCCTTTGGTAATTTACCATACATTCATCTATAAATCATACTATCATGACTATTATAGTATATACGTACATTAAATGCACTCACATGATTCGCCTTGCTGAAATATTCAAATTGGGAAGATGATTACTCCGGAACTTGACCCTTGCCTTTCGCCTTACTCGACTCGGGAGCTTGATTTTGATATGTCCCACATTCATTAAATACATGTGTAATGTCAATTGTTAGTATGTTTCCTAACAATTATAACTTAACATTAATCAAAATATTTATTTTCAACTTCCTACAACATTAACAGCCCTAACTTAATATTTTGGACCTTAGGTATCAATACACCTGCTTATGGTATCGATAATACCTTATTAGGTATCAATACCCTCATCATGGTATCGATACCCCTAAGCTATGGTACCGATACCCCCTCTAGGTATCGATACCCAAATTAGATTCAAAATTTACTGGTATCAATACCCTTATCATGGTATTGATACCTCATTGCTTGGGTACTGATACTGGTTGAATCAGTATCGATACCTCTTATGTAATTTAGCATAATTCTTGTATACGATATCGGTACTGTTCCATAGGGTACCGATACCCTTACCCAGATTTTCCATTTTTCTACTCGAAAATTACTCATCTTTGGGCAATTTTCATCTCCTTTACCCCTAACAATACCATATAACACTTATCTACTTAACCTTACTAAATTTCCTTCATTTAGTCTCTTAGAACATCTAAAACCATTCAAGAACATTATATTCTAAGAATCAAACCACTTTTTCTAATATGTTTTTAATCAAAACCAAGGCTTCTAATCTCTTATATATCTCTTTAACAAGTCAAATTTACCAATAAACATCTATAAACATTCTTATTTAAACATATCCCTCAAAAACCCATTTTGTTCAATCTCTAATATTTCCTTCATAACTTAGTTTTGATCCCTTTTATCATTCCATAAGCTTCTAGTATACTCAATGCATCAAAACCCCACCAAAAACAAAGAAATAAAGTAATAAATTGAAAATATGCACGAGAAAGAAGAAGAAATGTAGTGACCAAGTTTTTCCCCTTTTCCCTTACTCTATACTTTAGTACCTTAAAAAATGAATTTAAAATTCATCTAATTCCCATTTGACTAAAATGTCCCTTTACTCCTCTATTACTACAATTTAGCTCTAAACTATTATTCCCAAATCATTCTCATCTTATATAAAGTAATCAAATAAATTCTCAAATCTTAAATCCTTTCAATAAAGTCCCTAATTCAACATTTGGGGAATTATAGGAAGGGTCCCATTAAATCTATTCTCTACATATTGAATAGTTCTACCTCCAACATATTTTGCAACGGCATTTCATATCTCCTCAAAAAGTTTCAGTGCATTGACATCTATCACACCTTATAGAACTCATTCGTATCTTTAAAAAGTGTAGGCCAATAGAATCCAGATTGTAGACTTTTATTGTAGTCCTAACTTCTCCAAAATGGCCTCTAAACGGGGAGTTATGGCAATGGAATTGGATCTCCTTTTGTTATTCTTTAGGGACACACCTTCAAATCACTTGATCATCATATTGCTTAACTAAGTAATGCTCGTCCCATTAGTAATGTCGCTCATCATGCCTGAACTTCTTTTTTCTCCAGACTATTTGAATCAGGAGGCAAAACACTACTAACAAGAAAGTTAACCATGTAAACATACCACGAAATTGTCGCGACCAATAAAATTTTCTCATCAGGGAATTTTCACTTGATTTCTAAATTGTCATGGCATTCAATTATGTTGTCTAGCCTAAATAACTGAGCAACAACTTGATTTTCAATTCCTTTCCTATCCCTAACCTATAAGTCAAATTCTTGCAATAGCAATATCCATAGGTTTGGCATCTTTCTTGCTTACTAAGTATTTAATGGCCAAATGATTGGTATGCACAATGCCCTTAGAATATGCCCTAAACTTATCAAATGCAAATACTAAATAAAGTAGTTATTTCTCTGTGGTTGTGTATTTTGTTTGTTATTCATTCAAGGTGCAGCTAACATAATAAATGACATGAAACATTTTACCTCGCCTTTTCCCTAGCATTGTTTAACACCCCTAATATGTATATGTAAAGCCATCTCTCGTATACCTTTATGTATACAGGCTATAGGTGTCACATCACTTTTTAAAACAATTTCCCATTTTCAAATCCATACAATTTTGTTTAAAATTTTCAAACCATTACAATTTACTTAGTATTCAAATATACATTAAACTTAAATAAACAAGCAAAAGAGATTTTTCACATTTCACAGTTTTACAGTAGTTTAATTCAAAAGCTTTTCAGAGCATTACTACTAAACCAATTACATGTCGACAAAAATATATCAAAAGTAGACAGGTATGTCATACTATTACTAATAAGGCGACTCCGACTTGATGTCTGATGATCTCCTTACTCAGCGTGTATTCAACCTACGCATGAAATAAACACACATTAAGTATTACTTAGTGAGACATACTAAATCATTAGCAACTTATAAACATAAACATAGGGTCACAGTTCTATTATCGAGTAACTCTTTACACTTCATTATAACTCTTATAACTTTGAACCATTAGTGCTTATATGTTCATAAACCCACTTTCTATTCATGTTCATTTATTAGAATGCATAAGTAGTGCATATACGGTAATTCATCAATTCATGATGAATTCAGTGGTTTTGCACACGTAGTGCCTATAAGACTATTCATCAACTCATGATGAATTTCGTGGTTATGCACACATAGTGCTTGTACGACTATTCATCAACTCATGATGAATTTTGTGGTTATGGACATATAGTGTCTGTACGGCTATTCATCAACTCATAATGAATTTCGTGGTTATGCACACATAGTGCTTGTACGGCTATTCATCAACTCATGATGAATTCTGTTGTTATGCACATATAGTGCATGTACGACTATTCATAAACTCATGATGAATTCTGTGGTTATGAACACATAGTGCGAGTATGGCTATTCATCAACTCATGATCAATTTCATGGTTATGCACACATAGTGCATGTACGGCTATTCATCAACTCATGATGAATTATGTGATTATGCACTCATAGTGCCTATAGTACACTTAGTACTAATATACCATTGCAACATATATTTTAACAAAATTTATATATAATTTCTAATGAACATGATAAATGCACTCACCTGGCTTTCCCTCTATGTATCCAAAACGTAAGGCTGATTACTCCAGTACTTTGCCTTTTCTTTTAGTTTTGATTGTCTCGGGAGCTTCGTTTCGATCTACTCAATCATCCATTAAAACATCTACCATACTCAATGTTAGTATATTTTCTAACCAATATACTTAAACAATACTAAAAAGGACTTATCATTTACTTTCTATAACAATATCAACCTATTTTTAACATTTATGGCTCCATAGTATCGATACCCCTACCATGGTATCGATACTACTATACTATGGTATCGATACTCTATTATGGTATCGATACCATTTTTGCATTTTGTTTCAAAATGGTATCGATACCTTCCCTTCGGTATCGATACTGATTGAATTAGTATCGATACTACTTAGCAATTTCATCCTATTTCTAGCCTGTAGTATCAGTATTGTTCTATCAGTACCGATACCCGTACCTAGAATTTTCAGTTTTCAACCTGATTTTTACCCAAATGGAGTTAAATTTCCTTATATAAACACTATACAATGATATTAAACTCTTCATTAACTATCCATACTAACATTCCTTCATTTAGCCTCTTAAAAATCTAAAATCTTCTAAGAACAATCAATTCTAAGAATCATACCACTTTTCCTAATGTGTTCTTAATCCAATCCAATGCTTCTAATCTTTCATTTACCTCTTTGACAAGTCAAATCTACCAGTAAACATCCATAAAGACTCATATTTTAACATATCACTCAAAAACCCATTTTATTCAATCTCAATATCTCATCCATAACTTAGTTTTGATTCCTTAAAATCATTCCTTTAGTTTCTAGGATACTCAATGCTTCAAACCCTAACCAAAAATGAAAGAATAAACTAGTAAATCGAAAACACACCTTTGAGCTATAGAGGAGAGTATGCACGAGAAAGAAGAAGAAGGAAAGGAGTTGACCAAATTTATTCCCCTTTAAAGAGAATAGAAATAAAGTAAAACAAATAAATAGTGCATAAAATAACTTAATTTATTTATGTACAAAATTCAGATTTTCGTTGTCTAGGCAATGAATTTTGTTCAGGTGAGTAAGTTAAACTCTTGGGCATCATGTGCTGTTGATGTCGGTTTGTCACACATGACTAGTGCTCCTTTGTATTCCTTTAGTCTCTTCCCGTTTACTTTGAAAATGGATTCATCGTCTCGGTTCTTAATTTATATTGCTCCATTTTCATGGACTTGATGTATGATGAACGGTCCTAATCATCTTAATTTTAACTTGCCTGGGAATAATTTGAGTCGTGAATTATAGAGCAGTACTTGTTGTCTAGAATAAAATTGCCTAGCCAATATTTTTCTGTCATGCCATCGTTTTGTTTTTTCTTTAAATAGGCAGGCTTTTCGTAAGCATGGGCTCTGAATTCATCCATTTCGTTAAGTTCCAAGAGTCTTCTTCTCCAGCAAGCTGAGCATCCATGTTTAATTTCTTAATGCCTAGTAAGCTTTATGTTCAAGTTCCACATGCAAATGGAATTCCTTACCTGAGACGAGTTTAAATGGTGACATTCCTAGCAGTGTCTTAAATGATGTACGATAGTCCCATAGTGTTTCATCTAGCTTTGGTGACCAATCCTTTCGACTTGGGTTGACCACTTCTTAAGGATCTGTTTGATTTCTCGATTAGAGACTTCGCTTGTCCATTAGTCTGAGGGTGATATGCCATAGCTATCCAATGTCGCACTCCATATCATTTCAGTGCCTTAGTAATTAATTTGTTATCAAAATGTTTTCCTTCATCACTAATGATAGCTTATGGTGTTCCAAAACGTGTGAATATGTTCTTGTCCAAAACTTCAACACGTCTTGGAATCATTTTTAGGCATTACGATGGCTTTCATCTATTTGGACACATAATCTACTGCCAAGAGAATGTACAGATCTCCAAAAGATGTGGGAAAGTTGTCCCATGAAATCTATCCCCCATACGTCGAAAAGTTTAACCTCCAGAATGTCTTGCCATGGCATCTCATTTCTTTTTGATATGTTCCCTGTTTGTTGGCATCTATCACATGACTTGTAGAATTCATGCGCATCTTTGAACAAGGTTGACTAATAGAATCCGGATTGAAGAACCTTCACCGATGTTCTCATCCCACCAAAATGTCCTCCATACGGTGATGAGTGACATTAAAGTATAATTTCTTTGTGCTCTTCTTATGGGATGCACATTCTTATTATTTGGTCTCCACATTGTTTGAATAGGAACGGTTCATCCAGTAGTAATGTCGCACATCATGTCGAAACTTTTTTCGACCCAGACTAGATAAATCTGAAGGCACAATACCACTAACAATAAAGTTGACTATTCAGCATACCACGGCACAGCCGTGACAAATAAAATTTTCTCATCAGGGACATCCTCTTGAATCTCTGTCATGTCGTGACAATTAATTTTGTTATCTAGTCTAGACAAATAATCTACTAATTGATTTTCCCGTACCCTTTCTATCCTTGACCTCTAAATCGAATTCTTGTAGTAATAATATACATATGATTATCCTAGGATTTACATCTTTTTTATTGATCAAATATTTAATGGTTGGGTGATCTGCATGCATAATTACTTTAGTGCCTATGAGATATGGCCTAAACTTATCGAATGCAAATACTACTGCAAGAAGTTCTTTTTCAGTGGTGGTATAGTTTACTTGTGCATCATTAAGAGTAAGGCTAGCATAGTAGATAACATAAAATATTTTACTTTTTCATTACCCTAGAACTGCTCTAACTACGTAATCACTAGCATCGCACATGAGCTCGAAAGGTTCGTTCCAGTCAGGTGGAACAACGATTGGTGCTGATGTAAGTTTTTTCTTCTGATCTATAAAAGCATTCAAACAATCATCATTAAATACAAATGGTTGATTTTGTTAAAGTAAAAGACACAAGGGTCTTGAGATTTGAGAAAAATCTTTTATGAACTGCATGTAGAAGCCTGCATATCCAAGGAAACTGCGTACACCTCTCACGTTGGTGGGTGGAGGTAGGTTTCGATTACTTCCACCTTGGCTCTATCGACTTCGACGCCTTGACAAGAAATTTTTTGACCCAACACTATTCCCTCGGTTACCATAAAATGGCATTTCTCCCAATTTAGTACTAGGTTGGCTTCTTCACATCACTTTAGTACTTTGAATAAATTACCAAGACATTGATTGAAATCATCACTTGAGATAGAGAAGTCATCCATAAATATTTCCATGCACTGTTCCGGTATATCTAAAAAATGGCCATAATGCATCTTTGAAAGGTAGTTGGGGCGTTACACAGTCCGAACGGCATTCGTCTAAATGCATAGGTACCATATGGACATGTGAAAGTAGTATTCTCTTGAACCTCTAGTGCTATGGCTATTTGATTATATCCTGAATATCCATCAAGGAACCAGTAAAATGCTTTTCCTGCTAGCCTATCAAGCATTTGGTCAATAAAAGGGAGGGAAAATGGTCTTTCTTTGTGGCTTTATTGAGCTTCCTGTAACCCATACATATACTACAGCCCGTGACTATTCTAGTAGTTAAGAGCTCATCATGTTCATTTTTAACCCAGTCACACCACCCTTATTTGGAACACACTACACCGAACTGACCCATGAACTATCAGATATAGGATAAATCACTCTCGCATCCAGCCATTTTAAGATTTCCTTCATGACTACCTTCTTCATGATCGGATTGAGTCTTCTAAATTGATCTTGTGCATGCATATGGTAGGGTTGATTCCCTTCAAGTCTGCCATTGTCTATCCGAGAGCCTTGTTGTGTTGTGATAAAACATTTAACAAACTATTCTCCTGTTCAGAGGTTAGATTAGCAGAAATCACTGGTAAAGTTTCATCACTACCTAGGTAGGCATATTTCAAATATGATGGCAAAGTTTTAAGTTCCAATTTAGGTGCATGCAGTAGAGATGATTCTGGGGGGTTAACTTCATTAAAATCTAAGGGTTCGAATTTCATACCTGATCTAGTATGAAGGAAACTAGATTGTTCCTATGACTCTCCTTCATAATGTGCCTTGGTGTCGTTAGTAGGGAACCTGTTTAGTGCTTTATTCATATTGTTGTTGCCAAGGCCATAGTTCTCAGAATTGTCTTCCAAAAATATTTTGACTGGGCCATAATTTTCGTGTTTATGAGTCATGGTTATTAAGTCGTGCCACAAAGTATTGTATTCATCTAGCTTTAAAAATTCATCGTAGCCAATAATTGTATTTTCCTCTTCTTCTATTAAGTTCATGTCTCTAATGTATTGGCATTCTTCTGAATCGTCCAAATATTTCATGGAGTTGAATACGTTGATTATGAAACTTTGCTCTCCTACCCACATTGTGAATTCTCCCTTCTCACAATCTATTAAGATTCGTCCAGTGGGTAAAAAGGGTCATCCAAGGATGATAGGTGCATTTTCATCGGCTTCGCAGTCCAAGATGTGGAAATCAACTAGAAATAAAAATTTTCCACCTTCACTATGACATCTTCTATTCTTCCCTTAGGACGCATATAAGACCAATCAACTAGTTGTAGGATAACTATGGTTGGGCAAGCGTTATACCTTTCTAGTTTTAAAAATATGGACTTTGGTACTAAATTTAAACTTGACCCTAAGTCAACAAAAGCTCATCCTACAAAGCTATTACCAATTAAACATGCTATTCAAAACTGCCAAGTCTTTTTTTTTGGTGGGAGTTTGCTTGCTGAATAGTTGGTTTCCGTTGCAGTGGCAACATTTTCTACCTTCCTCTTCTTTGTAACGATGTCTTTTAGAAACTTAGCATAGGAAGGCATTTGCTCAATGGCTTCAAGTAAAGGCACCTTGATATACAACTGATCCAGAATATCAACAAATTTTTTGAACTAGATATCATCATTATGTTTCTTTAATCGTTGAGGGACGGTGGTGGAGGTCTCACGTCATCTGCTATTGGTGCTAAGGAATCTCTGGCCTTGGCCATAATTTCCCATTATATGGTTGATGATTTTCATAGCCTTCATCATTTTCCTTATTTTTGGAAAATTCATCATTCTCCATATCTTTGGCTTGATCTTCTGGTTGTGTAGTGCCTTGGCGAGAATTGTTCAGCTGTTCTCCCCCAAACTTGTCATTCTGCATAACCTGTGTTCAACTCCTTAGTGTAAGTACATTGCACTGCTCCTTTCCATGATGCTTAGTGATTTCAGTATCACTAAGGAGATTTTCTTGTGGGAGGGAATGAAATGCCATGACAATTTGACCCACTTGGTTCTCCAATGCTCTCAGGGTATGGCTTTGCAAAAGGGCCGCTTGACTTTGCAACAAATTTCCTTGGTTTTTTATTGTTGATGAGTGCTCGTAAGGTCTTTGTTGAAGCCATGAAATCTTTTATCGAGGCCATGAATTCCTATAATGAAACTTTCAAGGAGTTGGAATTGGAGTTGGTATTAGAGGAAGAAGTTGTACCTTTAGTGTTTTGCCAGGGCAGCTAATGATGTTGATTCTGAAATATTGATGGTCCGAGTTACTCTTTTATTTATTGTTTCCTTGATTACCCCATGAAAAATTTGGATGTTATCTCCAGCCAGGATTGTATGTATTTGAGTAGGGGTTATTGTTGCTTCAGTTGTAATTGCCCACAAAATTGTAACTCATGGTTTTCTGGACATTCACTCTCAAGATGATTGCCATGACAAAATATGCATGCATTACTGGTTACCTTTACTTCTCTCACCTCATTAGGACGCTACAAAATTTTCAACATATTAGTTATGGAAGAAAGTTTAGTAGCTACTAAATCCTTACCCTCAATTTTATATACTCCAGAGGCTTTTCTGTCGGTTCCCAACCTTGTAGTTGGGAATTGATAGTCATTATTTGCTATCCTGTCGAGGATATCAAAGGATTCCTTGGGTGATTTATCAAGTAAGGTGTCATTTACTGAGGCCTCTAACATCATTCACGTAGGTGCATTAACTCCGTTGTAAAACATCACTACTTGAGTCCAGTCATAAAATCTGTGGTTTACACACTTGTGAAGTAAACTTTAATACCGATCCCAACATTTGTTCATTGATTCATCATCTCCCTAGAAAAAACTTGCAATATCATTGCGAAATGTGTATGCATATTGGGTGGATTGTATCGAAGTAGGAAACTTTTTCATAAATCCGCCCAAGATTCCATTGAGCCTGAAAGAACTCCACTGAGCCAAGCTCTTGCTCTATCGCGTAGGGAAAAAGAAAAAGTGTAAGTTTAAGCACGTCTTCATGAACACCTTGTTGTCGGAATGAATCGTACACTTCAAGGAAGGCACGAATATGATGTCTAGCATCCTCATTAGGTGAACCACTAAATTGACCGATAGAATTTAGCATGTTAAACATCACCAGTTTAAGCTCAAAATGGGTTGCTTGTATCTCTGGTGCCACAATGCCTGGATTTAGATCATCAATAATTGGGTTTAAGTGATCTCATATTGCTCGTGGTCTAGCAACTTCTCTCTGAAGATTAATTGTCACATTAGGATATTCTTGATCTCCCATATTGTTGCGTTGAAATAGTATTTGGTTCATATACTCTCTAGTTCGTTGGTTACGTCACCTTTTTCTGAACGATTGTTCAATTTCAGGGTCGAATGGTTCCAATGGTTTACCAGCAGATCTCAGGGTCATGCAGTGATAAAAACCTAAAAAAATAAAAAAAATACGTTAAACTAAGTAAATATAGGGTGACAAGAAAAACTTGTTATGGTGAAAAATAAAAATTTTGTCATTTGTCAATCCCTAGCAACGGCGCCAAAAACTTGATCGCTTGTAAATATATATGCTAAGGCAAGCAATTCTATGCAATTATACATAATCAAATCAAGTAATATAGGGTAAGTGAGTTATCGTCTCCTCAGGGATTGGTCGAATATTTTTAAGCTTCACCACAACCAGAACTAGTTGTCACAAGCTAATTCCTACAATCTTGTCAAACTAGAAAGTTATTAGTAATAAAGAAAAAAAAAAAGAAATATTGTAAAATATGGTTGTAGAAAAGTTTTGTCGAGACAAAATAAATATGCAAAACTATCGAATTAAAATAAAGCAAAGACAAACGTTGATTCAAATATATTCAAAACAACCTCACATATTCAGGCTTATCACAGAGCATTCATGCTAATCTTTTGTTATGTCAAGCAATTATTCTAAGTCCAGAATGAATTGTTATGACATGCTTAAGCTGCCCGATAGGATTACTAAGTATTCTTAGACGGTTGTTATAGCAATACTACTCAGCGTTAACTACAACCCTTGGTTTGTCAGACTGTTGTTGTAGCAATACCTCTCAGTGGAAACTATAATCGTTGTCCATCCTGCTCTAGCGTATATCCCTTTTAGTCGATTGAAACCTGCTCCTTATCTCTAACGTAGACAAGTTAGAATATCACCATCCCGGATCCCTTACATTGTTCACGTAGATCTATCTTAATTCTCTCGAATCTAAGAATCAATATCTAGACAAATTACAATCTCTGGCGCTCTTACAATGCCAAGATGTGTTTTACCTAGACCCAAGGCAATCTCTAGAAGCTCTTACAGTGTCAAGGCAAAATATTCAAACAATGAACAAAATAGTCATGAGCAAATTCATCATTCATAAAGCAAAAAATAATTGTTTAGTCAAAACAAATATCAACACCAAGTAAGACAGTTCATGGTGTTATCAAAAAGTCAACCAAGTATCATCATTTTAATACAACCCCAATTACGTAAAGAAATTAAGAACAAAGGAAGAATGACTCCCAAAACTGGGGGCTCTGTCGTGATAATTCTGATCAACACTATGCCTTCCCTAGCGATCAGCCTTTCTCAAGGACACCAAGGAAAGTCCGTTGGTAAACGGTGGGGAAACACTGCAGTTGCTCGCTCACACTTCAAGTAAAGCTCTCCTAACTTCCTCCTTTTTTCGTTGGCGACTATGGCTGGGTATTTATAAAGGAAAATATCCTAGGGTTTCACATAAGTGAAGATTCCCTAGATACCCGTTATTGTCTTGTCCAAGCTAAAAAAGAAAGGCGGCTGGTTGTTGTCAGAATCTTAAGGGCTTGTTTACACGTGAGGGAAGTCGTACAGCTGGCATATGACATAGGTGATTTCGTCATATCCGTTTCAGACTTTCAAGATAAACCTTATCTTGGCGAGATAAATCTGCTCCTCACTTTCTTTAACTTCTCTATTCCATTGGACCTTACAAATTACGTTGCTGCGAGTGAAATGTTCTTCCTAAGTAAATTTCCTGCACATACACAATCCACACAGACCTTTCTCCTCAGCAGCATCAGTCAAACCAAATAAATTTTGTCGAGGCAAAACTTATCACCACATAAATATAACCTAAATGCAACTAATATGTTGTTCATACTTTATTTAGACGAGCAATAACTTAAGTAAAAAGACTAGAAATAGTCTTTTTATGGAGTTATTACCCCCACTGATACCTTACCTTTAAACACTTTTGGCTCAAACTTAATAGGACAATTTGTTACCAAACTAGGTTGACCTTTCAATTTGAACTCTAATACTCCATGATCTAAAAGATGTTGGACTTGATGATTGAAGACAGTGTAATTCTCAATTGAATGTTCTTGAGCTCCGGCATGATATTCACAACGAACATTGACGTCATACCAATTTGGATATGGAGGTTGCCAAGGTATCATATAATGTGTGGCCACCTCTTGGGCTTCTAATAGCTTATCATAAAATCCCTTAAATGATATAGGGTTATAATCAAAATTAAAGCCACCTCTGAACTTGGATTGAACTGGAGTTTTCAGGTTTACTTCCCCTGATGTTGGAAGTATACTCTCAAATGCCCACGAGTTTTAACTGCATGAATTCTTTTCATCTTTCTGAACTTCTACAGTTGTCACCATTTCCTTATGGTCTCCAGACAACTTGTTGATACGAATGGTGATTGTGCGTGATTTTTCAGATTGGCTAGGATCAACTTGTTCTAAAGTAGTCCCTTGTGTATTTGAAATCATGGGATTGTTTTCCTCGAGCTCTTTCTTTTCTTTTACATAAGTTTTTTCCCTTTGGCCAAAGCATCTATTATATCCATCATCTTGGACATTTTCTCTCTCATATCTCTTATCTACTTTTTCTCTTCGTCGGACATACGATCTTTGGGTGCATAGCTCTCCACTATTCTCAGAGCTTCCTCAAGATGTCATTCCTCTGCTATGTTATAGTCTACTTGATCACGAAACCCTTTGTCCATCATGAAAACCTTTTACTCTGATGACCACTCACAAATCAACACCTTTTGATTATGTCATGATCATGTGACGCAAGCAAAACGAAAAGCAACATAAAAATAAGTTAGTACAAAAAAGATAACAAAATGACAAGAATTATTATAAAAGTAACATAGCAAAATAAATAAATTAATAAGCTAATGCAAAACAAGAACGCAAATGCACAAGGTGTTAATTCCAAAAGCGACCACCATAGAACAACCTTCATTTAGACAACAAGGTTTCATTACACGAGGTAGTCAAAATAAAATTTTGATTCTTCATTTCTTCATTTCCTTGAGACGTACTCTTCATGGAATTTAACATTGTACCCAAAGTATTCGGTATACTTTATCACATTTGATGACGTCTGATGTCCTTAAATTATTTACAGTTGACTCTTGAGATCTCCATTTTTACTTCCAACATAAAGTGTTCTTCATATCTTCGTGAAGGGTCCTCTCGTCCTTGGTATGACTGTATCAATCTCTTGACGAAACATCTTGGCCTTTGCGCCTTCCAAGGAAGTTTTCAATCAGCTTCAAATTTCTTCATTCATCGGATGTCTTTCTTCATGGATAATTAGAACATCTTTGGAACTCCTTAATTTGACTACATGGCTAAGAATTTCTTGTCTCATTATGAACACCCTTCTTATTTAGTTAATCACTTGTGAATTAACACTGTTTGTTGACATGAAGATGCAAATGCAAGAAAATAAAATCAAATCAAAATAAAATATACACATAACAAAAATGGGTTAGTACACATAAGATAAACAACAAGATAGTAGGCACTATAAGCACAAAATAAAACCTACACTCACACACTGCCTACCCATACATGGTATGATAAATCCTACCCAAACATCTTTTCTAGCCACATGTTATTCACAAAAAATTCTAACTGCATGATATCTAATTTGCATGCTTATTTGGAAAATAAATCGAACCGCATGATTTCTAGTTCTCATACATTTATTCAAAAAAAAATTAAACTAGAAAAATTAAAAAAATCAAAAGAACTTTTCCTTGTGTACTCTCCTCACGGGACTCTTAAGGTTTGGGTTAGGCTCTACCTAAGTTTGGATTCTAGGTTCACTATATGTTGGTTCGTCTCTAAAGTAAAAGGTTCTCGAGTTATCTTTGTCGTTGCCCCCTTGGGTTGCTAGACCCTTAATCCTAGTCCATCACAGGCTTTCAGATCGAGTTCAATTTGAGGGAACACACCTCCTTATGTCCATACGGAGGTGAAAACCATCACGAGGACCATAAGGTGTGAGCTCCAGGAGCAGTCCATTATCCCATACAGAGGTGAAAACCACACGACGGAGTAGTTTTCACTCCTAATTAAATCGGATAGAGCGGGGTTTTAGCTCTTGTTATGATAATGCAAGTGCACAGTGTGTGAAAAAAAGCCAAAAACACATAATCACACAATATACAAAACTCATCCCTCAATTTCAAAAAACACACAATTAATCTGAAAACATTACAAATCAGTACAATTAATTAGTGATTAATCAAATTGTAAAAAAAATTATTTAAAACCAAACAAGGGATCAAAATCCAAATTAGAACGAACTTGTAATTTATTTGCAAAGATAATTAATTAATTGACTATCGGTTTGACTCTCTAAAAAAAGTCCCCATCAGAGTCGCCAAGTTTTCGAAACAATTTTTTCAAACTTAAAAATATTTTTAATTATCTTTTGATTAATTTTTAATTAAAAGTAATGTGATTTAAAAAAAACATCTCACTTCAAAAAATTTGGGATTTCCTTTAAATAAAATAAAATGTGGTTCGAGGAGTCGCCACCAATCTTTGATTAGGGTGTGATTGGGCACCCAAAAACATTTAGTCATTTTAATAATTTTAATTAAAACAAAAAATTTGCGGTTTGCGTACCAGAAAATTGAGTTCGGGAGTCAATTACGTGTGGGGGAGGATTAGCACCCCCTATAGCGCCTTAAATCGGTACCTAGTCTATTAATAAATTGCCTTTGCAATGAAATTTACGAGTTCAAATTAAATTAAATTTAAGATCCCTTAAAACAACATTTGTGATGTTAGAACGAAACTAAGTAATATTTAATTATTTCCTATCGAGAAGAAATAACATCTCGTACCTTGAGACAATCAATTCTTACTCTAATCGAAATAAGAAATATTACGGTTTTATTGCAATATTCAAATACACAAAATTAAACAAATTTAATTAAAACTTACCAATCCTTTTAGAAAGAAGACAAATATTCGATTATTTGAAGACATCGAGATTGGACCTTAGATAAGTTCTAACGATATTTTCTCGAAGAATTTAAATAGACGAACATTTTTTCTCTCTCGTTCCTAAATTTTAGGGTGGTCTAATTTTAGAGTTTCATTTGATGGGAAACATTTTCGTTTTAAAATTGTTAGAAGTAGTAGCCTTCTCATAAATTAAGACACTCAACTTTTTAAAAAAAGGTATCGAGTCAAGTAACACTCATGAGATATCATACAAGTTATACAAATGGTATTCGAACAAGATATCATCAGACTAAAAAATATTGAAACGTACGAAGGAAATATTATTACCATGTAGAATAAATAAAAACCCACATAATGATAAAACAAATATGTTTAGCAAGAACGTTACCACCTTACATGCGTGTCATAATATATATAATATATGAGTGACTCGTGTCCACCAAACAACAAACATAAATTATATATATATACGTACACTTATACGCATATTACCATGGAGAAACAACATATGGCATAATAAAGACTCATAAGATATACATATATTGAGCACACATGGTTATAAAAAAAATGAACAAAATGTTAAACTCCTGTAAATGGTCCAGGGCCGGTCCAATGAGTTTTAATGCCCTGGGCGAGATAATAATTTTATTCCCATATATTTGTACCGTATAATAGACAAAACATAAATAATTTTTTTAAAACAAAAATGTAATAGAAATTATAGTCAAACAATATCAATGCTAATACAAACCAAAACCTACAAGGCTACAAATATTACCTAAAATGATGCATTCTTGCATTTTTTGAAGCAAAAACCTCTATTATTTTACGATAATCAAGACTTTGTAAAAATTGACTTTCGATGCTTAGAATTGCTAATCCGTTTAATCTATTAATTTTTTTGCTTCCATTAATGTTTTGGATTTTCGAAGGGCGAATTGATTAAGCACCGTCTGGCCTCTGCACTTCCAAGGGAGAATTAATTTTTTTGGATCTTCGTCACCTACCCTAAGCCTTCCATCGACCGATCAGTTGTTTGTATAAATATTTTTTTTGGATCTAGTGCTAATCCAAAAAAATGATGCCCTAAGCCTTCCATCGACCGATCAACATGTTTGGACCAAATATATATATACACACTATAAACACTAGAAAACTGATGCCCCCCTCAAACATGTTGCCCTGAGATAAGGCCCATCTGGCACATGTATTGGGTTGGGCCTGAAATGGTCCTCCATTCATATATATATATAATAAAAAATGCAACATAAATAAATACATAAATATGCATGGAAAAAGAAAACATCATGATGGCCAAAATTAATGGATAGGCAAATTCAAAGTTAAAACCGTAACTTAGGCAAAGATCATATCATGAAGCATAAATATTGATATTTCATGTATTAGCAGCGAAGTAAGCCCATAAATACACATGGGACTAAAATATAAATTTTCAAAATAGCATCTCAAATGTATAAACAATTGAAAACTCAAAATGTCTACAGTTAGTAGGGGTGTGCAAAACTACCTGACCCGGTTGACCCGACCCATCGACCCGTTGACCCGGACCTAAAAAAATCGGGTAATTTTTTTTAAAAAAACTGGGTAAGTTTCTAAAAAAATTACCCGCCGGCCCGACATTTCACGGGTCGGGCCTAGGTCACAAAATCTAGTTTTTTCGGGTACCCGGTTACCCGAGTACCCTGTTAGTTTTGTTTTATATATATATATATAATATTATGGATCATTAGATTTTGTATTTCGAACTTTTAAATTTTATGTTCGGATATTAGAGTATGTAATACGAAGTTTCGAACATTTAAATTTGTGTATATTTTTTTAATTAATAATTTGAAAATAAAAAATAAAAAACCGGGTACCGGGTACCCGGTAACATCCTGGTCGAGACACGGGCCGAGAAATCACCAACTCGGATGTTGCGTTGCGGGTAGATTTGCACACCCTAACTGTTAGGGACTAAACAGAAGACGAAAAAATAAGGAGGTAAATCTGGAATTCAAAAAATATGAAAAGGGGCCTAAATGCAACTAACCGAAACCCGAAGGAACACTCAGGAAATTAACCCATACGCAAACGGGTGGTTCTAGGTCTCCCCAGACGACGCCGTTTTGGGAGAATATATATATGATATATCAAGTAAGAAATTTTATCCTAGCCCATTTTATTTCATCTCTCTCCTCACAGTCGCATCCCCCTTCTATCAACCTTTTCTTTCTTTTTGCATTTCATCTCTCGTCGCTAAACCATACGGCCACCATGGCCGCCATCGCCTAGGGTTCTGATAAAGAGCCCTAATCGGTGTAAAGCTCACCCTAAAACAAATGAAACTCCCCCAAACCTCTAATCTAGCCTAGCCTTGACAGTGTATTCCCCGAAACTCACCAAACAAGACCGAAGAGGAGAAAACCTTCGACTTAAAAGGGTTTTGACTCCGGAAGTTGGTGACGACGCTCTTTTACCGACGGGGAAGGCAAAAGTTTTTATTTTACTATTTTTCTCTCTATTTTCAGGTATTCAGCTCGCTCACCAAAGGTAAAACCCCTATTTTGGTTTGGTTACTGATTTTTTGTTTCTATTCTGGGCTTTTTGTTGATGTCAGTTTTGTGTTATTGTTGGTTGCTCTGTTTTCTTTCGGGCTGTTGTGTGCTCCAGTGAAAAGAGATCCCCTGTTCTTTTGCTGATGATCCTTCTTATATGTTGCTTTCCCCCGTTTTTTCTTGCCCATTCTGTTGTTGCTCTTTTGTTTGCATGCATGGGGCGAGGACTATGCATGGTAGAGGGATGTTGGTGCCCCTCGGCAGACTGCTCCTTGCAGTTGTTTTGGACTGTTGTAGGTACGACCAGAGGTGGTTGGACTAGTGCACGCGGCTGGCCTCCTTGAATGAATTTGGATTGTTGGATCACTGATTGGATCCAACGACTGTAGCATATTCGCGGCGAAAGCAACATCCCAAGGTAAATAAACCCTAATTAAAATCTCATATGGACCGTTGGATTGGCAACAGATCTAAAGTTCAGATCTCTTGGCGGCACTGGATACTTTGATGTAGTTAGGGTTTCCCAAACCCTAAACTTCTGGGCTACAGTTAGTTCGGGCCTTGACTGATTGGGGCCTGCTTTGGCTTTGGACTTGGACTATTTGACCGGACCCTAGACGTGAAATTTGGACACACAATATTAATAATAATAATAATTAATTAGAAATATGAGAACTGTATCTATGTATTATATATATATAATTGTATACTATATAAAAAACTATATATATATATAACAAAATAAACCGAAATAAGTAAAGCCATAAGGAAAATAAAGAAAAGAAAAACTCTCGGACGAAAAGACATGTTTACACTAGTATTGCTTGGGACTTGAAGAATAAAGAAAAAAGACTGAAAGGAGTAGGAGATTGAGGTGACAGTTGGAAAACTATTGGTCTATCTGATTAGAGAAATCTATACATGCAGTTTTGTTTTTTAAATTTCCATGGACTTAAGCTCTTAAAAAGGATGTCATGGGTTTAAGCTCTTAAAGAAGAAGACACGTGAGTTTTATAATTGGAGTTTTTGAGATTTCTTTTAATTGCCAACTTAACAGGTCGATGGACTTAAATTGAATAAATCGATAATGTAAGGGATAAAAAATATATCATGGGTTTAAACTATTAAAAAGGAAAAGTTTTGTTTTATTTTTTAATTGTTTTGGGTTTAAGCTCTTGAAGAAAAAGAAGACATGTGGGTTTCACATGTTAATTTTTTTGGATTTTTATTTTTAGTTGCTAACTTGTACTTCTGTTAATGTGCTAACGGCTGAGGGACTTAAACCAAACGAATTCATAACATAACGAGCTAAACACACTTAATTTTTAAATCGATGACCAAATTCAGTTAGACAAAAAAAACTATTCTTATAGTTTGCCCTTCTTATAAAGATCGGCTCAAGGTCAATCACCCACGAGCGCTTAAAATATATGGTAAATTACGCGTTTAGTATATAAAACTATCAGTTTTAATCCGTTTTAGTATCTAAACTTCAATTTTTTTCAAAATTATACCTACGTTTAATTTTTATTTCATTTTAGTACTCCGCTGTTAAAAATTAACACGTTTAGTACTTAAACTATCAGTTTTGGCCATTTTTAGTACCTAAACTTTCAATTTTTTAGAACTTAAATTAAATTTTGAACGAGTATTGAAATTAGACAAAAACAAAAGTTTTTAACGTTGTGTACTAAAATAAAACTAAAACTAAATTTTAGTTGTAATTTTGATAAACTGAAAGTTTAGGTATAAAACTGATTAAAACTGATAGTTTATGTATTAAAAGCGTAATTTACCCTAATATATATATATAACTCAAAAACGGTTCAGTCTTATAGCAAATCAAAATCCAATCTGCTGCAACCCGGCGGCGGCGGACAGTTACCCACCAGACGAAAAAGTGAAAAGGCGGCGCGGCAAAACGTAAACTTTGGTCGTTGAATTGGGTAATAAAATTAACAAAAATTCAAAGTAAAAAACGATGTTAGATGCACAAAAAGGGGGGGAAATGTGTTTAAACTTTCCTTGAAATTGAATTAAACCCGTACAAGTGTCCGTTCAGAGCTTGAGTTCCGGATATTTTTCAAAATCTTCATTCCAACCGCTTTTCTTCTCATTTTAGCAACAATCCCCATTTCTTTTTCTTTGTCTATTCTATTTTTCGTTTCTATTCTTGCTAGAGAATTTGTGTTGACGTTGTGAAGAAAATAATATTTTAGGGTTCTGAAGAAAAATGGAATTGCAGAGGATGGGTTTGGTATAAGGAAATGAGGGGATCGTTAGTCAAGGTATTTGGGGTTATGAATTGTAAACGAGGTTCATTGCCTCGAAACAACGTCGTTGTTACCGTGATCAAATGCCGGTTCCGTTCTTGGTCGGCATTCGGTTCTTTATCAGTAGCCTCTGAATCATTCTCCGACCATCATCACAACCACCACCATCAACAACAGTAACAGTTTCTTAACCTTCGCATCTTGGTCCTTTAACCGCTTACGCTTTCATTGCTTAGTCCCAAATCTCTTCTTTCCCTTCTGCACATTACTTTTTCAAGGGGAAAAAGTTATTTTTTTCGAAAATTTTGATTAAAAATTAAGAAGAAAAAAACGATTTTTTCCTTGTGGGTAGATATTTGGTTCTTAAGCGGGATTGAATTCTAGGTTAGGTTTGGGAATGCCAGCCAATGATGGAATGCATTATGCTTCTGAAGCAGAACCCGGTTTTGTAGACAGAGATCCTACGGGTCGTTACATTCGGGTATGGATTTATTTACAAGTCCGCAATGGAGTATTTAGAGAATGCTTCATTTTTTATTATTTTTTCTTCCTTTTTATGTTACAGTTTGATGAAGTCTTGGGCAAGGGTGCATTCAAGACAGTGTATGGTTCTTAATCTCCTCTGGTCTTTTAGCAACAATATGGATATACTGTTTCAATGATTTGTTTAGTGTTTACCCTTTGGCTTTTGTTTGCAATGCCTGCAGCTATAGGGCCTTCGATGAAGTTGATGGAATAGAAGTTGCTTGGAACCAAGTGAGGATCGACGATGTACTGCACTCGCTGGAAGATTTGGAAAAACTGTACTCCAAAGTTCGCATCCTGAGATCATTGAAAAATGAAAACATCATCAAGTTGCACAATTCATGGGTGGATGACAAGAAGAAAACTGTTAACATGATTACTGAGCTATTCGCATCGGAGTCTCAGGATGTACGCATCCTCAATGGTCGTTTTAATCTTGTTTCTTTCTTGTTAAATGCTGTTCTGTATGAAGGAAAGTTTGTCCTTTTGATATTAGATATCGGAAGAAGCATAAACATGTCGATACAAAGGCGATAAAGAACTGGGCGAGGCAGATTCTTCGAGGGCTAGTGTATCTTCATAGTCGTGTCCCCCCTATAATTCATAGGGATTTAAAGTGTGACAATATTTTTGTTAATGGGAACAATGGAGAAATCAAAATTGGTGATTTTGGATTGGCAATTGTCATGCAGCAGCCAACTGCTCGGAGTGTTATCGGTAAAAGAATAGTTATTGTCGAAATGTTGCATTAGATTTCATTTAACTAAGTTAATGATAACCTACATTTTTTTTACTTTGTTCATCAGGTACCCCTGAATTTATGGCTCCAGAGCTCTATGAAGAGGAATATAATGAACTGATAGATGTATACTCTTTTGGAATGTGTATGTTAGAGATGGTTACTTTCGAGTATCCGTATAATGAATGCAGAAATCCAGCACAGATGTATAAGAAAGTTATGTCCGTAAGTACCTCATGCAACTGCTCTATCTTGGTATTTGTTTTTGTGAATTTCTGTTATATATTCTGTAGTATTGCATTCAGGGTGTTAAACCTGCTTCCCTGAGTAAGGTTGATCCACAAATAAAGGAATTCATCGAAAAATGCCTGGTTCGAGCATCTGATAGATTGTCTGCACACGAGCTTCTGGGGGCTCCGTTTCTCAAAGTAGAGAATAACCAGTCCGACTTCCCCTCCTACTACCGAACCCAACTTCAAAAGAAAAAAACCTACCAGCATCAGGACCTTCGTCCATGGACATTGATACTGACTATAAGCAGCTTTCCATAAGCACATGCGCCGGAAGCAATAGCAAGAGTCCTCGGTGTCCGATTTTGGAGTTGCAGAGGATGCATAATAACAGCATATTCAGGTTGAAAGGGAAAAAGGATGATGATAACTCAGTTTCATTGAACTTCCGCATTGCTGATTCCTGCGGTAAGCATTTGCAGTACCTTTAAAGATTGAGTTGATTCCTGATCCCAGTTTAATAAACCAGAAGTTACCTGCTATTTCACAGGTCGAGTCAGAAACATACATTTCCAATTTTACCTTGATAGCGATACTGCACACTCTGTTGCAGCTGAGATGATCAAACAACTAGAGTTAACAGACCATGATGTCGCCTTTATAGCCGAATTTATTGATTCATTGATAACAAAGCTTCTACCTGGTTGGAAGCCATCTGTTTATCTCTCAAGTGAAATTGCAAGTACGTGTGCCGAGTATTCTGTTTCTGAAAACAGCAAATGGTCAACGCCCTGTCCATGGGATTCATTTCTAACTAGTGATCCAGCACTGGGGGTTGCCACAGGTGTCTCTGCTCTAAACACAAGCCTCAATGAATGTATTATACAAGCGCCAGATGGTTCCAATAATGAGCATCTTTCGTTTTTGGAAGATCAAGAGTCACAAGCATCTGTCATTTCAGGGATATTGGTTGAGGATACTTCCATCAAGAATGCTAAACCATCTGAGGATGCCAACTCGAATATGAATCAAACCTGTAAAAATTTAGGTGGATACATGTCTGAAGACTTTGAAGATAATTATTATGATGAATTCAACAACTCAACAAGAAACGAAAGCAGTACCGAAGAGTGCATACCTGTTAACGAAATCATGAAAGCCTCAGGGTTAACTTTCTCCAATTTAGGTAGAGAATTGAATTTCGCTTGCTTGCCAAGTAACTGCTCATCGCAGTCTATAGCAGACAAAGATCTAGACATCGGACTAAAGCTGGAGCTTGATGCAGTTGAGGCACAGTATCAACAATGGTTTCAAGAGCTTTCTAGGATGAGGGATGAAGAATTAGAAGCTACCAAAAAGAGATGGATGGCAAAGAAAAACTTGGCTGTTTAGTGATAGAGAGTTAACGGTTTTATTACTCTGGTCTGTATTTATTATCGTTCATCTTTTTTCCTCTTTTAAAACTTAAAATGTTACCAATTTTAACATCTTTGCATCGGGTGCGACTCTTTTTTGGCAGTCGTTATCCTGTATGATGTATTTGTTCTCGGAACCAAGGAGTTGTTTTTTGTCTAATCATTCTTTGGAATGAGAATGTATATATAGGTTTTGCAGAACTGCTAACAGTACAGCTTAATCTCTTTTCTATCATGCTCATTATTGGGAAGGACTTAATCATGGGAGTCATCACTTCATGCAAAGTGCCGAGCCAGAAAAGTCGGTAAACTACCAATAAATAGCATGAACTTGTAGAGTTTCAAGCTTTTATACTTTATTATTGGTGTTTTGTTGCCAATACAGTTCTGATCTTTCACAAATTCCACATATTTCTTAGCAATTTCATGTACAAATCCCAACCAACTATTTAAACAAAGATTCAAGATTGCCAGGAACAAAATTAGAAGCAAAAGCAGTGACGCACAAAGTTGGGCCTATAAGAAAAAGGACGTAACAATTACTCAATCTTTACACTACATCTTTTTGCATTTCAAGCAATGATAGAATGTCGTTGCCGGCTCATCAGCAGATCGGATCTGCACCTGTGAGAAAAGGGCCCTTCCATGGCTACAATAAGGGCATGTTGCTGCAAGAAAACAGAGAGAAGTAAGTGTAGTGTCAGATCGTCTATGGCACCATAATTGACTTTCTCAAACAGTAATCCACAGCTGTAAGAACACCTAAAGATGAATGTGACACCTCACAAGTTTCGGCCTAACTCTCAACCGACAATTTTTACAGAGTACTCTATCTAACAAGAAAAGGTAATCATATGACAATAGGAAAAAGGTTTCAAAACCTACACGAGATCATTCCTGAACTATAAGTAACGCACATTCTATCACGATTTTGACCTACAATCTAAATTTGAATTGATAAACTGTCATGCATAGAGGAGAAGAGATAAGAATCGGAACAAGAGAATTGGGGAAATCAGAGAAAGGGTTAGGGATTTAAAATTGGGAATGAACCTGACACGTTCTACAACCACTAAGGTTAGGAAACAACTTGCTTAGTTGTGCAGGTTGTTATATTCAGTACAACAAGGACTGCCAGCTGTAGGGTAACTAGGGGTACACTGTAATTATATAAACCATGTACTAGAGGAGGAGAAGGCATGCTTTTGATTGAATGAATTCTAATCTTCTTGAATCTTTTCTTTTCTCTCCTTAATCTCAATTCTCTCTATTCTTCGTCTAATTTTCTTCTTTCATCTCCTAGGGTCATAACAATTGGTATTCAGAGCCATCACTTCCTGGCAGCTTGAAGCAAAGAACCAAACCATGGTTGAAACTCTTAATCTTTCTTCAATCCAGCAGCAGATTATAGAACTTACAACTCTGGTGACGCAAGCAACGGATGGCACAAAACCGCCTAAATGGTGGCAGGAGCAGGACGGTCGGTTTAGTATGTTGGAATCCAAAATGGCGTCGCAGCAGAGGGATATGGAGCACATTTTACAGTTGTTGATTGGTAAAGAGTGTGAGCAAAAACATGATGATTCTCAGGTGTTCGATAAATTGCCAACATCAAAGATTCAAATTACTGCTTCTTCTCGTGGATCTGGAAAACATTCTCAGCTCATACCATCAACTCCAAGATGGGTTGTTGCAAATGGTGCCAGTGTCATTTTAAGTGTATGTGATGAAGAGGTTGCACGCTATGAGACTTCTAGTTTAACAGCTGCTGCAGTCCCTGCTCTCCTACTTCTCCCCCAACAACAACTTTGGATGAGCATCTAGTTGCTGGGTTACCAGCTCTTGAACCATATGCATGTTTGTTTCATCAGTATTATGCTATTGCAACTCCAAGTTCTACCCAAAGATTTCTTCTTGGACTTTTGGAAGAACCACCATGGTGGGCTACAGATGCACTTGATGCTACCGTGCAGTTTGTGGAACTCCTTCGGGTTGCTGAAGATTATACAAATGGTGAAACACTAGTAGATGAGATAAGTAATGGAGGAGCATTTGTGGGTGCTGATGGTCTTCAATTGCCACACAAGATAATACCCAATTCTGGAATGCTTCTTTATGGAGGTGCACAATATCATCGTGCCATGGCTGAATTCTGATTTATTGTGGGAGGGATAAAATGCCAACCAATTACAAGGGAATAAATTGTCAATGCCTGTGGAGTCGAAGATATTCATGATGGAACAAACTACTCAAGGACAGCTTGTGTTATAACAGTTTCAAAGGCTCGTGACACTTTTGAACCTTTCCTCCATCAGTTGGGTTATCGGCTCTTGTACATTCTGAAGAGATTACTTCCTATCTTTATATATCTTATGCAGAAAGATGGAGAATTTTTAAGTGGCCACGACGTATTTCTCAGGCATATTGTTTCTGCTTTCAACAACTTCGTTTAATATACTGAAAGAGCTTACCGTGAGAAATGTTTGGAGGATTTAGTGAGCACAACCCGTTACGTATCCTGGTCCCTCCACAATAAGAACCGGGTTGGGCTACGTCATTTTTTAGACTCATTTGGTGGAATTGAGCCATCCAGTATAGCAGTCAATTCCACATCTCCCGAAAATTCCCAAGATTCATTGACTGGGTCTGTTGCTACAGAGAAGCATGACACCAAGCCAAGAGCAGATACAAAACTCAGTCATATTGTAATATCCAAAAATTGGGGTTAGTGACTAAAATAGAAATTTTGGAACTGTGAGGATTGATTTTTTTTGAAAGATTGAAAAGTATAAGAAATTAAATAGGACTATTTGAGTAGTGGATTAAATTGCAAGCACATAAAGAATGAAGGTTATTATGGTATTTTCAATACTAAAGATATTTTCTCTTCTTTATTTATGGATAAACACATGGATTTAAGGGAGAAGTCTGGAAGCTTATCATTCTTCTTTCTTTCTTCTTCCCGTAAGCTCCATGGCAAAGGTAAGCTTAATTTCAATTGGTTAATGCTTGAGTTTTAAGCTTAGTTTTGATTCTTGGGGTGCTAAGAAAGATTATTTAGAGATTAAAGTATGTTGAAACTTCAAAATGGATGAGTTATGAAGGATTAAATATGAAGAGTTTTTAAGTGAATTGGTGAAATAGAAGGAGTTAATAGATTTTGAAGTTGAATTTGACTTGTCAAGGGTTAAATTAAGAGATATGAAGTGATAAAATGAGTTTTAAAACATGTTGAAAATCTGGTATGATTCTTGAAGTTAATAAAGAGGAGAGGATATTAAGGTTCAAGATGAGATAAATGAATATAAATGAGTTTAAACATGTATATGTAAGTTAGGAATTTATAAGGGGATAAAATATGAAGCATTTGAGTTTAATTAAATGGATTTCCGTGCCTAAAGAGCAATTTTTGGGCAAGATGCATCGTTACACATTCAATATGTACCGATGCATGCTTAAAAGAAGAAACATCGAATGCCAGGAATGCATCGATGCACTTTGAGTGTACACCGATACACCAAGACAAAATTTGAAGGGGCATCGATGTAGTAAGGGGTGCATTGATGCATCAATACTTTGAAGCTATTTTGTGTACCGATGCACCTATAGTGCATCGGTACACCCCTAAAGGAAAAAAGTTAATATTAGTTTATTAAGTTCATTTAAGTTGTCAGTATCAAATTTCAAGGTGTAGGTATCTGATAATTGCCTTAAAATGTATAATTATGTAGATACAGAGCCTAAAGAAGTTCCAGAATCATTGACAAGTAAGATCGATCAAGGGGAAAGTTTAGAGATCAATATTGACTAGTGAGGCCAGGTGAGTGCATGCTAGTTATATGATGTGTAAAGGAAATATGACTTGCGACAAGTCTATTTCCTATATTAGAATGCATAAATTAATGGATATGAGCATGTTTTGATATGAGTATATGTGTTGTATGTTGATATGTTTTGTATTTTATATATGATGTAAGTAAAATATTATTATAAGATAATGGGGATCATAAAATAAGATATATAAAGATATTATTGTATGAGACAGACCATGTAAGTATAGATTACTGATAGAATAATTAAGACAAGGTTTATTGTGATACATATATATAAGAATGCAATGTAAATTACATAAGTGATAAGTCATGAAGTTATATGTGACTATGAGAATATTTAAGAGAATAAAATATAAATCAGAAGATAATAAGTTAAGAAACTCTTTGAAAATGATATATGAATTAGGGGACATGAGCATAACGATGATACGAACCTATAGGATAAGCACTATAAGAAAGAGTAATATATATTTTAAAAGGAAACTATGCTATAGGAGTTATAACACGAAGAACTATAAAACTCTATGAGGAGGTTATAGGAGTTATGTAGAACTAAATTAAATGGATAGAATAACTCTAATTACATAAGGTGAGATAAGTGATAAGGGTTATATGTTACTGTATAGATTAGTATAATAAATCATGTAAGCCAGTACAAAAGGAATATAGGATAAATATAAATAGCTTTTACTTATAGGATTTATATAAGATTATATGTCGGTGTGGTAACATGAAAAAGTGAACTAAGTTCTATGATATTGATCCATGTGAGTATAAGTAATGTTATTGCATATATATATATATATATATATATATATTCATATGATTTGGTATTTTCCATTTGATTCATGTGTATACATGTAGATAAGATATGTGAAGATGAGCTATGCACTTATAAGTGATATGATCACATGATGTGATAAGAAACTATGAGAATTTACATGAACTACGTGATTACATGTATATGTGAATGAAGTCACGAGTTTAGATGAATATATGATATGTTTACATGAATATGAAAAAGGATATAAAAGATAATGCCCATGATATGTGTCATGAGAGCTAGGGATATAGTTGGCATGCCAAGAGTCGAGGGTCTACACGGTCCTTCGGGACATATATGTATTCTTTGGAACATGTTTGAGTTCTTTTGAGACACATACTTGATCCTTAGCATATGTATATGATTCTTAAGGAATTTCTACGTGGTCCTTAGGGACATATTATATGGCACTTTTTGGTGCATTTCTACGCGGCACTACGGTGCAATTCTACGTGGCACTTCGGTGCATTTATACGAGCTGTGGTGACAGCATTAGTGCACAACCTCTATAGACTCACGTATCTATAGTTCTCATAGGTGTATATGGGCTAATAAAGAAATATAAATAAATAAATGATATGTATTGTACCTGCTTTACTGTGTGAAATGTAATATATGTTATATGTAATGTTGAATATATTAATAATTAAATGAATGATATGATTGTTAAGAAGTTTAAGTATAAGAATATATAACTAAAAGACATAAATGGATGGAATATTGATTAGGAAATGATGTTATTGATAATTAAGATATGATTTATATATTTGTATGCATGTGATTGTATGATATTATATTGACTTGTATGATATTATTGTATGAGGTGTTCATGAATTTTTAGGAATTAGAGTTTCAATTGAGTTTTATATGCCTCACTAAGTCTTCTACTTAGCGTGTGATTGTTTCACACGTAGGTTAAAGAAGCGAGAAGAGAAGCGAAGAAGAGCAAGACATGTCAGTATCTCCCTTACAAAATTTTAGATCAGAAAATAGATGATTTAAATGTGTTTGGTTAATTTGAATATAGTTGGCATGTACTAAGTGATTGAGTTGAATATGCTCTGATCGATTTTGGTTATTTTTGGTCTATTTATGTAAATAAACCGCTTTTATTTTAATGGAAGTTTTAAATTTTCTCTGAATTTTGTCAAGAGTCAAAGTTTGAAAAGTCAATGTGACACCTCAGACTCGGATCCGGGTCGGGTACGGGTTGGGGGTGTTACATTTAATGGTATTAGAGCTATGGTTTAGTCGATTCTCGGCATAAACCAGAGTCTAGAGTGTCGTATAATGATACATTCCAACAAAATAGCAAAAAATTCTGATATGAAATTGTAAGGAATATGATGTCTTGATGATAGAATAAGTTTAATAGAACACAATAGAAATGTGATTATAATAAATGACAAAGTGAATCGATAGCTGACAAATCTGATGGTGATAGTAATTCACCTGCCCTGGCCAAGCAGGATGAATAACTGAAACCTCAGAAAGTGTCTTATAAGATTAAAGGTTGATTTCAAAAAATTGAAATCATATCTGAATAGTGATAAAAGGTTGTCACAATTTTGAATCGAAAAAGTGATATGGAGAAGTTTTGTTAAGTGAATAAGATATAATATGGTGAAAAAGCGTCACCATAAGGACGTTAAGAGATCAAATGATTGGGTTAGAATTGTCAAAGAGTTCAAGGATAAGTGCATCAGCGACAAGTGTATAAGTTATATGAAGCCAGAGTTTATGAGTTTGATACAGAGGGAAATCGTAATGTGTATGGACAAGAGTACAGTTTGATGAGTAGAGTGAAAGGTTGTGAAGCAAATTTAAATGAAAATGATGCATGCAAGTGAGGTGTAGAGGGCTGGTGCCTATATTAAAAGGAGTGCTATAGGTGTTGAAATGGTTTCTTTTTCAAAAAGTGGTTATTGTGTTAAGGTTCTGGAGAGAACTCAGAATGATTAAGGGAACTAGTATTTTATAAATCATCACTATCGAATAGTGATAGAGATTATGATTTTCAATTATAAACTTGGTTAGAATTGGTTGTGTTCCAAGTTAAAAGATCAAATTGGAGAAATGACTTCAGAGTTTTGCTAGAAATTATACAAAGTGAAGAATAAGAAGTCTTTTAAATGGATCAAGTGATGTAGATATTGTTTTGCATTTTAGAAGGAAAAAGTTAGTGTTGACTAACAAGAATATGTGATGGGAATGTACTGGAAGTATAAGATTATAAGATATTTTTAGGATATAATAACCAAATATAAAATGGATCTGGATACAGTTGTATACTTGGATTATAGTAAAGTGATATTAGTAAAGGAAATAAGGATTTTTATATTTGAGTAAAGCTGAGGATTGATAAGAAGAGTTTGAGAATGTGTATATCAATGATCCGTTTATAAGACAAAGGAAGTTGGAATGTTGAGTTGAGCAAAGGAAATTGCATAGAGTATGAGGAAATATGTGAATTTGTTAATTTAAGTGAATTATTGAGGGATTAATTCTAATTGAAAGGAATGTATGCAGTTGGTTCGATGAATGTTTACGTTTCACATTGGAAGAACTGGTATTGATTAATGAAGTTATGTGATAATACGTGTATGGAGTTGAAGGATTTGATATCATAACAAGATTTTGGGTAGTTCATATGGATTATAAGAGTTGTGAAGATGTGATAAAGATCAGTAATCAGAGATGAGAATAAGTGATAGGAAAAGAGTATATGAGCATAAAAGAAAAGATATGATTTGTGTAAAAGGAGATTTGTGTAAAAAAAGATTTAGATTTTGAATGAATAAGGGAATAATGGAATAAGGAAGGAAAGGATAAAGTTTAAAGAATTAGATGTGATAAAGGATATGTTTTTGGTCAAGCAGACTTATTCAGATAAATAAAGAATGATTAATATGTATTAAGGAAGCTTAAGAAGTAATTAAGTGATGATGGAATAAAAGTTGGTTATTATTGCAAGGCAATTAAAGATTGATAAGGAATTTGATTGATTTATGAATTTTAATGATAAGAATTAATGTTACTGTTATATGATAAGTGACATGATAAGGATGTACAAAGGAAAAAGGTGGTTGAAGAAAATAAATGGAGGAAAGATTAAGTAAATGAGACAACATGAGAACATTAGAAGATATGTTCTTATTGGTATGTATAATAAAAATTCGAGGACGAATTTTCTTAAAAGGAGGTGAGATTTGTAATATCCCAAAATTGGGGTTAGTGACTAAAATAGAAATTTTGGAACTGTGAGGATTGATTTTTTTTTGAAAGATTGAAAAGTATAAGAAATTAAATAGGACTATTTGAGTTGTGGATTAAATTGCAAGGACATAAAGAATGAAAGTTATTATGGTCTTTTCAACATTAAAGATATTTTCTATTCTTTATTTAAGGAAAAACACGTGGGATTTAAAGGAGAAGTCTGGAAGCTTATCCTTCTTCTTGCTTTGTTCTTCCTGTAAGCTCCATGGCAAAGGTAAGCTTAATTTCAATTAGTTAATTCTTGAGTTTTAAGCTTAGTTTTGATTCTTGGGGTGCTAAGAAAGATTATTTAGAGATTAAAATATGTTGAAACTTCAAAATGTATGAGTTATGCAGGATTAAATATGAAGAGTTTTTAAGTGAATTAGTGAAATGGAAGGAGTTAATAGATTTTGAAGTTGAATTTGACTTGTTAAGGGTTAAATTAAGAGATATGAAGTGATAAAATGAGTTTTAAAACATGTTGAAAATCTGGTATGATTCTTGAAGTTAATAAAGAGGAGAGGATATTAAGGTTCAAGATGAGATAAATGAATATAAATGAGTTTAAACATGTATATGTAAGTTAAGAATTTGTAAGAGGATAAAATATGAAGCATTTGAGTTTAATTAAATGGATTTTCGTGCCTAAAGAGCAATTTATGGGCAAGATGCATCGGTACACATTCAATATGTACCGATGCATGCTTAAAAGAAGAAACATCGAATGCCAGGAATGCATCGATGCACTATGAGTGTGCACCGATGCACCAAGACAAATTTTGAAGGTTCAACGATGCAGTAAGGGGTGCATCGATGCATCAATACTTCGAAGCTATTTTGTGTACCGATGCACCTATAGTGCATCGCTACACCCTTAAAGGAAAAAGTTAATATTAGTTTATTAAGTTCATTTAAGTTGTTAGTATCAGATTACAAGGTGTAGGTATCTGATAATTGCCTTAAAATGTATAATTATGTAGATACAGAGCCAAAACAAGTTCCGGAATCATTGACAAGTAAGATCGATCAAGGGGAAAGTTTAGAGATCGGTATTGACTAGTGAGGCCAGGTGAGTGCATGCTAGTTATATGATGTGTAAAGGAAATATGACTTGCGACAAGTCTATTTCCTATATTAGAATGCATAAATTAATGAATATAAGCATGTTTTGATATGAGTATATATGTTATATATTGATATGTTTTGTATTTGATATATGATGTAAGTAAAATATTATTATAAGATAATGGGGGATCATAAAATAAGATATGTAAAGATATTATTGTAAGAGACAAGCCATGTAAGTATAGATTACTGATAGAATAATTAAGACAAGGTTTATTGTGATATATATATATATAAGAATGCAATGTAAATTACATAAGTGATAAGTCATGAAGCTATATGTGACTATGAGAATATTTAAGAGGATAAAATATAAATCAGAAGATAATAAGTTAAGAAACTCTTTGAAAATTATATATAAATTAGGGGACATGAGCATAACGATGATACGAACCTATAGGATAAGCACTATAAGAAAGAGTAATATATTTTTAAAGGAAACTATGCTATAGGAGTTATAACACGAAGAACTATAATACTCTATGAGGAGGTTATAGGAGTTATGTAGAACTAAATTAAATGGATAGAATAACTCTAATTACATAAGGTGAGATAAGTGATAAGGGTTATGTTACTGTATAGATTAGTATAATAAATCATGTAAGCCAGTACAAAAGGAATATAGGATAAAGATAAATAGCTTTTACTTATAGGATTTATATAAGATTATATGTCGGTGTGGTAACATGAAAAAGTGAACTAAGTTCTATGATATTGATCCATGTGAGTATAAGTAATGTTATTGCATAAGATATATATATATATATATATATTCATATGATTTGGTATTTTCCATTTGATTCATGTGTATACATGTAGATAAGATATGTGAAGATGAGCTATGCACTTATAAGTGATATATATGTATTCTTTGGAACATGTGTGAGGTCTTTTGAGACACATACTTGATCCTTGACATATATAATGATTCTTAAGGAATTTCTACGTGGTCCTTAGGGACATATTATATGGCACTTCGGTGCATTTCTACGCGACACTACGGTGCAATTCTATGTGGCACTTCGGTGCATTTATACGAGCTGTGGTGACAGCATTAGTGCACAACCTCTATAGACTCACATATCTATAGTTCTCATAGGTGTACATGGGCTAATAAAGAAATACAAACAAATACATGATATGTACTTTACCTGCTTTGCTGTGTGAAATGTAATATATGTTATATGTAATATTGAAATATATTAATGGTTAATGAATGATATGATTGTTAAGAAGTTTAAGTATAAGAATAGATAACTAAAAGACATAAATGGATGGAATATTAATTAAGAAATGAGGTTATTGATAATTAAGATACGATTTATATATTTGTATGCATGTGATTGTATGAAATGTTATATTGACTTGTATGATATTATTGTATGAGATGTTCATGCATTTTTAGGAATTAGAGTTTCAATTGAGTTTTATATGCCTCACTAAGTCTTCAACTTAGCGTGTGATTGTTTCACACGTAGGTTAAAGAAGCGAGAAGAGAAGCGAAAAAGAGCAAGACATGTCAGCATCTCCCTTACAAAATTTCAGATCAGAAATAGATGATTTACATGTGTTTCGTTAATTTGAATATAGTTGGCATGCACTAAGTGATTGAGTTGAATATGCTCTGATCGATTTTGGTTATTTTGGTCTATTTATGTAAATAAACCGCTTTTATTTTAATGGAAGTTTTAAATTTTCTCTGAATTTTGTCAAGAGTCAAAGTTTGAAAAGTCAATGTGACATCTCAGACTCAGATCCGGGTCGGGTACGGGTTGGGGGGGCTACACATATATCTTCAGGCATCGATTCATGCTCTTCTGCTCAGACAGCAGAAACAAAGCTTGCTGACCTTCTAGATAGCACACTTTGGAACCGGAGGCTTGGTCCTTCATCAGAAAAGATTGTTTATGCATTGGTACAACAAATTTTTCATGGAATAAGGGAATATTTCTTGGCCTCTGCAGAATTGAAGTTCAACTGCTTTCTTTTAATGCCAGTTGTGGACAAATTACCTGCACGTCTCCAGGAAGACCTGGAGTCTACATTTTCTGATGACAATAAACTTATTTTGCTGGCATCCTTGAGTGATTCATTGGAGTATGTTGCGGACTCCATTGAAATACTTGTAAAAGCAACCCTACTAGCAGTATTAAAACATGCGGAGAGTGGCAAGCCTAGAAATAAACAAACAAGTAGTTCACCACTTAGGGATCTGGAATCATTTACAGATGAGTACAGAAAACTAGCAATTGATTGCTTGAAAGTTATGCACGTTGAGATGCAACTTGAGACAATTTTCCACTTGCAGGAAATGACATATAGGGAATACCTGGAAAACCAAGATGCAGAAGAGCTTGATGATTTCATTATTTCACTTACTGCGCAGATAACACGCAGGGATGAGGAAATAACACCTTTTGTTGTTGGAATGAAGTGGAATTACTTATTTGGTGGAATATGTAGTATTGCAGTAAATGCATCACTTAAGGCTTTGGCCGACATGAAATCGATCAACCTTTTTAGAGTTCAACAGATATATCATAATTCAATTGCATTAGAACATGCCCTCGCTGTTATTTCTTCAATTGATAGTGAAGCTATACAACAAAGACTTGATCATGTTCGAACCAATTTTGAACTGTTAAATTTTCCATTTGAAGCCCTGCTTGTCTTCATCACTGAGCACAAGCACTTGTTCACCGTGGCAGAGTACTCCAATCTTCTAAAAGTACAAGTACCTGGAAGGGAGATACCTCTAGATGCACAAGGATCATTTCAAGGGAAGGGGAATGTCATAACTATATGGGAAGTCAATAAAGAAAGCAACATGAATCAGTTACTAAAACAACAACTTTTGAATCTGAAATTTTTTCAGAAGACTCAAGCAAGGCTGACATTTTTTGCTCAAATAAAATTGACAGACAGAGGCATAAAGACAGAGGACATAATTTACCTGAAGTTTCGATCTTACCATCAAACCTCACTTGCTCTTCGAAAAGGATTAAGGCTGGCATGAAGGGTCTATGGTACTGTTATCTATAGTTTTTGGTGGAAGGTGTTTGGCAACTTGAGTTTTCTGGATGAAGGTGTATTTAACCTCAAGAAGCACAATCAGGTTATCACTCAATTGTTGCTGTAGTGAACGAACTTAAGGCCAAAAAACATCACTGGGGAAAACTATATTGTGTTTAAAGCACTAATCCCAGGTTTTGATCGTTGGGGACAAGGATCCTTTCAAGGAGGGGGTATTGTTATGCACAGAGGAGAAGGGATAAGAATCATAACAAGAGAATTGGGGAAATCAGAGAAAGGGTTAGGGATTTGGAATTGGGAATAAACCTGACACGTTCTACAACCACTAAGGTTAGGAAACAACTTGCTTAGTTGTGCAGGTTGTTATATTTAGTACAACAAGGACTGTCAGCTGTAGGGTAACTAGGGGTACACTGTAATTATATAAACCATGTACTAGAGGAGGAGAAGGCATGCTTTTGATTGAATGAATTCTAAGCTTCTTGAATCTTTTCTTTTCTCTCCTTAATCTCAATTCTCTCCATTCTTCGTCTAATTTTCTTCTCTCATCTCCTAGGGTCATAACATGAATTATCATTGAGAAGTTTCATTGAGAGGTCTCTCTCTTGAAATATATATCTTTATCAAATTCTAGACCATCTTCTCTTGTCAAGCAACTATGTACTTCACTATGATTTTGGTTCTGTAATATTCAACTAACATTAGTTCTTTCTTTATCATCTTGAAGCATAAATTTAAAGAAACAAATTGTAATTCATAGACCACCAGCAACTACTCTAGAACCTTCAGTAAGGACCTCTCATCACAAGAATCATAATCACAATCAAGTGTTGAATAAACACATCAAAAACATAAAATTGTATGTTTAATCATACAACAACAACAATAACAAAACCCTATTCCCATATGTAATGAGGTAAGGGGGAGGTAGTGTAGTAGGCTTCCCCCAACGCCAGGTTAAGAACAACTTCCGTGGAAGACATCCGACATTCAAGGAAATTAAAAATAAAGATAAAGATAAAGATAATAAAGATAAATATAAAGATAAAATACAATGCCTGTATAAATAAATAAATAAATAAATAAATAGTTGAACAGTCTTCATATGCGCGTCTGTAATGGGAAGTAATCCCTGCGTAATAATGTATTCTTTTCGTTGACGACATTGTCCTAGTTGTTGAAACAAAAAATGAGCTGAATAGTAGACTGGCTACCTGGAAGACTGCTTTGGAAGAAAAAGGTTTAAGGATCAATATTGAAAAGACAAAGTATTTATGTTCAAATTTCAGTGGGAACAAAAAAGATAAAGATGTAAAAGTATGCATCGATGGACACGTTCTCTCCTCAAAGGAATGTTTCAAGAACCTAGGGTCTATGATACATAAATATGGGGGTGTAGATGATGACGTTACACACCGTATAAAGGCGGGATGACTAAAGTGGAGGCCTGCTACTGGAGTTTTGTGTGACAAGAAGGTGCCTCTAAAACTTAAGGGAAAATTTCATAAAATGGCAATAAGACCAGCGTTGATGTATGGATCAGAATGTTGGACAATCAATAAGGATCACGTAAGGAGGATGGAGGCCGCAGAAATGAGAATGCTTCGTTGGACATGTGGTAAGACTCTGTGGGACATGACACCAAACTCTGCAATTAGGATGTCCTTGGGGGTGGTGCCTTTATCCGAAAAATTGAGGGAGGGAAGACTACGGTGGTTTGGGTATGTCCTTAGGCGTATGCTTAATCATACAATAAATGTAAATGCTTTTATAATCATAATTCGTTTAATCATATCAGATACAAAAAATTCCCAGTTTACAGGCAAAAACAATCACGAAAAATAAAATGCTAAATAATCTAATAAAATTATGACCTGGAGAACAAAATGACAATCATCTTCAATAAGAAAAAATAAAAATAATAATCCAGTTTGAGGGAGAAATTAACGTACCATCAGTTTCAGAGCCGCCTATTTTCATATCTACTTTGTTGAAAACGGGTTCTATTTCCTTCTTAACAAGATGTTGTCTTCTTTTTATTTTAACCTATCCCAAAAACCCAGAAAACAAAATGAACCATTATGAATGAACAAGGCTTGCGGAAGAAAAAACAGAAATTTCAATTCAAAACAAAACACACCTTGGTTTCAAGATGACAAACGTAGGGACAACTTCGGCATTAGAATCTAGAAGGTCTGCCCATATGCGGCAACTCATACTGTAACATGCTACCACAAGTTGGGCCAAAATTCCATTATATTCCTCTCAAAAACCTAATGGAAAGCTTCAATTTTAAAGAAGTAAACGTAAATTACAATAAAAGGCTAATGGGAAAGTACCAAATTTTATATTATATAGAGTTGAGTGTTTAGGTTGAGTCGAGTTAAAAAATTTTGAGTTAATCAATTTGACGAATTCTATTTTACAACTTCGAGTTTACTTGAAATTTTTTTGAGTCAAATTTATAAAATTCGAATTGAGTCTAGTCGATATTTTGAGTTTCTATTTAAATTTAATAGTGAATATTTATAATATTATAATATTTTTTATTCCGATTTAAGTGACTTTCTATAATCATATATACAATATTATAATATGTTTCTTCATTTTTTCTGATATACATTGACCTAATGACCAGAATTAAAAAACGGGTATTTTTTTAAAAATAATACTTGACCCGACATTTTTCTGGTCGGGCCCAGGTCACAAATTTTCATTTTTTTCGGGTAACCGATTACTCGATTATAATTATTTTTTATATATATTACATATTAAATTAAACTAATAAAATTTAAAAAAAAAACCACCCAATAATTGTATGTTTAGTAATTAATATAACATTTCTTAATCATATAAGTTTTATTTTTTTAATTAATGATTTAAAAAAATTAAAAATCAGATACCCAGTTACCCAAATTACAGGTACTCGCAACATTTAGTTCGGGACACAAGCAAAAAAATCTAATACCCGAAGACCTAGGTACCCGAAAACCGGATATCCAGATTTGAACACCCCTAATACATATATATTACAAAATCGAAGGACTCGACTCAAACTTGAAAATAAATCTATTAATTACTAAAAATTTCGAGCTATTCGAGTTGTATTTTACAACTCAATTTGAACTTGATTTTTTTAGTCGAGTTTATAAAATTTTAAATCGAACTCAATTCGAGTCGAATTAAGTAGAAAAAATTAATTTTTCAAGGCGAGTGAATTTTTACTCACCCTAATACTATACAAAGTTTGAATCTATCAAGAAAAATGCATAAACTATAAAATAGTCACCAAACATTTAAAATACTTACATTTTTATCACTAAACTTTTAAAACTTACAATACATACATTGAACTTTTAATTTACTTTTATTACAATCACTTTCATCGGTTGCCATTAAAAATGTTGATTTAACACGTTAAAGTAACATTTTCTCCAACAAAATCTTAACTTTTTTTATAAAAAAATTTGCATACGTTGACCTTCTTTCGTGTGTACTATTGTTGTTTATAATTCTTCAGATCGTCATCGCGTTCAACATAACGTCCACCATATTTAAGAGTTTCTTTCGATCTTTAACGACGATAATCATTGTGTGACAGATCTTTAAAGGTATCGAAAATATTTTCAATTAGTATGTTATGTGACATTATATGTTTTCATCAAGTGATTTGGCCAACTATATATTGTTATCAAAGAACAAGAATTGGACTCAAAGCTTTCATGCAACTTCGCTTCGCTGATTCCTTCAGAGTAAATTAAATTATTCCTCACCCTAAAATCACTGTTCTCTTTGTCTCTCATGAACATATATCCACCTTTGGAACTCGAACTAAATACATAGATCAAAGTGTTTTTGTACAGTGAGATTCGATAAGATTTGATCTGTAAACTGATTGTTACCTAAATCAAATCATACGAGGATTTTGAAACTAACAGTCAATAGAGACATCAAGATTCTCAGGAGGCTAATAGTTAATATGAGCTCCATTAGAGTCTCATCTAGTTTGTTAATAGAGACATCAAGGTTCTCGTGAAGCTAATAATTAATCGAACCTAGGAATTCTAGTATCATAAAGAGAATTATTAAACAAGTCAAAAAGAACAAAATTAGCATAGTTCTTGAATTCAATCATTGGGAAGTCACCGTACAAGTTGTTGTGGGGAAGATCCAATGATTTAGGGACTTAGAGAAATCAAAAACAAGAATAACATGAATATAGATAACTACATATATTTGCTTGAAACCCAACAATACCATCAATTTATTGTTGGTATAGAAGTTGCAAAATGAAATTGTTAGTACTGACTGAAAATTTATAAAACAATGAAACACTAAATCAAACAACATTATCGTGGTAATAATCACTGTCTTATAAACGAATTCGTCCCGATTTATATAATCGGTGTTATAGGCGATCGTACCCCAAGATTAATACGACTCTCTGAAAATTTGTACATCCAAATTTCAGAGTGGAAAGTTGATGGTATTGCTCTTCAGTTGCACGAAATAGCTTTAAAAACTTTTGAGAATGGAAATGAGAGAAAATATGACTTGTATGATTTTCGATAATTTGTAAATGAAAATCTGCTTGATATTTATAGGCATGGAGAGGTAGATACAACACTAATTCGGACAAAAAATTTTGCATAAAAATCAGCAATTAATAAAAGAAATAACAACTAGTACAATAGTTATTATAACGGCTGTAATAAAATCTGAAAAAGTCTGGATGAATATAGACCAAAACATGTCCAAGTTCATTAAAATAATTTGGTAAAAAAAACGTTTATTTGGAAATCTAAAATTATGTTGTATCAATTAACAAAATTATTACCATGTAACAAATATATCAGCTGGAAATAAGCACGTAATTAAGCTGATTGAAGATGTTGTATGCTGATGAATCTAGTCTCAAAAACGTCTAAAACATCGTTTTATATCATATTAGAGAGTATTTCTCCTCGTTTTGAAATGTCAAAAGTTTGCTCATTTACCTTAGAAAACTTAAGTTCTTGAAAAAGTATTGGTGTTTCTCCGGCTTAATCTTAGAAGTTTAACTCTCTCATGTAACAAATTGTTGATTTTTCTATTTAGAACTTTAGAAGGTTAAGTAACATTGTATTTATTCGATTAGTAAATAGATCATTAACTAAACTAAAATTGAATTTCTAATTTATCTTTGCAAAGAAAACAATTAATCGATTAGGTACTGATTTTATGGCGTTGTGGCGATGCTAATCATTTTTTACACGCAATTGACTTCTGAATTCTTTTTTCGGTGCATTGACCTAAAAGTTGTTTTAATAATCTTTAAATTAAATTTCATTAAAATAAAAAAAATATTTTTGAGTGATTCAATCACATCCTGAACAAATATGGATAACCACTCCCCCAACCAATTTTTCGATGAAAAGGAAAATCTCAAATTTTAGTCAAAATTAAGCCTAAAATTATGTTTTCGACTTTTCAGAACGTTAAGACAACGTTCATGAACAGAAATGTCAAGGAACGCATCAATGGTTATAACATCTAGAGAGAGAAAAGGCAGAACATAGTGTCTGTTTAGAATAAATTTAATAATAGTTTATTGAGATGGCTAATGGGCACAAGGATCGGATTCTTCAATGTCTAGTCCAGGCCATTTAGCGTTGAACATTACGAGTGCTAAACTCCAAATGTAGTAAAGGTGAAAGATAAATACCAATGTGTATGCAGTTCACCATTAGCCAAATTCCAATATTCCAAAATATATACGCTGTTAAAACTCCAGCTTTTCTGTTTCAAAGCTTCTTCTGCAATTTGTAAGCCAAACATTCAAGACGATAATAGAGTTACTGTCAACAAATTTGAGTTAGAATCTCGATATCTGTTTTCTTTTGTATAAAATGAAATTCTAGGTTTCAGGAAAAGGAAACAAGGAACGAGTAAATAGAACGTAGAATTGATTTACACAAGCAACTAGAAATTATGCCTTAAATAGAATATATTTATAATATTGCAATGCAAGAAATCTATCTCTATCAATTTCAACCAAATAATTCTTATATCAATGCATGCCGTAATACCCCTCAAGTTGGAGCTTGAATATCTGAAATGCCCAACTTGCTAAGAAGATTATCGAATTGTTTCTTTCCCAAGGCCTTGTAAAGATATCTGCCAATTGTTCCTAGTAGAGACATAAGAAGGAGAAATAAGATAGTCATAATTATTTTTTAAACTTAATTGTTTTTTCAAAAAAATGGTTATGACGGTTCGACAAGCTGTCATAACCATTTTTTTGAAAAACAATTAAATATTATTTAAAAAATATTATGATTAAGACCTTCTTAAATAACATCACGAAATGACAATCCATCTCAATATGTTTTGTATGTTCATGGTGAATAGGATTATAAGCAATATGTAGAGCATACTGACTACTAAAAAACAAAGAAATAGCGTTTGAGTGATGCACCCCGAAACTTAACAACAGAGCCTTTAACTACTTCAACTCACAAGTGATATAAGCCATAATATGATACTCACCTTCTGTGGAGGAGCGAGAAACTGTGGGTTATTTCTTAGTTTTCCAAGAAATAGGTAATTGACCAAGAAACACTACCAAACCGAGAGAGAACGACAAGTGAGAGGACATGCATACCAATCAGAATCAAAATAGCCTTGTAAAGACGAATCCCTATCTGAACGAATTAAAATTCCCTGGTCTAGGGCACCTTTCAAATAAGGAACAGCTCAGATAGTTGTGTCCTAATGCTCCTTCTTACGATGTTGCATAAATTGAGATAAAAAATGGATAGAGTAAGATAAGTCTGGATGCATGACAACCAAACAAATGAGACAATGTAACACCCTAATCTAATCCGACCTAAAATCCATATGATTAAAATATTACAGGAAACCACCAAAGTGGTTAACTTTTTTTCATTTAAAACACCATACATTTATGAAAATACATCAATAATAATCATAAAATACTTTTACAAAAGTGGAGCTCCATGACACATTTTAAGTCAATTAATACAACTCAAAGTTTACAATTCATAATACGTAAGGATCCTATGAATACACATGCCCACTATAAGTAACCAACAGTACTCTGTGAAGAATGTTGAAAATCCTGCTACGACCGTGCTCCTCAAATGGCTCAGTATACTAACTTGCGAATGGAAACATCAGAACGTTGAGCTTACAAAGCCAGTATTATAATTGCTAATGTAGAGCAATATATGAATCTCGTAAACATAAGCATGCTAGAAGAAGAGGTAATAAACAATAGGTATATGCATGATCCAAATCAAGTGCTACCTACTTAAAGTTCAGTAGTTATACATTTTAGTGTAAGTATCACGCTTCCCTTAGATTAGCTAAGGACCTCCCCATGAGTAGACATATACTAGGTCTCCAACCTTAGTATCACAATACAATACATCTTCATAGAATACATAATTATAATACCTAGTATCACAATGACTTCAGGTACAATCACACAACATAATCACACAACATAAGTAAGCATCATGGTGTAGCTCAGGGGTCACGTAACATCACGAGACTCACACCCCTTTTTCTTACTAGAGGTACCTTAGGTAAGATCTGGGTCACATAGCATCATCATCTCACAAGTACCTTAGGCGAGGTCCAAGTCACATAGCATCAGCACCTCACAGGTATCTTAGGCTAGGTCTAGGTCACATAACATCAACCCTTATCAGGCTAGCCTACTCCTCTAGAGTACTCGAAACGTGTCTGGGTCACATAGCTTCAGTACATTGTCCTACTGCTAAAGTAACCCGAGTGTCCTTATCGTTTCCCGAGCAGCAAACAAAAGCATAAGTCTTATGGAATATACCTCATAAGACTCTTATGGTTATCACAAAAATAATATTATTATCTCATTATTATTATTAACCTCCCCTCTAGGGCTAACGTCTCAGCACATGCATAACCCAAAGCCACACAAGGGCAATCGAATTAGTTGGTTATTCACTATCAAACTTATCAAAGTTAGGTGAGGTCATCCCCTCACTCGACTCTATCTCACTCGTTCTCTCATCTAGAACGTTATGAAGAGGCTCATTAGTATTTTGGTGTTTCATGCCCTTAAGACAGTTAATACTCATCTCTACGTACTTAGTATATTATTACTACCCTAACACCCAACTCGGTTGGCTAATTGATATCGACTTTGTAGTTGCTCTCATTATACTTCCCATCGTTCCACCCTAGAACCGTTAGGGTAATTAGCTCATCTTTGATTATAGGTGTTTATGTGGTACTCGATTTCCTTTATCCCGCTCATCAGGTCGTCTCACTCGCTGTCACATCTTTCAAAATGGCCCATCACTCGCGATTAATTATTACTCGTCGAATTAAAGAACTCAGAAGCATTTCTTCTCATATGGTTACTCCAGTTGTAACCCACTCCTAAGAGTGTTTCTAGGCACCTTTTTTTCATTTAAGTCCTTAACAAACTAAGTTCTACCATTATGGATCATCCTTGACTTTTAAGGGTCTTAGCGTGGTCAAATATAACAATCTAAATTTAGTAGTATTGATACTCTACTTGTAGTATCAGTACCCTATGGTCAAGTTTTGATACACCCATAAGTATCGGTACAAAAAATGGCTTCTATTATTGAAAATGTGTTACAGTATCGATATTGTTGCCCGGAATATCGATACTTTAGGGGCAGTATCGATACTATCCCTAGCAATATCAATACTCCCAGCTGAAAATCCCTAAATTGTGTCCCAATTCATCCAAATCAATACTATTCATCTAGTATCAATATTGTTCATCCAATATCGATATTCGAACCCAAAAATATATTATTTAGGCTTGGTAAACACCCAAAAATCATCCCAAATGGCTTAGTTTAGTTCCTAATCAAGTGTTGAAGTTTTAAGAGGTTACTTAGGGTCATAAAGTATCATAAAAACACATGCTTTGAATGAAATTCGTCATCTACGTCATGAATAAAATATGAAACCATAAAATACTCAAATACCCATATCCCTAACAAGACATCACATTTAGGAAATTTATAACACAACAAAGGATTACAAATACACTACCTTAGCTAGAGAATCCAAAATGAAGCTCCTTTCTTCAATCACATTTGTTTCCTTATCTTCCACTTGAACTTGAGCATTCAACCACCCGTAACCTTTTTCCAAACAAGAAAGGAATGTGTTTTTAAACAACAAGGATGTTGCTAAGGGATTTAAGGACAAATTTGAAGTATGAAAGAGGCTGAAGAATTTACCTTATGGAACTTGGAGAGGAAGAAAGAGATGAAAATGAGAAGGAAATGAAGAGAAGAATGGGATGAAAGAGATAAAAACTCTCATCTTTTTGTTAAAATAGAATAATCACACTATTTGTCCTTCTTTATCTTTCTACAATTCATAAACCCATTTTTTATGGCTAATTAGGCCCAATACCAACCCAATTAAACCTACACTCAGCCTAATGACTTTAATTACAAACTCCACGAGGTCTACATACCTCTCAAGTAACCCAAAACTACTAGTCTAGAATTTAGGGTGTTACAGGCGACCCATCAATCATCGATAGGATCAGGGATCTACAATTATTTTTCCTTTAGTATGTGCAAGTATACGATTTTGTTCAATTGGAGAACCAATTGTCTTGGCTCCCAATAAACCAACCTCTAAAATAATATTAATAGTGTACTTACATTGACACAAAAATAAGCCATGAAGACTTCGAGCAAACTCAATACCCAAAAAATATTTTAGTGCACCAAGGTCCTTCATGTGAAATAATTATTGTGATAGGTTTTAAAAACATTCAATGCAGCGGAAACGTTACCAAAAATGATTAAATCATCAACATAGATAAGAACATTAATCTGTACAACACCCCTACCATATGCGAAAATATAATAGTCTGAATAAGATTGGAGAAAACCATAGCTCTTCAAAGCTGAAACCAGTTTTGCAAACCAATAACGATTTTTGTACAAAGATTTTTGAAGCCTAAACACAGTGTTCAAATCAAAGGTTTCGAATTCAGGAGCAAGTTTCATATATACCTCGTTATGTAGATCACCATGCAAAAAAGTATTGTGAACATCCATTTGATGAAGCTCCCAATTCTTTGATGCAACAATAAACAAGAAAGCTCAAACAGTTACAATTTTTGCTACTGGAGCAAAAGTCTCATATAATCAATTCCTTCAATTTGATGATTACCAAGAAAAATAAACCACACCTTTAATCTATCAATTGTACCATCATAGTGATATTTGATCTTGTAGAACCATTTACTACCAATAGCTTTCTTCCTAGAGGAAGATAAGCCATTATCCATGTCCCATTATCTTCCAAAGCCGGATCTCCTTTTGCATAGCACTATGCCAACTAGCATCTTTCACATATTCTTTAAAAGATTGTGGCTCCACCTCAACAGTTACAACTTAAGAAAATTTATATGTTTCGCAATAAATTTGTCACAATTAACATAATATGCTATAAGAGAAGGTGTACTTGAGGGAGGAGAGCAAACAGGTGATATAGAAGATGGACTTTTCTTAATCACTGTATGTGTCAAAATATCTTTCAATTTGGAGGAAGGAATTTTAATTCTCATACCTCGACCTAGAGTGGAATCAAGTGAATCAACAGAAACAAAAGGAAAATCTTACGGATCAAGTCCTGATGGAATAACCACATCCACTGAGGGATAAGGCAATTGTTTTGGTTATGACAAAGATGAAATGGGCTCACTAATAGCCTCAGTCATGCTTGTTTGCGTCTAAGGATGGCTACGGGTCGGGTTTGGGCCAACCCGACCCGACCCAACCCAAAAATTTTACACCCTCCACCCGACCCGGAAAATGTACACCTTCAACCCGACCCGAATTCGACCTGACTTTTTGAGATAAAATCCAAACCCGACCTGATCCAAAATAATAAAAACAATATTATTTTATTCAATAAAAATATGAATTTAATTGAAAAAATAATATATAGAGAGATATTATTGTAATTATCCCTAAATATATAAGATAAAATTATCTTTTTTTGGGGTTGGGTATTTTTCACCCTAAGACCCGACCCTACCCGTCCCAAACATTACCTTTAAAGAAATGACTCGACCCGACCTGAACCAATTTTTTAAAAACCTGACTCAATCGAGTCAAAACCCGTTGAATTCGGGTCTGATGCCCATCCCTATTTGCATCCTTCCATCGTCCACAAAACTAAAACCTGACACAAAAGGTTTAACCTTCAAGGTTTCAAGAGGTACAGTCGTAGGAGGATCATTCTTCAAATAAGGAAAAGTATCTTTATAGAAACGAACATCCTTCTTGTCCAAATTATATAACAACAACCCCTTTTTCGAAAAGGATAACCAACAAAAACGTTCTTTCTACTGCGACTTAAATTTATAACCTTTTGTTCTTTGATTATGAGCAAAGCATAAACAACCAAAGACACATAAGTTATTGTACAAGGGTGGGGAACCAAATAAAATTTCATAGGGTTTTATTATGAAGCACACTAAAGGGAGTTATATTAATCAAATGTGCTACCACTAAAAGGCACTCCTCCAAAAGAAAATTGGCTAATTTTCTTGAAAATATAAAACATGAGCAACATTTAAAATATGATGATATTTTCTCTCCACTCGCCCATTTTGGTGAGGTTTGGCAACACAAGAGGTGTGAAATAAAATATCATTGGCCAAAAACTAATATGTCATACAATTAAACTCAGTACCATTATCACTTCGCATTATCTTGATATTTTATTGTATTTCTGGGTATTTCCTCTATTTAATAAAATTAGCATCTTCTAATTAAAAAAGCTAATACTTACTTATATCATTATTAAAGTAAAAGATTAATTTTCATTTTATTTTTTTTAAAAAATAATTTATATATTTATAAAATTTATATGAAATCGTTATGAAAAAATATATTCATAATATTATAAAAATATTTATTTAATTTTCAAAATCATATTATTTATTTATTTTAAAAAATATAAATTATTTAGTTGAAATAATATTAATTTTATATTATTTATTTGATTTTAAATAGTACTATACAGAACCAAAGTGATAGTTGGATACTTTAAAATTAAATAGATAATTTAAAATAATATTATTTCAATTAAATAATTAATATGATTTTAAAAATAAAATAAATAATTTTTTATAATATTATAAATATACTTTTTATAATGGTTTTATATAATTTTTATAAAAATATATAAATTATTTCATTATTTTTATTTTTAAATAAGAAAAAATTAGTATTTTAATTTAATAATGATATAAGTATTAAATTAAATATAAAAAATATTCACACTATAGTTGAGTGCTTAAGATTCCAATCATTAATTTAAAGTGTTCAATATTTGAATCATATAATCGTAAAAAATATTTCTTTTTTAATTAAATATAAAATGTAATGAAATTTACTTAAATGACTAATTTAGCTTAATGGTTGAGTGATTTGTATATCATATAAGAGACACAAGTTCAATTCATACTAGGAGCAATAATGATTACTCCCTTATTATCATAAAAAATGTCTCTTATTGACTTTTTAAAAGTTAATTTTTGTAAACTTTGATCATGATTATTTTAAATATTTTAAATAATTAAATATTTTAAAATATATATTTGAAAACTAATTTATTAAATGTTTTAAGATATATTTTTATATTTTTTAGCAATTATAAAATTTTAAATAATAACTAGTCAAAGTTTTAAAAAATGATAAAAAAAAGGCAATAATGGACATATTTTATGGGACAGAAGGAGTATCTTTTTATCATCATAGGTGGTGACACGTGTTGCCACCTAATTAGTTGAATAAATTAATTAAAAAATTTTGACGAATAAAGAAAAAGGTGATGCGGCAATTTAAAAGTAGTAAAAAAATATCGTGTCATGTCACATAAGTATTATCGTTAATGATTTAAAAAAATAAAATTTAGATGCTAAAACAAAACAAAATTGATAATTTAAGTACAAAACATGTAATTTACCCTTTTAATATTTACATAATAAGGACAATTTAATCAGTGATATATTTCGATGTGTCACTGTAGTGATGTATTACAGTATGCGACGTGCGTTGTATATATATATATATATATAATTTTAAGTTAAATTATTATTCAATTATTATATAATAATAATTTAAACTTATTGATATTTAAAATCATTTTACATAATCTAATTTCTAATGTAGTAAAGTTAACAATCAATAAATAAATCATCGAATAAAAATAATTTATTGGTTATAGTTAAAATTTTCAATCTAATGATTATAATTAATAGATTATTTTAAATTATGAAAAATTATTTTTATTAACTCTATCAATCCTAAGTTATTAATTTAAACTTTTATGTATATATTTATAGATTGCAATTTTATAAATATAAAAAGTAAACATTCTAATTTAATTATCATAGTTAATCATGTACCTTAAATAGTGAAGAATTATTTTGTCACACTATATTATCTTAAAGTCATAATCTCAAGTCATGTAAATACCAATTAGGATCAAAATCATATTAGTGTAATAACAAGTCTATCATTTCTAGGTTGAGTCGATTATAATTTATGTTGAGAATAGGTCAGATTGATAATAGGTATGGTAATATAAATTATTTATCAAATTAATTTTGGGTTAATTTGGGTTCATATCAAGTTGGATGTAGGTCAGGTTCGGTTATGACATTATCAGATTCAATTCGGGTTCAGATCGTTCTCAGATCAGGTGTATGTCGTGGTTCAAATCTAAAATTATCAAGCCCAACTCGGGTTCAGGTCAACACTAGTTTAGACTCAAATCGATTTCAGATCACCGCCACCTTGAATCAGAACCAGTTTTGACTCAAGTTAGTTTCAGTCAGTTTTACAAGTTGGGTCAATTTTTTACGTCCCTGACTATTAGCATCGTATCTTGCAAAAACTTATAAAAGAGATTCCCCTAATTTTCTTTAAATAGAAACTATTGAGAGATTTAAACCTAATAGATAAGAAACAAATCTAATGCAATCCCCAAGAGAATCGATGGCAATCAACAATTGGAAACTGGAACATATTCCTTTAGAGATTCAATTTCGGAAGAAAACAAGAGAATCTTTGGACCAAAGCTAGTCAAACTGGAATTTGACATCAAATTCAATCGTCTTCATGGGTTTTAAGTCACTTTTGGGTTAGTTGTTCCACTATCTTATAGAATATTCTGCAAATTGTTAATATTTTTTTTGTTGTTGCTTGCGTTAGGTCCTCTCATGGCCTGAAAAGGTTGGTTTTGAGATAAAACCAAGTTGATGCCTCGACTATCATAAACCATGGAAAGTCGATGCACTTTTGGTGTTCTTGAAGAACCCTATCACTTGCAAATAAATTAATTAGATTTGGGGATTTAAGGATATATGTTTCCATGTTCAATGCTCTTTGTCCTTCATTCCAATAACGCAATATGCATTAATTTTTCATTTGAATTAGTCATCTATTTCAGTGCTTATCTAATTTCCTCTTATTTTAAATTTATCCCCTTTGTTTACTGATTATTTCTATTTTTGCCTCCGACTTTATGTTTATTTTTATGTGGTCTCTAATTTATTCCGTTTATATTTTAGTCCTATTATAATATTTACCGTTTATTTTTTTTATTAATCCGGGTAAGTACAAGGCATTATATGTTCAAAGATAATTTTCAATCATTTAAAATTGAACCTCACACCCCTAACATTCCTGGTGCTCGAACCCGAAACCTCAAGGAATAACAACAATTCCTTTACACTAAGGTCGCTCGGTTTGTGCTTATCATTTTATTTTAAATTCAATATATTTATTTTATATTATTTACATTTCAGTTCTCGTCTTTACCTTATTTAAATTCAGCATTTTCAATTCTAGTTTTTCTACATTTCTACTTATATATTCCGTTTATGATTTATTTTAATCCTCAATGTATCTAAAAATGAATCTTTACATTACATGACATGAAATTAGATTGTCGAAATGGTTTTTCTCTAAAAAACAACAAATTTTATTTTTAAAAGATCTCATTTCGAATAATTTGGTGACATGTTAATGATAAAATGTGGTTCGAGGAGTCGCCACCAATCTTTGATTAGGGTATGATTAGGGTGTGCTTGGGCACCCAAAAACGTATTTTTCATTTTAATAAAATATTAATTTTAATTAAAACAACAAATTTGTTGTCTGTGTTACCAAAATTCGAGTTTGGGAGTCGGTTACATGTGAGAAAGGATTAGCACCCCCACAGCGTCCTAAATTGATACCTTGTCGATTAATAAATTGTCTTTCCAATGAAATTTAAGAATTTGAGTCTAATTTAGTTTAAGATCCCTTTAAATAATATTCTTTGAATTTTAGGACAAAACATAAAAATATTTAATTATTTCTTATCTATAAGAATCAACCTCTCATGCCTTAAAGCAATCGATTCTTACTCTGGTCGAAATAAAGAAATATTACAATTACATTCTAAAGTTTATTATTAATTCAAAATAACAACACCAAATAATTCTAAGAGATAAAACAATAATATCTAATCATTTTTAATCGAGAATAAATAACATCTCATGCATTAAAGCAACCATTTATGACTCCAATCGAAATGAAGATATATCCCTATTTCGTCTTAAAATTCAATATTGATTCGGGTAAAAACAATAATATCTAATGATTTTCAATCGAGAATAAATGACCTCTCATGCCTTAAAGCAGTCATTTATTACTCCAATCGAAATGAAGATATATAACTATTCCGTCTTAAAAATCGATATTGATTCGAGAGAAAACGATAATATCTAATTATTTCCAATCGAGAATAAATGATCTCTCATGCCTTAAAGCAATCATTTATTTCTCCAATCGAAATGTAAAGATATTACTATTTTCAATATCGATTAGAGTGTTACTATTTTGAAATCCTATTGAAAAACACATGCAAAAATTAAACAAATTGCAAGCATACATCAAGCAAGTATACTTGATTATTTATTTTACCAATATTTAATGAGAATAAGGATGTTCAATATTAAACACATCGAGACAAGACCTTAGATTCGATCTAACTGTCTTTTCTCGGTGAATTTAACTAAAAGAACATGATTTGTTTCCCAATCCCAATTTTAAAATGGATTCAATTTAATTTGTGTCACTAAATGGGATAGAGTTTCATTTTAAAATTATCGAAAGTAACTTTCTTATTCGTTAAGACAGTCACTTTACGACAATATTAAAATGAACGAATATTACCCTTAGTCAAGTTATTTTGATTCGAGTCAAGAAATGCTTAGGAGGGTATCAAGCAAAATTAATTAATGACTAAAATGAAATAACATGCAAGCAACATGCAAAAATTAAAATAAAATAAAATGAAAATAGGACTAAAATATAAACAATCAAATTATCATGTCATAAATTAAAACAAAATAAAGTGCAAAAGTGAATAAAATGAACATTTTTAATATTAAATGCTAAACTTACCAAGAATAAAAATAAATAAAACATAGGGATCAAATTCAAATAAAATAAAACTACATGGCTAAATTAAATTAAATAAAAAATAGATTACAATTCGAAATATAAACATGCAGAAACTACATGGACTATTTCAATATTATTCCTCTTTATAAGCCTAAAACATGCTTTCGAATAAAAATGGATAAATTACCTAATCAATCTAGAAACATTTTAAAAAAATTAAATCATCACAATACACGACTAAAATGTAAAAACACGCTAAACAAGGAGGGATTAAAACACAAATAACCCTAAAAATATATAACATGCACAAAAGTGGGTAAATAGCATATTCGATCCCTATAGGTGACTAACATGCAAAAGCATGCTAAAGTTAAGGGGACTAAATAGCAAATATACCAAAAATTATAAAGCATACATAAAAAGGGAAAATGATAGGTTCGGTCCTTACATGTGACCACTTTGTAAAAACACGCGTAAGTTAGGGTACCTAACCGTGATTTTCCCCTAAATTCTTTCTATAAATACCACCTTTTCATTTTTTTATTTCATTTTAAACAGATTTAAAAAACAAAAAAAATCTCTATTTTCTCTTGTTTTCCCTCGGTCATCCCACTGCCGACCGCCACACACGGCGGTCGAAACACCCAAACCTAGCTCAAAATGCTCCTCTCACCCCGATATACACTCCTAGGCCTATATCTAAGGGAGAAGCTACCTAAAAATCCTCCTAAAGACGCCAAAAAGCATTAGCTTTTCACTTTCTCGCACACTCCTGTCGCTGTTCCGAAGACGAAAAGCCCTCCGGTTCAACTCCCCTATGTAAGGTATTTATAGATCTAACCCTTTCTCTCTCTTTTTGTTACATGTAAGTCTAATTTCTCTTCTCTTTTTTTTTTGATTCGAAACTGAAGAGAGAAAAAAGCAGAAATATACCTTGAACTTTTTTTTTGATTTTATTGCTTTTTCTGAAAAACCGAAAGGGAACCCCTTTTTACAAGATGTGTTCAAGGTTTTATAACCTTTTGGTTACAAATTTTCTTATTTCTTTTTACAAAACAAGACAAAATGATTATTGTGGTTTGCGTGTGGATTTGGTTTGCCTTGCTGATTTGTGTGATTTGACGTGGCAGGGGACTCGACGCATGGTTGGTGGCAGCGGCGGTGGCAGGTGATTGCCGCAGTAAGGAGGTGACAGCTAATTTGTGGAGATGGCAGTGATAGGCTCTCCCTCTGGTGGTGGCGGCAGCAGGGGTGGCTAACCCTAATTTTAGGGTTAACCAAAGTTTATTGTAACACCCCAACATGTACCCGACCCGAATACGAGTCCGAGATGTCACATTATCTTTTTAAAACGTTTTTCCTTACAAAATATCAAATCATTTGAACTTATATTAAGAAAAATACGATCATATATTGTTCAATTGCGTTTGGTATAAAATTTTGAGGCAAAAACGTATTTATGAATAGTAAAATACGGTATGAACAGTACCGTAGGAACAGTACCTGCTACAATACTTTCGGCAAAATACTTATAAATTTGTATAACATCTATATTTACATATAAACATTATAAAACTTAATCATATGATTTTACAAAACCGATTAAAACATATCGGATTTAAACCTTTATTTACATGCCAACCCCTATCATTGTTACAAAATACATATATACATTATATTCTGATCTGATCTTTGGAAAGGAGAAACTGACATGTCTGGCATAACTTTTACCAATCTTCCTCTTCTCGTAACCTACGCGTGAAACAATCACACGCTAAGTCGTTGACTTAGTAAGGCATACAAAACATAAACTATAACCATCTATCATTTCATATAAACAAAAGGTATACATATGCCAATATTATCATATCATATAAAAACATATATCATTAACATGCTTTTCAATACTCATATTATTGTTACTAATTCCTTGTGATCATATGAGCATGTGTTGAACATTTCTATACATATCTTAGAACACATAACATCCTATAATCCATGCAATACCGTTTATATCACCACAAGCATATGCATCTTATATATTGTATTTGTTATTGTCTCTTTATTAGCCCATGGTACACTGGTGAGAACTGAAGGTATGTGAGTACACTGAGGTTGTGCACAAATGCTGTCACCACAGCTCATATAAATTGCACCGAAGTGCCACGTAGAATTGCACCGTAGTGCCATATAAGATTGTCCATAAGGACCACATATAAATTCCTTAAGAATCATATACATATACCAAGGATCAAGTAAGTGTCTTAAAAGACCTCATACATGCTCCAAAGAATACATATACGTCCCGAAGGACCACGTAGAATTTGTCCCGAAGGACCGCGTAGACCCTCTACTCTTGGCATGCCAACTATACCTATAGCTCTCGTATCATATAACATGGGCATTATTCTTATGCTTCATATATTCATGTACTCATATCATTGCTCTTATGATCACATATCACATGCACATATAATCACGTAGTTTACTTTCATGTCACTTTTCATATGAATTCATATTCATATGTCACATAGCTCGTATCACTTTGCATGGATTCACATAAACATATATATCATTTGATTCATGTCTTATTCTTATATCATCATATATATTTCATCAATGTTTCATCACCTAACCTCATATCATATAACATGCTTTATTCTCTTATGTTCACATGACATATAATGCATACAAATTATATTTACATATGCCTTTACTCACAAATTCATATATTATACAAATCATGTCATCTCTTGTTCTCATATGCTTCACATGCATCACATATATCATATAGCACATATCAGTTCATATAATCAAGTATACATTTCAATTCATTCACATCCTTATAATCAATACTCCATACACTATAACAACTTAAATTCTTCATGTTTCATTCACTTTTCTATTCTTAACTCAAATATACATACTTAAACTAATTTATATCCATTTATTTCATCTTAAACCTCAAAATTCTATTCTCCATATAGAAATCAATAATCATACCAAATTTTTCATGTTATCCCAACTTAATTCTAACACTTCTAACTTCTTATTCTCATAGACGACAAGTCAAATTCAACTTAAAAATCAACTTATCAATTCTATTCCAAGATTTCATTCAAGAACTCAAAATCTTTAATCTCTCTTATACCTTTCATCTTATTGTTTTAGAACAAATTAAGCTTTTCTTAAGCTTAATTATCATCTAGTGATCAAAACCCAACCTTTAATTCAACAAATAATCAACAAAAATAGAAACTCACATTTGCCTAGTCTTCCACGGTTGGAGAAGAAGAAACGAGGAAGAAGATGAAATGTTTTCATCTTCACACGTTTTTATCTCTTATTAAAGGGATAAAAAATATCTTTCATGACAAATGATCATTTTGCCCTTTAATTCTTTGGATAATTACTATAAACTTTCAAGAAATATCCCCAAATAAATCATTGAACTATTCAACTATTTTACTTTAATCACCAAATTCTGAAAATTTATGATTTGGTCACTAACTGTAATTTGGGATGTTACAAATCTCCCCTCTTTTTTAAGAAAATTCGTCCTCGGATTTTTATTGCACACATTGATAAGAACATATCTTCTAATACTCTCATGTTGTTTCCTTTATTCACTCTTTCCTTCATTTAGTTCTTCCACTAATTTTTTTCTTATTCATTCATCTAATGTCGTTTATCATATAAACAATAATCAGTAACCTCATCCATTTCTATCTTTTCTCTCCTTTGATTCTGCATTTTCCTTTGATCTTTTGAAAATTCTATATAATATCACTCATCACGTAAACAGTAACATTCAATCCTTACTACTCAATATTATGAATCGATTGATTTTCTTCTTCATTCTTTAATTACTTTACACCTTAAACCAAATCTTTACTCATTCCTAAATTCTTGTATGTATTACCATACACAAAATCTTTTCATATAATATCATGTATTTGTTCAAGGAATAATCACCTTTTTATAACAAAAGGTATTAACTTTAAATCTTCCTCAAACATAGTTAAACATATACTTTACAAAATAACAATCTTTTTCACATCACCTCGCACATTTCCTTACTTCTATATCGAATTTATCATTATACTTCCATATGACCTTTATCATATTTGATCTTTAACCCTTTTCATTTATTTGTTCCATTATTCCTTTATTCCTTCAAAGTCAAAATCTCCTTATACTCATATCATATATTTTTATTCATGTTTACGTACTCTTTTCATATCACTTATGTTCATCTCTAATCGCTGATATTTACCACATTTTTATAACTTTGATAATCAGCTTTACTTATACAGAATCTTATTCTTCACCATCTCTTGTACCTGTATATATTTTTTTCTTTCAAAGCTCCCTTTAAAACTTGTAAATAATCTTCTCTTTGCCTTCATCATATTTATATGATCCAAATACATAACCATATTCAGATCCATATCATACTGATTAATTCACTTTATCTTTTCTTCCAATCTTATAACTCTATCACCTTTACTCTTACAGCTAGTTAATAACAACTGTTCATTCTAGGGCACAAGCCCTAATCAATTAATCATATATTTATTTAGTATATTTTTTTTCAATCAGAATATCTCAACCATAGTTTACTTAACTTTTCAAATCCACCTTTATTCCCGTGCACCATGAAATTTCTTTGTTCACTCTCAACATTTCAACGTCTTCCATCTTATAAAATAATCACCGACGTACTTATTTCTTGAACTTTTCCTGAAATAATATTCACATCAATGAATCTTCCATTATTCCCATTATAACATTTGTTTACCATATTTTAGTTCAACCGTATAGAGACATCATTATTCCATCTAACTTTCCACTTTAGGATAGTGGAGATCCTCTAATATTATTCGGTTGTACATTAAATTTTCTGAACACAATCCTCAACTTTTTAATCTAGGGTACAACCCTTATCAACTTGATCATATAAATTCTTTTCCATCAAAATTTCCCTCATCGATATCTTATTCAACTTTTCAAACTTGGACTCTTATTCACACATATTATTCCTCCATTTCAAAATCCAACGTTATAACTTCCTTTATCTTATAAATTGTTCACCGACATACTCATTCTCAAACTTTTCTATTACTCTTTATATTCTCTTGAACATTCAAATCCTTATCTCCTTCACTACATCATATTACATAATTAAAATATACATTGTATTCGAATCCACTTCATATTTGGTTATCATAACTTAACAATCTCTTATACTTCCCATACATTTCCATCACATAATTTGTTAGCCATTGCTAACTTTTTCCATTTATAATATAAATTCCTCATCATATCCCCACTCTTGCTTATACCCAATACTATTTACACGTCTACTATTCCTTTTTATATGTCACTTCTTCAATAAATCTTTCGTGCTATCATAAACTTCACTTCATTACTTTAATTCTTTCATTACCTTTTCTCTTATGCTTTTACATTCCTTTCATATCATTTATACTTTTCCTTCTTTATGCCTTTTAAACTTTTCTATCAATCTTTATTTCCGTCAAACATACAAATCATTTATCCTTAATACATTCTCTATCACACTACTTTATTATTCAACTTATTTCTTTCAATCGAAATATAAACCTTTATCAAACTATCCATATATATATTCTTTCCAATCAAAATAATCCATTCGATTTTCCATCACTTATCAAACCTTCATTCTCATTCGTCCATAATACAATTCATTTGGTTCGAATTCAACCATTTCCTTTACCTTTGTCTTATACATAACTAATCCATATCATATTCATGCTCTCATGTTTTTTTATATCACATATAATTATCCTTAACTATCACCCCTTATAACATTTTCATGACTTTGATAGCCAACTTTACTTGCACAAAACCTTATTCTTTATCATTCTTATTCTTATGTTTTCTCCACTTGTTTCAAAAATCACCAGATTTGAATACTCATCTAATCCATTTAAAATACTTTTTCTGCTTCGATTTACATAACTTCTGACAGAGCTTTTAACCCAATTCACAAGGGTTGTCTTTAAACCCGACTTATCATCAATTAACTCTTTGTTTAATCTTTCAAGATCAAACCTACTGCTGGAGTTTGTCGAACTCTCATCTGATTTGATTCTCTAATGGAGAATACAACTAATTCATGTCTGGTTTAAAGTTGAAAACCATAATCTCTACCTTTCTTTGATGGTGCTTAATTCTATGAAGCACTAATTCTCTTAATCATCTAAGATTTTTTTTCCAATCCTTTTATTCTTAGCTCTCTCTAGAGCTTTAACACAATCAACCATTTCTTTAAATGAGAATAATTTCAAAACTAGTAAAACTCTTTTAATTTAAGGCACAAGCCTTAAACAATTAATCACATGTATCCCTCTTAATCAGAATCAACTCAACAATAAATATGTTTAACTTATTAGACTTATACTCATACACAATGTAATTTTCCTGGGTTCAAACTCAGGCATTATAATTTCCCTTTAGGGGGGAATCGGTTCCCTACTATGGGGGTATCGATTCCCTCATGACAGTCTGGAAATTTCTGTTCGTTTGAAGGGGTATCGGTTCCCCCTTGAATGGGTACCGATTCCCCTAGCCCAGAAATCATATTTTTAGCTCGAAAATCACTTCATTTTCAGCTCAACATTTCATACTCTCCCTTTAATATTCCTAACTTTCATACACATACTTAAACTCATTTCTACTCCATAATCACTTCTTTAAACTCAAAATTCTATCATTTACATGGCATTCAAGAATCACACTAAATTTCCAACATGTTATACAAACAATAATCACATCACTTGATCTTTTAACATCCTTATGGTGACATTTTTCTACCATAATCTAGCTTACCCACTTAGTAACGAAACTATTCAATTTAACTTCTTCACTTCGGAGAAATGAACACTTTCTCACATTATCTTCCTATCATTTAATCAAATGTCTATAACAATAGAACATTTCTCGAATTCACCCTTGAACTCAAGTGTTCTCAACTCTTTTCAATACATTCCTTCTATGAAATATATAAGTATAAAATTAAAAACACATCATAATATCATTCAACATCATGAAACATTCTCTAATCTTGTACAGGCACTCCCTGAGGTTTTTCGCTCTTCTCCCTGCCTGGCCAGGGCAGGTGAATGCTATTACCTTCAGTCTATTGCCTTGTGCTTCACTTTAGAAGCTCTCATTATCATACATATAATATAACATAACATTTTAATTATATTAGCAATACAGTACACTCCTTACCCTATCAGATCAGAAAATTTTTCACTTTATGTTGGCATGTATACTTTTTAAAATACTTTTAACTTCGTTTTTAGCCTAGAATCGGCTAAATCGTAGCTCTGATACCATTAAATGTAACACCCCAACCTGTACCCGACCCGAATACGAGTTCGAGATGTCACATTGTCTTTTTAAAACATTTTTCGTTACAAAATATCAAATCATTTGAACTTATATTAAGAAAAATACGATCATATATTGTTCAATTGTGTTTGGTATAAAATTTTGAGGCAAAAACGTATTTATAAATAGTAAAATACGGTATGAACAGTACCGTAAGAACAATACCTGCTACAATACTTTCGGCAAAATACTTATAAATTCGTATAACATCTATATTTACATATAAACATTATAAAACTTAATCATATGATTTTACAAAACCGATTAAAACATATCGGATTTAAACCTTTATTTACATGCCAACCCCTATCATTGTTACAAAATACATATTATACATTTATATTCTGATCTGATCTTTGGAAAGGAGAAACTGACCTGTCTGGCATAACTTTTACCAATCTTCCTCTTCTCGGAACCTACGCGTGAAACAATCACATTCTAAGTCGTTGACTTAGTGAGGCATACAAAACATAAACTATAACCATCTATCATTTCATATAAACAAAAGGTATACATATACCAATATTATCATATCATATAAAAACATATATCATTAACATGCTTTTCAATACTCATATTATTGTTACTAATTCCTTGTGATCATATGAGCATGTGTTGAACATTTCTATACATATCTTAGAACACATAACATCCTATAATCCATGTAATACTGTTTATCACCACAAGCATATGCATATTATGTATTGTATTTGTTATTGTCTCTTTATTAGCCCATGGTACACTGGTGAGAACTGAAGGTATGTGAGTACACTGAGGTTATGCACAAATGCTGTCACCACAGCTCATATAAATTGCACCGAAGTGCCACGTAGAATTTGCCCCGAAGGACATCGTAGAAATGCACCGAAGTGCCACGTAGAATTGCACTGTAGTGCCATATAAGATTGTCCATAAGGACCACATATAAATTCCTTAAGAATCATATACCAAGGATCAAGTAAATGTCTCAAAAGACCTCATACATGCTCCAATAATACATATACGTCCGAAGGACCACGTAGAATTTGTCCCGAAGGACCGCGTAGACCCTTTACTCTTGGCATGCCAACTATACCTATAGCTCTCGTATCATATAACATGGGCATTATTCTTATGCTTCATATATTCATGTACTCATATCATTGCTCTTATGATCACATATCACATGCGCATATAATCACGTAGTTTACTTTCATGTCACTTTTCATATAAATTCATATTCATATGTCACATAGCTCGTATCACTTTGCATGGATTCACATAAACATATATATCATTTGATTCATGTCTTATTCTTATATCATCATATATATTTCATCAATGTTTCATCACCTAACCTCATATCATATAACATGCTTTATTCTCTTATGTTCACATGACATATAATGCATACAAATTATATTTACATATGCCTTTACTCACAAATTCATATATCATACAAATCATGTCATCTCTTGTTCTCATATGCTTCACATGCATCACATATATCATATAGCACATATCAGTTCATATAATCAAGTATATATTTCATGTCATTCACATCCTTATAATCAATACTCCATACACTATAACAACTTAAATTCTTCATGTTTCATTCACTTTTCTATTCTTAACTCAAATATACATACTTAAACTAATTTATATCCATTTATTTCATCTTAAACCTTAAAATTCTATTCTCCATATAGAATCAATAATCATACCAATTTTTCATGTTATCCCAACTTAATTCTAACACTTCTAACTTCTTATTCTCATAGATGACAAGTCAAATTCAACTTAAAAATCAACTTATCAATTCTATTCCAAGATTTCATTCAAGAACTCAAAATCTTTAATCTCTCTTATACCTTTCATCTTATTGTTTTAGAACAAATTAAGCTTTTCTTAAGCTTAATTATCATCTAGTGATCAAAACCAACCTTTAATTCAACAAATAATCAACAAAAATAGAAACTCACCTTTGCCTAGTCTTTCACGGTTGGAGAAGAAATATCTTTCATGACAAATGACCATTTTGCCCTTTAATTCTTTGGATAATTACTAAACTTTCAAGAAATATCCCCAAATAAATCATTGAACTATTCAACTATTTTACTTTAATCACCAAATTCTAAAATTTTACAATTTGGTCACTAACCCGTAATTTGGGATGTTACATTTATGATAGTGTGGGCTTTTAGGGTTTAGTAGCTAGGCCCGGGTTACTTCTGGGCCTTGGGTGTAAAGGGGTTCTGAGCCAGTTCTGTTGGGCTCCGGGTTTGGCATGAATTGTATTTGGAATGTAAAATAATAATAATAATAATAACGTCGGGACGAAAACGAGTGTCAACATAGACACCTATAGTAGTTTGACTTCTAAATCAAGTTTATATTCACTACCTTAGCATTCACGCTAAGAATTTCTCAAATTCACTACATTTGTTAATTTAAGGACAAAGTGTAATCTTACGACAAAACACAATGCTTATACCACCTCAAATGTGTTTGCACAAGAGAAATTATAAATAAAGAAAACAAAGAGAAACTTCACAAGGTAAATATGTTTGCACAATCTAGTTTTTACCCAAATTACACTTGGATACAATAACAATGTAACTCACAAGTGTGTTTACAGTAAAAGAATATGATAAATTAAGCACAAAAGAACTCTTTTATAATGGTAGATTAATTCAATATACTTCTTCTTGTTCTCCAATTGAATCGTAGTCCCTTTTATGTTCTCTAATGTATTTCTAGCCGCTCGAAGCCGTTCGAAGTTAATTAGAGTCATTGGAAACATTTATCTAGAGCATTAAATGTTCACATGCAACTTTAGTGTCGATATCAAGAAATGGGTGTTAAGACAAATCATCCAAACATTTAAAAGTATAGCAATTGGAGCTTTTAGTAATGATATTGTTTAGTGAGTATCGATACTTACATATCAGTATCAAAACATAAACCTTGATATCGATACCAAAATTGTAATATGAAATACTGATATCAATAATGGGCTACTTGTTTCAAGATTAAGGAAAATTGTTTGTCAAAAATAATATTTTTTAACCTTAAAAAATATTCGAAAGGAATAGGATAATTCAAGTACATTTAAAACTATTTTTTACCATTAAAAATTATTTGAAAGCATTTTATAACAAAATTTTCATATCCTGTTAAAATATAAATTTTAACAAATAAATAATTATATAACTTATGTTATATCAAAATTAAATAATGGTTCAACATCTTATTTTACTTTTTTTTTGTTAAATTAAACTAATTGGCAAAAAATAACAGATCGTTAAATTGACATAAATTATTTTTTCTAATGAAAGTGTCGATTATTTTATTTATTTTTTCCTTTTACGTAAAAATAAAAGAATTCAAGAAAACATTTAAAAATACTTAAATTATTAAAATATAAAAATCATATAATATATAACTATTATACAAATTTATTAAATTTATTTGCTTTTTATTGATTTAATTTGAAAGAAAAATGAAAACTGAATAAAATGGAAAAATAAAAAAAATAAAAAAAATATTAAAAAGTTAAAGGCAAAATATTGATAGAGATTACCTGTATAGTTGATTCTCGTATTCTCTGATCTTTTATATTCAAATATTTCCTTTCGCTTTCCTTCTCTTCCTCTCATTTTAGACGTTCTTTTCACGGAAAGAGTCGAACAATATTCAGGTATATATATAATATCCCTTCTATATTTTTAACATAAAAATTAATTTGAGCTCATCAAGCGCTCTCATGACTAAAGAGTATTTTAGAAATTTTATATTCGAATAGTTATGTCTGTAAGACCTGTGTATATTTTCCACGGTTAAAATTTAAGAAAATTTTTAAATAAATACTATCTTGTAATAACCTTAGACTATTGAAAAAATAAATAAATTGAGATCCATTAATAAATCAAATAGTTAATAATATTTAAATTACTCATTTTCTGTGGGTCTAAATTTTAGTATTTACCTTTAAAATTAGTATATCTCTAATTAATTAAAAATATAAAATAAATTAAGGGAAGAAATCTTTATGTAATTATATGTATAATTTTGACAATATCATTTTACATTTTACATATTAGGTTTAAAATAATTATTTCAATAAAAATATATATATATATATATATATATGCGTATAATGAAATTAGAAAAAAAATTGCTCATATACAGAAATAATTACTACTTTAGTCATTATATATAAAATTACATCAGAGGCGAAGCAAAAAAAAAAAAGTTTTAGAATTAAGTTAAAAATATAATTTCATCGTTATTTTATTCTAAAAGTAAATAATTTTGAATATAATTAAAACTAAAATCTATAATTTTTTAAAGATAAATTTATCGTCTCTAACTTCAAAATCAATACTTTGAATAAAACAAATAGAAATGTTAATAATTTAGGAGTCATGATCTCTGGGAACTGGGAATTTTCTATATAATTACTGTATTGAAGTTAGTACAATAAGCAAACGGTGGCCTAAACTTCGTAGCAATTCAGCTAAATTTGTCTCTCTGCCCAATGAAACACTCGCTTTGGACTGCCGACAGAGACAATGGCATCTTTCTAAAGATTCGGATATTGCCTCATTCCTTCATATAACACACTATATAAAATTCATATATGCCGTTTTGGCGAGTTTTTGAAAGCGACTATGATTGTATTAATAATAAGAAAAAAGATTATATAATATTACTTTATTAGGATAAAATACAAATGGTCTCTCAATATATTACTTTATTAAATCTTGATCGTTAAAATTTATAAAATAGTCATTTGACTATAGAATGTTGCTTTGTTAAGTCCCTTCACTAATTAAAGTTATAAAATAGTCACCCGACTATTTATTATGTTCTAAATTCATCATTTTCTGTTAAAAAATTGACAGTAGTTTAAGTTGGACGTTAAACAATGACTAGGATATGATAGTCGTTTGAGATTCTGATATCAAATTTTATCATCGCACTCAATATTAACATTCTCAAAATATCGTCTATTTTTAACGAAAAATGGCGAGTTTGAAATATAATAAATAGTCAGGTAATCATTTTATAACTTTTAATAGTCTAGATACATAATAAAGTAGTACCCTATAATCGAGGGACCATTTGTGCACTTTACCATATTAATTATAAATATTATTATTGTTTTAAATAAAACACATCTCACATAATTTTCTTTTATTAATGTACTATAATATGGCTCATGATTAGTACAACATAAGTTACATGTTCAAATCATAAAGAGAAAATAAACTCAGTGACCAAAAATGCCTTATAATATACGAATTTAACCAACTTTTTTTGGATTTGCCAAAATGACCAACACATTCGCAACTCGATCTCCAATTTCGCAACCCAGTTTCCAATTTCGCAACGCGAATATGTAAATCGCATTGCGATTTTACAAATTCGCGTTGCGATTTTCCAAATTCGCAACGCGAATTTGTAAATTGCAACACATAAGTCAAATTCGTAACGCGATAGTCAAATTCGCAACGCGATAGTCAAATTCGCAACTGAATTTCAAATTCGCAACTGAATTTCAAATTCTCAACATGTTTTAGTTTCGCAACACAAATGTTTTGGGTATATAACAACGCAGCAGCAACAACTCATAACCTAAATCCCTAAATCGCAACTCATTCCATCTCCATCTATCACTCTTTCCGGCGACATCCGTTCCTATATCCAATGAAATCCTTCCCCATCTCTAATTTTTTTACATAATTTTATTTCTATATAATTTTTCAATGATTTCTCTCCCAAATTATCAACTATCAACTTAATAAAGGTATGCTTTTCTTTAAGTTAGTGATGATATCTAGTTTATAGCTCGTTTGTTTAGTAAATTAATTTACAATTTGTAGAATGAAATCATCTAATGTTGATCATGTTTGGATAGATTTGTGTTTTGGAGGGTCATGGGAGAATGTTCATGGTGTTTTACAATATGTGCTTTTACCCATGAATCTTCAACTAAAACTGTCATTAAAAAAGTTAACTTATGAAACTCTAATGTTACGTGTTGCAAAGAAATTGAATTTAGAGCCTCTAAGTGGATTTAGGCTATCTTATCAGAGAAAAAGTAAAGTTTATTTGTTAACCGACAATGAAGATGAACGATTCATTGCTTACATTAGTGTTTCGCAAGAAGATGATGTTACATTGTATGTTCTTGAACCTAGAAGTAGTGAAGTTGGGTCAGTAGCGGGTAGTAATCAACTAAGTTCTTCAACCCAATATTTAATGGTTCCACCACAATTTCATCACCAAGCAAATTTTGTTTCACCACATTTCCAATACCAAACACAATATCAAACACAATCTCAAAACCCACAACCTTTTTCTAATCCAAATCCCAATCAACTTTCAGCAACAAATTCTGGTTTTCGTATTAACCAGTTAGACGATTATGAGCCAACAGAAAAAATTGTGAGTACTAGTCAGTATTCGAAATTTGATCTTGGTCAATACTTGGACTTTGATCTTGGGGAATACTCGGATTTTGATGATGTGATGAAAGAAGAAACAGACCCTGCATGTAATGATTTTGATATTGGTCAATACCCGAATTTTGATGATGAAATAGCCGCTGCCGAGGAAGATGTTGTTGATGATAATGAGGAGGAAGTTACGATTGTGAATGAACATGTTGAACATCCATTCTGTAATTCATATAACCCTGAAGAAGAAGAAGAAGAAGAAGAAGTCCCCGAAGAAAAGAAAAAGAAGAAAATGCTACGGGAGTATAACTGGAATATGCCAGAATTACTTCAGATACCGGAAGAAGAGTTGGTAAAGATAGAAGTTGATTTTTACACAAAATTTATTCATATCAAGAAAGATGATTGTTTTGATACAAATGTAGACTTGAAGATAGCTTTTTATACGAAATGTGTGGAAGATGGCTATCAACTAAAAGTTAACAAATCAAGCAAAGATCGTTTCGAAACAAGGTGTATGATTGACAAAAACTGTACGTGGCCTATGATTGCAAAGAGGATAAAAGATTGTGAAATGTTCAAGTTAGGACTTTTATTGATAAACATACATGTTCAAGAACCCAAGTTTTTCCTCACCATAGACAGGCAAACAAAAAGGTGTTGGGTGGTTTTATGGCTGAGTTAATGTTTTTGAATGGAAGGGTATATCGGGGACATGAAATTATGACTGACATGAATGCTCGGTTCAAGATTAGTATCTCATATTCTCTGTAACATCCCAAAATACGGGTTAGTGACTAAATCATAAAACTTCAGAGTTTAGTGATTTAAGTATGATATTTGTATAGTCCAATGATTTGTTCGGAAATGTTTCCTGAAAGTTATTAGTAATTATCAAATGAATTAAAGGGCAAAATGGTCATTTAGCATGAAAGATATTTTTCCCCAATATGAATGAATCACGTGGGGGTGGGGGAAAGAGTTATCTGAAAACTCTTTCTTCTTCCTTCTTCTCCCCACCGTGGAAGCTAGGCAAAAGTAAGGGTTTTCTGATTTGTTGATTATTTGTTAAATTAAAGGTTAGGTTTTGATCATTAGATGATAACTAAGCTTAAGGAAAGCTTAAGTTGTCTTTAATCAAAAGATGAAGAAGTTATAAGAGATTTAAGAAAATGAGTTTTTATGAATCATGGAAAAGTTGATAAGTTGAAAGAAGTTAAATTTGACTTGTCATCATGCTAATTAAGGAATATGAAGTGTTAGAATTGTATTTAGAACATATTGAAATTTGAGTATGATTCTTGAATTACATATGAAGGATAGGATTTTGAAGTTATAGATGATTTTCATGGATATAAGTTGGTTTAAGTAATGGTAGTTGAGTTTAATGACATGATAGGGGTTTAAAATAGAAGAATTAAGTGAAGAATTGATGATTTTTGGGGTTAAAATACAATTTGGGGAGGGAACCGATACCCTATGAAGGGAATCGAATCCCCCTCTTGGACGAAAATTCCAGTATGTGTAGGGGGAACAGATTCCCCCTGGGGGGTATCGATTCCCCGGGAACAGATTCCCCCTAGGGGGTATCGATTCCCCCTAAATGAAAAAATGGAATTTGATTCATTAAACCGGTTTAAGTTATTAACATAAAGTTTAAAGTTTAGGCTTCTGATAATTGTTTTGAAATGTTATATTTATGTAGATATTGAGCCTAAACAAGTTCTGGAATAATCAAAGGATTAGAATTGATTCAAATCAAACAAGGCTAAGGTGAGTGCAATTTTAATTGTACTTATATTATTGAGCGAATATTGGCTTGCGATGAGCCAGTGACGGAGTTACTATAGTAAGAAGTGACTCCTAAAATGTTATTTGATTTGTGATGCACGCAAAACATTATATATGGATGTTTTATACATCATTGGGGAGTATTTTTTATAAGTATATTTACATGTTTGAATGCATAATTCCATAAGCACAAGCATGTGATTGATATGGATATTATGTGTGCTTGAGTACATGAAAGTGGGCATATGTGTCTTATATTATTTTATGTGACATGATTGATGTGAACATATGAGAATAAAATATGAGATACATGAAATTAATATATGTGAATACATTCATATGTGAGCAAGATATAACATATGTGTTTACATGAACACATGAGAAATGATATAAGCTATATGATATGATCTACATGATTACATGCACATATAATACATGTGATATGATATGAAATGACATATGAATATGTAATACGTGATACATGTGATATGATATGAAATACATGGTTACACATACATGTGGTATGTGATAGAAGAGAAAGAACAAGTGATGAGAAATGTTCATAATAAATGCCCATAGTATGATACGAGAGTTATAGGTATAGTTGGCATGCCAAGAGTCGAGGGTTACATATGTCCTATAAGATATATGATAGGTCCTACGGGACACAGATTACATCCTTCGGGATGATAGGTCCTTCGGGACACATATGACATCCTTCGGGATGATAGGTCATTCGGGATATTTATACGAGCTGTGGTGACAGCATATGTGTGCACAACCTCAGTGTACTCGCATACCTCTATTCTCAATAATATATATGGGCAATACAATTGAAAGATAAATTAAAGTGAAAGTGGCACAAGAAGGTAAGTACAAGAAGGTAAGTTTTACATGTACATGATATGCTTATATATATGTTATCGTGTAATAGATACATGCATGTTGAAATGTCATGATCAAATGATAAGAATGCATATTCATGAATTGGTTGTTAAATGTTTATTTATTGCCTCACTAAGTCTATGACTTAGCATGTAAGTGATTTACACGTAGGTACCAAGAAACGAAAAGAGCAAGAATAGAAGTGGCAAGGAAAGTATTATTACTAGAAGATCAGATGAGAAGTAATCGACAAAGTACGTATTTTGGTGTGTATAGCGTGTTGGCATGTAATAAGTCGTTAATTACGAGCACTCTGATGGAGTTTGTATTTTGTGGTCATTTTTATGTAAATTAACGTATTTTGCTTTAAACAAAATTTTAAATTTCTTTGTTTTTCAAAAGACTCAAAGTTTGAAAAGTCAATGTGACACCTCAGACTTGTATTCGATTCGGGTACGGGTTGGGGTGTTATATTCTCAAGCTTGGAGAACCAAATGTTATGCCTTAGAATTGTTGAGGGGTTCACCAGAAGCATCGTTTGCCCAATTGCCGAATTATTGTCACAATTTAAAGCTGAAAAATCCTGGGTCGGTAACTCATATTAAAACAGATAGAGATGGACACTTTGAGTTGTTGTTTATCGCCATTGGTGCTGCGGTTAATAAATAATTATAATTTTGTTGACTCATTTTTGTTAGTTGCATGCATTTCACATTTAAATGATTATATTTCTTGTGTATATGATTTTGTAGATTCGTTCGTTTATTACTTGCATGCACCCAGTTATTATAGTTAACGGAGCACATTTGAAAGGTCGATACCTTGGAGTAAACTTATTAGCAGTAGCCATGGATGCTAACAATGGGATACTGCCAATAGCTTACGGGGTTGGAAAATCTGAAACCTCTGATTCATGGACATGGTTTATGGGGCATCTTAGGGATTGCATAGGTCCTATTAGCAATCTGACAATCATATCCGATAGGACAAACTCAATTGAAAACGCTGTTAGAAGGTGTTTCCCAGATGCTTTTCATGGACTTTGTGATGTTCATTTATACAAAAATCTAAAATCAAGGTCTGCTGGTATAAAAAATCACAAATGGACATACTGGAAGGCTGTAAAAGCTTATCGGGAAGTGGATTTTAATAAGCATATAAATTGTTTAAGACGTGTTTTGCCTCAATGTGCTCAAACACTAGAAGATGTCGGGTTTAAAAGATGGTCAAGAGTACATCAACTTGGAGCAAGATATGGTTTCATGACGTCTACTAGTGTAGAATCAATCAACGCTCTAAGTCGTCATTCCCGGAAATTACCCATTACTATGTTAATGGAGTTTTTTCGAGCCTCTATTCAACAGTGATACTACAAGAAAAGAAACCATGCAAGTATTATTTCTTTAAATTCGTAACTTATCATATATTTTACTAATTATTATTTATTTAAATTTACAGGAACATTGGAACGTCGTGTTATACCATGGACTGAAAAAAAGATAATGAAACGTGTTGTGAAGTCAACGTCATGGAGAGTTTAACCATGTTCAAACACTTTGTTTAAAGTATTGGATAATAACTTAAATGGGCTTGTCGATCTAAATGCAAAGACGTGTAGTTATAAGAAATGGCAAACATCTGGTTATCTGTGTGGTCATGTTATAAAAGTTGCTCTTCATCTAAACCAAGATGATTCAAGCGCATACGCTATGGATTGCTACACTACAGAAGTATATCGACAGACTTATGCCGATATTGTCTACCCATGTCCATATCCTTCTGAGTGGGACATACCAGATGACTTACAAACAGTTTTGCCACCAGTCATGGACAACAGGCTACCTGGTCGACCAAAAAATCACGATCGTATACCGTCTAAGGGTGAAGATAAGAGGATATCGACATGTAGTCGGTGCAAGGAAATGATCATACAAGGTTGACCTGTGGATCACCAGTGCCATCAATCATCTTCCTCTACCAAAAAATGGATCCTCATAAAAATCCAAAGCTCATGTGGTGCCAAGAAAAAGGAAATCAAAATCGCAATCAAAATCAAAATCCCAATCACAACTGGCTTCACCTTTTCGGACTTATTAACTTAGGTGATTTTTAAATGCAAACGTTGTATTATGTGTATTTTATGTGTGAATGCATACATTTTCAGTTAGACATTCATTAGTAACTTGAGTTTGAACATTGCTGATGTTCAGTTGTTATCATGTTAGGATTTTCTCTTGTGTTTGATTGCTTGGATAGTTGTTCTTGCTTCTTCAAGTGTCCTTAACTTGTATTTATAGCTTGGAATGTGTTTGATGTTGTATATAACTTGATGTTGTATGTTGCGATCAACGCGAAAGTCAAATTCGCAAACCGAAAATCGCGTTTCGAATTTGGCTTTCGCGTTGCGAATTTGACTATCGCAACGCTTATTTCGCATTGCGAATTTGTACCTTCAACAGGTCTTTTTTGCCTTCAAACATAATGCAGATTGAATTTTTTAGAAACAACAAATCAACTTTTACAAATCAATTAAACAAGCAAAAAAATAATTCTTATTTAAACAAATCAACTTTACAAATCAATTAATCAAAAAAAATCTTATTTCCTCATCAATTAAACAAATCAACTTTAAATGTAAAATTCAATTAAACAAAGCAAAAAAAGTGTACCCGAGACTGTTGTTTATGCACAAATACATAAATTTCACGCAGCTCACTTCAGGATTAACCTGCAGAAACCAACATTTGCTCAAACAACACTTTCTACACATCTAAAACCAACAAACAGCAAATTACTGAATTCTAGGTACTTAACCAAATATTTCAAAAAAATTAAAGAGTATATATGTTAACACTTGCTCAACTTACCAATTGTTTATGCACACTTTCAGCACGCGGATGCAGGTAGGCAGCATCTCGTATATATCGATCTGGCCATATAATGCCGAAACCACAATCCTACTGCACCTCTATCTCTATCTGTGGGAGGTAGATATTGTTTACTTCCTGTCGTCAAACGTTTCAAGAACAAGCATACGAGAGGGCCACAATCCCCTCTGGCTCCCTGCGTTTGTTGTGGCGTAGTCTCGTCTCTGATCATTGTAATACATAATAGACAGATCAATAATCATAAGTAATACATATAATTTAATTTGATAAATAATTATATAACAAAATTGAATGATTACGCGCTGAGACGGAGGTACATGGGTGCTTGAGGCCACTACCTTTTTTATCATTAATTTTTTTTTTTATCTATTTAGGCCTTTACATTTTTAATTTATTTTGATTTCCCCTGAAAAATTAAAGAATAATGGGACAATTGCTTATTTAGGCATTTAAATTTTAATTTATTTTTTTAATTTCCCCATTTTCTATTATTATTTCTACTTTACCTTCTTAAACTAAAATCCTAAATCTATCCCTGATAACGCGATATATAGTTGTTATGGGATTAAGTAAACATGATTGGATGGGCATGGTTTTTGTTCATTCAAAACAACTGTAATTAGCTAACAACTGTTATTTTCATTAATTAATACTATATAGGGAAAGAAACAGGGTTCCAATAATTCCCTATTAAGAATCTGGCCCTTCAACTTAGTTAATTTGGCTGCCAACGCCAACAGTTTCCACCGTTTTTTTATTATTATTATTTTCCTTATGAATGAAGCTAATTCTTAGTGGGCCACCATAAATGACAATCGTACAGTTTCCATTCGATTCATTTATAAAAGTTAGATTTAAATAAATTGACCTTTGTATTAATCTCTTACCCTTTCGAGGAAACTGATCATTTTTTTTCAAAAAAAATCCAAACCTGTGAGTTCTGACTACCTGGTTGCTTCATGTGGCTAGCAACATCAACGGTCCGGGATTGCTCATACCGACTGAATGACTAATACGTGGACATCATATTAATACTGTAACAACCCGGAATAAAATTTAAAAAAAATTATTAATTAAGTAATTTGGTAAAATTTGAGGATTTAATCGAAAGTTTTCAAAATTTTAGACCATTTTAGAAGTTAAAGAAAATTTAGGGATTAAGCCCTGAATTTAACCAAAGAGTGTCAGCAGGTTATGTGGTTTTATACATGCATTGCGTTTCTGATTTTAAAATCAGAAACTTTTGTAAACAAAATTCCTCCTCCTGCACCCTTCTTGCAAGTCTAATCCCGGCGTCGTTCGACATCCGATCGTCAAATTGAAACCACCATCGTGTTCATATTCGACTCGTGAACAAAGCCCAATAAACCAATTTTAGTGAAACGCCGTGAATTTCGAGTCAAAGTATCGACGTTTTTTTAGCACCACCGCCGGGAAAATCTTAAATTCATCTTCGATCGTTGATCGGTTTTCGACACCTCCTGCACCATCGTGTTCCTTGTGTCGTTTCGAGTGTGCCGGTGTCAACCTTGTTCGCCGTCTACGGCGGCGCGTGAGGAGGTGGAGCAGTCAAAGATTCGGCCGAGTTGAAATCGAGCTCTCCGCCGTTCAAAAATTTGAACCGATCTTTGTAAGTATCTCGAAATCGCTTAAAATAATTTTTAGAAATTTTTCTGGAATTTTTAGACCCCCGGAGGAGGCCTCACGCGCCGCCGCAGAGAGAATGGAGGGCTGGAAACCGGTTTCGACCGGTTCGAACTGGTTTGATCGGGTCTGAACCGGTTTGACCGGTCTGACCCGACCCGACTGACCTGACCCGACCCGACCGACCCAAACCGACTAACCCGACCCGACCGTTGACTGATGACCATTGACCGTGACCGTTGATCGTGACCGTTGACCGTTGACTTCCTTTGACCACAACTTAAAATGGCTTTGACCGACCCTTAAACGATCGTAAAACTTTTCTGAGTATACCTATTCTGATAGTTTTCAACGTCCCGAATCCGTTTCCGAAGTCTGTTTCATCAAATTCGAACCCGAAGGCCTCCAAATTGACGGTCAAAGTGGTTGACTTTGACTTTGACCAAGAATCTGAATTTTTGAAAATTCATACTTTATGTTTTTCGACGTCCTGATTCTGATTCGGCAATCCGTTTGGCCAAATTCAGACTCGAAATACCCCAAAATAATAGTCAAACCCGAAAAATGCTTATATACTTAAGATTTTTAGCTTTGAATAATTAAGTAAGCTTTGGGGTTGATTAATTATTATTGTTTGAAGGTACAAGAGACTCTCCGGATCGTTCGACAGCTCGACCCAGCTCTTCTAGATCAGTTAAACCACGTATACCAGTATTCACCCGTTCGAAAACTGTAACAGAGCGTGGTGAAACCAGCAATCAGTAGATCTACTATCTGAACCCATTATCGAGGTATGTTCCTGTTTACTACATAATGGTTTTATATGTTTTGAAATATGGTACATTGAAATCTATGGTTTATTATTGTTGGTACACCGATTTATTGTTGATGATTTATGGACTTTGATGACTAGTATATGGATATTGATTTTGGGATGATTGAACTACAAATTGTATAGCTCTGATCAAGCTAATAAATGGGCCTAATGTGACTCTTGAGGGCCCCAAGATGTTTCATTAGGTCGGCTTTCCTTTGCTGTGTGCTTAGGGTAAGCTATATGGACTTATTGACTTGGGCTTAAGGAATTTTCAAAAGTTAAACTCTTTTACGAATTTGTGAGATTTATTGGACTATAATTTGTTTAATGTACCTATTGTGATTTTATGGTAATGTTGGGACACACTGAGCCTAACTCACCTTTCGAAAATATTTTTCCCCTTTCAGATACTGTTGGTTAGATACCTCAGTTCGAGCACTTGGAGGATCAACATATCTCTTGAAGTATATCTGATTGCAATATTTTAAACTTGCAAGTTGACTTTATTCTGGTGACATGGATCTATTTTAAAGTATTGGATTTTATAATTATGATACTTTTTCTAAAACTATTCAGTTTATCGTGGTTTTGATTTTTAAGATATGTTTTAAATTAATTTATTACTGATTGGTTTTATATTTAAGATTTGAGTTTTAATATTATAATTTATTATAATTTCATGTCATGAATAATGTGGTTTTACATTGATTGGATAACGGTTTCAGAAAATGTCTTTAAGAATCATGTATGTGATCCACTAGACATAGTCGAAACGCATAGGCCGGGTCTAAGGGGTTACATTTATTGGTATCAGAGCTTTTGGTTTTTAACCCTCGGACCGTGTATGAGTCCATATTAAAAATATGGTTTTGAAATTTTACAAAACAAGTCATGTCATGAATAATGTGGTTTTACATTGATTGGATAACGGTTTCAGAAAATGTCTTTAAGAATATGTATGTGATCCACTAGACATAGTCGAAACGCATAGGCCGGGTCTAAGGGGTTACATTTATTGGTATCAGAGCTTTTGGTTTTTAACCCTCGGACCGTGTATGAGTCCATATTGAAAATACGGTTTTGAAATATTTTACAAAACAAGTTACAAAGGCCATGTCACAAAAAATTATTAAGATTTTAAATTGTGTTCGAGACTCAAGGCTTATCTAACCCTAAGTTTATCTTCTGTAGTACAGATCCGATGATGAGATACAGGTAGATCCCCCACCGATAGGTGATCCTACTCCTACGACCCCAACGAATCTGCCCTCCATGCCGCTGGTATTGGCATGACTACACCGATCATAGGAGCGACCAATATTGAGTCAGAGTCTAATGGAGTTGCTTTGGATGAGAATTTTGGTAGACAATTTCTGCAGTTATACAGGAGCAGTCAGAGCTACTAGTGTTGTATCAGAGGTTCCTATTTCGCAGACTTTGATTGCCAATGGAGTTAGAACTTTTGGGGGACCATTGGGGAGCTCTACTGAAGCTGAGGATTGGCTCCAGGATACAGAGAGACACATAGATCAGTTGGGTTTAGACTCAACTAAGAGATATCAGGTGCTGTGGCGATGTTAGATGGCAATGCCTACACTTGGTGGAGTCAGTGACCAGTAGTGTTCCTACCCGATCGTTTGACCTGGAATTTCTTTAAGGATCGCTTTCGGAGTCGTTTCTGGAGAGCGCTACTTAGCTCAGAGACGTCAGCAGTTCAAGACCTGGTTCAGGGAGACATGACTGTTTCTGAGTATGAGATCGAGTTCTTGAAGTTGCTGAAGTATGGATTCAGTATGGTACCTACTGAGAGAGATCGATGTCGTAAATTTTCCTTGGACTCAGATACGAGCTGCGTAGGCAAGTTGGTAACCCATCAGGATGAGATATTTGATGCTGGTGGGCAGAGCAAAAGATGCTGAAGAGGTGGAGGTTTTAGCTTCTGGTAGAGAGCGTGTTGAAGGAACGATCTAAGACATTTTCAGGCCGATGGAGTCATCACAGCCAGTCCGGAAAGGACTCATACTTCAGTCCCTCAGAGAAGCAATACAGTTTCAGGCCTGCAGCATCCTCACCGCTAGTTGGCAGTCGAGGCGGTTCCTCGTCGAATTATCATGGGTTCCTCTGTGAGTTTTGTGGTAAACAACACACAGGAGAGTGTCGTAAGAAGATGGGTATTTGCTATCAGTGTGGATCTAGTGGTCATTTTTGGGGATTGTCCTCAGCTAGCTTCGTTTGAGCAGACTGCTACCAGACTCCTGTGCGTTCTCAGACTACAGTACAGACTCCATTAGAGATCGTAGCCAAGTAAAGGCTCGTGGTTTAGCGTCCAGGACTGACAGTAGAGCCGACCTCAGCAAAATAGAGGGCCAACAGTTTCTGAGGCTAGACAACCACTTTGGTTTATGCCACTAGACGTCGGATGACAGAGAGAGCCTGAGGTTATTGCAGGTACATTTACTATTTATTATATTCCATACTTTGCATTACTGGACAATGGCTCCACTCACTCCTATGTATCGAGCTCGGTATCTAGAAACCTTCAGATTCCGATCGAGAACACTGAAAATACTGTTAAGTTACGAGTCCAGTAGGACAAGCGGTATTAGTGAATAAAGTATTTCGGCGTTGTCCTCTCGAGGTTCAGGGAGAAATTTTTCTCGCTGATCTTATGGAACTTCCTTTAGAGGAGTTCGATCTAATTCTTGGGATGGATTGGTTGAATAAACACAAGGAAAATCTGGATTGCGAATACAAGCGATACTCTAAAGACTTCAGATGGTCGGACCGTTGTGTTAATTGGTGAACGGCGTGGCTATCTCTCCAATATAGTTTCAGCGATGAAAATTGATCGTATGATACGGAAGGGGTATGAGACTTTCATTGCTTGTATTTTGAACACTAAAGGTTCATTGTCCACGATCGAAGAGATCCGTACAGTTAGCGAGTTTCCTGATGTCTTTCCAGGAGTTGCCTGGTTTACCTCCTGATAGAGAGGTAGAGTTCGAGATAGAGACTTATCCGGGATCTGCACCTATTTCTATGGCACCTTATCGCATGGCTCCAAAAGAACTTAAGGAGTTGAAGGTCCAATTGCAAGAATTATTCAATCGAGGATTTATTCGGCATAGTACTTCACCATGGGGAGCTCTAGTTCTGTTCGTGAAAAAGAAGGATGGGTCGCTAAGATTATGTATTGACTATCGGAAGTTGAATCAGATGACGGTCAAGATAAATATCCACTACCCAGGATTGATGCTTATTTGATCAGTTGCGAGGAGCTAATGTATCTCTAAGATTGATCTTCGTTCGGGTTATTATCAATTGAAACTTAAAGGATCTGATGTTGTCAAGACGGCCATTCACACTAGATATGGTCACTATGAATTCGTAGTGATGCCTTTTGGTTTGATGAATGCTCATGCAGCTTTCATGGATTTGATGAATCGGGTGTTCCGACCATATTTGGATCAATTTGTGGTGGTCTTTATTGATGATATTCTGATCTATTCTCGTACTGAGGCAGAGCATGACGAGCATTTGAAAATCGTTCTGCGGACTTTGAAAGAGCATCGTCTATATGCCAAACTAAGCAAGTATGAATTTTGGCTTCAAGAAGTGTCATTTCTGGGGCATATTATTTTTGCACGAGGTATTCAGGTCGATCCAAGCAAGATCGAGGCGATTATGAATTGGAAACGACCCCAAGAATATCTCTGAAATCGCAGTTCTTGGGCTTGGCTGGTTATTATCGACGTTTTGTTGAGGGCTTCTCGATCATTGCTTCTCCTTTGACAAAGTTGTTAAGGAAGAATGTGCTGTTTGACTGGGGTGAGGCACAACAGGAGAGCTTTGAGAAATTAAAGGCAGTATTGACTCAAGCACTAGTGTTGATTCAACCAGAGTCTGGGAAGGATTTTACAGTGTATAGTGATGCGTCACACTCATGACTCGGCTGTGTTCTAATGCAGGAAGGTAAGGTGGTGGCTTATGCATCCCGTCAGCTGTGACCGCATGAGTGTAATTATACTACTCATGATTTGGAGTTAGCAGCAGTGATTTTTGCCTTGAAGATTTGGAGACACTATCTTTATGGAGAGAAGTGTTACATTTTCACGGATCATAAGAGTTTAAAGTATCTTGTGACCCAGAAGGAGCTTAATTTGAGACAGCGACACTGGCTAGAGCTTCTAAAGGATTATGATTGCGTGATTGATTATCACCCTGGTAAAGCTAATATTGTAGCGGATGCTTTGAGTCGAAAGACAGTAACAGAGTTGAGATCTTTAATGGCCAGGATGAATTTATATGACGATGGCACTCTGTTAGTAGAATTACAAGTTAAGCCGACCTTGGTTGATGAGATCAAAGCTAAGCAGCCCCTTGATAGCTCCTTGCTTTCCATCTTTGAGCAAGTAGAGCAAGGGACAAGCTCAGATTACGCCCTTGATCATGATGAAGTTTTATGCTTCAAAGGTCGGTATTGTGTGCCGGATGATGCTGAGTTGAGGCAGACTATCCTCACGGAGGCTCATAGTAGTCCATATGCTATGCACCCCAGTGGAGATAAGATGTATCAGAATTTGAGAGAGAGGTATCATTGGGTCGGCATGAAGAAGGACATCTCAAATTTTGTGGCGAGGTGTTTGACTTGTCAGCAAGTTAAGGCGGAACATCAACATCCATCAGGTTTGTTACAACCTATCAAGATTCCTGAATGGAAATGGGAGTATTACTATGGATTTTGTTACTGGTTTACCTATGACTCCTTCGAAAAAGGACTCAATTTGGGTGATTGTTGACAGACTTACAAAGTCAGCACTTCTTCATGTACGGGTAAATTATACATTGGACAAGTTGGCGAGGTTGTATATTTCAAAGATTGTTAGATTGCATGGTGTTCTGTTATCTATCATTTCAGATCGAGATCCGAGATTTACTTCGAGATTTTGGAAGGCGCTACATACGGCTTTGGGTACGAGATTGGATTATAGTACCTCCTTCCACCCACAAACTGATGGTCAATCTGAAGAGTAACTCAGATGCTGGAGGATATGTTACGGGGTTGTGTAATTGATTTTCATGGTAGCTGGGAGAACTTTTTGCCTTTGGCTGAATTCGCTTATAATAACAGTTACCAGACCAGCATTCGTATGGCACCCTATGAAGCACTCTATGGGCGTAGGTGTCGCACCCCGATTTATTGGACTGAGTTACGTGATAGGATGACTTTGGGACCTGAGTTAGTGCGGGAGACAGAGGACACAGTCAGATTGATCTGTGACCGTCTGAAAGAGGCATTTGATAGGCAGAAATCTTATGCATATCAAAGGAGGAAGGATATACAGTTTGACGTTCAAGATCAGGTTTTTCTCAAGGTATCTCCAAGGAAGAAAGTATTGAGATTCGGGCGTAAGGGTAAATTGAGTCCAAGATTTATTGGACCATTTAGTATCTTGAAGAGGGTAGGACCTGTTGCATATCAGCTTGAGTTGCCTTCCCAGCTCAATCGTATTCATGATGTCTTTCATGTATCAATGTTGAGGCGATACCGACCAGATCCAGATCACATCATTCAGGTTGAGGATGTAGAGCTAAGACCTGATTTGTCATATGAGGAGGAGCCTATTCAGATCTTAGAAAGAGATGAGCGAGTTCTTCGGAATAGGCGTATTCCAATGGTAAAAGTTCAATGGAGTAACCGAGGCCCCTCTGAAGCTACTTGGGAGACATTGGAGTCAATGGAGGCTCAGTTTCCTCAACTATTCTCATAAGGTAAATTTTGAGGACGAAATTGCTTGTAGAGGGGGAGAATTGTAACAACCCGGAATAAAATTTGAAAAAAAATTATTAATTAAGTAATTTGGCAAAATTTGAGGATTTAATCGGAAGTTTTCAAAATTTTAGGCCATTTTAGAAGTTAAAGGAAATTCAGGGACTAAGCCCTGAATTTAGCCAAAGAGTGTCGACAGGTTATGTGGTTTTATACATGCATTGCGTTTCTGATTTTAAAATCAAAACTTTTGTAAACAAAATTCCTCCTCTCGCACCCTTCTTGCAAGTCTAATCCCGACGCCGTTCGACATCCGATCGTCAAATTGAAACCACCATCGTGTTCATCTTCGACTCATGAACAAAGCCCACTAAACCAATTTTAGTGAAACGCTGCCAAACGCCGTGAATTTCGAGTCAAAGTATCGACGTTTTTTTAGCACCACCGCCAGGAAAATCTTAAATTCATCTCCGATCGTTGATCGGTTTTTGACACCTCCTGCACCATCGTGTTCCTTGTGTCGTTTCGAGTCCGCCGGTGTCAACCTTGTTCACCGTCGACGGTGGCGCGTGAGGAGGTGGAGCAGTAAAAGATTCGGCCGAGTTGAAATTGAGCTCTCCGCCGTTCATAAATTTGAACCGATCTTTGTAAGTATCTCCAAATCGCTTAAAATAATTTTTAGAAATTTTTCCGGAATTTTTAGACCTCCGGAAGAGGCCTCACGCGCCGCCGTAGGGAGAATGGAGGGCTGGAAACCGGTTTGACCGGTTTCGACCGGTTCTGACCGGTTTCGACCGGTTCTGACCGGTTTCGACCGGTTCGAACCGGATTGACCGGTCTGAACCGGTTTGATTGGTCTGACCCGACCCGATTGACCCGACCGTTGACCGTGACCGTTGACCATTGACTTCCTTTGACCAAAACTTAAAATTGCTTTGACCGACCCTTAAACGACCATAAATCTTTTCCGAGTATACCAATTCTGATAGTTTTCGACATCCCGAATCAGTTTCCGAAGTCCGTTTCGTCAAATTCGAACCCGAAGGCCTCCAAATTGATGGTCAAAGTGGTTGACTTTGACTTTGACCAAGAATCTGAATTTTTGAAAATTCATACTCTATGTTTTTTGACGTCCTGATTCTGATTCCACAATCCGTTTGGCCAAATTCAGACTCAAAATACCCCAAAATGATAGTCAAACCCGAAAAATGCTTATATACTTAAGAATTTTAGCTTTGAACAATTAAGTAAGCTTTGGGGTTGATTAATTATTATTGTTTGAAGGTACAAGAGACTCTCCGGATCGTTTGACAGCTCGACCCAACTCTTCTAGATCAGTTAAACCACGTATACCAGTATTCACCCATTCGAAAACTGTAACAGAGCGTGGTGAAACCAGCAATCAGTAGATCTACTATCTGAACCCATTATCGAGGTGTGTTCTTGTTTACTACATAATGGTTTTATATGTTTTGAAATATGGTACATTGAAATCTATGGTTTATTATTGTTGGTACACCGATTTATTGTTGATGATTTATGGACTTTGATGACTAGTATATGGATATTGATTTTGGGATGATTGAACTACAATTGTATAGCTCTGATCAAGCTAATAAACGGGTCTAATGTGACTCTTGAGGGCCCCAAGATGTTTCATTAGGTCGGCTTTCATTTGTTGTGTGCTTAGGGTAAGCTATATGGACTTATTGACTTGGGCTTAAGGATACAAGCTTCATAGCCTATCCTTAAGTAGGCTTTCTTTTTGCTATGTGCATAAAGTAAGCTATATGTAAAATAATTTTGGGAACTACTGATGGTGTACCAGAAAAGGGTTTAAACTATGATTTTCAAAAGTTAAACTCTTTTACGAATTTGTGAGATTTACTGGACTATAATATGTTTAATGTACCTATTATGATTTTATGGTAATGTTGGGACACACTGAGCCTAGCTCACATTTCGAAAATATTTTTCCATTTTCAGATACTGTTGGTTAGATACCTCGATTCGAGCACTTAGAGGATCAACATATCTCTTGAAGTATATCTGATTGTAATATTTTAAACTTGCAAGTTGACTTTATTCTGGTGACATGTATCTATTTTAAAGTATTGGATTTTATAATTATGATACTTTTTCTAAAACTATTCAGTTTATCGTGGTTTTGATTTTTAAGATATGTTTTAAATTAATTTATTACTAATTGGTTTTATATTTAAGAGTTGAGTTTTAATATTATAATTTATTATAATTTCATGTCATGAATAATGTGGTTTACATTGATTGGATAACGGTTTCAGAAAATATCTTTAAGAATCATGTATGTGATCCACTAGACTTAGTCGAAACGCATAGGCCGGGTCTAGGGGTTACAAATACAAGTTTGAAGGTCGTAATTTTTAGTTGACGCTTCTAACCTCGTAATTGCAAACAAAGAATGGGCATTACAGGAATATCGGTTAGAAAGAAGAAAAAGGAGTGTTTGATGAGTGCACGTGTGACGGTTCTCCACGCGCCACCCTTCACCTCCACTTCCCATGTCACATTCTCATGTTACATTTTCATAGGCATATAAACAAACCGAACGCACACGAACGGAGGTATGTTCATATTCATTCATTTAATAAATAAACGAACATAAACGAACAATTTTTTTTTGTTCATGTTCGTTCATTAAAGAATATAGTTTGTTCATGTTCGTTCATGTTCGTTCATTAAATGATAAACGAACATAAACGAACGTAAACGAATACAAACGAATGAACATAAACGAACATAATAAAAAAACATAAACGATACAAACACAAAAAACAAACACAAAAAAAAACTTATTCAAATACAACAAATGAATGTAAAAAAAGTAAACAACAAGAATAACAACTTAAAATTCATTAATATAACCAGCAACTTTAGAGTTAATTTGTTCGAATACGACAAAAACATACATAAATCATAAATAACCTATATGAACATAATAAAGTCTTAAAGTTAATTTGTTCAACAAAACAATCTTCTTGAAATCCAAACAACTTCAATAATCTTCGTAACATATTCAGCTTGCCCTCTGTTAGAACATAAATGAACGAACATAAACGAACATATAATCGAACGTTCACGAACGTAAATGAACGAACGAGCCCTTTTGTCCGTGTTCGTTCATTTAATTAAACGAACGTAAAATCTTGTTCATGTTCGTTCATTTAATAAATAAACGAACTTCCCGCCGCACGGTTCATGAACGGTTCGGCGAACGTTTAGTTCATTTACAGGCCTATTTCATTTATATTTCACTAAAATCTCACGTTCTCATGTTTTAAATAGTTTGGGACATGGAATAACCCATAATTTCATTTAAGAAAGAGTAAAATTTTAAAATTTTAAGAAAAAAGAAATAAATTTATAAAATTTTAGGAGATAAAAGTAAAATTTTAATAAAAAATACATAAAAATTTAAAATATATAATATTTTTAAATTTTTATGGATGTGACTGCCTCTTCTTGATCCATCCTTGACTTGCAGTGATTATGTTATGAATTTAGGTGAAGAGACAAAGATAGATGAGATAAAGAGAGAAAAATATATTTCATAAAAGGAAAACTTCATTCAACAAATTCATGAAAATTTCTTTTCATAGTATATGGTATTATTACAATGCATTAGATTCTCCACAGTTCGTTGTCATTCTAACAACCTCAACGGTTTGTACATGTGTCTTTCTTCTGGTTGGGTTTCATTTAGCATGCCCATTCTCCTTAGATCCATGTATAGCTTTTTTCTTTGAATCTCTTATGTACTTTTACTTCTTACGTGTTCTCCTTTTAATTGTATCAATTTCAGAATTCCTTAAATTGACATTTGAAATTCCTAACTATTCTTCTACAATTCCCCATCTAATTTCTTCGCGACCTTTCTCTTCTCCCCAATTGTGACATTACCTGCCCCACGAAATGATCCTCGTCTATTGATGATTCTTTTTCCAAAAATTTATTGGGGAAAAATCTTTAACTGGCCATCAGTTTCCACTATATGAGGAGTAGTAGAAGGCACGATTGAGTCTCCAATTCGTTTCTTCAACATGCTCACATGGAAGACTAGATGAATGCGAGAACTAACTGGTAAGTCTAAATAATAGGCTACCTAACCAATTCTTTCCAAAAAATTATACGACAATAAAATTTGGTTCCTAACTTACAATTTTTTCTGAGTGCAAGGGATGTTTGGTGATATGGCTGCAGCTTGAGTTAAACTTCATCTCCCGAATCAAACTCTCTCTCAGCCATGTTTTTATTTGCCCTCTATTTAATTCAATTTTGTAACTATTGTAGCTGATCTTTAATAATTTGTCATAACTGTTCACGTTCTTCAAGAATTTCATTGACACTACGCACACTTGTTTCTGTCTACCAAGCCATCAATGGGGTTTGTAGCTATAAAGGGTTTGGAAATGTGTTAATTACAGTGTTATGTGGTAAGGCGTGTTGTACCACCACTTTGCATTAGATAACCATCAATCTCATAGTGTAGGTTTAAATAAACAAAACCCCCTTAGATATTGTTCTAGGTATTGGTTAACCCTTTTTGTTTGGCCATTTGTTTATAGGTGATATGATGTACTATATAAAGATTGAATCTCTAGCTGCTTCATGAGTTCCATCCAAAAATTGCTAGTAAATGTTTTATCTCTATCAGAAATAAGTGAGCATACTTGGTGAACTTATCTCCCATCACCGAAATGCAATCCTTCTTCATAGATGTAGGAAGTCCATCAATAAAATGCATTGTAATAACTTCTCAAGCTTATGTTTGAATTAGAAGAGACTGTAAGAGACATGATTTTGCCACATGTTCAATTTTAGTGTGTTGACATACATCACACTTCTGAACATTGACAATAATCAACTTTTTTAGTCCTGGCTAATAAAAATAACTATGAATCCTCTGATAAGTTGCTTGAATGCCCGAGTGTCTACCCTGAGAAGAATCATGTAAGGTCTGTAAGATTTGAATTCTTAAACTGCTAGTTTTACCAATATAAACCCTATTCTTTTACCTTAAGATCTGATTAGCAAACTTTTATTTATCATGTGAAAATGGATGCACTGTCATCCTGATAATCCAATCTGCTACAAAATCATATTCTTTATAATAGTCTTCCACCACCTGCACCCAACTAGGAATAAAGATTTTTATTCCTATCTGTAAAAATTCCCTTTGGCTTTCAAACTATCTAGAAAGAGAATCTGCAACAATATTACTCTTCATTTTTTGTACTGGATATTATAATCCAAGTCTAAAAATTTAGTCAACCATCTCTTTTGAATTTTAATGCTTAGTTTTTCTCCAAAATATATTTGGGAGGTTCATGATCTTTCTTGATCACAAATGGACCTCATTTCAAGTAATATCTTCACTTGGACACAACCATCAATATTGTCAAATAACCCCTTTCATAAATAGACAAATCAACATGCCTAGAACTTAGGGCCTTATTGAGATAAGAAATAGGTTTTTCTTCCTAGGATAGAACAAACCATATCCCTATAGATCCAATATCTATCTTTTAAGTAGAAACACTTAACGAAATTAGGAAGAGCTAAAACTAAGGTAGAACACATAACCTCTTTATGTTCGTTAAAAGTTGTTATTATTGCTGGTGTCTGAGTAAAATTCTCCTTTTTTAGCATTTGAGTCAAGGGTTTGCTGATTGAACCATAATTCTTGATAAACCTCCTATAGTATACAGTCAACCAAAAATCCTATAAGAGATTTGAGACTCTTATGTAATGGCCATTGTTTCATTGCTACAATATTTGTTTGGTAAGTTAAAGCCCCTTGTATGATATAATATGTCTTAGGTACTCTACTTGGGATAAACAAAAGAAATACTTAGATTTTTCTGTAAACAATTTGTTATCCTGAAGTGTCTGCAAGATTATTTGCAAGTACTACACATTGTCTGTCATAGTATTGCTACACATTAAAATATCATTAAAAAAACTACAAAAAATTTCATGATATAGGGATAAGGGATTAAAATGTAGCAGGATCATTGGTAGGGCCAAAGGGCATTACCTTACATTCAAAGTGGTCATAGTGAGTCATGAATGTAGTTTTTTAGATGTCTTCGGCCTTAATTCTTATTTGCAAATAACCAACAATTAGTTCCTCTATCTCAGTTGTAATACCCCAAATATCATATCAATGACTATAGTGAAAGGATTTAAATTTAGGTGGTTTAATTTGAGTAAATTGAAAAGTAATAAGGAATGATTTAGGAAATTGTATTTAAGACTAATTATTAAGAATTGAAGAATGGAGGGGCAATTTAGTCTTTAGAATGAATGAATTTAATATTCATTTTTTTGGGGATATTTATTAAGGTTGAAAAGGGGAAAATGGTAAAAGCTGAAACTTGGTTCTCTTCTCCTTTTTCTTCCCGTCATCCCCGTGCTCCCCATAACAAAGGTAAGGTTTCTCCAAGTTGGTTTTTCCTTTTGTTTATGGGTTGGTTTTGAAGCCTTAAGTGATATAGAAGTTTAAGGAAAGCTTAAGAGTGAATAAAACTAAGAGATTAGTGATTTAATTAAGATTTAATAAAATGAGTTTTTAAATGATTTGATGAAATAGGGCCAGTTATTGGAGTTTAAAGGCATATTTAACTTTCCAAAGAAGTAAATAAGAGATTTGGAGTCTTAGAAGTGATTAAAAACATGTTTGAAAAATTGGTGTGATTCTTAGTTTTGAGTGTTCTTTGGAGATTTTAGATGTTATAAGAAGATATATGGAGGTAAGTTAGTTGGGTTAAGTGATGATGAGTTTAATGGTATGGCTGGAGATAAAAGTAAGAGATTTAAGTAAATTTGGGTAAAACTCGAAGTGAAATATGTAAAATCTGGGTAAGGTATCGGTACTGAAAGAACAATACCGATACTACAGTGTTAAATTTGAGGAAAGATGGTGAATAATATTGATACTTATGCAAGTAGTATCGACATTGATGTGGAGGTATCGATACAAAGAGAATGGTATGGATATTGTAATTAAAAAATGGATTCCAGAATGCAAAAATGGTATCGATACTGAAGTGGGTATCGGTACCATAATATAGAAGTATCGGTACCATAGGAAGGGTATCGATACTATTCAACCTGGAATTTTAAGTTAGGAGGAATTTTAATAGAATTTGAAAATAATAGTACTTTTAAGTATTATTATTTTGTATAAATGTTAGAGAATATACTAACATTTGTAATTATGAATGCTTGTGTAGATCGTAACCAAACTCCTGAGTCAAGCAAGAAAAAAGGCAAAGATAAAGTAGCTGATTAGTCGATCTACAATTAAGGCATAATAGTGAGGCATACTAGGTGAGTGCATTTTATGTACTTATATGAGATGAGGATGGCTTGCGATGAGTCAACCTCGAATGTTTTGATAAAAGTATGTCTTACAGTATTTCGATATATTTTCATAATGTTTATGGAAATGATATTACAAAATAATTTTAGAGTATGAACTGCTCTAAAATGAATAGATGAACTTTTATGTTGTTTTAATAGTTATCGAAGTTTCAGAAATAAATGTTTAATCTACGAATTTGACTTAAAAGCCCATTGTATGTACATTGAGAGTCATAGGTGCATTTCAACACAAAATGCATACGATGGTTATTGATCGATTTTGTGTAATGCATAATTTTGCATTTTCGTATCAGTACTATGTGTACTTTCAGCACTAGATGTGCAACAATGGTATTCATAATGAGATTGTGAATTTCCATTTCGGCACTTAAGTGCAATGCATGTACCTTGTTCTTTTTTGACATAAATTGGGCAAATAAATGATAAATTGGAAAACTACTGATTGATAGGGATGCTGGGCATACTAAATATAGTTTCGCTGGTTATGTGAATGAACCTTGGTTTGCCAAGCCAATTTAAGTATTGATATGATTTATGCGATTTAAGTTCGTATTTTAATATTTCATGATATACTTATATTTAGGTTACACCTCATTTGTATTATTATGCCTCACTAAGTAAATATGTAGCGTGTGTTTGTTTCACGCGTAGGTAATAGCAATACTAGTGGAGTAAGGAGTGCATTGGACATCATCAGTCAAAGGTTGCCTCATCAGTAACTGTATGACAAGTATGTCTACTTTTGATAATTAGATGGCATGTAATAAACTTATGAAAATGCTTTGAAATGTATTTGACTTATGATTACTGTAATATGTTATAACTTTAAGATTATTTTAACTACTGAAAGTTAACGAATGTTTTATTATTATTATTATATTAAAATGTTTTATTTTTAGAAACAAAATTAAAATGGGTTTACGAATAAGGAAAATGTTTTAAAAGTCAAGTGACACTTGTGACTTGTGTACAGAAACATATACGAGAAATGAGTGTTACATTTATTGGTACCATAGCTACAGGTTTAGCCGATTCTCGGTCGAAATCAAATGGTTTAGAATAAGGAAAATGTTTTTAAAAGTCAAGTGACACTTGTGACTTGTGTACAGAAACATATACGAGAAATGAGTGTTACATTTATTGGTACCATAGCTACAGGTTTAGCCGATTCTCGGTCGAAATCGGGTGTATTTTTTTTAAAAAGGGTTTATATACCACTAAGATTGTCAAGGTTACTGATATGGTATAGTTATAGTATGATTGATGGAACTCTTTACTAACTTAAGTGTTATCATTATGTAAGTTCTATTAGATGTCGGAATCTACGAACTCGCGGAGAACGACTGATCAAGAAGATAGAGAAGGTCTGTTAGCGAGAACTATGAACCTAATAGTGAACATATGGTACTGTCTGAAAACGCTAGTGCACCGTTACATTAGGGTATGCCAGTGCCAGAGTTTGGAGCTTTTATGCAGGCTCTCGATGCAATCTTGACTTAATTTCAACCTCCTCTGCCTCCCCCTACTCCTCCAGCACCGCAGATGTTGATCCCAAAAGAGCTGAAAAGTTTGGGAGCTCGTGATTTCCAGGGAGAAGATGATGAAGGTCCTATAGATGCTAATTTATGGTTAAACGACATTAAGTTGATGCTGGAAAGTCTTCACTGCTCATATTTAGAAAGCTGGGTAGAGTTGTATCTTTACTTCGAGCATTAGCTCGAGTGTGGTGGATCAATACTACGATGTATGTACCACCTGAGCAAGTGACCTAACAGTTCTTTCAGGATGAATTTAAGGACAAGTACATCAGTGAGCAGTTTAGGTGGGTGATGCTACTGAAGTTTCTTACTCTGAAAAAAGGTGATCGAGCAGTACATGAGTACAAGTCTGAGTATAACAAGCTGAGTCGTTTTGCTGTTGAGGTAGTTCCCAGACAAAGCTCGATGTGATTTGTTCATCGAGAGTTTGAAGCCTAAGTTGAAAGAGGTGATGTTGGCTTTAAACTTGCCTATCTTGCAAAAACTTATAAAATGAGCTAAGGTCATTGAAAGAGCTCAAAAGGAGACTCTAGCAGCGGAGCAAAGTATGCAGATGGAAAATAGAGCTGGAACATCTTTAACTTCCCATCATGCTAAGAGAAGCAAGGGTTCGAGTTTGATACAATAATAGAGATGGTTTTACTACAGCTTTAGAGAAAAATAAGCAATCACCATGTCAGACATGCGGTAAATTTCATCATGGATTATGTAGATTGCTCGGTGGAGCTTGTTCCTAGTGTGTTGAAACTGGTCACTATGCTCGAAATTATCCTAAGAAATCTGGGGATAATTCAGTACAAACTAAGAGATTAGTAGCAGTATCAAATAGAAGCAGAGGAAAAGGTAGATCTAGAGGATAATCTAAGACAACTCCGCACCAGAGACTCGTGGAGTAGCTAGAATTTATAATATTAAGACTAATGAAGATTAGGATGACCCAAAGATTTTAACAAATACTTTCTATCTTTTCGATGAGCCTGTATTTGTTTTGGTTTACCCTGGGTTTACACACTCTTATATTAGTACAAAGTTGGTTAGAGCTAGAAGAATTCCTTTAGAACCAATCTTTAGTGAGATGATAGCGGTAAACCCTATGGGTCATAGTGCTAGGGTAGCTCGGGTATGTACAAAATGCTCGATAAAGATTCAAGGGGTTTTTCCCAGTAAATTTGATGGAATTGCCTTTCAATGAATTAGAAATTATTTTGGGCATGAATTGGTTGACTCCACATCATGGATAGGTTGATTGTCACAAGAAGCGATTATTTTTGAAGGATGTGGAAGGCTAATAAATCGTAGTAATCGGTGAAAAAAACGAAATCACCATCCAATATGATATCAGCAATGACTGGAGAAAATGATGTCAAAAGGATGTATAGCTTTTCTGGCCAACGTGATAGACACTCAAATATCAAAATAGAGACTAGATGATATTCCAACAGTTAAGGAGTTTCCGGATATTTTTTTGGAAGAATTACCGGGCTTACCTCCAGACCGTGAGGTGAATTCAAGATTGACATTTACCTGGGTATTGAACCTGTTTCTATGGCTCCATATTGAATGGCTCCAACAGAGTTAAGAGAATTAAAGGCCCAATTGCAGGAGTTGCTCGAGAAGGGATTTATCAGAACTAGTATTTCTCCTTGGGGCGCACCTGTTCTTTTTGTGAGAAAGAAGGACGGGTATATGCGATTATGCATGAATTATCGCCAGTTAAATAAAGTAACAATAAAGAATAAGTATCCTCTTCTAAGGATGATGATTTATTCGATCAACTGAAAGGTGTAGCAGTGTTCTCTAAGATAGACCTGTAGTGAGGATACCACCAACTAAAGATTAAAGAGTAGGATATTTCAAAAATAGCTTTTAGGACTCGGTATGGACATTACAAATTTGTAGTGATGCCATTCGAATTGACTAATGCTCCTGCAACATTTATGGACTTGATGAATCGAGTATTCCAACCTTACCTGGATCAATTTTTGGTGGTATTTATAGATGATATTTTGGTGTATTCAAAGTCAATAGAGGAGCATAATGCTCATCTTCGTGCTGTTCTTCAGACTCTTCGAGAGAAGAAGTTGTATGCCAAATTATCCAAGTGTGAATTCTGGTTAGATGAGGTTGCTTTTCTTGTCCATATAGTCTCCGCATAAGGCATAAAAGTATATCCGAAAAATATTCAAGCTATAGTGGATTGGCAACCCCCAAAGAATGTTTCTGAAGTTCAAAGTTTCTTGGGGCTTTCAGGTTATTATAAACGGTTCATGAAGAAGTTTTCAATGTTAGCTTTGACACTAACTAAGTTGTTATGGAAAGATGTGTCTTTTGTTTGGTCGGAGAAATGCCAAGAAAGTTTTGAAATGCTAAAGAGGATTGCAACAGAGGCACCAGTGCTTGTACAACCTGAGTCGGTAAAGACTATGTAGTTTTTAGTGATGCATCTGATAACGGATTGGGATGTGTGCTTATGTAACAAGGGAAAGTTGTGACCTATGCCTTCGAGACAGCTGAAGACTCATGAAAGAATTACCCGATGCATGACTTAGAATTAGTAGCGGTTGTGTTTGTTTTGAAGATTTGGCGTCATTATCTGTACGGTGAGGGGTGCCATATTTATACAGATCAAAAGAGTCTAAAGTGTTTTTTGACTAAAAAAGAACTGAACTTGAGGCAGAGAAGATGGATCGAGCTTTTAAAAGATTATGATGTGATCATCAATTATCATCCAGGAAGGCTAATGTGGTAGATTATGCACTTAGCCTAAAGACTTTTACAGCTTTACGGGCCTTGGATAAACGTATGTCTTTAAAGGAAGATGGCGCCTTGATTGCTGAGATTAAGTTAAAGTCGATGTTGTTGGATTAGATAAAAGAGTTACAATAAAAATATGGAAATTTTAGCAGGAATTGTACAAATAGAAAAAGGTGAGGCCAAAGACTTCGAAATCATAACTTATGGAAGTTTATATTATCGTGGAAGACTTTGCATTCCAGATAATGAAGAACTGAAGAAAGATATTCTTTCCAAGGTACATTATAGTCTTTTGACGATGCATCCAGTTGGGAACAAGATGTATCAGGATATAAGAGTCGTTATTGGTGGCCTGGAATGAAAAGAGTTGTATTTGCAAAATGCCTGACATGTCAACAAGTGAAAGCTGAACATCAAATGCCTTCCGGATTATTACAACCGATATCCATTCCTGAGTAGAAGTGGGAACGAGTTACAATGGATTTTGTTTCAGGGCTACCTTTGACACCCAGTAAAAATAACTCAACATGGGTAATCGTGGACATGTTAACCAAGATAATTCATTTTATTCTAGTTCGGTAGATTACATGATGGATAAATATACAAAATTGTATATAAAAGAGATAGTTCGACTGCATGGAGTACCTGTTTCGATAGTATCCGATCGATATCCAAGGTTTACTTTAAGATTTTGGAAGTTTTTACACGAGGCATTGGGTTCTCGATTGAATTTTAGCACAACTTTTCATCTGCAGACAGATGGGCAGTCAGAACGAACTATTCAGATATTGGAGGATCTGCTAAGAGCATGCGTGATTGAATTCAAAGAATAATGGGAAATATATTTTCCTTTAATGGAATTTTTTAATAACAGTTATCAATCGACTATTAAGATGGCTCTGTATGTAGCCTTGTATGGGAAGAATTGCCAAACACCATTAAATTAGTTTGAGCTAAAAGATCGAGATCTAGTTGGCTCTGATTTATTGAAAGAAATGGAATATAAAGTGAAAGTTATCCAAGATAATCTTAAGATAGTCTCTGATCGATAAAAGTCTTACGCTGATCTAAAGAGAAAATAGATTGAACATCAAGTGGGAGATAAGGTATTCTTGAAAGTATCACATTGGAAGAAAGTATTGTGGTTTAAGCGCAAAGGAAAGCTAAGTTCGAGATTTGTTGGACCTTATGAGATTTTAAAAAGGGTCAGTTTTCACATATTGATGCTTAGGAAGTACCGATCAGATCCATCGCATATCATCACACCAGAGAAAGTAAAGATCCGACCATATTTAACTTACGAGGAAGAACCAGTGCGGATCTTGGCTTGAGAAAACAAAGAATTGCGTAACAAGAAGATTTTCTAGTTAAATTATTTTGGCAAAATCATAAAATCGAGGAAGCTACTTGGGAAAGAGAAGAGGACATGAAGAGGCAGTATCCACACCTCTTCGCATCAGGTACATCTTAAAATTCGAGGACAAATTTTCTTAAGGGGGAGAATTGTAATACCCCAAATATCGAGTCAGTGACTATAGTGAAAGGATTTAAATTTTGGTTGTTTAATTTGAGTAAATTGAAAAGTATAAGGAATAATTTAGGAAATTGTATTTAAGACTAATTATTAAGAATGGAAGAATGGAGGGAGAATTTAAACTTTTAAAAATAATGAATTTAATATTCATTCTTTTTGGGGATATTTATTAAGTTTGGAAAGAGGAAAATGGTAAAAGCTGAAACTTGGTTCTCTTCTCCTTCTTCTTCTCGTCGTCCCCGTGCTCCCCAAAGCAAAGGTAAGGTTTCTCCAAGTTGGTTTTTCCTTATTTTTGAATCCTTAAGTGATAGAAGTTTAAGGAAAGTTTAATAGTGAATAAAACTAAGAGATTAGTGATTTAATTGAGATTTAATAAAATGAGGTTTAAATTATTTGATGAAATAGGGCCAATTATTGGAGTTTAAAGGCATATTTGACATGCAAAAGAAGTAAATAAGAGATTTGGAGCCTTAGAAGTGATTAAAACATGTTTGAAAAATTGGTGTGTTTCTTAGTTTTGAGTGTTCTTTGGAGATTTTAGATGTTATAAGAAGATTTATGGAGGTAAGTTAGTTGGGTTAAGTGATGATGAATTTAATGGTATGGTTGGAGATAAAAGTAAGAGATTTAAGCAAAATTTGGGTAAAAATTGAAGTGAAATATGTAAAATTTAGGTAAAGGTATCGGTACTAGAAGAACAATACCGATACTATAGGGTTAAATTTGAGGAAAGATGACGAACACAATGAACAATATCGATACTTATGCAAGTAGTATCGATACTGATGTGGAGGTATTGATACCAAGAGGACAGTATCGATACTGTAATTGAAAAATGGATTCCATAATGCAAAAATGGTATTGATACTGAAGTGGGTATCGGTACCATAGTATAGAAGTATCGATAGCATAGGAAGGGTACCAAAACTATTCAATATGGAATTTTAAGTTAGGAGGAATTTAATAGAATTCGAAAATAATAGTTTTTTAAGTATTATTATTTTGTATAAATGTTAGACAATATACTAACATTTGTAATGTATGTGTAATTATGGATGCTTGTGTAGATCGTAACCAAACTCCTGAGTTAAGCAAGCAAAAAGGAAAGGATAAAGTAGCTGATTAATTGGTATACAATTAAGGCATAATAGTGAGGCATACCAGTGAGTGAATTTTATGTACTTATATGAGATGAGGATGACTTGCGATGAGTCAACCTCGAATATTTTGATAAAAGTATATTTTATAGTATTTCGATATATTTTCATAATGTTTATGGAAATGATATTACGAATAATTTTAGAGTATGAACTGCTCTAAAATGAATAGATGATCTTTTATGTTGTTTTAATGGTTATCGATGTTTTAGATATAAATGTCTAATCTGCGAATTTGACTTGAAAGACCATTGTATGTGCATTGAGTGTCATATGTGCATTTCGACACAAATTGTATATGATGGTTATCGATCGATTTTGTGTAATGCATAATGTTGCATTTTGTATCAGTACTATGTGTACTTTCGGTACTAGATGTGCAACCATGGTATTCATATTGTGTTTGTAAATTACCATTTCGACATACAATTGTGTATAAAAGTTATCGATCGATTTTGTGTAATGCATAATGTTACATTTTCGTATCAGTACTATATGTACTTTCGACAATATGTGTGCATCCATGGAATTCATAATGAGTTTGTGAATTTCCATTTCTTATTTGACATACATTGGGAAAATAAAGGATAAATTGGATAATTTTAAAACTTTTATTAAAAACAACTGACTAATTTACATAAAAGATATTCATATGATTTTATAAAACTAATTAGAGCATATCAAATTCAAATCTTTATTTACATGCCAACTACCATCAGTATTATAAAATACATATTATTCAATGATTTTCTGATCTGATCTTTGGAAAGGAGGAACTGACCTGTCTTGCTTAACTTTTATCATTCTTACTCTTCTTGGTACCTACGTGTGAAACAATCACACGCTAAGTCATTGACTTAGTGAGACATATAAAACATATTATAGAAATCATAGTACATTTCATATATCAGAAAGTATACATACACGTACACCATCATTAACAACATTAATAACATTATCATGATCTCTATCACTATCATGTATTAACATTCTTGTTATTAGCATACAAAATCATACACTCTTTCATTTATCATATAATCTTGTACTTATCATTTATGTATATCATATAACACTTATATCATTTATCCATAACCTCATATATATTGTATTTATGTTATCTATTTAATTAGCCCATTGTACACTTGCGAGAACTAAAGATATGTGAGTGCATTAAGGTTGTGCACAAATGTTGTCACCACAGCTCTTAAAATTACCACTAGGGGAAGTAAATATTTGTCCCGAAGGACCACTGGATACGTCCCGAAGGACCACTGGATACGTCCCGAAGGACCACTGGATACCCTCGACTCTTGGCATGCCAAATATACCCCTAGCTCTTATATTACATAACATGGGCATTATCATTTTTTTCATTTCACATATTCATATAGGCACGTAGTTCACTTACACGTAGAACATTTTCATATGATTCATGTTTACATGTCACATGGACTACATCTTGTTCTTATGTCTTCTCATAGACATAGATTCATATGTTAACATCACTTGTATCATATAACCATGTAATATCATAACCCCTTCTCATATGGTTTGTATATCATTCTTGTCATATAACTCATATCACACATAAGTTCATATTATGTAGCATATATCACACGTGTATGTAAACACATAGATCGTATCATTTTTCATGCCTTCATGTAAACACGTATATCATATCTTATTCACATATGTTCATATATACATCACATAGCACATAGGATAATATATAAACTTATATAGGTATCCATATACATACTTTCATATAATTCGAATATCAATGCCCTATAACTTCTCATAGTTTTACATAATCACTTATTTCACATTAATTATATTCTAATTTCATAAATTTACTTAATTCAATTTCACATAGCTTGTTACCTATATAAATATATTCTCATAACTTATCATCACATAGTTCCCATAACATTTTCCTATAACTTCATAAATCTTTACCATATGACTCATATATTATATGTTCAATTCAGCTCATAACTCTTCTCCATATAACTTATCTTACATGTTCGTATAATCACTTCTGTCAATGTCTCCTAATTTATATACTATTCTCATATTGTCCTATAAATCAATGTTATTTAACTTATCTCACTTTTCATCTAATTTAATAAGTTGGTTATACCAATTCCTATATATATATATATATATATATATATCTAACTCATGTAATTTATATCCTTTATCTTGTTATCACATAAATCCTTGCTATTTTACATAGTTCATGATCCTATAGTCACTTATAATAGCATGTGTCTATCTTATCTCATATCATATAATTCTTTAACTTATGTCTTATATCACATGTTTATATTATATAACTTATTCAATCACATCCACTACTTAAATCAGTTTACATAGCTCATCACACTAACATGTATTCACTCAATTCCTGTAACATATGCAATACATATAACATTTGTACCCATTTTCATGTACTCATGCAAACATAAGAATACCAATTCAAATAACATTTTAGGAGTCCCTTCTTACCATAGTAACTCCATCACTGGCTCATCGCAAGCCAATGTTTATTTGATACATAAGTACAATTTAAATTGCACTCACCTTAGCCTTGCTTTGATTTGATTTGATCGTTCTAGGATTTGCTTACGTTCGATGTCTACCTAATCATACATTGATACATATTAGTATTCTAATTGGTATATTCTTATCTCCCATTTCTTAAACTAAAAGAAAGACCAATTTCATTTATTGTTTAAAGTAGGTATCGATACATCCCTAACTGAGGTATAAATACCCTATCTATGGTATAGATACCCTGATAACATTATGTAAATTTTTATCTTCAGGGGGGTATCGATATCCCCTATAGGATATCGATACCATACTGACATTCTGTAATTTTTCGTTAAAAGGGAGTATCGATACCCCTTCATAGGGTACCGATACCATCTGTCCAGAGAAATTACCTTTTGAGCACAAAAATCACCTCATTTATGCTCAAACACTTTCTATTTCATCCTCGTACATATACTTAATTCAAATATACATACTTAAACTAATTTATATTCATTTATTCATCTTAAACCTCAAAATTCTATTCTCCATATAGAAATCAATAATCATACCAAATTTTCCATGTTATCCAAACTTAATTTTAACACTTCTAACTTCTTATTATCATAGATGACAAGTCAAATTCAAATTAAAATTCAACTTATCAACTCTATTTCAAGATTTCTTTCAATAACTCAAAGTCTTTAATCTCTTCTATACCTTTCATCTTGTTGTTTTAGAACAACTTAAGCTTTTCTTAAGCTTAATTATCATCTAATGATCAAAACTAACTCATAAAATCAACAAATAATTGATTAACCAGAAAACTCACCTTTGCCTTGGAGCCTTCACGGGAGAAGAAGAAAATGAAGAAGAGAAAGAAGAAGATAACTCTTCCCCCTTCCCCCCCCCCACGTGATTAATTCATATAATAGGGGAAAATATCTTTATTGTCAAATGACCATTTTACCCTTTAATTCTCTTAATAATTACTAAAACTTCCAGGAAATACCTTCAATTAAATCATTTAACCTTTCAACTTTTACACTTTAATCACCAAATTCTGAAAGTTTACAATTTAATCACTAACCCGTAGTTTGGGATGTTATATAGGTGCATAGTCAAAGGGCTATAATGTGACTCACCAAGAATATCCTTCCTCAAATCATCATTGTTGGGAATACATATTCTTCCCTTATAGTATAAACATCCATCCCCTCTTATTTCGAAGTCTTTACTCTCATTCTTTTCGACCTGTTCCATCATCGCCAAGCATCTATCATCTTTGATTTTATAACTCTTTAATCTGATCCAAAAACATCGGCTTTAAATTAAGCTCAGCAATTAAAGCACCATCTTCCTTTAATGACATATGCACATCTAAGGCCCGTAAGAAACAAAAATCTTTCGACTTAATACATTTGCTACCACATTCACATTTACCGTATGATAATCGATAATTAGATCGTAATCTTTTAGAAGCTCAATCCATCTTCTCTACCTCAAGTTCAATTCTTTCTGCGTCAATAAATACTTTAGACTCTTTTGATCTGTATAAATATGGCACCGCTCACCATACAGATAATTACTCCATATTTTCAGTGCAAACACAACTGCTTCCAATTCTAAATTGTGCGTCGGATAATTTTTCTCATGACTCTTCAATTGTCTTGAAGTATAAGCTACAACCTTTCCCTCTTACGTCAGAACACATCCAATTCATTATGGGATGTATCACTAAACACCACATATTCTTTACCTTACTCCGGTTGTACAAGTACAGGGGCCTCTGTTACTATTCTTTTCAGCCTGTCAAAGCTTTCTTGACACTTCTCCATCCAGACAAAAGGCATATCCTTCGTAATAATTTAGTTAACGAAAAAACTAACATAGAGAAGTTCTTCACAAACCGTCAATAATAACCAGCAATTCCCAAGAAGCTTTGAATCTCAAAAATATTCTTTAGAGGCTTCCAATCCACTATAGGTTGAATCTTTCTTGAATCTACTTTTATGCCTTCTGTAGAGACTATGTGACCCAGGAAAGCAACTTTGGCTAACTAGAATTCGCACTTTGACAATTTAGCATACAACTTTTTCTTGCGAAGTGTCTGAAGAACTACTCGAAGATGAGCATCATGCTCTTCTCTTAACTTGAATATACTAAGATATCATCTATAAAGATCACCAAAAATTTGTCCAAATATGGTTGGAATACTCGATTCATCAAATCCATGAATGTCGCTGGTGCATTAGTCAAACCAAATGGCATCACTACAAATTTATAATGCCCGTACCGAGTTTGAAAAGATGTGTTTGTGATATCATCCTCTTTAATTTTCAATTGATGGTACCCTGACCTTAGATCTATCTTAGAAAACACCACTACTCCTTTCAATTGATCGAACAAATCATCAATCCTCGGAATAGGTTATTTTTTCTTTATTGTGACTTTATTTAATTGATTGTAATCGATACACAAACGCATAGACCCGTCCTTCTTTTTCACAAACAGCACTGATGCTCCCCAAGGAGAAATATTGGGTCTTACAAACCCCTTATTGAGTATTTCTTGCTGTTGGACTTTCAATTCTCTCAATTCAGTTGGAGCATTACATATGGAGCCATCGAGATAGGTTTTGTACCCGAGTAAACCTTAATCCTGAACTCTACTTCACGATTCAGAGGCAATCCTAGTAACTCATCCAGAAAAACGTCAAAATATTCTCTAACTATGGGAATATCATTTACTTTAGCTTATGGAACTCGAATATATATCACATTGGCAAGAAAAGATACACATCCCTTCGACATCATTTTCTTGGAAATCATGGTTGATATCACATTTGATGGTAATTTCATCCTGTTGCCGATCACTATGATTTCTGAACCTTCGGTATCCTTTAAAAATAAGCATTTCTTTCTACAATCAACCTATCCATAATATGAAGACAACCAATTCATGCCCAGAATAATTTCAAATTCATCAAAGGTCAACTCCATCAAGTTTTCCAAAAATATAATCTCTTGAATCTTTATAGGACATTTCCTACATATTCTAGTGACACTTGCACTGTGACCCATGGGGTTGACCGCTACCATCTAACTCACAATTGGTTCTAAATGAATTCCCCTAATTTTATCCAATTTGGTACTAATATAGAAGTGTGTAGAACCATGATCAACTAAAACCAATACATGCTCATTAAAAAGATGAAAAATACATGTTATAATTTTAGGGTCATCCCGATCCTCATTAGTCTTAATATTGTAAATTTTAGCGACTCCCCGAGTCTCCTGTCTCTGTATGAATCCATTTTTCCCCTGGATCTACCCTTCCTCTGCTTCTATTTGAGGCTGCTACTGATCTTTTAGATTACGCCTAGTTGTCTTTAGACTTCTTAGGACAATTCCTAGTGAGGTGACCAGTCTTGCCATATTGGAAATAAGATCCACTGAGTAGTCTGTATACTCCACTGGGAAACCTACCACATGTCTGACATGGAATTCTCTATCATGTTACTCTACCCGTAGAAAAGACTGAGATTGTTTATTTTTTTATTAAGCTGCTGAAAATTGTCTCTATCTGAAAATCTGGAACTCGAGACCTTGCATCTTTTAACATAATGGGGAGTGGAAGGCATTCTCACTCTTTTCCCCGTCTGAACACTCTTCTCTGTAGCTTACTTCTCTTCCTGAGCTCTTTCAATAGTTTTAGCTCTGTTTATGACTTCTTGTAGACTCTGCAAGTTCAAGGCCAACATTATTTCTTTCAACTTTGACCTTAAACCCTCTATTAACCAATCACATCTTGCCTTTTTATTTGAAACGACTTTAGTGGAAAACGGCTCAACTTTGTACTCTGCCTCGAATTAATGTATAGCTTGATCGTTTTACTTCAGATTAAGGAACTTTAGCAATATTTCCCTTTTAAATTGTTCTCCCACATACTTGTTCTTGAATTCCCCCAGGAAGAATTGCCAAACCACTTGCTCCGGTGGTGCATACATCGTAGTATTTGACCACCATACTCGAGTTAATCCTCTAAGTAAAGATACAACTCCTCCCAACTTTTATGGGTCTGTGCATTGAAGACTTTCAAGCATTAGTATAACATTATTCAACCAGAAGTTAGCCTCCTTGGGACCCTCCTTTTCTTCTCCACAAAACTCTGGAGCTTCTAAGCTCTTTAGCTCTTTTGGGATTCATATTCTCGGTGCCAGAGGAGCAGGGGGAGGTTGAAACCGAGTCAATATGGCTTCAAGGGCTTGCATGAAAGTTTCAAACTCAGACACTGGAATCCCTTGAGGTGCAGGCGCACTGGCATTTTCAGAGGGGATAGGCTATTCACTATTTTCCTTATAGCTTTCACTATCAGTTCCTTGTTGCATTTCTTATCCCCCAGCTCTTCATGAATTCTAAGATTCGGACATCTATAATAATATACATAATAATAACATTTCAATTAGTAAGGAATATCATCAACTTCACTAAACCCATACCAGTAACATTGACAATCTTTATGGCATGCAATCCTATTTTCTACTTGAAAATTTAAACTATTTTTGGCCAAGAATCGTCTACACTTGTAGCTCTGATACCAATAAATATAACACCCATCTCCCGTATACCCTTCGTACACGAGATACAGATGTCACATTATTCTTAAAATAGTTCTTCCTTAAAAGGTTTCTAAAAATAATTTTTTTTTTTTTTTTCTCTTCTAAAATATAACTTTTTAATATAAAACAAACATTGATTTAAATCGATATAAGTTCTATTTAATTAAAGTTGGAAGCATTTTAAAATTGTGATTATATGCCAACTGAGTTTTTTACAAAATAACTAGATTGTCTTGTGTCATGGATCAGTCCACATTAGTTGATGATCACCACAGCTACAGAAGCACTCCTTACTTAACTAATCTTTTCTTTAACCTATGCGTGAGAAACAACACCCATTAAGCATTTACTTAGTGTTATATAATATAGTAAATAACATTAAAGAATACATAAGTATCTCATCGTTATTTAACTTCAAAAGAAGTTATATCATCCATCAGAATTTGTTAATTCATTCGTATTATATCCAAACCTTGGTCATATTATCCTTAATATCATTTTTAGTATGTCCAACATACTTCTCTTTTGCTCATTAACCTCAATCATGTCTATTTTCACGTATTAACACATCCATTTATGCATTTTAATATATATGGCATCATTTCATGCCTTAATGCATCATTTCATGCATTTTTCAAATATGGAATCCTTTTATGCCTTAATGCACATCCTTTCATGCATTTTCAATTATGGCATCCTTTCATGCCTTAAGGCATCCTTTCATGAATTTTCAATTATGACATCCTTTCATGCCTTAATGCATCCTTTCATGCATTTTCAATTATGGCATCCTTTCATGCCTTAATGCATCCTTTCATGCATTTTCAATTATGGCATCCTCTCATTCCTTAATGCATCCTTTCATACATTTTCAATTATGGCATCCTTTCATGCCTTAATGCATAATTTCATGTATTTTCAATTATGGATTCGATTTAGAGCAGTTCATACTCTAAAACTTATTCATAATATTTTTCCATACTTATAAAATATCATAATCAATATTATAAAACACATATAAAACTTAAACAATCTAAAGTTAATATTCCTTATCTCTCATACTTATAATAAAGTACTCACAAATGTCCTTTTTAATCTTTCAACACTACAATTTAATCTAAATTACTATTCCTAACTCAATCTCATCTTTATCAATTAATCAATTTAGTCCTCTAAATTTAATTTCTTTTATTTTAATCACTAACCTATTATTTGGGGTATTACAGTCACATTTTTAGGATCTAATGCTTTCACCATGTGCTTCAATTCTTCTTTCATCCAATCGACAAATATTAATACAAAGAACTCCTCTCCTAGAGTAAGTATTTGTAACAACATATATGGCTTTAACACCTCAAATCGATCTTGGTATTCATCCACAAACCCTTTTTGTAATAGTTTATTAAATTATTCAACGATATCTGAAAATGACGGATCATTGAACCTATGACAAAGATCCTCTTAAAACTCATGTTAGTGAACATGATGCTTCTTTATAATGTACTCATCAAACCATGTTTTGCTATACCTATTAATTACATCTTAGTCACTTTCACCCTTTATTCGTTAGGAACTTAACAGAGGTAAAAGTATTTTTGACATTTTTGTATCTGTCCTCTTGGATTTACCTCATCAAAAAAGGACAACTCCACTTTAGGTCTATGCAACATAGATCATGAGTTGTTAAAGGATCCCACTTGTCCTTTTTTCCTCATCCGACCCTCTTGGTTTATTTTTAATACCACGATTATCACCCATCTGATTATCAAAATTAAGGTTTGGCTGCTTTATTTCAAATCATTTGATTTAGATTTAAGAATACTATACTCTTCCGTTTTGGAAGAAAAATATTCCTTATTGTTTATCACATTATCATTACAGGTTTCTCCCAACAACTTTAGGAATCTTAGGGGTATTTACCTGTTTATTTTCAGAACTCGTCCTACTCTTCATTTCTTCTAGTCAGAATCCTCAGGATCTTCCACATAACATAGTTCATTGTCATCCTTGACTCCAATATGTTTGTACGATTATCTTGTTTCTTCCACCACTAGAGAGGGTTGGTTTCATATTTGTTTTCTTCACAAAATTCGTTAAATCTTTAATATATATTTGTATTGTAGAAATGTCAGTGGAATCCACCATGGTTTGGTTCTTTTTTGGAATACTCATAATGTAAAAATGTGTCAGAAATTTAGGCTCTGATGCCAATTTATTATGGATTTAGGTCAAGAGAGAAAGATAGAGGAGAGAAAGAGAGAAAAATATATTTCATAAAAAGAAACATTCATTCAATAAATTCATGAAAAATTATTCTAGTAGTACATGGTATTATTTGATTTCAATGCACTGGAATCTTCGCAGCAGGCTGTCCTTCTAGCAATCTCAATTATTTGTACATGTGTCCTAGTTGGGTTTCATTTAGCAAGCCCATTCTTCTCAGATCCAAGTATGGTTGTTTTCTTTTTATCTCGTATGTCCCTATGCTTCTTTTGAGTTTCTCTTTTAATTATATTAATTTAGAATCCCTCAAATAGACATTTGAAATCTCTAACCCTTCTTCTGTAATTCCCCATCTCATTTCTTTGGGACTGTTCTCCTCCCCCAATCTTGATAGGTTATAAGATAGTATATGTTAAGAATTTTCTTAATTTATTGACAACTCACACACATTCTGCAAAAAGTCTTGCTTGAACATAAGACTTTTAGAGGGATCAATATTTTATTAGCAATTTATATCACTTGAAAAGTTTTACATTAATATGTTTTAATATTAATTTAATGATAAAATATTTAATTATTATTAGTTTTATATTACTATATAATTTTTAAATAAATAATAAAAATCACTTTCAAGGATTGAATCATATTGAACAAAAATATATATATATAAATTGTTAGATATGGCTCATAAATATACCAGTAAAGAGGATGGAGCGAAGCAAACATCATCTGTCCTTACAAAAAATGTCTCATAGTGGGGGTTACGATTATATAGGTTGGGGGTGCGGGGGCGCAGCTTCGCGGTACGGTACAGATTTTTTTTTTGTAAATATGTACCAGGGTTTATGTATTATAAAAGGAGATATAATCAAAACCTATAAGACATTGAATAAAAATTCTAGCGCCGCCTAGGCACCAAGAACGTAAGCACATTGTTGAGCCTCGTTAAAATTTTGTTCATTTTGTTTTCTTTACCTGATTATTCAACAATTGGTATCAGATGCATCTGTCGTCTCCAGATGAAATTTGAAAGAAGTTGAAAAGTCAGTTTATGTCCAAATCCTTAACGACTAAACTATATCTAAAGCAGTGGATGTATGGGCTGAAGATATAGGACGATCATGATTTGGCGCAACACTTGAATGTCTTCAATCAAATCATTTTTGATTTGACTCAGCTTGATGTGAAAATTAAGGATGAAGAAAAAGCGATGATTATGTTGTGTTCTTTGCCTCCCTCTTACGAACACATGGTGACTACTCTTACATATGGGAAAGAGACTATCAAAGTTGAGGAGATTACTACAGCCTTGTTGGCTCACAACCAGTGAAGCAGAATGTAGGGAAAAGCTCTCAAGCTGATAGCTTATATATCGGCTGTTACAAGTGCAAGGGGGCGGGACATATGAAGTGATATTGTTCGAAGTTAAAAAAGTAGACTGATGAGAAGCATGATGACTCATCCAAGTCTGTGAATGTGGTCAAGGATGAAATTTCTGATTGCAATAAGGGTGATATGCTCTCTATTTCAACGACTCAACTGACGGATGCCTGGATTCTTGATTCTGGATGTTCTTATCACATCACGCCAAATAGGGAATGGTTTTCGACATACAGGTCGGTTAATTTTGGTTCTGTTTATTTGGGTGATGATCGATGTTGCAATATTGGTTCGTTTGGACGTTGTGTGGTGTTCGGTATATCTCAGATTTGAAGAAGAATTTGATTTCTTTTGGCACTTTGCATAAGAATGGTTTTATCCCTAAGGCTGATGAGGATAGGGAAACCATTCGGATTGTTAAAGGAGTTTTGACTGTGATGAAAGAAAATATTACTGCAAGGAATATTTATAGATTGTTAGGGAGTACCGTTGTAGGTGGAGTTCATTCTGTTGAGTCCTAGGATGATACTTCCAAACTGTGGCATGTGCATATTGCTCATCTTAGTGAATGTGGTATGGTTAAATTACATAAAAGAAATCGGTTGCATGGTGTTAAAAGTTGTAAGCTTGATTTTTGCAAGTATTGTGTTCTTGGTAACAGACTAAAGTCATTCAAGATTGGAAGCACAACTGAAGGATTCTTGATTATGTGCATTCTGATGTATGGGGGCCTTCCACGACATCGTCTTTGGGTGGATCTAGGTATTATGTTACTTTTATTGACGATTGTTCACGGAATGTTTGGGTGTATTTTTTAAAACAGAAGTTTGACGTTTTTTGAGAAGTTCAAGCTGTGGATAACTGAGGTAGAAAACTGAACAGGACGAAAAATAAAGTGTTTGCGGTCTGATAATGGTACGGAGTACACAGATTCACAGTTTCTAAACTTCTGTAAGGAGCATGGGATTAAGAGACATTTTACAGTGCGCAAGACACCACAACAGAATGATGTTGCGGAACGGATGAACAGGTCGTTGAATGAAAGAGCCAGATGTTGATGGTTGAATGAGGGGCTTCCCAAACACTTATGGAGTGAGGCAGTTAACATGGCGTGTTATCTTATCAATAGATCGCCAAGGGCATCATTGGCTGGGGAAGTTACAGAAGAGGTATGGACTGGTTATGATGTTACTTTTAATCACTTACGGATTTTTGGTTATCCTGCTTACGTGCATATACCTGCTGATGAGAGATCCAAACTTGATGTAAAATCGAAGGAGTGCATTTTTCTGGGTTACAAGACAGGTGTCAAATGATTCAAGTTCTGGGATCCAATTGTGAAGAAAATTGTGATCAGTAGAGATGTTGTTTATGATGAACAACCCATGTTGCAGCAGAAGAAAGACATGACAGTGGTGGATTTCAGACAGTTTCCAGTTGAGAAAACAGAAGCTTCTCAACCGACTTCTAGTGGTTCTGCTACGGTTGATTTGCAAAATTATAGTCTCGCCAGAGACAGGGTGAGACGGACGAATATAAAGCCTCTGAACTGATTAGGTTTTGAAGACTTGGTCTCTTTTGCACTTACTATTAGCAGTGATGATCCGGTTACTTTTCGTGATGCTGTTACTAGTCAGGAAAATGACAAGTGGATGGCTGCCATGGTTGAGGAGATGGAGTCTTTGAATCACAATCGTACATAGGAGTTAGTTCACCTTCTTGAGGGTAAGAATCCTATTCGTTGCAAATGGGTGTATAAGAAGAAACCAGCAGTGACAGAAAAAGAGGGGAGAAGTTCAAGGCTCGTTTGGTAACAGTTTTTTTCACAGCAGAAAGGAGTTGATTATGATGAAATTTTTTTCTCCTATGGTCAGGCACACTTCAATCCGAGCAGTACTTGCATTGGTGGCTAGTTGGGATTTGCATTTAGAGCAGATGGATGTTAAAACTTTTTTTTTTGCATGGTGATTTAGAGGAACAGATCTACATGCAGCAGCCTGAAGGTTTCACTCAACCTAGAAACTAGCATTTAGTTTGCAGATTGAAGAATTCTTTGTATGGGTTGAAACAGTCTCCGAGACAATGGTACAAATGGTTTGATTCCTATATGATCAAGATTGACTACAAGCGATGTGAGTATGATTGTTGTGTCTATGTTAAGAGTCTTGATGATGGTTCTTTTATTTTCTGTTATTGTATGTTGATGATATGTTAATTACTGCGAAGAACATGCATGATGTTATAGGTTTGAAAACTTTATTGAGTTAGAAATTTGATATAAAAGATTTAGGTGCTGCAAAGAAAATTATTGGAATGGAAATTTGCAAGGACAAAGACTCAAGGAAACTGTGGCTATCTCAACGGCGTTGTGTTGAGAAAATGCTAGAAAGGTTTGTGATGAACAGCGCAAAACCAGGGAGCACTCCATTGGTGAATCACTTTAATCTCTCATCAGAACAATGCCCTAAGACAGATAAGGAAGCTGAAGATATGGCAAAGGTTCTGTATTCTAATGTTGTTGGCTGCTTGATGTATGCAATGGTATGTACTAGTCCTGATTTAGCTCATTCTATTAGTCAAGTGTGTAAGTACATGTCTAAACCTGGTAAGCAACATTGGGAAGCAGTCAAGTGGATCTTTAGGTACTTAAAAGGTACTATGGGACAAGGAATTGTTTTTGGTAATCAGTGGGACAATCTTTTGGTTGTAGGATATATGGATTCAGACTATACGGGTGACTTGGATAATAGAAGATCTACGACAGAGTATGTCTTTACTCTTGGTGGAGGGTCTATTTTTTGGAATTCTACTGTTCAATCTATTGTGGCATTATCTACAACTGAAGTTGAATACATGGCAGCGGCTGAAGCTGAATACATGGCAGCGGCTGAAGCTGCAAAAGAAGCTTTATGGCTTACTGGTTTAGTGAAGGAGTTGGGTGTTCAGCAAGGTGGAGTTCAGTTGCTTTCTGATAATCAAAGTACTATTCAGTTGGCTAAGAATCAGGTATATCATTCTAGAACTAAGCATATTGATGTAAGGTTTCGTAAGATCAGAGAGTTGGTTGCATTTGGAGAGATTTTGTTTCAGAAGGTACATACTGATAGAATACCACTGATATGTTCACCAAGCCAGTTACGACAGACAAGTTCATGCATTGCTTGGACTTGTTGAATGTTTCGAGTTGTTAAAGAAGTAAGGTAACCCAACCCACATTGAATGTTTCCTAAGGGGCAGGATATTCTTCAAGGTGGAGATTTGTTAGGTATGACTCATAAATATACTGGTAAAGCCCATGGTATGGTACAGGTTATTTTTGTAAATATGTACCAGGGTTTATTTATTATAAAAGAGATGTAACCAAAACCTATGAGACATTGAATAAAAATTCTAGCGCCGCCTAGGGCACCAAGGACGTAAGCACATTGCTGAACCTCATTAAATTTCTTGTGTTCTTTCTGTTTTCTTTACCTGATTATTCAACAAAAAAATATGTATATAAACTCTTTATCATTTCATCATATATTAATAAAAAGAATATCAAATGTATATTTTTTCTTTCAGTTAAAGTAAAAATAATTGCTTAAATTATGTTTTCTTTATGTAGTCTCTAAACTATATTTTGATGAAACTAAATATTTAAACTATTATATTTAATTATTTTAAGTTCTATCATTTTTTCACTTAGAAAAATATTTTTTGACTAATAAGATGTTGACACGTCGCACAAAATTAGGTACTTGTTTTGGCAAAAAAAATAGTTTAGGGGCTTGAAGTAAAAAAGAGACATTTTTAGGGACTTATTTTCAGTAAAAATAATTTAAGTACTTAAAATGATTACATATAATTGTTTAAGGACTTATTTTGACTAAAAAATAATTTAGGGGCTTAAAGCAAAAAAGGAGTGTAGTCATTGGCGAATGTATGTTGAACCCAAGGTGGGCATGTGCCCACCCTAGAACTTTAATTTCTTTATGTTAGTTGTTCATTTTATTAAAGGTGCACACCCTGAAATTTCATTTGTGCTTATCCTGGAATCCGAATTTCTTTATGGTAGTTGTTCATTCTACTAAAGGTGTCCACCCCATATAAAAAGTTTTCGTTATTAATACATATGTATCCACCCGAAAAATATTTTTGGATCCACCACTGAATGTAGTTTAAGGATATTTTTTAGTTTAAGCCTTTTTCTTTCACCTATATTATTAGTGAGACAGAATGTAATACATGTACTCGACAAAGGTTAGTCCATATTAATATCTTAAAGCTAGTATCAACAAAAAATTAAAACTAACAGAAGTATTTTGTCATTAGACATTTAGACTGGCTATTACCATACTTTTACATAACGATCTAATATATGTCGTAGAAATTTAGTTACACAAAACTTTTTAAATATATTTATAATTTGAATATAGAAAAGGTCATATTCAGTTAATAAATTAAAATGAAATCTGAATTAGGTTGTATCAATAGGTGTATTTTTATCTACTTGGAGCTGTGGGGCATTCTAATTATTGATTATTTCTCTATTATCTAACAACACCTAAATGAAATTATGTTTCTGGGAACATACCAGGGTAGGGAATGAAAATGACAATATCAAAACAAGTCATAAAATATATATTGCAAAAAAAAAAATGGTCCTGTGATTTTCTTTATTCGTTTCACACACCAAATTGGCCTCAATAAGCTAGAGTCAGTCAACCCAATGTCATTTAGCAATCAGTCATCTTTCACTTTGTGCAGTTTCCCAACAAATAAATAAAACGAAGCGCACGATCCGAGGATAATAAGGTCGTGTTCCCACGCGCTCCATTGTCGGAGCTCTCATTTCCCTATATTTCGTCAGGCAATCGTGGCGGCGCTTGTACTTTAATTAATAAAAACACTTACGTGCCACCGTATTCCTAAAGTATATAAATGAAATAAAAAAACCAGTTGTCCGCTATAACGGTTACTTAATGTTGTCTCCGTTTAAGATGTTGGCCTATATAAATAGCAGCCACCACACTGATTGGTTTACACCCCAAACCATCCTTCTTATACTACCTTTTTTTAATTCCCAGAATCGGGCCATGAGAAGTGACATTGAGTGTGCGTGGGTCTTTGCCCTCGCCTCCAAATGGAGAGTTTTTTCTGAAGAAAGCTTTGCATGCTCAGTTCTGATCATCCTTCTTGCCTGGCTTGTTATGACCCTTGTTTACTGGGCTCACCCCGGTGGTCCAGCTTGGGGCAAGTTCAGGTTCTTTAACCGCTCTAACAAGCCAATTCCGGGGCCTAGAGGGTCGCTTCTGATTGGCAGCATGAACCTCATGGCCACCTCCTTGGCTCACCACCGTATTGCGGCCGCTGCTGAAGCCTGCAGAGCCAAGAGGCTAATGGCCTTCAGCCTCGGTGACACTCGTGTTATAGTCACGTGTAATCCTGATGTAGCCAAAGAGATTCTTAACAGCTCTGTATTTGCTGATCGGCCGGTTAAAGAGTCGGCTTATATCTTGATGTTCAACAGAGCTATCGGCTTCGCTCCTTACGGTGTTTACTGGCGAACCCTGAGGAGAATCGCGGCCACGCATCTTTTCTGTCCAAAGCAAATAAAAGGCGCCGAGGATCAGAGACGCGAGATTGCCTCCGAAATGGTCACCTTATTTGCTCAACATGACCAAAATTTTCCCGTTCGCCACGTGCTAAAACGAGCTTCTTTGAACAACATGATGACTTCGGTATTCGGACGAAAATACAAGTTAAATTCAACCGATAACGAAGTTGAACAACTTCAAGGTCTGATTGATGAAGGGTACGATTTACTTGGCACATTAAACTGGTCCGACCATCTTCCTTGGCTAGCAGATTTCGACCCTCAAAAAATCAGAGTTCGATGCTCAAAACTTGTACCTAAAGTTAACCGTTTTGTGTCCCAAATTATATCCCAACACACAGCTAAAACAAACGGCGAAACACGAGATTTTGTTGATGTTTTACTCTCTCTCCAAGGTGCCGATAAATTATCAGACTCCGACATGATCGCCGTCCTGTGGGTAAGCTATATATCCAATAGTAGTCGGGTTTGTATTTATTTTTGGGTCAAAAAATGACGTTTACTAAATGACGAGTCAAATGGAGTAATATTATTTCCGGAACCGAGTTTGGTGTTACTAAATACGGCCTATTGTTTATTGTGTAGGAAATGATATTCAGAGGAACTGACACCGTGGCGGTCTTGATCGAGTGGATTCTAGCTAGGATTGTGCTTCATCCCGATGTTCAACAAAGGGTCCACGATGAGCTTGACAGAGTTGTTGGCAGATCAAGGGCCGTTGATGAGTCTGATGTTACGAAATTGATTTATCTTACGGCAGTGATCAAGGAGGTTCTAAGGCTTCATCCGCCAGGCCCACTTCTCTCTTGGGCCCGCCTAGCTATCACCGATGCAACTATCGATGGGTATGATGTGCCGAAAGGGACAATGGCAATGGTTAACATGTGGGCCATCGCGAGGGATCCCCAAGAGTGGGAGGACCCACTGGAATTTATGCCCCATAGATTTGTTACTAAAGAGGGTGAGGTGGAGTTTTCGGTGCTTGGTTCGGATCTTAGGTTGGCTCCATTCGGGTCGGGCAGGCGGACATGCCCGGGAAAGAACTTGGGTTTGACCACCGTCAGCTTCTGGGTTGCCACCCTTGTGCGTGAGTTGCAATGGCTACCGTCGGATCAAAACACCCCCGACTTATCCGAGGTTCTTATGCTATCATGTGAAATGGCTAATCCTTTGAGGGTTAAAGTTCGCCCCAGGCGCCCATCTCTCCACATGGAAAATAAAGATTAAAAATGGAAGTTAAGGTAATTACTAGTAATAGTTGTATGAAAATCCTAAACCCTAGATAAAGTTGTCGTCGCGGTGGTGTCGTTTTTTTTTAAGTTATGTGTTTTAATCGTCGTAAATATGGGTGATGAGAGAGTCATACAAGTTCCAAGTATTGTAACTCTCTTCAATTCTTCTACCTTCATAGCTGCTTATATATCCATATGGTGTGGGATGAAATTAACTATGAATAAGCTTTTCAATGTAGTCCAACTAAGAAGGTTAATGTTCCATGGCTCAGTGCTTTTATATAATTTCACAAACCAGCATGGGGTTGATATGTGAAAATCGTAACAAATATTCTAGAATGGTTGATGTTATTGGTTCGCAAAATCGAAACATGAACATCATATCTTGTCTTCAATTAAGTTTTACTATCAACTTTCTGCTCACAAAAAAAAAATTCAATAAAATGCCATTTGTATCCTAAACAGATTCGCAGAGCAGGAGCCTCTAAACATGCTTTGAATAGATTATCCATCAAAGAAATTGCAAGTTTAATGTTTGGTGAGTCTTTGAACAGATTTATTAAAAATCTATAAATTAAAAATTAAAAAAATATACAAACCCTAAAAAATAGGAACGTAAACTAATCGGAATAGGATATTGGCGAAATGAGTCAGCGGAATGGGAGAAGAAGAGTAAATAAATGATACATTATATTTTAAAATTATTTTTTTCATTTCTAATGGTAGTTTCAAATATTGTAATATATCATATTATCACTGGATAATTATTTTTTAACAAACATTAATAATTTAACCTTCAAATAATTACTGAATGAAACGTTATTCAACTACAATGAAAAATATAATTTAACATGAAATTTTACCATAAAATCATCTAATTAAAATGAAGATTGTTGTTACCTATAACGAAAGGACGTGAAGTAAGGGTTGGAGATTCAATGTCAATGGAATAATAAATTTGAAGAAATCAAAATATGTTTTTATCAAACTTGTTTTATTTAAATACTTAATATAAAAATAAATATCTAAATTATATTCAAAATTAATCTTTGATGTCTAAATAAATAATTTTAAGTGTTTATCATTAAAAAAATCGTTAAGTGACACATGTCATGTTTAGATATTTTTAAAATATTTTTAAATAATATTTAAATATATATATATATATACGTGACACATTTTACTTAACAAATTTTTAATGATAAACACTTACAAATGTAGACACAACACTTTCGTCACACCTTTATAATACATAGTATATTAAATATATTATATATTATAATAACTATTTCATATTACAGCTTGCAGGCCCGTGGCCCAAATGCAAGTGATCCAAACAACCCACAACAACTAGGGTTTCCAGAACCCTAGTCACCCTATCTCCAACGCCGTTCTCCCCCTTTGAAGACCCGTCGCCGCACGCTGCTACTCCAACAGTCGGGTTCCCCGCAAGTTTTACCTTTGTCATTCGTTTCCTCCTTTGCATGTTGACTTTATTTGATGCTTGGCTCCAAAAAAAAAACCCAAAAAAACCCAACAGTTGAGTTAAATACTTGGCCCAGTAAATCCGCGCCTGTGCCCGACCCGACTCTTTGGGCCCGCATGTTTCCAAAATAAAGAGGGTAAACATCGTTTTACTCCCTTAACATTTTTAAATGCCCAAGTTGAACACTAAATTTGATTTTGACCAACTAATTCGCTTCAAAATTCGGCCTGTTTTATTAATTTTCATCCAATTCAGTCCCCCATTTTGTTTAAAGCTTATTTTAAATTAGTTTTGAACTCGAAATCTTTGTAATCTGGCCACTTAATTTGTTCCACTTTCAATTTGGTCCCATATATTTAAGTTTTAATTATTATTACTTTATTTAATCATTTTTTTAGTTATCTATACATGTATGTTTCATTATCCATGTTTTCGCTTTTTAGTTTTTTCATTTTTACGTTTATATGTATATATATATATATATATATATATATGTATACTTTTAATAGTTTATTTATATGACATATTATTATCACGTATATATTTTAATCGTTTTTTTACTTTTTTTTTATGTTTCTTTTTCCTTATGTTTATTTATGCATTGATCGTGTATAGATTATTACTATTTTATTAATTTATTTTTGTCATTTTTTTAATCTCTTTATCCTTTTATCTAAATGTCGTATCATTTATTTCTTTTTGTCCATCCCTATTTTACCTATTTTATTTTTATTTTTTATTTTCTTTTTTCCCTAACACGTTTCCTGGTTTTTAAGGGTTCATTCTCAAATCTTTCAGTGGTAAGTAACTTGAATCAATTTTTTACCTTTTTATTTAAACTTATAATTTTTTAATTTAAGACAACTGGAAATTACATAGTACCGAAAGGGCAGTTCAAAGGTGCTAACCCTTCCTTGACTGTAACCGACTCCCGAATCTGACACATCACTGGTAAGACGCAGATCAGTTAAGAAATAAGGTATCCGGTCAACATATTTATTTTCAAATAAAAGATTGGTGGCTACTCTAATCCATTTAATCTACGTCGAATCCCGATTTCGGGCCCAACCGAAAGACGGTTGTGACAGCTTGGCGACTCCACTGGGGAAACAGGTAAGTGAGTCAGGCTAAGGTAATTTCCAGTTGTCTTTTTAAAGAAAAGGGTAAGTTTAAATTTTAAGGTAACATCTCGATCCTTTTTACTTACTTTTGATTATATTTTCGAGTAAATAGTTGTACTAATCGTTTTCTCATGATTTCAGCCTTCAAATCTTTTTTTTCACTTAAGGCTCTATACTCGAGCTCTAAACCTTATTTTAAGTCGGGGTAAAAGTGACTTATTCGTGTGAATTTATTCACCGTGCGGGCCTAGCAAGTAGCCTTCGGGATTCATATTTCTTATATCTTCGTGTGAATTTATTCACCATGCGGGCATAAGGGAATGTGTCCTCTCGAGTTTAACTTAGTCCACACGAGCTTGTGATGGGTTTATGACTAAGGTCTGGCAAGCCCAAGGGGGCACCGACAAGGAGAACTCGGGTACCATTTTTTAGAACCTAAACCGGGAGACTATGGAGAAATAGAGCCTATCCCAAAACCCCATTTCAAACCCTAGGACACTTTCGCCCTAACCATGTTTTTTCTTCTTAATCTTTTTATTTTTCTTTCGTTATTTTTTTTATTTATATTTTACTGACTTGTTTGCCTTTGTGTTTTTTTTAGCATTTGCATCATTACGAGAGGCTATTGATCCTTAAAAAGCGTTTATTGCACACAAAATAATCTGAATTAATGGACAAAGGTGTTGTAATATAAGAGATTGAAAACCCCGAGGTACGAATATGGTCCGAGAAGACTCAGAAGGAAAAAGGAGACAGTCTTCAGGGAAGTTATGTGTCAGAGCTGGTGAACTACGCCTCTATCAGCCTAAAACAAAACAATGTGCAAGAGCATCAAGACATCTGGGACAGTTGGAAGAATGATCGGAAATAGAAGTTCAGCCAACGATATGGTGATTGCACTTTTACTTCATATTAAGACTGACGAGCCCTTAATCAGAGCCTTAGTTCAATTCTGGAACCCGGGATATAGTTGCTTCACCTTCAACCGGGAGGACATGGTGCCTACTATCGAAGAGTATACTACCCTGCTGCACTGCGAAAGCATCAGACTAGAGAGGGCATATATCAAGCACATCAAGAGTCAGCATTTCAAGAACGGACTGGCTAAGATTGCATGGGTTGATGAAAAATGGGTGACTGATCGACTCCGACACAAAGGTAACGGGGAAGGAATCGAGTGGATTCACATAAGGCAACTAATGAAGAACCACTCTGATGAATGGAAAACTATAAACCTTTTTGCACTAGGTCTGTACAGTTTGGTTATCTTTTTGAAGACTTTGGGGTGCATCGACGTAGCCGTGGTAGAACTATTTGAATAACTTCCCAGGCGAGTCAACCCAGCACCAACCATTTTAGCCGAGACCTTTCGGTCTCTTAATCATTGCAGAAGAGCCGGTGGAGGCAGGTTCGTTGGGTGTGTTCAGCTCCTTCAAGTCTGGATTCACAGCCACTTCTGGAAGACTAACGGGGTTGCTTACCGTCGATTTAGCACCACTTATTCACCTTTGGGAGAATTCATCACTAGGAAGTGGCATGAAGGTAATTCAAAAGAAAAGCGGATGAAAGTCTTTACACATCTTCAAGATCGAGATATTACTTGGAGAGCCCCTTGGTTATTCGTCGGTGACAATATTTTTCGTTGTGGGGATTCTGACACTATGACCTTACTCGGACTTTGTGGTACAGTTGGGTATGTTCTGTTGTTGGCACTGAGGCAGTATGGGGCACGTCAGTTTGTCCCCACAACATACAAACTAATTAAATCAGAGTTTGTGTATAACGGTGACAGTTATATGAAGATGATCAAGGAAGCATCTGAGTCATGGAAGAAAGTATTTTGAATGGACGTCGTTGCTGCCAGAGACATGCTTACTCCAGATTATGTGGAGTGGCGAAGATTAAGAAAGAATGATAACGTCCCGGTGCCAGACTGTGAAGATACTCAGACTATGGAAGAACATCTCAGGCCTGTCCCTTCCGAACTTGAGATAGCCAAGGCGGAGTTTGAAGTTGTGAATAACAACTGAAGCAAAGGATTAAGGAACTTGAAGCTGAACGTTATCAATGGAAGCTCGATACCGAGTCACAGAAAGATAAAGCAGACAAACTGGAAAGGGAATAGAAAAGAGTTCGTTTTGAGCTCGAAGACTTAAGAAAAGGCTATCAAGATAAAGTCAAAGATAACTCAAAGTTGAAAGTAACCTCTGAATACTAGAAAGACGAAGCTTACAGTCTAAAAAGGAAGTTCGAGGGGCCTGATGAAAGAGCTTGGAAAGAATAGCTGAAGACTGCTCAAAGGCGTTTGGTAGACAATCAACATCAGAACCAACGCTTGAGAATCCGAGTGGTTGACTTAGAGAAACAACATAACAAGGATGACAAGACAATAGATGAATTAGAATCTATTGTAGATGGTTTCAAGAGGAAAGCGAACGAGCTCCAGATAGTGCCTTTCGATAGAGGTTTACAGTGGCGTTTCCATTAGGAGCAAGCATAACGAAGGGTAAGGGCCAGAGACGTAACCATCCGATATTTTCTGGAACAAGTACAGAAGGCGACTCGCCATCTTCACGGCCTGGCAAGGGAAGCAGGAGTGGTTCAAAAAGGTATTCAACCAGTGACAGATGAAGGCAGAAGACTTGTCAACCTACTAGAAGTTGTTAGGGGTCTAGAGGATTTAGTCCGAATGTACCTTTAATATGTTTTTATGTCTCTTAAAAGATAAAACATTTTTGTCTGAATAAGGATTGTTTATAATAATGGACACTTTTCTGGATCAATGCCTCCAAATTGCATACATCATGCATTGCATTTCTTGCATTTTATATTTCACATTTGTTTTTATTTTATATTTTCCATGTTTTTACATTCGTATTAACTAACAGAACATGTCTCAGACACCAAGCATACCACCGCAAGCATTAGATACGCATCACCCTCACAACACTCGTGCAAAAAAGAAACAAATGGATGCCAGAATCGAGAAGATTGAGGAGAACATGGCAAGACTGCAGAAAGAATTGGAGGACAAAATGGCTCAGAACAGTTAACGTACCATGGAGTCTATTAAGAAAAGCACGGAGTCCTTAGTCGACCAGATCATGGCTAAGTTATCTGGTTTACAACAACAGACAAGTGCATCTGGAGAAGGTGCATCTGAGGGGATAACCATACCACCAACCCCACAAGTGGTTGTATTATCCGGGACCTTACCCGGACTGCAAGGTGACTCATCTGCCGCCAAAGGGAAAGCTGCATCAGTGGCAAATTTACACACTTCTACGGCAAAACCTGACAGTCATCCGGACGACTGCCCTATCCCGGATTTTGACGAGGAGGATAAGGAAAGGAAGATGAAAGAAAAGATCAGGATGTTAGAAGACCAAATGAAGATGGTCCAAGGAGACCATGATTATTATGATGTGGATGCAATGAAACTAAGTTTGGTTCCCGATTTGGTGCTTCCACCAAAATTTAAGGTTCCTGAGTTTGAGAAGTTCGACGGGAATAGCTGCCCTTCAACCCATATCACTATGTTCTGTCGGAAGATGACAGGGTATGGGGAAAATGACCAACTCTTAATCCACTACTTTCAGGAGAGCTTGTCCAGTTCAGCTATCCGGTGGTAAAACCAGCTCAGCCGAACTCATATCAAGACATGAAAAGACTTAGCCAAGTCTTTCTTAGAGCAGTACAAACATATCAATGATATGAGACCAGGCCGAGTTATGCTGCAGAGCTTGGAAAAGAAGCATAACGAAAGTTTCCAACAGTACGCACAGAGATGGAGGGATTTATCTGTGCAAGTTCATCCACCCTTGGATGAAAAGGAAACTAGAAAGTTGTTTGTACAAACCCTGAAGGCACCTTACTTCAGGCATTTGGTAGCAATCACGTCGGGAAGTTTCTCAGATTTAGTCATGACTGGTGAGATGGTTGAACTGGCCATAAAACAAGGAAAGATTGAAGGAGGTGACTATAGTAGAAAGCCTCTCGTGAAGAACAAGGACCGCGAGATCAACAATGTCAACACCTACAATGCTAGCAAAGGTGTTACAGTCTCAAGTTCAAAAATAACTGCAGCTGTACCATCTGGTACTTCTAACCAAACTCAGAGAGAACCAAGGAGAGAAAGGGAAAGGGAGCAGTTCGATCCCATTCTCATGACCTATAAAGAGTTATATCAATAACTCTTTGGCACTCACGCAGTATAACCCTACCCAATGGATCCGATAAAACCCCCATATCCAAAGTGGTATGACGAAAACGCCCACTGCGAATATCATGGAGGCGTGTAGGGGCATTCAATCAAAAAATGTCTCGTATTCAAGAGGCTTGTACAACCAATGCGAAACAAGAATTGGATCCATTTCAACTCCGGAGTACCGAATTTCACCCAGAATCCCTTGCCTTATCATCCAGAGACCGGGATCAATGCAATCACCACAGAGAACGACAGGATAATTAAAACTTGTGTTTCGGAAGTTAAAGTTCATTTGGCTTGGGTATGGAGCCAAATGGTAAAGGCGGGGCGTCTTACGCCCCATTCACATGAAACAAGGATTGAAGATGGTAACCATTGTTGTTACCACAATGAAGAGGGACATAATGTACAAGAGTGCCCAGAATTCATATCGATAGTCCAACTCATGATGGACCGTAAAGAGCTGGAGTTTTATGAGGAAATTCAAGATTCTTTGGAAGCAGAGGTTTGCGCTACTGGAGAATCATCAGACAGAAGGTTTGGTAGGGGTAGTCCTTTGATAATTACCCCTAAGGAAAATATGACAATAACAACACCAGCCAAGGTGGTGATCACAGCACCTCGACCTTTTCAATACAAAGACAATCGACAAGTGTCATGAAAGTACGAATGCAAGTGAGTACTTCTAAAGGATGCGATGGCAAAGTGGGACAAAGACCACTTGAACCATTCAAAGAAGATGTGTTAGCCGTCAACGAACCCATAAAGGAGGAAGAAGCTAAAGAGTTCCTCAAGATCTAGAAGCACAGCGAGTACAACATTGTAGAATAGCTCCACAACTTACCTATGCGTACTTCAATGCTACCACTATTTTTAAACTCGGAGGCACACCGAGAAGCATTGTTGAAAGTCCTTAATCAAACGTTCGTGCCACAAGACATACCAGTCAGCAAGATGGATCGACTAGTAAACAATATTCAAGCTGATAATCTCATCTCATTTTCAGATGATAGATTCCATCCGGAGGAAGAGACCGAACAAAGGCGTTACACATTGCCACCTACTGTAAGGGGCACGTTTTACCAAGTGTCTTGATCGATAACGGCTCAGCCTTAAACGTGATACCTTTGGTGACACTGAAAAGGCTGCCAATAGATACCTCACATATGAGAGCCTGCCAGAATGTGGTCCGAGCATTTGATGGGACTAAAAGAGAGGTTATTGGCAAGATCGATGTACCGTTTGACCATTCGATCAACCACCTATGATGTTTAATTCCTTGTGATGGATATCATGTCATCCTACAGTTATCTTTTGGGAAGGCCATGGATTCATCAAGCAGGTGCAATACCCTCTACGCTGCATCAAAAAGTTAAATTCGTTATCAATGGGGCCTTGGTAATTATCAACGCTGAAGAAGATATTGTGGCAAGTGTGACCACAGAGGCCCCATATATTGAAGTAGATAAGAACGGTGGAGTGCTCATTCTGCTCCTTGGAATTTATGAATGCCACATTCGTGGTAGAGGGAAAGAAGATTCCTAAACCCCGACTCTCCAAATGCATAAAGATAGAGATCAAGCAAACCTTAGGCCGATGTGCTAAAATCGGAAGAGGGTTTGGGAAACAACTGCAAGGAATGATTAATCCAGTCCTTTCCATTTCAAAGCTAGATCATTTGAGCTCAGTCTTCAGCCCAGTTATCAGGAAAAGAGGAAAGAAATCCAAAAGAGTCGGAAGAGGAGATTAGCAAGGTTGACTGGAAGTGAATTCTAATGGAAGCCTATGACATTCCGCCTCTTTACAAAACATTCAAGTCAGTGGTTATGTGTTTGAAACCACCATATCCGAGTTAGAAGCGACTCTGGAAGATCTGGATATCAATATCGTGACCACAAAAGATGTTGACAACGGAGATAGATCCGGGATATGCCCTCTGCCACCTGGATTCGTTCCTAGCAGTTGGTCGGTGGAAGAACTACCTATGGTTTACAAGAGTATTTCAGAGTAATATTCGAACTACCCCTATTTGCCTATACCCGGGGCAATATGTGATCTTTTGTAAGGGTGAATAAACATTTGGTTTAATTTCAATAAAGGATGCATTTTTTTCTATATCCATGGCAAACAAATTTTCTTTTATTTCTTTTTGAATTCATTGTTTATTTTCTTCATTTCAACACTTCATTTCCATTTCTCTTTCAAATTCAATTCTTTGACTGTTTCGTGTGGGATATTTCTCTCACACACCCATACCTTCTTTGTTCTTTCAGGACCCCAGATAACGATAATGTAGGCACTGATGATCTTGATCCGAAAGTGGATTTTGAGTCAGCCATTTGCCTCAGGGAATTTGATGAATGCGATATTGAAGAGGAGTGTAACTTGCCTACCAAATTGTTGAGGATGGTAGAAAGAGAAGAGAAGCAAATTCTACCACATGAGGAAACGATAGAAATCTTGAATTTGGGCACTGAAGATGACAGAAAAGTGGTTAAAATCGGCATAACTATATCGGATGAAGCAAGACAAAACCTAATAGTCTTACTTCAGGAGTATAGAGATGTGTTCGCCTGGTCATATCAGGACATGCTGGGACTAGGCACAAATATGGTAGTTCATAAACTGCCAATTAAGCCAGAATACAAACCCGTGCAACAGAAACTAAGAAGGATGCAACCAGAAATGCTCTTTAAGATCAAAGAAGAAGTCAAGAAGCAATTTGATGTCTGTTTTCTTCAAATGGCCAAGTATCCTGAGTGGGTGGCCAACATAGTGCCAGTTTCGAAAAAGGATGGAAGGTTCGCATGTGCGTCGATTACCGTGATCTTAACAAGGAGAGCCCTAAAGATAACTTTCCTTTTCCTCACATTGACATGTTGGTAGACAATACAGCCGGGAACGCTTTCTTTTCATTGATGGATGGTTTTGGATAAAACCAGATCAAGATGCATCATGAAGACATGGAGAAAACCACGTTCGTCACAATGTGGGGAACCTTCTGCTACAAGGTGATGCCCTTCGGACTAAAGAATGATGGGGAAACATATCAAAGAGCTATGGTGACCTTGTTCCATGACATGATGCACAAAGAGATAGAAGTTTATGTCGACGACATGATTGTCAAGGCACAAACCGAGAATGAACATGTCGAGAATCTGAGAAAGCTCTTCCAGAGGTTGAGGAAGTTCCAGCTACGACTGAACCCTAGCAAGTGTACCTTCGGGGTAACATTCGGGAGACTGTTAGGCTTCGTGGTCAGTAGAAAAGGCATTGAGGTTGATCCTGACAAAGTTAAGGCTATCCAACCTACCTCCACCTCGAACATAAAAAGAGGTATGAGGTTTTCTAGGTAGACTAAATTACATAGCTCGGTTCATATCTCAGTTAACCGATAAGTGTGACCCAATCTTCCGTCTTCTCCGAAAGAACAATCTAGGAGCATGGGATGAAAAATGTCAGATTGCATTCGAGAAAGTAAAGGAGTATTTGTCTCACTCTCCTATCCTGATGTCCCATATTCTGGGCAAACCTCTATTTTTATATCTCTCCATATTCGAGAACTCTATGGGGTGTGTTCTAGGAAAACATGATGAATCCGGGAAGAAGGAAAGAGCTATCTACTATTTAAGCAAGAAGTTCACCGATTGTGAGGTCAGATATCCTCCTATCGAGAAGGTCTGTTGTGCTTTAGTCTGGACTATAAAAAGACTCCGACAATACATGTTGTACCACACTACTTGGCTGATTTCCAAGTTAGATCCCCTGAAATACATGATGGGTGTACCTGCTTTATCTGGAAGTTTAGCTCGATGGCAGATGCTCTTGTCAGAATTTGACATTGAGTACGTAAGCCAGAAAGCAATCAAAGGAAGTGTCATATCGGAGTTCTTGGCCAGCAGAACCGATGAGAATTACGAGCCTTTGGACTTTGACTTCCCAGATGAAGACTTGATGGCTATCTCCTTAGAAGAAGCAGGGACTTCAACGGGCAGTTCCTGGAGAATGCATTTCGATGGTGCGTCAAATGCATTAGGACATGGCATCGGGGCTATCCTAATTTCTCCAGAAGAAGACTCAACTTCGATTGCACCAATAACATGGCAGAGTATGAAGCATGTGCCTTGGGAATCTGAGCTGCACTGGGGCAAAACATAAAGACCTTGTGGATATATGAAGATTCAACATTAGTAATCTATCTCCGCAGAGAGTGGGAAACTAAGGATGTAAAGTTGTTAGAGTACCGAAAACTAGTACTGAATCTTCTCGAAGAGTTCGATGAAGTCACCTTCCACTATGCGCCAAGAGAATAAAATCAAATGGCTGACGCTTTAGCTACCTTGGCAGCCGCATTCAAGGCTGGCGGGGAGGCTGAAATGATGCCAATCGACATGTAGTCGTATGAGTACTCGGCTCATTGTTACCAAATTGAAGAAGTAAAGACACTAAGCCTTGGTACTATGACATTTTACAGTATATCAAGCATCGGAGTTATCCATAAGAAGCCACCGAAACCGATAAGAGAACCCTTAGAAGGATGGCAGCTGGATACGTCCTTGACGGAGAGGTTTTATACAAGAAAATCCATAATAAAGTCCTGTTAAGGTGCGTCGATGCTGAAGAGGCAAAGATGATAATTGAAGAAGTACATGATGGAGTTTGTGGAGCACATGCAAATGGACACATGATGTCAAGACAAATAATGAGATGTGGGTACTTTCGGTCCACACTCGAAAGTGATTGCATCAACTATGCTAGAAGATGTCATAAATGTCAGATTTACGGAGATAAAATCAATGTTGCACGTCATCCACTTCATGTAATGACATCACCATGGCCTTTCTCTGTATGGGGCATGGACGTCATCAGGCAAATTCATCCGAAGGTTTCGAATGGTCACCATTTCATTCTCATGGCAATTGATTACTTCACAAAATAGGTAGAGGCTGCATCATATGCCAGTGTCACTCAATCCACTATTTGTAAGTTTCTGGAGAAAGAAATCATTTGTCGGTATGGTCTACCTAAAAGGATCATCATCGATAATGCTACAAACTTGAACAACAAAATGATGAATGCTGCTTGTGAACAGTTCAACATAAAACATCACAATTCCACTGCTTATAGACCAAAGATGAACGGAGCAGTAGAAGCAGCAAACAAAAACATTAAGAAGATAGTGGAAAAAACGACTGAAACTTACAAAGACTGGCATGAGATGTTGCCTTTCGCTTTGTTCTCCTATCGAACCTCGGTACGAACCTCGACTGGGGCAACTCCATTTTCACTAGCTTATGGAATAGAAGCAGTGCTACCCATTGAAGTAGAGATTCCTGCACTTCGAGTCTTGACAGATGTCAAACTAGATGATGCAGAATGGGTACGATCCAGATATGATCAACTTAATCTGATAGATGAAAAGAGACTGAAAGCCATTCATCATGGTCAAATCTATCAGAAACGAATGATCCAAGCACATGACAAAAAGGTGTACCCGAGAATATTCCGCGAAGGAGATCTGGTGCTAAAAAGAATTTGGCCAGTCCATAATGATTTCCGAGAAAAATGGATGCCAAATTGGGAAGGACCTTATGTCGTGAAAAAGGCCTTCTTTGGAGGAGCCCTTGTCCTGGCTGAAATGGACGGACTTGAACTGCCACATCCCATCAACTCGGATGCAGTCAAAAAGTACTTCGCTTAGGATGAAAACCCGAGAGAGCGTCCTAAGTTAAAAAAAAGGAAAAAAACAAAAAAATCGTTTAGGGTGAAAACCCGAATGGGCACCCTAAATTGAAAAAAAGAAAGGGAAAAGAGAAAAAAGAGAAAAAAACAAAAGAAAAGAATGTGGGTTCAAGGTGAAAACCCGTAAAGGGCATCTTGCAACCAAGGATGGGTCCAAGTTGAAAACCGAAAGGGCGATTTGGATATCAGTTCAAGAAATCCAGATAGTGGAAGCATCATGGCATCTGAATCTCCAACAAACTCAATAAGTCGGGGAAGGGTTGCACTCTCCAGAACGTTGTCGCATTCTCAAAGATCCCTTGGCAAAGGTTGTGTTCAAAGACACTTGATGGCTTTTCAGCTCAGAAGTGCCCACATTATCAAGATCTAAGACATTCATATACACACTTCATCATGTACTCAATTTCCAAAATGTTTGTCATGTATTATTTGTTCTTTTCTCTCTTATGAATAAAGACAATCTTTCCTCTAAATAAATTCCACTTGAGCATCTTGAATTAGATTTAAACCTAATGATTTATTTATTTTGGCAAAAGATAATCACATATTACTGTACAAAGATTCATTGAAAAGTACAGGTACCCGAAAGTCGATCGAGGCTCATGCACATACTTGAGATGGTCGAGAAGCAGCTCCCAAATCTGCACATCAGATTTAAACATTTAAAGAATTCAAGATCAGGATCAGAACTTCAAGATTTTAAAATCCAGAGTCAACAACAACAGGCAACCAGAGATCGAGATTTCTCTCTAGAGCCCCAAGATAACATAAGTTGCATATGCATTTTAGGCACACCTAAGAGCATTGCATTCATAGCATCACTTTTTCAGGTTGTAGCTAGAGTCAATTTCAACTTCACAACGGAGGATTTTGAACTCGAAGCAACACAATTTGCTCGAGAGTAGATTTCAACTTCACAACGAAGGATATCTAGCTCGAAGCCAAACTTCAAAATAAAGGGGTCATCCACGGTTTCAACTTCACGGCTAAGGGAATCGTGTCCACCTGTAACATACAATACTTGGATTTCAACTTCACGGTGAAGGATATTCAAGTCAAGGCTCAACTTCACGACGAAGGGGCCATCCGTGATTTCAACTCTACGACAGAGGATATCGCACCCATATATCCACGATTTCAACTCCATGACGGAGGATATCGTGCCATTCGGGGTCTCAACTTCACGGCGAAGGGGCTTTCCAATTTCATAACCAATTTCAACTTCACAGCGAATGATATTGGACCCAAGACAACACAAGCTCAACTTCACGACGAAGGGGCAGTTGATTGTCAACAAACAACTTTCAGAGTCAATTTCAACTTCACAATGAAGGATATTGGACTCAAGACAGCACAAGCTCAACTTCAGGGCGAAGGGGTGGCTGATTGTCAACAAATAATTCCCCAATTTCAGATCCAATTTCACCTTCACATGAAGATATTGGACCCAAGACAACACAAGCTCAACTTCACGGCGAAGGGGCGGCTGACTGTCAACAAATAATTTTCCAGTTCCAGAGCCAATTTCAACTTCACGACGGAGGATATTAGACTCGGAGCAATACAACTTGCTTGGATTTCAACTTCACGATGAAGGATATCCAATTACCAGGCTCAACTTCATGATGAAGGGGCCACCCGCGGTTTCAACTTCACGATGAAGGGAATCGTGCACACAAGCAACATTCATCTCTAGACTGGATTTCAACTTCCCGACGAAGGATATCCAACTCAAAGAAGGAGTGTCTGTCAACAAACTTCCTAGTTTCAGAGTCAATTTCAACTTCACAACGAAGGATATCGGCCTCGAAACAATGCAACTTACATTGGATTTCAACTTCACGACGAAGGATATCCAATTTCAAGGCTCAACTTCACGACAAAGGGGCCATATACAATTCCAACTTCACAAACAGGTTGACCCAACTTCACGACGGAGTCATCTATAACACAACCATACCCAAGCCTTTGGGTCAAACTTCACCTTCAAAAAGAAGTGTCTTGAGCCCAGAAGAGATCCAGGAGCTACTGGTCAAAGCTCTGAGTTCGATTTAAACTTCACGACGAAGGATTTCGTGCTCAGAATTCTCCAGTCTGACTCAACCTCACGACGAGGGAGTCATTTTGTGATTCAAATTCGAATTAACGGATCAACCATCACATTGGATGAAATTTGTGTCTTTAATCTTTGCTCTATTTTTGTTACACGATAATGAGCAAAGAGGGGTAGCTGTAGACACAACACTTTCGTCACACCTTTATAATATATAGTATATTAAACATATATTAAATATATTATATATTATAATAACTATTTCATATTACAGCTTGCAGGCCTGTGGCCCAAACGCAAGTGATCCAAACAACCCATAACAACTAGGGTTTCCAGAACCCTAGTTCACTCTATCTCCAGCGCCGTTCTCCCCCTTTGAAGACCCGTCATCGCACGCTGCTACTCCAACAGTCAGGTTCCCCGCCGGTTTTCTCGGCCTTCAACAAACTTGAGTCAAAGTGACTCATTCACAACCAACCAAATAACAAGTCAGAATCGTGGAGCATCAGATAACAGAGTTTTACTCGGAATCAAACTCTAGGAATAGGTTTTAGCATTTATAAATACCCATGTGACTAGAACACTCACACACACGAAGGTTACACCAAAATACCAGAAAGTTACGAGCAGATAGATAGTGATCCCGAAGCATTTGTAATCGGTTTGAAGATAAATAAAAAAGGTAGCGTTTTTTTACCTTTGTTCATTTGTTTCCTCCTTTGCATATTGACTTTGTTTGATGCTTGGCTCCAAAAAAACCCAAAAAAACTGAATGGCTGATGAGTTTTAGGGGAGGGACCGAGACTTTGATCTCAGATCTACCCTCCCCCGAGGCCTATTTTGTAAAACCAGTCTGATTTTCGAAGTGGGGAGGGGATGGGCTCTCGAAAAATGATTTTTTTCTTTTTTTTTAAACATTTGCCGCTGATGAACGGCGGCTGTCGCCGTTCAACGGCAGCGGAGAGGCCGCACGAGGAGGCCAACAGCCATTTTCTGGAAAATGCCGCCTGTGTTCTTCGTTTATGAAGAACAAGGCGGAGAGAAAATGAGAGAGGGAGGGGGCGTTTATGTGAAGAGAATAGAAAATGAAGCATTAAAATTTTGTTTGAGTTAAATACTTGGCCCAGTAGATCCGCGCCTGTGCCCGACCCGACTCCTTGGGCCCGCGTGTTTCCAAAATAAAGAGGGTAAACAACGTTTTAATCCCTTAACGTTTTTAAATGCCCAAGTTGAACACTAAATTCGATTTTGACCAACTAATTCGCTTCAAAATTCGGCCTATTTTTTTAATTTTCTTCCAATTCAGTCCCCCATTTTTTAAAGCTTATTTTAAATTAGTTTTGAGCTCGAAATCTTTGTAATCTGGCCACTTAATTTGTTCCACTTTCAATTTGGTCCCATATATTTAAATTTTAATTATTATTACTTTATTTAATCATTTTTTTAGTTTATCTATACATGTATGTTTTCATTATCCATGTTTTTCTGTTTTTAGTTTTTTTCATTTTTACGTTATATGTATATATATATATATGTATACTTTTAATAGTTTATTTATATGACTTATTATTATCACGTATATATTTTAATCGTTTTTTTACTTTTTTTTATGTTTCTTTTTCGTTATGTTTATTTATGCATTGATCGTGTATAGATTATTACTATTTTATTAATTTATTTTTGTCATTTTTTAATCTCTTTATCTTTTTATCTCCATGTCGTATCATTTATTTCTTTTTGTCCATCCCTATTTTATCTATTTTATTTTTTATTTTTTATTTTTTTTTCCTAACACGTTTCTTGGTTTTTAAGGGTTCATTCTCAAATCTTTCAGTGATAAGTAACTTGGATCAAGTTTTTACCTTTTTAGTTAAACTTATAATTTTTTAATTTAAGACAACTGGAAATTACATAGTACCGAAAGGGCACTTTAACGGTGCTAACCCTTCTTTGACTGTAACCGACTCCCGAATCCGACACATCACTGGTAAGACGCAGATCAGGTAAGAAATAAGGTATCCGGTCAACCTATTTATTTTCAAATAAAAGATCGGTGGCGACTCTAATCCATTTAATCTACGTCGAAACCCGATTCCGAGCCCAACCGAAAGACGGTTATGACAACAAATATAACAAAGAAAATATAAACATCTATTTTAATTAAAAAATCTTCAAACATTAAAAATTAATTTTAAATATAATTTAGATACTTATTTTTGTATTAAGTATTATTTGAAAAAGGAGTTATACACCAAAAAAAAAAAAACTTAAAAGAAAAGCTGCAAGTTGAAGATGTATTAGTGGCTCTGTCGTGTCTAGTAGGGGTGTGCAAATCCGGGTACCCAGAACTTTCGGGTCGACGATTTCTCGGCCCGTGTCCCGACCCGAATGTTACGGGTACCCGGTAATCGGGTACCCGAATTTTGCGGGTATCCGGTAATCGGGTACCCGATACCCGGTTTTTAATTTTTAAATTATTAATTTTAAAAAATATATACACAAATTTAAATGTTCGAAACTTCGAATTACATACTCTAATATCCGAACATAAAATTTAAAAGTTAAAAATACAAAATATAATAATCTATAATATAAATAATTCATTATATTTTATATAATTATATATATATAAAAAAACTAACCGGGTACCCGGAAAAACTAGATTTTGTGACCCGGGCCCGACCCGGGAAATGTCGGGCCGGGTACCCGACCCGGCCGGGTAAATTTTTTTAGAGAATTACCCAATTTTTTTAGATCCGGGTCGACGGGTCGGGTCAACCGGGTCGGGTAATTTTGCACACCCCTAGTGTCCAGGGCTCTTTTCATATAATATCTTCCAAATCTTCTATAGTAATAAAAAAAGACGACCGTTCATCAAACTTTGACAATAACTGTCTTCATTATTGATAGCAAGATCTGAAAAAATCCAAGACTGAGTGCATATGCGTAGGGTTTCCAAATACACCAGTTTTGTTTCTAATTTCTTTACAGAACTGCATTCTGTTCTCTCTCTTTCAGAATTCATCCATCACACGTCTTCATCAAACCTTTAATATTATCCCTTTGTTTCTTAGCTACATAAATGAAATAAATAATACTATAACATATAGCATGACATTTGATTTGATTGAGGTTTTCTCTATCCTGTAAGGAAAGTAGGTGAAGCATTGAGATAAATCTGATATTTCTAAAAATACCAAAGTTGAGAGTTTGAAAATGAGATAGGGGAAAGGATGGGAGATCTGTAAAAATTGAAGCCGTGACTTGTGAGGGGTTGGGAAGAGATGGGAGGATTTTTGTTTGTTTGTTTTGTCGGTGTTGTAAAAGATAAGAAGTAGAAGATGCTCTCAGGTTTAATTATATCAACGGGCAGAGATGAATATTTAATTAAATCGAGTTAAGAATAAATATATTTGGTTAGTTGGTTAAACTGTTCATCTTTATTCTCTCACGTTATGGTTTTAGATTTATTAAGAGCACTATTCTTCTTTCCTCTCTAGTCTCTTTCCCCTCCACTTTAGGTAGGATAAAATCAAGATTTTGTCTAAAAAAAGTCGACGTTAAAATAATTTAGAGTTAATTAAATTGACAAGTCATATTTTACCACTAAACTTTATTTGATTGTTTAAGTTTACTCGAATTTTATTTTTCGAGTCTATGTTCAAATTTTATTATAATTATTATAATATCATGATAAAATTGGTTTCAACTTAAACATCTTTCTTTAACCATGCAAGACATATATATATATATATATATATATATATATATAGTATTCATTTTCACCCATCTAACGGTCTTAAATCTGTGTAAAACTAAATAGTTTTACATTGTGTAAGTGGATCGTATATGTATATATATATATATATATATATTAAACGCGAAAGTAAAATTTATAATGTTATTTAATAAATTAAATAATATTTAAAATTATAAAATATATTTATCATATTATTTAAAAAAAATTTGAAGGCAAATCATTTATGAGATATAAAGAAGTCATGGAGTTTATCAGAACAAATAATCTACAAAAATTATAGTCTAATGATCAAATTGAATAAAATAAAAATTTAAGGGAATAAATGAAAAAAATAATATTTTTTATTAAAAATAGAAATTAAAATTACATATATATTCTATAGTTTTAGATGGACATGAGATTTATATTTGGTCAAAATAGATATAAAATAAAAAAGAAAAATGAAGAAACAAGGACATCATACAAAGATAAGGGACTAAATTGAAAAAAAATATTTTTCAAAAAGAAGAATTAAAAAGCTACATAAATATTCTATAATAGTTTGGGAGAATGTGATTCAAATTTTGTCAAAAATGAATTTAAGAAACGAGGATTTGAAGAAAAGGGAATTAGAAACTAATTACAAAACAAACAAATTATAAAATTCGAATTTAAATTGATAAAATTCGAATTTGAAAATTGATTCATTAATTTGAGTTGACTCGAATAATTAAAAATAAAAGAAATATATATATTGAATTGATTCAGAGTTTGTTTATCCTATCAATGTGGCAAAATATAATTGAGTCATTAGTTTTTAAACAGAAGTTAACAATATATATGCTATGTTTGATAGGACTAGGAGTGTTATTTATATCTCATGTTTTAGTACACGAGCTAATAAAAGTTAACTTCACTTAATTTTTTTGTTAATCAAATGGTTTGAATTGAAGAAATAGAATGAATAAATATTGGTTATTTTTAATATGTAATATTTTTTTACCTAATTTCACCCATTTTGAAATTTCAGCTTTAGATTTTGTGCTAATTCTTCTTTGCGTTATAATGAATTATTTTAAAACTCATATAATAACTAAACATTTCCTTACGTTATTACTTATATACCAAACTTGGCATAATAATGTTAAAATACATGCGAGTGGGTAAAGGCAAAAAAATAAAAAATAAAATAAAGCACGAACCAAGTGGCTTCTATGGTAAAAGAATTATTATTACTCTTTGAGGACCCTAGTTCGAGTACCATAGATGCCAAGGGTGTGAGCGGTTCAATATCTAAAGATTAAGAGTTATTTATGAATAAATATTATCTTTTACTTACCTCATATTAATAAAAAAATCAAGGGTCAAATTGAAAAAGATGTAAAATTTATTCGTTAAAATGAATTTAATCATAATTATTTTATATAAAGACTAAACTATTTTTCTTGTCACTCAACTTTCCCCATGTTTTTATTTTGACAATTTAACTTTCCCTATGTTTTTATTTTAGTCACTCAAATCTAAAATATTTCAATTTCATCATTAAACTTTTGAATTTCTCTTATTTTATTCATTCGACCATCAAGTGTGTAACATCAACGCCAAAATACTGAGTTTTTGGAACTTCTTAGCTCTGAAAATTTCAAAAAGAAGTTGACATTTTGCTCCATTGCTCGAACCCTTCTCCACCATCATTTAAATGTCGTGATCATCGATTATGACGTAAATTACTAAAACATTCCATTCACTTCCCCCTCTTTTTTCTTCTCAATTTATTTTTCTCACTTATTTCATTATCATCTATAAGTTTTACTATATGATCAACATAAAACAAATATATTAAATTTCTTCTTATTAAATAAAAGTTCTATTGTTAGTGAATCAAACGGAGCTCGAAAGTTTTAAGTTTGAGAGGAAAACTTCATGTGTTTTTACATAAATTTACCTAAAAAAATTAAAAACAACCTTAACCGTGAAATGTTCAAAACAAATTGAATTAGAAAATATGCTGAAAACTTTAAAGTTAACAAAGTAAGAATACAAACAATGCTAAATGAAAGGAAAATAGTGTCACGGCCGTCTTTCGGGTGGACCCGGAATTGGGCTTTGACTTAAATAAATGGGTTAGAGTCGCTATCGATCATTTATATTTTTTAAAACATATAAAAAACTAGGTTGATCGGACACCTCCTTACCTGATCTGCGTTTTATCAGAAATATGTCGGATTCGAGAGTCAATTACAGTCAAGGAAGGATTAGCACCCTTGTACTACCCTTTCGGTACTAATTTAATTTCCAGTTGTCTTAAATAAGAAAATTGCAAGATAAATTAAAAATTAAAAATTCGATTCAAATATAAAATAAATGAAGAAAATATTAAATTTCAGAAAAGAAAAATAATAAAATATAAAAAATGTTAAAAGATAAAATAAAATAAAATAAAAACGAAGTGGGAAAATAAACATAAAAAAAATAAAAAGGGAAATATAATAAAATAAATAATAATAGTAATAAAGATAAAAAGGGGTTTTAAAAGTTGTTTTAAAAATAAAAGATAAGAATTAAATAAAAGAAAATAATTAAATAAATAATCTAAAGGTATTGAGACAAAGAGAAACTTATAGTGAAAGCAGTCTCAAACTTTAGCTTTGCCTCAAATTCCTCGGATCATCGAAATAGATCTTTACTTCAAAATTCACGTCGGCCTTTAAGGACAATTCTTCGTTGCCGACTCGAATTATGTTGTTTCAACAATAACCGGTTCTGATCTCAGTTTCCTCTTAGCAAACAATTTTGCCAAGTGTGTTCTCGGAAAGGCAAATATGCTTTAATAAGCAAACCCTTAATTTTCACGTTTGAAATTGAACCTTCCCTTTAGCCTTCAGCTTAAAAGAAAATTAGCTAAGCATGACCAAAGTCATACTTAGCATAATTGTTGAAAATGAAATTTAAAAGAAAATAAAGAAGTGTGCGAAAAATAGAGAGAAAGCTAGAGAGAAGAAGGAGATTTTATTCTCAGATGTGTTTGTGTTGTGTTTCTAGTCTTACCCTGAGAGGGTATTTATAGTCTTCAAATTCTTAAAAACAATCTAAAGATAATTCCTAAAATAATATCTTTTATCCTAATTAAAACACTTAAAACTATTAAACTAAAATACCTAAAACAAAGATAAAATAAAATAATATTTAAAATAATATCCTAAATCCTAATTGAAATACTAAAATCTATTTAAACTAAAATACAAAGATAAAATATAATAATAATATATATACTAAATAAGCCCCGGACGAAAATGGGTGTCTACAGCTGCCCCTCTTTTTCGTGTAACAAAAAATAGGACAAAGATAAAAGTATACAAATTTTCATTCGGTAGTTGCAGATGACTTATTTGTTGTGGAATTGATTCATTCCATTGAGCATGATATCCTTCTTCGTGAAGTTGAAATCGTGAGTGGCTCATTCGTTGTGAAGTTGAATTTTGAACTGAAAAATCCTGAGCACGATATCCTTCTTCGTGAAGTTGAAACCGGGCTCAAAGCATTGAAAAGTCTCTCCTGTATCGTCTTCTAGCCTAATATACTTCGTCGTGAAGCTGAAATTTGACCTGAAGACTTTGGTATGAAACTAGTGTTTTTATTGTTGTGTTACATATGACTTCTTCATCGTGAAGTTGGGTCAATTGTTTTGGTACGATATCCTTCGTTATGAAGTCAAAATCGTAGGTGACTCATTCATTGTGTAGTTGAGCTTTGAAATAAAAATTCATGAGCACGATATCCTTAGTTGTGAAGTTAAAACTGGGCTCAAAGCATTGGAAAGTCGCTCCTATATCGTCTTCTAGCCCAATATACTTCGTTGTGAAGCTGAAATTTGACCTGAAGACTTTGGTATGAAACTGGTTTTTCATTGTTGTGTTACAGATGACTCATTCATCGTGAAGTAAGGTCAATCTTTGGGTACGATATCCTTTGTTGTGAAGTCAAAATCATAGGTGGCTCCTTTTTTGTGAAGTTGAGCTATGAATTAGATATCCTTCGTTGTGAAGTTGAAATCCTATCTTGTAAATTGAATTTCTTTAAGATTAATATTTTTGTCGTGAAATTGAAATTATGGATGACTCATTCGCTGTGAAGTTGAGCTTTGAATTGGCTCTCCTTTGTTGTGAAGTTGAAACAATCTTGAAAATTGCATTGGCTCGAGTTTAATATATTTCACTGTGAAGTTGACATTGACTCTAACAAGAATAATTTGGAGGGAAATCTTCAATCTCTGGTTGGCAGTCCCGATGACTCTTGATTCTAAAATCTTGAATTCTGATCTTGATCTTGGATTCTCCACCATGTTTAAATCTGATGTATAGAATTTTCTTTCTAGTCATGGTTTGGGCGATGCTTTTCAGTTATCTCTAGTATAGTGCATAAGCTTTGATCGGCTTCCAAATATCTTCTAGAAACTGCCACGTCAAACCGTGTCATACCCAGAGTCGTGCCCATGTCTCCAGTCGTGACTAAATAATAATAAAAAATTGCAGAATGCCTTCCTTTTAGTGCAATTTCCAAAATCTGACATCCTGCATAGAAAATGAATTAAAACGAACAAATAAGCCACAAAAACCAATGATTAAGGTGTAATTTAAAAGCAAAATATTAACTAAATTAAGCACTTATCAAATTCCCCCTCACTTATTCAATGCTTGTCCTCAAGCATTCCTCAATTAACATGTCAAAATCATAAGTTGTCATCTTCAATTTCAATTTATTCCTCAAACTTCCAATCGAACTAAGTCCATGACATTTTCCAAATTCAAGTTACAATCAAGCAAAAACACAACTAAGAAAATTTAAATTAAGAAAGACATCCCAATTAATTGTCAATTTCAATGAAACATGACTCAATACCTCACAAAGATTCACACATATCTGCTCAAAGTGTTTGGGGTGAATGAAATCGCTCAAACCGAAATTAACAAAAACATTACCATAGGCTTGGAATCCAATCAAGTCTCCACTATGAAAAATGAACATAATGCAATAATCAAGAGGTCTTTAAACAAGGTGTAACGAGGCTTAGGTTAGGGTAAGGAAAAGGCCAAAAAGAAAGGTTTAAAATATCGAAATAAGAAATCGAAATAATTAAGAACAATCCATGAATTAACACAAAGCGTAATGAAACAAGGAAAAAAATATATGAAAGACAATTGAAACGATCAATTTTCCTTCCCTTTTTTTTTGAACGAAGGGTTTTTTTTGCTGAAATAGTGAACAACTTTTTTTTTCAAAACAATATTTTTTCTTTTCTTTTTTCATGGAACGAGTGATACAAGATCTCAAGTCTCAGTAAGGTGTGAAAAGGGAGGAAAATAGAAAGAAAGGCTTCGAGTTTAATTGAGGTGTAAAACAAAGAAAGGAAAATAGGCTCAATTGTGGTTCACTAGTGGATTTGTAAATGGGTAGGCTTTTTGGGAAAAGTGGGTTTATCCTTGGTGCTCCTATCACATTAAATCATTACGTTCAATACGTAGTCTCGATATGCATTGTGATTACAAGTTCTAGAATATCCTAATTAGTCCAGCACACTCAAGTCAAACAATGAGCAAAAAGAAAATGTATGCTCGTTAGGCTCAAATCTCACAAGAAAAGTTTATATGCACTGAGTCAAGTTCATCTCTATCGAAAAAAACATGAAATAACAATACTCAACAAAACAATTCACCAGCTATACCAATCACCAATCATGCAAATTAAATGCGATCAAAACATGATCATAATCCAAAAGGAAACAAGATTATAAAGTGAAATTCAAGACTAGCAACCAACGATACCAACACATCAATATCATAATATCTCAATTTAAAAAAATCAAATAAGTCAAGGAAAAATTTGATGACATGCTTATTTTTCCCCTTACTTAATCCATTTTGTCCCAAAACATATGTTGAATTTAAAAAAAAGAGAGTGAAAATGAATACTCCCCAATCTAGTGACAAAAAATTTGGACCATTTCTCGATTTGTGTGTCATCCTTGCGCAGGGTCCATGCTAATCTTCATATAGGAAGTCAAAGTCTAGTGGCTTGTAATTTTCAACAATTCTGTTTGCCAAGAAATCCGATATGGCACTTTCCATTTTAGCTTTTTGGCTCATGTACTTGATGTCAAAGTCGGATAACATCATCTACCATCGGACTTTTCGATGGGAGGATATTTGACCTCATAATCAATGAACTTCTTTCTTAGGTAGTAAATGACCCTTTTATTCCTCCCGGATTCATCATGCTGACCTAGAACACACCTCATTGAATTCTTGAATATGGATAAATACAATAATAGAGGTTTGCCCTGGATGGGGGATATTAAGATAGGAGAACAAGATAAATATTCTTTTATTTTATCTAATATAGTCTGGCAATCCTCATCCCATATTCCAAGTTATTTTTTTGAAGAAGGCAAAAAATTGGGTTGCACTTTCGGTCAATTGAGATATGAACCGTGTTATGTAATTTAACCTGCCCAGAAAACCTCGTACCTCTTTCTGTTTTGTGAGGGAGGTAAATTTTGGATGGCTTTGACTTTATTTGGATCGACTTCGATACCTCTCATGCTTACCACGAAGCCTAATAGCTTTTCAGATATTACCCCGAAGGTACATTTGTTGGGGTTCAGTTTCACCTAGAACTTTCTTAATCTTTGAAGGAGATTTCTCAGATTCTCGACATTTTCATCTTTGTTTGTTTTTTGACAATCATGTCATCGATATAAATCATGTCATGAAACAAGTCACCATGGCTCTTTGATATGTTGCCCCGACATTCTTTAATCCGAAGAGCATCACCTTATGGCAGAAAGTTCCCCACATTGTGAAGAATGTAGTCTTTTCCATGTCCTCAAGATACATTTTTATCTGGTTATATCCTGAGAATCCATCCATGAATAAGAAGAAAGCATTCTAAGCAGTATTATCCACCAGAATGTCTATGTGCGGTAGAGGAAAATTATATTTGGGGCTCTCCTTGTTAAGGTCTCAGTAATCGACACACATGCATACTTTCCTGTCTTTCTTTAGAACCGACACTATATTAGCCACCTATTCCGGATACTTGCCACTTGAAGGACTCCAACATCGAACTATGTTTTGAATTCTTTCTTGATCTTAAGGAGATTTCGGGTCTCATTCTCCTTAGCTTTTGTTGCACAGGTTTGCATTCTGACTTGATAGGCAGTTTGTGGACTACTATATATGTATCCATCCCCGACATGTCTTGATAAGACCATGCAAACACATCTCTGTATTTTTGAAGTGAGAATATTAAGTTTTGTCTTCCTTCAATCGAGAGAGTTGTGCCAATTTTGACTTCATTTCTTTCATCTTTTGTACCTAGATTCAAGACTTCGATTTTCTCTTCATGTCACAATATTTGCTTGTCTTCTCTTTCAACCATCATTAACAATTCTTCACAATGTGTATCTTGAGGACATGGAAAACTACACTCATCTTCATTGTCACATTCATCAACTTCCCTAAGACAACTGTTCATATCCACTTATGAGTCAGTATCACCAGTGCCTGCATTATCATTATCTTAGGACCTGTTGCCCCGAGTGTAAGCGAATAGGGATAGTTTAAGCATTACTCTGAAATAAATTTGAGAACCACATGTAATTCTTCATTCATCTAGTTCTAAGCACCAATCCAGGTGGCAAAGGGTGGATTCCTAAACCGTCCATATTTTCGGCATTCTCTGCGGTTATAGCGTTAATACTCCAATATTTCAAAGTGACCTCCAAATCTGGAGAGGTTGTCCCAAACTCATATCCACCGGATTTAAACATTTCATAAAGAGGATGGAAAAACCATAGGTTCCCATAAAAAATCTTTCCCGTTTAATCTGGCCAAGCCTCTGTCTAGCCTTTCTGGATTTTCTTCCTCCTCTAGTATTGACTGGGCTGAAAACCTAGCCCGAACTGGTCTAGTTTGTCATAGGAAGAACAGGGTTGATCCTTCATTACAACAGATTCCCAAATCCTCTTTATATATTAGCATATTTTCCCAAGGTCTGCTTGATCTCTATTTTAGTGCATTCGGAGAGATATGGTTTGGAAATCCTTCATTCATCAGCCACAAATGTGGCATTCACAAACTCTAAGAAACAGAACAAACATTCTACGCTTCATCAGTTACTTCTATGTATGGGGCGTCAATAGTCACTTGCCACAATATCTTCTTCAGCATTAATAATTACCAGAGCCTCGCCGATGACAAACTTTATTTTCTGGTGCAGTGTAGATGGTACTGCTCCATCTTGATAGATCCAGGGCTTATGGAGGTATATCCGATGTTTGTTCCCTCTTCTTTTGATGAGACATTTTCTCTTAGTTAATGTGGATGTAAAAACATGGAAAATGAAAAAAAAAACATGAAATGCAAGGTATGAAAATGCATGATGCATTAGAATTAGAGGCATTGATCAAGAAATGTGTGTTATTATAAATAATCTTTATTGAGACAAAAGTGTTTTATTTTTTTAAGAGACAAAAATATCTTAAATGTACATTTTGAAGAAATCCTCTAAACCTCAAACAGCTTCTAATAGGTTAACAAGTCTTCTTCATTCATTTATCACAGGTTGAATACCTTGTCGGACCACTCCCGCTTCCCTTGCTAAACCGTGTAAGTGACGAGCTACTTTTTGTACATGTTCAGGAAATCTCGGATAATTGCATCTCTAGCTTTCACCCTTTGTTGGGCCTGTTCCCAACGAAAACGCCACTGAAATCCTCCATCAAAAGGAACTATATGAAACTCACTTGCTTGTTTTTTGAACCCGTCCACAATGACTTCCAACTCAGCTATGGTTTTGCCATCCCACACTTACTATTTCTGAAGAGATTTCTCTAAATCAGTTATATGGATCCTCAAACGCTTATTCTGGTGTTTGCTGTCTAACAAATGACTTTGAGAAGTTTTTTGTTGTTCTTTTAAGGTCTCTCTTTCATCATGCCCTTCAAACTTCCTTTTCAGGCTATTATCTTCACTTTTCTAGTACACAAAGACCTTTTCAGATTGGAATTGATATCCTTTTCTCAAATACTCAAGCTCAAAACAAATTCTCTTATGTTCATTCTCTAACTTATCTACCTGATCCTTCTGGGTATCAGCATCCAACTTCCACTGGAATCTTTCAGCCTCAAGTTCCCTTAGACTTTGTTTCAGCTCTTACTTTTTGGCTTCAAATTCATTCCTTGCTATCTCTAGGTCGGACGGAACATACTTAAGATGTTCTTCCATAGTTCGAGTGTCTTCATGGTCTAGTATTGGGATGGTGTCATTTTTTCTTAACCTTCTTCATTCCAAATAGTTTGGAGTGAGCATGTCCTTTGCGGCCACGACATCCATACGTAACATTTTCTTCCATGACTCAATTACTTCTTTGACCTTTTTTTTTGTAATTATCCCCATGATATGCAAATTTCGATCCAAATATTCAATGTGTTATTGGGACAAACTGGCGTGCCCCATACTGTCGAAGTGCCAAAAGTGAAGAGTATCATACTCATCCCCATAATCCGAGTAATGTCATAGTCTTTGAGTCTCCACATCGGAAAAGAATGTCACTATGGGTTAACCAGAGGGCTCTACAGGCAATATCTCTATCATGAATGTGTGTGAATACCTTCATCCATTTTTCTTTTGGGACGTCTTCTTGCCATTTCAGAGTGAGGAATTCCACTAAAGAAGAATAAGTGGTGCTGAATCGACGATAAGAAATTCCGTTAGTCTTCCAAAAGTGACTATGGATCCAAACTTGGAGAAGTTGTGCACACCCTATAAATCTTCCTCCACTAGTCTTCCTGCAATGGTTGAGGGAGCGAAAAGTTTCAGCTAAGATTGTCGGTGCTGGATTTACTCGTTTCAGGCGTTGTTCGAACAGTTCCACCAAAGTTGCCTCAATGTATCCCAAAGTCTTTGGGAAGTTAACCAAACCATAAATGCCCAGTGTAAAAAAGTCTATTACTTTCCATTCATCATGATGATTCTTCATTAATTGCTTTATATGGGTCCAAGCCATTTCTCCCCCGCTACCTTTATGTTGAATCTGGCCAGTTATCCATTTCTCATCTACCCCCGCCACTTTTGCCAACCCGTTCTTGAGAGGCTGACTCTTGATGTGTTTGATGTAAACCTCGATCCATTCTGATTCCTTTGTAATCTAGCAAAGACTATATTCTTCGATTATGGGGTTAATTGTGAAGCAGCTATATCCCAGATTCCAAAATTGTACTAGGGATTGAATTAGGGGCTCATCTGTCTTGACTAGAATAGAAGTGCAATATCACCATACCGTTGGCAGAACCTCTCTTTCTGGTCATTTTTTCTAACTGTTCCAAATGCTCCATAGTTCTTGAACATCATTTGCTTTAGACTGACAGAAGCGTAATCAACCAGATTGACATATAGTTTCCTTGCATACTGTCTCCCTTTTCTTTCTAAGTCTTTTTGGACCATAACATGACCTTTGCATTTTTTAACCTCTTGTATTACAACCCCTTTGTCCATTAATGCAAACTATTTACATTTAATTATGGATCAACATCTCTTTTGAATGATGTAAATGATAAAAATAAAATAAAATAAAAAAAAGTTAGTAAGATAAAGATAATAATTAAAATAATAATGAAAAAATCCTACCCCACATGTTTGTTATTCGTACCCGGACATGATCTCTATCTCGCATGTTAATTTTGAACAAGTCCTAACCACATAAATATTTAGTTCACATGCTCTGAACATAAAATAAAGCAGGAAATAACTTAAGATAGCCTAGGTTTTTAAATGGAGTTTCGGGGTGGGCTCTATTTCCCTGTAGTCTCCTGGTTTAGGTTCTAAAGAAGCTACTCGAGTTCTCCTTGTCGGTGCCCTCTTGGGCTTGCCAGACCCTCAGTCCTAAACCCATTACAAGCTTATGTGGACTAAGTTAAACTTGAGGATACATTCCTTATGTCTATACGGAGAATAAATTCCCACCAAGACACAAGGTAAATGAATCCCAAAGGTTACTAGCTAGGCCTATATGGAGAGTAAATTCTCACAAAGGCATCGCTTTCACCTCCACTTAAAAGGGTTTGGAGCTCAGGTATAGAGTCCGAGGTGGAAATAATCTGAAATCATTAAAAAACGTCATTACAACTATTTCTTTGAAAAGTAATCAAAGGTAAGTAATAAGGATCGAAAAATTACATTAAAATTTAAACTTACAATTTTCACTTAAGAAGACAACCGTAAATTAGTCTTAGTCTGACTCACTTACCTTCCCTAGCAGAGTCGCCAAGCTATCGCGACCGTCTTTCGGGTGGGCCCGGAATTGGGCTTTAACATAAATAAATGGGTTAGAGTCGCAGCAATCATTTATTTTTTAAAATAAAAAACTAGGTTGATCGGACACCTTCTTACATGATCTGCATTTTACCAGAAATATGTCAGATTCGGGAGTCAGTTATAGTCAAGGAAAGATTAGCACCCTTGTACTGCCCATTCGTACTAATTTAATTTCCAGTTATCTTAATTAAGAAAATTGCAAGTTAAATTAAAAAGTAAAAATTCGATTCAAATTACTTACCATTAATCGATTGAAATTACCTCTAAAAAGCTGAAAATATTAGATTATAAAATAAAGAAATATCAAATAAAAATTAAATAAAAAAATAAATCAAAAAAGGAAATATTAAATTTTAAAAAATATTATATAAAAAAATGTTAAAAGAAAAAATAAAATAAATGAAGAAATATTAATTTTCAGAAAATAAAAATAAAAAAATATAAAAAAATATTAAAAGATAAAATAAAAATAAAAAAGAAGTGGGAAAATAAAGATAAAACAAAATAAAATAAAAAATGAAAATATAACAAAATAAATAATAATAGCAATAAAGATAAAAAAGGGGTTTTTAAAAGTTATTTTTAAAATAAAAGATAAGAATTAAATAAAAGAAAATAATTAAATAAATAATCTAAAGAGATTGAGACAAAGAAATTTATAGTGAAAGCAGCCTTAGACTTTAGCTTTGACTCAAATTCCTCGGATCATCGAAACAATCTTTACTTCAAAATTCACATCAGCTTACAAGCACAATTCTTCACTGCCGACTCGATTATGTTGTTTCAACAATAATCAGTTCCGATTTCAGTTTCCTCTTAGCAAATAATTTTGCCAAGTGTGTTCTCGGAAAGTCGAATATGCTTCAATAAGCAAACCCTTAATTTTCACGTCTGGAATTGAGCATTCGCTTTAGCCTTCGGCTTAAAAGAAAATTAGCTAAGCATGACCAAAGTGATACTTAGCATAATTGTTGAGAACGAGATTTAAAAGAAAATAAATAAGTGTGTGAAAAATAGAGAGAAAGCTAGAGAGAAGAAAGAGATATTATTCTCAAATGCGTCTGTGTTTTGTTTCTAAGCTTACCCTGAGAGGATATTTATAGCCTTCAAATTCCTAAAAAAAAAGCTAAATATAATTCCTAAAATAATATCTTTTATCCTAATTAAAACAATTAAAACTATTTAAATTAAAACACCTAAAACAAACATAAAATAAAATAATATTTAAAATAATATCCTAAATCCTAATTAAATACTAACATCTATTTAAACTAAAATACAAAGATAAAATATAATATTAATATATATACTAAATAAGCCCCAGATGAAAATGGGTGTCTACAAATAATTTGACTTTATATTTTTTTAATAATTTAGATGATTATAAGATATATCCATTTATTTTTTTAGTCTGTTGATAATGTGCATACACTCTTTAAACACAATTAAACACAATTATTCAAATCTTAATCTTAAACACAATTATTCAAATCCTAAACGTACAAGACTAAAAGGGCATTTCCCAGTGCATGCCCATAACAAAAGTGTTACGGACCACAACAAAAAATATTCCCCGGTAAACTATTTTATAGGATAGAACAGCACGTATAGGCCAGATTCGAATCAATTTTCTACTTTCATATAAAAAAAAGTATATTCACAAGAGGGTAGATGCTAATAGAAACCAGGGTCGAAAACAATTACAACGATAGTATTTATACAGCCTATGAAATTTAAATTTAAAAACTATAATAATTTGAATTAAAATAAAATTTATAATTAAATCATTTTATAATATAAAAATAATTATTTCATATTTAAAATAGTGAAGATAATTTTTAAATATTATATAAAAAAGATTGATTATTTTTATTTACTTGAAAAGTTATTTTTTAGAAATATTAAGAAAAGTTAAAATTCAATTATTAAATCGTTATCCAATCATTCGAAATGAATTTTTTATTTCCTTAAAAAGTTTTCTTGAAAAAACGACCTCATCCTAGCAAGGGGAAAAGAGTACCCACAAAAAATATGCTACCAGACCTAATATCATTCATACATCATTGAGAGTAACCTCGGGACAAGCTAAGTTGAAATACATAACATTACTATTACGAATAACCCATTTGGCTAAAATATGAGCAATCCTATTACAAGAACGAGGAACAAATTATAACATGCTTTAATAACTGAAAATAATATACAAACATGGGGTACATTTACAACATGCTTTAATAACTGAAAATAATACCATGCATCAATACAACATTAGTGAGTATCCTTGTGATCCTCACTCTCTACGCTGTGATAGACATCATAGTACGGTTGAGAGATTTTTACATCTCGAAGTGTAATCACCCTTTTTTTACCATTATCTTCAACCCCAAACAAAGCTAGCCACGTGCATCAAAGCAGCTGCCAAACTCATCCCCAACAATCCACTCTACCACTGGTTGCCCCAACACTCCACGTCACTGATAGGGAAGCGGTGACGGGTTAATGAACGTTGCTCTTGTTGAAGAATCAAACCTAGAAAGTTCTAGACTCGATGAAGAACAATGGGGAATGAATAGGGGAAGGTGGAGGCAGCAAGTATGGTTTTTAGGGTTTCTTTTAGGTGCTGGACACAAGGTAAGAAATAAGATTAGAAAAAGATAAACAAAAGATAAAGAAATTGAAATTAAAGTATGATAACCAAGAAATCAAAAGATCACCCTTATGAAGGTGAACGGTAAAGATGATGATAGTGATGATGGATTTGTGAAAAATAGATGGATAAGTGTCTTATCAAGCCTCCTAGTCGCAATGAAAATGCAAACACGATAATATGGCTCTAACCAACCCTCATAGTCGCGATGAAAAGGTAAATTGGAGTGTGAAGATTAATCTCCCTCACAAGAACTTGAAAGAACTCAAGGAGAAGAAGCTTCGAAGGTACAAGACAATCAACACTTGTAAAAACAAACTCTCGTCGTATTATTAATCAAAGAAATCTGATTTACAAAGTTGAATGAAGCCTCCTTAATATAGGGGCTGAGTTCTAAAGGTCCTAAATAACTAATGAATAAAATAATAATAAACTAAACATGTCTTAACTCTATTTCCTAATAAAATAATAATAATTAAAAATAACATTTTAACCCAACCTTAATTCCTAATAAAATAATAAATCTAATCCTAAAGATAATGCATCATCATATTAAATTATATTACAAATAATCAATATAAATATTGAAATTAGTAATATTTACAAAATCACGTGTTAATATCATATAGGAATTTCTGCATGCGTTGTCTTCACTAAAATGAATGTATCTTGAGTTCCAGATATCAAATTGATGCATTCAAGAACCGTTGGAAAGATAAGAGACAAAAGGTTGTATCTCCAGAAGAATGTTGACCAAATAATATCAGGATACCATTCAAAAAGTCGTCACAAGTCTGATGTTGTTCTGATCTTTTTTTTCCAAAGCTTGGACGAGTGGATCATTTGGAAGAGTTATTACTTCTTCCTTTGATGTGAGCCTTGTGATTCATGTATCATCCTCCCTTTCTTCAAAAAGATTCGACCTCGAATTTGAAACATTAAAGGGAACAACATTAGAATAGTTTATTGATTCATTCACATTATGCTTATCGAATAGATATGCTTTGAATCTTCGAGACTTTATTCTTCTAATAGGTTCGAGTAGAAACATTTGTCCAAAGAAGCATGTATCATTCCCCCACTCCTCAAAAGGATTCATCCTCGAATCTGAAAATCTAAAAGAAAGAGAATTAGATGTGTTGAAAGAAAAACTTGTGAAACATTTACCAGGATCAATGTGATGTGTCTTTATGAGTTTTAGTCGAGGTTTCTTCTTTATAGGAACGGATTTCTTGTAGTCTTGAAATCCTATTTTGCATAAAAGTCTTGTAATATGATGTTTAGGTTGAAATTCAACATGTCACTGACCACTGTTGGCTTTTTGTATGATTGCTTCAGATAATTTCTCCATGGTTTTATTCGTGTGTGGCGAGAACGAGTGTCTAAAACCTATGTCAACTGGTTTGTTAAAGTAATCCCTTAAGTCTCCTAAGTGTGGTTCATAATTAAGAATTCTCGAGAGGAGATTTTTGGATTGTACAACCTGTTTAGTTGGCAAGGAAACTCATATACAAGATAAAGCTCATTAAAATCACTTTTAAAAGTATGGGTAGAAATATCAGAAATATCCAGGTTATTGTGATATACATCTTTGATATGTTTAATTCTCGAATTAGTAGTATGCTTAAGAGCATACATTTGTGGTAGTGTATCGTCTACTATGTTTTGCTTACCTCGGTCTGTTACGCATTTAAAGGAGTTGTGTTTAGTATGGATGACAACTTCAAGAGTCGTACCTTGTAAAAAGGATAAGAAGTACGTTACAATATCATTAAAATGAGTAATAAGATACTTACCTTTAGAATCTCGTAAATTGTGACTCTTCATTGATATGGCATAGTGATTAGGGCTTTCAGATTGTAACCCGTCAGGAGGGTACCTAGCACTATTCGACAACTCTTGGCGATGAAAGATGGTTTGGGACAGTCTTGTGTTGCTTTTACTTTCTCATCATTTACATGGATTCCCTGTTCACGAACTATAAAGCCTTTGGAGTTGTTTAAATCATGTTTCGTCATTAATATGGCGTCACGACTAAGGCTTTCCTGGATGTAGCCTTTTGTAACAAATCTAACTCTTTGGTTTCTTTGAGATTGTATGTTTGATGAGGTATGATGGAACCTTGAATTATATTGGTTTGGTGTTGTTTTCCTTTTTTGGTAGTAATTCGTTAGGTGGATCACCTAACACTTCTAAAAAATCATGTAACAAAGATGAAAACACACTAGGCAAATCCTTGTTAATGTTAGAAATCGAAACAATTGATTCCCTAAAGTGAACAAGGATGAAAGGCTATTTATAAAGAATGTTCTCTCTCAATTCTTTTGTGCTCATATATAGATTTTGAGTCACTCTTTTCTTCTCACAATTAGGTTCACTCACCACTTATGGGTCATTATTCTTTTGGCTTTTGTAACTAGTGACCTCTTTTGTTTTTGCCTCTTTCTTAGCTTTTTCTTTATTTGCTTTCCCTACCTCCTTACAAATTATTGTTTGATCTTTAGGGGCTAGAAGTGTGTCATTCTTTGCTGGTAATTCTTTCTCCTTGTCAGGTTTGTTATCTCTTGGCTTTTTCAGAGAAGATGGAGTAGAAGATGAGGAAGGATTTGAAGGATTACCTTGGTAATGTTCTCTGAATCGGAATCTCCTTTGGATTTGTCCTTCGATCGTCATTGCTTTCTTTAACGTATCTTCAAGGTTTTCGTACCATGGAGATCAAGAAGATCAGTGATGTTTGATTTTAAGCCAATGACGAATCTTGACACGGTGACCTCTTCTTTTTCGGTTATGTTAGCCCTATTGAGTAAGGACTGCATCTCCTTGTAGTAGTCTTCAATTGAACTTCTACATTGTCGAAGTCGGTGTAGTCGTAGTTTAACTTCTCGTGTATAATGTGTCGGTAGGAATCGCTTTCTCATGGTTTGTTTGAGGTCAGTCCAAAAAGTGATTGCTTGAATTTGGAAGTTCTCAATCTTTTTCCTTGTTTGCATCCACCAAGTTTGAGCATATCATTCGAATTGCATGGTGACGAGGGGAACTTGTTTAGCTTGGGGGAAGTCATGGTATACGAACATGAGATCAAATTTTCCTTCCCAATCGATGTACCTATCCGGATCGTTGTCTCCCTTGAAAGTCGGGATCGTGAACTTTGGTTTTGCAAAGAGTTTGGGTGCTTGGAAACGTGGTTGTTCTCGCATGGGTGCCAAAAGTTCGTCATTGTTTGGTCTTGGATTATGGTTTGGTAGATCCAGTTGTGTTCTTGTCATTCTCTCATAAGTTCATCAAATCTTTCAACTTGAGTCGTGAGTCGGGCAAGTGCGGCTAAGATAGCCGTAAGTGTCTTGTTGTTATTGTCGCCCATCCTGAAATCATAACACTCAAAAGAAAAATTTAAAGTAAAATAAAAATAAATGAAAGAAAATTCAACAAAGCGAGAAACCTCACAAGTCAATCCAAGAAAGTAACACAACGAAAGGCAAGTAAGCCGATCTTGTACTCTTTAAAACTCACTTTACCAAGTAGTCTTCACAGTTCGTATCAGAGTTTGATTACTAGCAAAGGCGATAAGAAAACCTAAAAGCTCTAAGAGGCCAAACAAGGGTTAGACTCCAAGAGAACGAGAATGCAAAGAAGGAAGAAGTATGCAAACTCTTTAGTCCTACTAAAACAAGAAGATAATGAGTTAGGTAATGCAAAAGAACAATAAAAAGTAAAAAAATAAAAGAACCTAAAGCACTATGAGTCGAAGAAAAAAAAGAAACAAACCAGAAACATAGAAAACGCTGGATCAACTTGAGCAACGTTTTTGAGGGGGTTATCGGTGTCTAAAAATTTTGGAAATTTTTTAATGTATTTCGATGCGTCAAGAAAACACCTGTGAAATTTCAGAACCAAATACCTTTAGTAGTATCCAGTATATTCTGTTGAACGATGAGTCCTCAAACAATCTATTTTTCGTGATTGCTTTGTTCGAAGGTGTTCTTGATCTTAAAAAATTCTGATTTTTTGTGTGAATGATTTTAAATATATGAAGTTTAAATTTGGAAATTTTGACCACGAAATTCCTCCTGTAGAATTTTCAAGAAATTAGGCAAGATTCTAGACCGAATCTGCCGATGAAACTTGAATGATGTATTTGAAGGCTCAAATGAACTCCGATTGGGATGAATTTTGGACTGGATATTATTCTTAGGATGAATATGAGATATGGAGAAAAAAGCCCTAAATTCCTTCATTTGCAAATTATTTCGAACTTTTTTTGCCCTTTTTGTTTTGTTTTTGGTTTTTTTTAAATAGTAAACTAACAAGAAGGATTTAAATCTAAATTAAATTTAAATAAAAAGAACTTGAAATGATGAATCTTTTGTGAACTAGTTCCGTTGGGGTACCTTGACGGTTTTGTGTGTAAGAACAAGCAAGATTACTTGCTTCTTTCCAAGAATCGGCCCAAATCTGATACCAATTGATAGGGAAGCGATGGAGGGTTAATGAACGTTGCTCTTGTTGAAGAATCAAAACTAGAAAGCTCTAGACTCAATGAAGAACAATGGAGAATGAATAGGGGAAGCTGGCGGTGACAAGTATGGTTCTTAGGGTTTCTTTTAGGTGCTAGAAACAAGGTAAGAAATAAGATTAGAACAAGATAAACAAAAGATAAAGAAATTGAAATTAAAGTATGATAACCAAGAAATCATAAGATCTCCCTTATGAAGGTGAACGGTAAAGATGTTAATGGTGAGGATGGATTTGTGGAAAATATATGGATAAGTGACCTATTGAGCCCTCCTAGTCGCAATAAAAAGGCAAACATGATAATATGGCTCTAGCCAACCCTCCTAGTCGCGATGGAAAGGCAAATTGGAGTGTGAAGATTAATCTCTCTCACAAGAACTTGAAAGAACTCAAGGAGAAGAAGCTTTGAAGGCCAAGACAATCACACTTGTAAAAACAAACTCTCATCGTATTATTAATCAAAGAAATATGATTTACAAAGTTGAATGAAGCCTCCTTTATATAGGGCTGAGTTCTAAAGGTCCTAAATAACTAATGAATAAAATAATAATAAATTAAACATGTCTTAAATTTAATTCTTAATAAAATAATAATAACTAAAAATAATATTTTAACCCAACCTTAATTCCTAATAAAATAATAAATCTAATCCTAAAAGATAATGCATTATCCTATATTAAATTATATTAAAATAATCAATATAAATATTGAAAATTCGTAATATTTACAAAATCACGTATTAATCTCGTATAGGAATTTCTGCTTACGTTGTCTTCACAAAAATGAATGTATCTTGAGTTCCCGATATTGGATTGATACGATTCAAGAACCGTTGGAAAGATAAGAGACAGATGGTTGTATCCTAGAAGACATGTTGACCAAATAAGATCAGGATCCCATTCAAAAATTCGTCGCAAGTCTGCTTCTGTTCTGATCTTCTTTTCCAAAGCTTGGAAGAGTTATTACTTCTTCCTTTGATGTGAGCCTTGTGATGCATGTATCAGCCACTGTCATGTCATGCCACCACCAAGATCCACACTCCACGCAACACATCAAAACAACCAGCAAAAAAAACAAAAAGGAATCATTGTAACATGGGTATAAAACCCGAACGAAACATTCTAGAGATGATACTCTCCCAAAATTTGAAAAGCAATAAAAGAGCAAAATTTCTAGCAACCATTTTCTTTAGTTTTTTCGAAAACTAACATAAAACCATAAGTTTTTTTTCCTCTTTTTTACGATTTTGATTCGAAAATCAAACAAACAAAGCAAAAAAAAAAATGAGGAGAGAATAAAGGAGTTACCATTCGGCCAGTTCCTTCACTGACGGTGGGGACCACCGTTCGTAGATCCCAACGATTAGAAGAGAGAAGGGAAGTCAACGAACCACTTACCGTGGAATCACCTCGATCAAACGGCTATCGGAGTAGATCGAGGCACCAAAAGTCAAAAGGTTACCAGCTATTTTCGCGGCGTTAGACGCCATATCTCGCAAAACAGTGGCCCATTCAAGATCCTGACGTCGAGGCGAGCGTTCCTGTGAAGTTTGGGCCTGAACGACCTTCAGCGGCGGCGGCGGTGCGACAATCGGTGGCGACGCTCATCGCCGAATTTTGGAAATGGCTAGAGAGAAGGGAGAGCATTCATAATAGTAGAGAGAAAATGTGAAGTGAAAAATGAAGAAAAAAGGGAAGTGAAGGGCTTTTATAGCTGGAACCAAATGACGCCATTTTTGTGTTTTGGATCGGGGGTCTAATTAATTCTGTAGCCACTACATTTTATTTGGAATTGCATTTTGGTCTCCTCTTTATTTACTTTATTTTTTATTTCAAAATGATTGTCCTCACCTTGTCATTTTCCCTTTTTATATTTAGTAGTAATTTTTGGGTTATTCTCTTGCAGGTCATCGAAATCTCTAGGGTTATTTTTACTTTGACCACTGAACTTTACGCGTTTTTCCACTTCAGTCACTGGTCCCCTATTAAATTTCTTTGATTTTGTGTGCTCTGATTTGTGATAGTTTTAATTTGGTCACTATTATTATTATGATTTTATTCAAATTTGCCCACTTTTTTTATTTTATTGCATTATGGTCACTTATCTTGGGATAAATCACATGATGGTCATCGTAACCTTTATTTTCATGGGATTTCATTCCTTTTGCCTTGTTATTTTTATTTACTTATTTAACATAACATTTAATCCTTATTAACTTAGTCAAAGTTACTAATTTTTTTGGTTTATGCTTACATTCAAATAATTTTCTTAATTTATACCTTTACTTTAATTTTTTTCTTTGTCATTTATATAATAACCAAATAAGCTTACTTTCCATCCATTTTAGAATCATGTTAGCATTTATATTTATTTCCTTTAATATTAGCCCATTAAAAATTATTCTTCATATTTACGTTTGCATTTACTTCATGGTAATAGGTAAACGTTATATACATAAAAACACACACACATATATATATATGTTTTTATTGTACAAATGTGTTTGTATTAATTGCATAGGATTAAAAACTATTCTCCTATGCTTACGTGTATATGCATGTATATATTTAGACTTTCTATTGTTTTATTATAATATATAGATATCATTAAATGTTATGATTATGTATATATGTTTTTACTATATTTACATTACATTTTACATTTATTAAATATATCTTATATTACTTATATTATATTATGTACATATTATATGTTTTTATTTATATATATATCGGGCGCATTTTATTATTTTATAAAAATACTCTATATTGAGAATATGTTATAATAATTATTTATTAGCTTTTACCTTAGTGTTAATTTCAAGCTAGACCCCTTTTTAATTTAGTCATAGAATTTTAATCTATTATTAAACATCTTAAATTACATTTTTAATATTTTAGTCCTAATCTATATCACATTTAGTCCTTAAATTAGGCGAATTCTTAATTCGGTCCTTGCTTTCGCTCGAGGTTCCAATTTAATTATTCGAATTGCAATATTTATTAAAATTAATTTAAATTAATATTAGAGCCTTCATTTTAGGTTAGATTTCAAACTAGTCTTTTAATTTAGAGAATAATACGGGTAGGCCCTCGCCTAAATGCTCAAGGGACTATCTCGATTATTCGATTCAATAATTGATTAAAAATTAAATAGGGTTAATATTAGAACCTACATTTTAGGCTTGAGCTTCTAGGTTCCTTAATTTTCATAATTTGACACTTTAAGCTAGAAAAAGCCTTAATTTACCCTTAGCTTAATTAGGATGAATAAAAATTTGTTTGATTGCATTTTATTTTCAAACCTAAGGCAATGTTCACTTATTAGGGAATTAATGGTATATCTCCCGCAAGTATACTCAGGGGTGACTACTGGTGATTCCTGAAATAGGTCGACATCCTTTTCAAGACCGTATCATGATTTCTAAAATTAAGGCAATGCCCGGTTCTTAGGCACAATAGTTGATCTCTTGCATTTATGCTAGCGGGCGAATGCCATTGACCTTAATAAACGAATATTATTTTCAACTTTGCATCCGTAATGATTTTTAAATTAAATAAAGTTTGAACTCAAAATTTTCGATTCTAAATATAGGGTAATCAACTAGGTACCAATTTTTGGGCGCTTTTGGGGGTGCTAATCCTTCCCCACGCGTAACGACTCTCGAACCTGACTTTCAAATTTTTGCAAACCTTAAAACTTGGTATTTTAATAAAAGTAAATTGTTTTATTAAAATCACCCGATTTTTATGGTGTCCCAATCACACCTTAAATGATTGGTGGTGACTACTCACATTTCAAAATTCTTTTCAAAGAAAAAACCCCCAAGTCAGTATTGGTCTTTCCCCGCTCGGGAGAAAAATGGTGTCGACATAGAACTCATGTGCCCCTATATTCTACCGAGGATGTATCCCCCGAAATCACTGCATTGGACACCACACCCTCGACTAGCTCACCCCTTTCTAGTGTCGGACCTTGTGCCCTAACTAGTCAGTTTTAAGGGCCTTGCGCCTTTCCTATGGATATCCAGACTGCATCTATACTTTCAACACCCTAAACTAAAGGAACTCAGGTGTCCGAATTATTTCCTGAGGATCATCTAAGCTTAGTTTTATGTCACCCTAATTATTTGGTTTCTATGTTTGAATTAAACATCATAATATTTTCACTTGTAGTCTTATTTGATGATATACTGAAGTATTATGGTACCTTGGTTCTAATTCCCTTAAATACGATCCTTTTTGCCCAAACAAACTAAAAGTATCGATACTAGCCCAAGAGTATCGATTCTTCTGTAAAAGTTTTGATACTTTATATAAATATCGATACTTTTAAACATTCTATTTGTCTAGTTTCTATACTTTCTGAGAGTTTCGAAACTATTACTCAAAGTTTCGACACTCTTGAAAGAGTATTGATACTTCTACCCAGAAATTATGTTTCTACCTAGAAATGAAGAACAATTATAGATATTAGCCTAATAGTATTGATACTTGACTTGTAGAAGACTTAAATACAAGAACAAAAATGCTATATCTCACTCTCAAAGACCATTGTGAGGTCCCCAAACATGCTTAAAGTCTTACGTGTCATATAAAGGGCATGAATAAGACTTATAACAAGCTTAAATTCTGAAACATAAAATCTACCATTGATATGATCAATAAGCTTATTTCTTACCTTCATTGTATTCATTACATTAACATGATCCACTAAGAGTATAAAGAAGTTTTAAGTGTGGATACCTTGATTTTTAGGCTAAAACAAAGCTCCAACTCACTCAATGGAAGCTTTTTCCTTCCCCTTTGTCTTGGAGGTTTCACCCACTTCTTTCACTAATCAAGATAAGAAAGTGAAGTTTCTAAATAATCTATGTAATGAAAATAAGGATTAGAATACTTCCAATAACCTAAATCCAACAAAACAACCTAGAATCCTTGGATTTATTAAACCTATAAAAAACCCATTTTGGGAAACCATAGAGGAAAACTTGTAAAATGGGACTTAAATTAAAGCTTGAAGGATGGTGATTCATAATCTTACCTTGGCTCAAGCTAACTAAGATTGGATTGCTTGAAGATTGACTCTTGAAAAGAAAGGAAATGGAAAATGCTAGAAGGAAGAAGGAGAAAGGTATTTGGTAAGATTATTGTGGCTTTAATTCACGTGAAAAAATAAAAACAAGATGAAGATTTTCAGCTGATATAATATGAGTAAACTACACTTTAGGTCCCTATACTTTTAAGCCCTATTAATATCATCACCTTACATAAGTGTTTTGGGCCCAACACAGCCCAAATCCATTTAACCTTGGTCTAAGATATTTTTAATAACTATTTTAGACATTAAATGAGTCTCGAGTTAAACCGAATATTAACCCTGAATTTCAGGGTTACATCACATCAATCCTACTCATTTTTCTTGACTGCTTGCAACCTAAAAAACACACCACTATCTTCCTCGACGTATCAATATGTATTGTAATAAAAAAAAATCATATTTATTTAATAAGACTGTCTCGTAATCATTTCTACTACTAGAGAAAATTTGACACACACCAAATTTAATATACGTAAATCTACAGAAAAATGGGGGTGGCATCATCTTGGTATCTTAGCTTGGTCCTTTGAGTCGCCTGGAGAATTATTTTCTTTTGGTTTTTAGGGTCATATAGGAAACGCACATGATAATAAAAAAAGCAAAGTTGAACAGCAAAATCTTATCGTGTACTACCTCCTGACAAGTTGTTGTCGAGAAACAACACATGGAGCCAATGACAACGATCTGATAAATAACTCAAGACCTTTCTCTTTTATCAACCTGATAAAGATCACCTACCTGTTTCAAATAACCTAAATTAACAATGTCTGTAAAATGATATGTCGTCAGCCATGGCAGGCAGCAAAACTCATCTCTCCGATCCCTTGAGACCAAGACTATTCGGCTGTGACTGGTGGAAGTAATCCACTGACTAGAACAAAACACCATGACTTCCTTTCATTTGTTCAGATAACAAACACAAGAGGATGCCCTCGATCTGAATTGGATACTTTATTTTAAGTGCTTAGGACCACTTACAGTGTGTTGAAATTATGTTGCTTTTGTCAACTGCTTTTGGTCTTTATTGAACTGTTACAGCAGGAGCTTCATATCTTGCTAATTCTGGACTATGTCACAATTTGTTTATGGAATGATACGATTGGTTGAACAACCCTAGCCAAACAAGCTTCTCGTAACGGGGTTTGATTTCGTGTTACCTGATTCTCAGTTCATTTTAATTGTCGAAATAGGTATGAAATTGTAATTTGTTAATTTTATAGTTTGTGGTTGGACCATGATTTGTGATGTTATTTTATTTTATTTATTGATTTTTTAATAGTTTATCCACATATTTATTTTTATTTTGAAAAATATTATATTTTTAAATGTTCAAAAGAAATTTGAATACTTCCTTACTGGATTAAGATATAATTAAAGCATCAATTGCCGCTAATAGATTAGAAATAAATTTTTCTTTTTCTGTTGTAAGACAATCTAATTTAAGGTAAGGAATGAAAAAGGAGTGCAACCTAACATGATAGTTTTCTCTTAATATTTTTTGGTTTAAACACTTTTTTCAAAATATTTTTGGTTGACAACTTAAAATGTCAAAAAGTCAACATTTTATGTTGTACTCAATCTAAAATGTTATGTTTTTTCATAATATTTTTGGTTGTGCCTATTTATTGTCGTTTTTAGCTTAAATTAGATTGTGTATAGCAAAAATTTATGTTTCTTCCTAATGCAATTATATTCCGTCTTCAAGAAACGAATCTCAGTTATTAATTTCTCTTTTCTTCCCGTTGCTAGTATATTTGACTTTAATTTAAGGTCTTTTTCTTTCACGAAAAATAGATTTCGAAAAATGAATTCCGCAAAATAAATTACATTTCCTATAAAACATTTTATGGAAATTATTTTCTGGTGTTTGGATGATGTTGTACAATGCATTTCCCAATGGTAGTAAATGTTTTAAAAATTATTTATTATAAACATCAAATACAATAAATAATATTACTTATAAAAAAATAATAATAATATTTTTAAAATATTAGAATCATTTATTTAATATTATTTGTGTGAATATTATTATTCAAATATTATGTCTACAATTTTATAAATAAAAAAATTAGTATTATTATATTTTATTAAAATAAAGTAATTGTAAATTATATAAATTATTTATTAAAATAAGAATAATTAATTATATTAATTACTTATTAAAATAATAATATTATTAAAACATTATAATATTAAATAGGAATATTATATTATATTTTAAAGAGTATATTTTAAATATTCAACAATTCAATAATATTATTTTTATGAAATTAATAAATAATATTAATTTTATTAATAATTTTTATATATTATTAAAATATAAAGTATAATATTATATATTATAATATTATAATTATAACAATAAAAATATAATATTATATTATTAAAATTATCAATAAATATAATTTAATGATTAATATTTTATTAAAATGATACTAAAATAATACATTAATATTAAATATATAAAATAATAATGTTTTGAGTGTTTATGCAGTGAAAAATTCGTAAAATGATTACGTAAAATCATATTGTAATTAATTTTTCAGAAAATACAAAGAAAGTTCAGTTAACTAAGAAAATGAATTACATCAACAATATGTTTTCGCCAACCAAACATTGAAAAATAAGGAAAATATTTTTTGGAAAACCAATTACAGGAAAACAAACATACCCTTAGATTTATCTTATTTTCAATGCTAGTACATTGTAGTATCTATTCTAAATACTCTCAACCATTTGACAATAAAAGCTCAATCACCCTTTTCTAAACGTCTCAACCATTCGATAATAAACACTCAATCACCTTGCTGCAATCACTGATGCTTAAACTGTGACCTCTTGGAACAACAACGATTCTTTTAACCACTGAGGTAAGTTGGTTCGTGCACCATGTTCACAACTTAAATTCGTTTTATTCCTATGCTAATATATTAATTTTGGTGTTAAACTTTAGATGTTTCTTTCTCTTCCCTTATTATTGGTTTTATTAGCTTTTGTTGTACTGGATTTTCGGTACGCTAATTTGGTTGTTTTAGTACGCGTTCCTTAATAATTTAGAATATGAATAAATCTTGAATTGGAACGAACGAATTCAAACGAGATTCTTGAAGGTCTAGGGGCGAATTAAGTAACACTGATTTGTTTTACCAAATAAACTGAGAGATCGATTCTTGGAATGAATTGAGATGGTTGAATTATTTCCTTCTTCTGCAGTTAACTAAAACATACAATCAATGCAACCAAACCTTACTGTTTCCACAACATTCCATTTCTTCAGACCCCATTTTGATTTGTACAGATGATTGCAGTAACCATTGTTGATCATTGCCCATGTGACCTGCCCTAGTTATTTTGTTTGTTTTCTACCCGTCATAAATAATTGGGAGAAATTATTGGTTTTACTGTTTTCATAATTTATCCTTCTTTTGTTTTGCCAGTGAAATAAATATGTATTATACTATTACGAACACTATTTTATCCACAAGAAGAACAGGTACAGATTTGGATTATTAATCCCTTTGATTTTTTTTTGGTTCTCTAACCTTACCATAGATCCCCATCCGTTGTTATTGAGTTGTTTGATAGGTTGTTGAGACTTTTAAAAATAATAAATACATACTTTTTCATAAGATAATAAGTAAGATCGAATTTATAAGAAGTTATTGTAGATTAATTCTTAAAAAGGTAAATAATAAAATAAAATTGAAGAGAGATTTTATAACTCAACTGTAATAAAAAATAATGGTAAAGAACGTAATTAAAATAGTAAAATTTAGGAGAATTTAAGGGTTGATAAATATCTAGTCAATGGAAAATTGTATTTTTTAATTCACAAATTTATTTTTTGAATCAGGTATGTATTGAAAATTTGCGGACGAATTTTCTAAAGGATGAGAATTGTAATACCCAAAATTTTGGATAGTGACCAAATGTAATTTTTGAAAGTTTAGTGGCAAAGTATAAATTTGAGAGTGTTTAGGGACTAAATGGTAATTTTCATAAAAAGAAATTTTATTCCATAAATGAATAGTTGTTGAGTTAATCGATCGACGAAATAGCCAAGAGGGTGTGAATTGACAATAAACATTTTGGTAGAAGCATTTGCAGAAAATAGAAAATAATTGCATAGAGATTTAGAGTGGTTCGACATTCTCAACCAAAGTCTACGCCCACTACCTTAGCTATCCATACTAAGGATTTTCCACAAATTCACTAATTTCTCTTTCTTTTTAGGATAAAGAGTAACCTTACAAAACCCTCAAGAATTATACCCAAATTCTTGAGAACACTCTCTCTCAAAGAGAATAATACAAATTTCACAAACTTACAGAAAAACCTCACAAGGCAAAGTTTTTGCACAATTCTAGAACAAAGAAAGAACACTCAAGAATAATACTATTGAGCACAATAAGTGTTCTTGAAAGAAAAAATGTATATTGGATGAAAAAGGCTTTAAAGATGCTCAAACTTGAGGTTTGATGCTTTCTCTTTGATTCTCTCTCAATTCTTGTTTCTTTGTTATTGATCAAAGGCTCCTAAGCTTGTTTAAATACACCTTGAATCACTTCTGAACGTTGGGGATCATTGGTGAAGTCAATAGAGCCGTTAATGTGTAATTATCATTTGAAAATCTGGTTGGGAGCTTGGGGGTATCGGTACCCCTCCATAGGGTATCGGTAACTGTAGTGTAAAATTCAAATATTTCGACCGTTAATTGACTAGGGGTATCGGTACCTCCAGGGGGTATCGGTACCCATAGAGCATTATTTTTCTCGGAGCCAAAACTTGCATAGGGGATCGGTATCCTATGAGGGGTATCGGTACCCTCTGGGCAATCTGGTTTTTCTTGAAGTTGTTTTATAAAGAAAATATTTTTGGCTCGATTAAGGCTCGAAATACTTTGTAAAATTTGTTTCAAAAAAATATTTTAAGATTAAAACACAATTTTACACTTAAGTAAGGATTTGACATTTGAAAACTTGGAGTAATATTCGAATAATTTAAATCGAATATATAATTTAAATATAAAATCTTAAAATTCATTAACACTTAATTTGTTATATCGAAACATCAAAATGTTTTCAACAATAGTTCACTAAGAATGGTATTTATGTGTTTTTTTTATTTTGATTCATAGTTTGTATTAAAAGATATAAAATGATAAAGTTTGGGAGAAATTCAGATAATCAGATCAAATTGATTTTTTTTTAAAAATTCTGAAGGATAATAGAGATAGGCTAAACATATTATTTCCATATTTTTAATTAGTAAAATTTAACATGTATCATTGGATTTATGTTGATTTACCATGTTAAAACGAGACTCTTGGAATAAAGTTACTAGATTGTAATTTTTAGAAAAGTGCAAGGGCAAAGATGGAAGATGAAAAAATCTTCGTCCATGTTTGACTTTGATGGTGTAAGGAATGATGGAAGCAAGATGTAGCATGGTAATTTTATAATTATCATGAATTTTTAAGGGTAAAGATGTCTTTTAGCATAAAATGAATTTAAAATTCATTTTAAATGGTTTGAAGCCAAGTGTATTAGATATTTTAAGAGAAAGATCAAAAGAAATCAACCATCTTGCTTCTCCAAACCGTGGCCTCCATAGATAAGGTAAGAAAAATTTTATTTTTCATTTTTAAGCCATTTTGTTAGGTTTTTGGATTAAAACATGAAATAAAGAATTAATCTACATCAAATTCTCTATCATTTGGTATAAATAGATCATGGTTTTCATGCTTGGGTCATTAGTTTGGTGATTAGAGGGGATCAAGGGGAAGTTGAAATGCAATGATTTAATGTTGTATTTTTATGTTAGTGATGTAGTAGAGTTGTTTCCAGGTATGTGTAATGATTAAAATCATGTAGAAATGCTTATAGAAGTTTCGGCCATGCTTAGGATTTTGTAGGAAATTAGTTGTTTGGATTGAAACTAAATTGGATGTGATTGGAATTACATGGAAATGATGAATGGAGGTTGAATTCATTCTTGAATCAAAGCGAAAACCATGCGAAGAATGCATAGTTAGGTTTGGTCATAGTGAAGAATATTGAGAAAAATTATGGAAAATTTTCCTAAGGGTTAAAATTGATATAAGAATGATTCTACACTTTCAAATGTGATTTGGACCAATTGAAAGTTTGTGAAAGTTAAGGGACCTATTCAAATATTTTGGAAAAATTAAAGATTAAAGTGCAATTGTTCAATAATTTATATAATGTTCATTTTGATATTAGAAGGTTAAATTGAATCATTTTATAAATTGTTAAAGTTTGGGGACCAAAATGTAAGATGCATCAAAGTTAGGCTTCAAATGGGAATTGGTATAAATTTGAGGAGTAATGTTAAAATTCATTGTTGGAATGCTTGACTTTATAAGTGATGCTTGAAAATTGATAATTATTGGTAAAGGACTATTTTGAATAAATTGGAAAATTTGAGTTGAATTCTAAAATAATTCATAATTAGTGGTTGAGATGTGAAGTTTGAAAATGTTATGTGAACTATTGATGGATGAGAAAAGTAAAGGGACTTGAGGTGTTATTTTGGAGGTGTTAAGATCAACATTGATGTTGTGAATTAGAATTAGTATCGAATTTACATCGATATAAGTTTTAGAAATTTTATTCCTAATATACATTTATTTTGGATTGATGCTAACATATACGTTGAATTGTATGTGTTGGTAAATTATGTTTGTATAGATTTCGATCAAGACCGTGATACGAGTAAGCTTCAGCAAAAAAAAAATTAAAGAGTAAAGCATATCATTAGTGAAAGATAGCTAGTGAGACATATCATGTGAGTGCATTCTTATAAACTTTATACATATTTATACGATATGATACGAGGAACACTTGCGATAAGTAAACCTTTGATGTTTTTGAAAGAAAAATAATTTAAATAATATTATGAAATATTTTTATAATGATTTTCCGAAACGGTTATTGAATGATTTTGGGTATGAATTACCCAATATATTTTTACATGATATTTTACTAAAAGATTATGGATGATTTCAAGTATGAACTGCCGAAATGCACTAATTTATGATATTTGAAATTATCGGTTCCGACCATTGCTACTTAATGATGTCCACTTCCTGGAAACAGTCGAACCATGAGGATTCCCACATTTCCAACAATTTTTGTTTTGAAAATTGTTGGGCAAGCGACCGTGAGTGTGTTGACAATGTGGAAACGGTTTGGTGTTTTACGCATGGTCACGCGTTGTTAAGACTTTTGGCGATGGGCGAAGCCTTGCATGGATGGTAGCTTTCCAAATTCTGGACATCAAGGCACAAAATCAATTCCCTTCACAAGCAGATTGATAATGGCCTTCGATCGAGACGAAATTCTGCCCGGCTAGGGATAATTTTCAGTGCTAGACGCGAGCTTATGAACTTATTGGATAAACAAGAGCAGTACTGGGCTCAACGTTCCTGGGTTCAATGGTTAGCCCATGGTGATCGAAACACGAGTTTTTTCCATGCGCAGGCTTCCCAGAGAAGAAAGAAAAATCGCATATAAGGTCTTTTTGATTCGTCTAGTAAATGGAAGGCGCGTTTAAGTGATATCAAACCTATTGTGGTGGATTACTTCCGCGATCTTTTCACTACTTCTGATCCGGATTTGAATACCCGCATCTTAGATGTAAGCCTTTTATGAAAGAAGTACATGTGGCTTTATGGGATATACATCCTAATATGTCACCAAGACCTGATGGCTTCCCAACTAGTTTCTTCCGGAAACATTCGACACTCGTAGGAGACGATGTTTTCAATCTTTGCTTGCAACTGCTCCTGGGTGAAATAGATATGTCTCTTGTGAATCAAACAGTCTTAGTTTTGATTTCTAAGGTTAATGAGTCGCACTATATGAAACAACTGAAACCTATTAATCTGTGCAATGTTCTTTATAAGATGATGTCCAGGGTGCTCGTTAATCGTCTGAAGGACTCCATGCAATTGTGCATTAATGATAACCAGGCCACCTTCTTATAGGGGCGCTAGATTTAAGACAATATTCTGGTTCCACATGAAGTTCTGCATTATTTGAACTTATTCCGGAACGGTGCTAATAAGGGTGCAACTTTAAAGCTTGACATTGAAAAGACATATGATAGGGTCGAATGGATTTTCTTATATGGGGTAATGATAAAATTATGATTTGCCCATGATTCCATGCATCTTATCATGCAATGTGTTACTACTATCATGTTCACAACTCGTATTAATGGATCGTTAACCACTGAATTCACCCCAATGAGAGGGCTTAGACAGGGTGACCCTTTGTCCCCTTTCCTGTTCCTTTTTGTAACTCAAGGGCTTTCTTGTTTGTCTCATAAGGCTCAACAATCAGGTTTAATTAAAGAAATTAGAGTTTCTCAATCAGGACCACGTGTGTGGCATCTGCTCTTTGCAGATAATAGTTTTTTTTTTTTGAAAAACTCTGATAGCGAGGCCATTCAAATTAAAGAGATCTTAAATGTCTATGCAGAAGCATCTGGGCAACGAGTTAATCTTGATAAGTCTGTTATATTCTTTAGCCCCAAGATGTTCCTGGAACATCGTAGACGTATGATTGCCATTTTTGGTATACATAAAGTGGATTCTCTGGGCCACTATTTAAGGCTACCATTATTTATTAGGAATAATAAGACTAATGCCTTTGGGAACTTGTAGGAAAAAGTTCAGGCTAGAATGACAAGATGGACCAAACGTTTTCTTTCCGAGGGAGGACGTGAGGTGCTCCTAAAATTTGTTGCACATGCGTTACCTCAATATGCCATGTCATGTTATCTCCTACTGGAGCAAATTCTCGAAGGCATTACTGGTATAATAAGAAGGTTTTGGTGGACGGGTAAGATTTTGGAAAAAGGTTGGCCACAAATTGCATGGTTTAAGATTTGTACACCTAAGAGTCAAGGAGGTCCGATCTCTAGGATCTCTGATCTTTCAATTTGGCCATGGTTAGTAAACATGTTTGGAGGCTGGTTCAAAGTTCGGATTACCTTCTTGCTAGAGTTTGGATGGCAAAGTACTACCCACGGGATCTATCCTTCAAGTATCTAAGGGTGATAAATTCTCTTTTTCTTGGAAAGGGGTTCATCATGCTATCCAGGTTTTATCAGGTGCTCTATATTGGCGCATTGGGCAGAGTGGTAATGTTCACCTAGTAAGAGATAACTGGGGAGGATCAAAATTGATTTATCTATCGGGTTACTATTCATCCTTGCCTTCCTCCCAGCTTATTGCCAAAAACATCATGTTGGAAGGTACTGTGAGTTGGGACGAGCTTAAGGTTCGCCAAACTTTTATACATGTTGATGTTGAGGCTATTCTTTCCACTACCATTACTCATTCTCAGGAGGATATTATTGTATAGGAAAAGCACGACTCTGGAACCTATTTAGTAAGATCTGGGTATTGGTGGCTACAACGCCCAACCCATTCCCCTATAACTACTTCCAAAATCAGGAAGGTGATTTCTAAACTTCAAGTTTTACCCATGATTAAGGTGTTTACATGGCACGTGGCACATGAAGGCTTGTCAGCTGGTAAGAGATTACGTCAAGCAAGTTTAGGGGATGGGCTTTATCTCATGTGTGGGCTTGATGAGGAAATAGTTTTGCATATCCTTCAGGATTATGATTATGCACAGGAAATGTTTGCCTGTGCAGGTCTACGGGGGAGTTTTCTTTCTAGTCAGTGAATTTCCCCTGTATTGGCTTGAATTGGTGATGTGTCATTTGGCCCTTGAGGAGCTAGCTTGCTTCCTTATCTTGCTTTGGAACATCTGGAATGGGCGTAATTCAAAGGTCATGATAACAAGTTCCAACCACTCTGGATATTAGCAATAAATGAAAAGACTTTGCATAATAAGTTTTTAACGGCCAGAAGACACACAAGGGGTGACCAGACGACCACCACCCACGTAAGGGCAGCGGTACGCGCGGAGCTGGATCGATGGAGACATCCTCCTCTGGGTTATGTCAAAATCAATTTGGATGGTGCCTTTGAGCTTGTTGTGTTGAGACGTTTCTCTGCAATGACACCTAAACCTAAAATTTCCAATTGCACAAAAATGGGACTCAAATTGACCCTAGGAAAAGGGGCAAAAACTGGAAAAGGATTCGGAAACTATTTGCATGGGCCAGTTAATCCAGTTTTTCCTATCTCCAAGAAAGATCGATTTGGTTTAGGATATCGACCGACAATAAAAGAGAGACAGAGGGGATTAGAAGGAATCAAGAACTGAGAAGAGCAAAGTTATCTGGAAAAGACCTTACATGGGAAACAATGACTTTTCCACCATTAATAATACTTTTGTGTTGGGAGGACATGTTTTCCAAGAAGATCAACAAAACAAAGGGTTGGTTGTTGAAGATGCTTTGAAAGAAATGAGTATCAATGTCATATCAGATGATGAATTTGAAAAAAACAAAGTTATGGGCATTTACCCCGCATCATCGGACTTTGAGTTAAATAATTGGACTGCGGAAGAATTACTGTAGTTTTCAAGTCTTTTTCAGAGTAATACCAAAACTTTCATTGTTGCCTATACCCTGGGGCAATAGTTTGATTTTGTGTAAAGGGTTAAACTATGTGTTTTTCTTTTTTTAAAAAAAGATGCATTAATTATAAATGGTAATCATTTTTGAAAGCATTTTCATGATTATATGTATATATATTTTGTTTATTTTTCTTTCAGGAACTCGAATATCAATGACATAGATGCTAATGACGCTGGCCCATAAATTGATTTTGAGCAGCCTATGTGTCCTAAGGAAGTTGAGGGTTATGGTGAAGGATGTGATTTACCCTCCGAGCTGTTAAAAATGGTAGAAAAGAGGATAAACAAATTCTACCTCATAAGGAACCTATTGAGATCTTAAATTTAGGGTCTAATGTGAAAAGAAGGAGATGAAAATTGGTACCACTTTATCTGATAAAGGGTGACATGATTTGATTGAGTTGCTGCAAGAATACAAGGATGTATTTGCTTGGTCATACGAGGACATGCCAGGATTGGATATAGAATTGGTAGTACACAAGTTACCAATAAAATCATAAAATTGGTACCACTTTATCTGATAAAGGGTGACATGATTTGATTGAGTTGCTGCAAGAATACAAGGATGTATTTGCTTGGTCATACGAGGACATGCCAGGATTGGATATAGAATTGGTAGTACACAAGTTACCAATAAAATCATAATGTAAGCCAGTGCAACAAAAGTTGAGAAGAATGAAACCTGAAATTCTACTCAAGATCAAAGAAGTAAAAAAGTAATTCAATGTTGGGTTTCTTAAAGTGGCCAAGTACCCTGAATGGGTAGCAAATATTGTCCCCGTAACAAAAAAGGATGGTAAAGTTCGTATGTGTGTTGATTACTGATATCTTAATAGAGCCAGTCCAAAGGATAATTTTCCTTTGCCACACATAGACACATTAGTAGACAATACTGCTAAGAATTCTTTATTCTCATTTGTGGATGGTTTCTTGCTATAATCAAATCAAAATGGACCATGATGATATGGAAAAAAACAACGTTTTTCACATTATGGGGAACGTTTTGTTATAAAGTGATGCCACTTGGATTAAAGAATGCAGGAGCAACTTAAAAGGGCTATGATAACATTATTTCACGACATGATGCATAAAGAAATAGAAGTTTATGTCGATGATATGATTGTTAAAGCCAAGTCCGAAGAAGAGCATGTTGAGAATTCTAGGAAGCTTTTCCAAAGATTAAGGGAATGTCAATTAAAGCTCAATCTAAATAAGTGTACATTTGGGGTGACCTCTGGTAAACTTTTGGGATTTGTTGTAAGCCAAAAAGTGATTGAATTAAAGCCAAGTCCGAAGAAGAGCATGTTGAGAATTCTAGGAAGCTTTCCAAGATTAAGGGAATGTCAATTAAAGCTCAATCTAAATAAGTGTACATTTGGGGTGACCTCTGGTAAACTTTTGGGATTTGTTGTAAGCCAAAAAGTGATTGAATTACACCCAGATAAAGTCAAATCTATTCAATAATTGCCACCCCCATGAACACAAAAAGAGGTTCGAGAATTTTTAGGGAGGCTTAATTATATAGCACGATTTATTTCGTAGCTAACCGAGAAATGTGATCATATTTTTTGCCTCCTTAGAAAGAATGATTCTGGGACATGAATTGAAGAATGTCAAGAAGCCTTTGAGACAGTTAAGAAATATCTATCAAGTACTCCAATATTGGTACCACCTATCCCAGACCATGAAGACACTCGAACCATGGAAGAACATCTTAAGCATGTTCCCTCTCAGCCAGAGATAGTAAGGAAAGATTTTGAAGCTGAAAAGTAGGAGATGAAACAAAGTCTAAAGGAACTCAAGGCTGAAAGATTCCAGTGGAAGTTGGATGTTTTGAAGCTGAAAAGTAGGAGATGAAACAAAGTCTAAAGGAACTCAAGGCTGAAAGATTCCAGTGGAAGTTGGATGCTGATACCCAGAAGGATCAGACAAACAAGTTAGAGAGGAAACAGAAGAAAATTTGTTTTGTCCTTTAGGATTTGAGAAAAGGATATCAAGAACAAGTCCAGAGCAATTCCAATATGAAAAGGACTCCTGAATACTGGAAAAGTGAAGGTAGCAGCCTGAAAAAGAAGTTTGAAGAGCATGATGAATGAGAAACCTTGAAAGAACAAATAAAACTTCTTAGAGATATTTGTTAGACAATCAACACCAAAATAAGCAAGTGAGCTTCATATAGTTTCCTTTGATGGGGGATTTCAGTGGTATTTTCGTTGGGAATAGGCCCAAAAAGGGTGAAAGCTAGAGATACAATTATCCGAGATTTCCTGGAATAGGTACAAAAAGCAGCTCGTTGCTTGCATGGTTTAGCAAGAGAAGCGGGAGTGGTATGACAAAGTATCCAACCAATGACAAATGAAGGAAGAAGATTTGTCAACCTGTTAGAGGCTATCCGGGGTTTAGAGGACTTAATTAGAATGTACCTTTAAGATATTTTTATCTCTTAAAAAAATGTAAAACACTTTTGTCTCATAAATATTATTTATAATAACAGGCACGTTTTTGGATCAATGCCTATAAATTTTCATACATCATGCATTATTTTCATAACTTGCATTTCATTTTTTTATTTTCCATGTTTTTACATTCACATTAACTAATAGAAAATGTCTCATCAGAAGAGGGAACAAACCCCGGATATACCTCCACAAGCGTTGGTCACACATCATCCTTACAACACCCGCACAAAGAAAAGACAAATGGAAGCCAAAATTGCTCAACTTGAAGAGAACATGTTGAGATTGAAAAGGTAGTTAAAAGAAAAGAAAAGCCAGAATAATCAAAGTACTCTGAAAATGATCACCAAAAGCCAAGAATATTTGGTTGATCAAATTGTTGCCAAGTTATCTAGCTTGAATCAAACAAGCACGCCTGGGGCGGGGTTATCTAAAGGGGTAGCTATGCCACCCACCCCACAGGTAGTTATCTTACCTTGAATCTTACCAGGACTACAAGGAGACTTGTCTTATGCAAAAGTGAAAGCCTCATATACTGTAAAGATACAAACTTTTGTATTCAACCCTAAGAATAATCCGGATGATTACCATATACTGAATTTTGATGAAGAAAACAAGGTAAAGAAAATAGAAGAAAAGATTAAACTACTGGAAGACCAAATGAATATGGTTAAGGGAGACCATGATTATTATGGATTCGATGCTTTAGAGCTGAGTTTAGTCCTAGATTTGATGCTCCCACTAAAATCCAGAGTCCTGAGTTTGAGAAATTTGATGGGAACAGTTGCCCTTCAGCCCATATTACCATGTTCTATCGGAAGATGACAGGATATGTAGGAAATGATCAGCTCCTGATTCATTGCTTCCAGGAGAGTCTGTCCGGTTCAGCCATTCGGTGGTACAATCAGCTGAATCGATCTCATATCAAAACCTGGAAAGATTTAGCCAAGTAATTCTTAGAATAATATAAGCACATAAATGATATAGGACCAGATTGAGTCAAGATACAAAGCATGGAGAAGAAGCATAACAAGAGTTTTAGACAATATGCATAGAGATGAAGGGATTTAGTTGTGCAAGTTCATCCACCTTTGGATTAAAAGGAAACCAGGAAGCTCTTTGTGCAAACCATGAAGACTCCTTACTTCGGGCACCTGGTTGTAATCACATCAGGAAATTTCTCTGACTTAGTTATGGTCAGGGAGATGATTGAAATGACCATAAAACAAGGAAAGATCGATGGAGGGAAATCAAACAAGAAACCTCCTATGAAGAAGAAAGAGGGAGATATTAATAACATCAACACCTACAATACCAAAAAGGTATTACAATCTCCAACTCAAAAACAACTACAACTGTACCATCAGGTACTTCTAATTAGAACCTGAGGGAACCTAGGAAAGAAAGAGAAAATGAGCATTTCGATCATATTCCCATGACGTACAAGGAACTGTATCAATAACTCTTTGACACTCATGTAGTGTCACTATACACGGTGGAACCTATGAAGCCCCCAGATGGTATGATGAGAATGCTCACTGCGAATATCATGGTGGTGCGTTGGGGCATACTATTGAGAATTACCTTGCATTTAAGAGGATCGTGCAAAGATTGCATAATAATAATTGGATCCATTTCGACTCAAGATCACCAAATATTGCACAAAATCCTTTGCCCAACCATCAAGAGACTGGGATTAATGCAGTTACTACAGATAAAACAGAAAAATCAAGACTGGTGTTTCTGAAATAAAGTCTCATTTGGCTTGGGTATAGAGACAAATGGCGAAAGTAGGGTTTCTTGTACCACATTTTGATACATCAAGGAGTGGAGATGGTAATAACTGTTATTACCACAATAAAGAAGGGCATAAAGTGCAAGATTTTCCGGAGTTTAAAGATTTGATCCAGCTCATGATGGATAGGAAAAAGCTGGAATTCTTTGACAAAATCCAAGACTCTCTCGAAGCAGATGTTTGTGTGACTGAAGAGTTATCCAAAAGCAGTTATGGTAGGAGTCATCCTTTGGTAATTACCCCTAAAGTGACAGAAGAGAAAACACAAGCAAAGATGGTGATCATAACACCCCGACATTCTTTCTACAAGGACAACAAGCAAGTACCTTGGAAATATGAATACCAAGTAAGCACCATGAAGGAAGATGAAAATAAGTGGGGGTATACCATGGGGAAATGCTACTTCCAAGAGGCTAAGTCCCCCCAGAGACCACTTGAACCCTTCAAAGGGGATGTGTTGATAATAAACGAACCAATAAAGGAGGAATAAGCTATAGAGTTTCTAAAAATTTTAAAGCACAACAAGTATTGCATCGTAGACAAATTACATAGCCTGCCGACACGTTTTTCAATGTTGGTACTGCTGCTAAGTTCATAGGAACATAGAGAATCAATTTTGATGGTCTTAAATCAGACGTTTGTGCAACAAGACATACCAGTTAGCAAGATGGATCAACTGGTTAACAATATTCAAGCTAATAATATCATCTCATTTTCTGATAATGAGATTCCGTCTAGAGGAAGAGGTCGAGCTAAGGCATTACACACCACCACTCATTGTAAGGGGTACGCCTTACCGAGTGTGTTAATTGACAATGGTTCAACCCTTAATGTGATTCCTCTGGTTACGTTGAAAAGACTGCCAATAGATGCTTCCCACATGAGAACATGCAAGAGGGTGGTCCGAGCAGTTGATGGGACCAAGAGATAGGTAATTGGCAAGATTGAGGTGCCTTTAAACATTAGACATGTTAATTACAATATTAAATTTTTGATAATGGATATCATGCCTTCCTACAACTTCCTTTTGGGAAGGCCCTGGATCCATCAAGCTGGACCAATATTCTCTATGCTGCACCAGAAAGTCAAGTTTGTCATTGATGAGGCCCTTGTAATTGTTAATGCTGAAGAAGATATCGTGGGTAAAGTGTGACTACTGACACCCCATACATAGAAGTAAATGATGAAGTGGTAGATTATTTGTTCCGCTCCTTAGAATTTGTGAATGCCACATCTGTGGCTGAAGGAGGTAGGATTTCCAAACCACGGCTCTCCGAATGCACTAAAATGTAGATCAAACAAACCTTGAGAAGAGGTGCCAGGGTAGGAAGAGGATTTGGGAATCTGTTGTAAAGGATTAACCCATTCCTTCCTATGACAAAGCTAGACGAATTCGGGCATGGTTTTCAGCCCAATCAATAACAAAAGATGAAGGAAATCCAGAAAAGCCGAGACAGAAGGTTGGCCAGATTGAACGAGAAAGATTTTCAATGGGAAACCATGGTTTTTCTAACTCTTTATGAAACTTTTAAATCTGGTGGTTATGAGTTTGGGAAACTTCACTAGAATTGGAGGTTGCTTTGAAAGATTGGAGTATTAACGCTATAACTGTAGAGAATGACGAAAATTTGGACGGGTCTGGAATCTACCCTTTGCCACATGGATCAGTGCTTAGCAACTGGAAGGCTGAAGAATAACATGTGGGTTTCAAATTTATTTTAGAGTAATACTCAAACTATCCCTATTCGCTTACACCCGGGGAAATATGTGATCTTTTGTAAGGGTGAATAAATGCTTTTTTAAAATTAAATAAATGATGCAATTTCTTTCACGACAACATTTTTCTTATTTCTTTTGAACTTAATTTTCTTTCATTCAATACTTTTCTTTTGAATTCAATTTTATTTCACTCATTACTTTGTTTTATCCTATTTGGAATTTAATTTTTGGCCATTTCATGTGGGATATTTTCCTCTCACACATACACATTTCATTTCCCCTTTAGATCCCAAGATAATGATAATGCATGCGCTGATGATAATGACCTAGAACTGGATTTTGAACAGTTCGTTTGTCTTGGGGAAGTTGATGAATGTGACAATGAAGATGAGTGCAGGTTACCTTCCGAATTGTTAAGGATGATAGAAATAGAAAACAAGCAATTATTGCCACATGAAGAGAAAATCAAAGCCCTAAATTTGGGTACAGAAGAAGAAATAAAGGAAGTCAAAATTGGCACAACTCTCTCGACTGAAGCAAGATAAAACTTAATATTTTACTTCAAGAATACATAGATGTGTTTGCATGGTTGTATCAAGACATACTGGGACTAGATACATATATAGTAGTCCACAAACTGCCTATCAAGCCAAAACACAAACTTGTGCACCAAAAGCTAAGGAGAATGAGACCTGAAATGCTCCTTAAGATCAAGGAAGATGTCAAGAAATAGTTTAATGCTGGCTTCCTTCAAGTGGCCAAGTGTCCGGAATGGGTGGCTAACAGAGTGTTGGTTCCAAAGAAAGACGGGAAAGTACGCATGTGTGTCGATTACCGAGACCTTAACAAGGCAAGTCCCAAAGATAACTTTCCTCTACCGTACATAGACAATCTAGTGGATAATACTGTTGGGAATGCTTTCTTATCGTTCATAGACGAATTCTCAGGATATAACTAGATTAAGATGCATTATGAGGACATGAAAAAGACCATATTCGTCACAATATGGGGAGCTTTTTGCTACAAGGTGATGCCTTTTGGATTGAAGAATACTGGGGAAACATATCAAAGATCAATGGTGACCTTGTTTCATGACATGATGCACAAACAAATCGAGGTTTATGTCAATGACATGATTGTGAAGGCACAAGCCGAAAATGAACATGTCAAGAATCTGAGAAAGCTCCTTCAAAGATGAAGAAAGTTCCAGTTGGAACTGAACCCCAATATATGTACCTTTGGGGTAATATCTGGAAAGTTGTTAGGCTTCGTGGTTAGCAGGAGAGGCATTAAAGTCGATCCAGATAAAGTCAAAGCCATCTAGAATTTACCTCCCCCACAAATATAGATAGAGGTTTGAGGTTTTCTGGGCAAGTTAAATTACATAGCGCGTTTCATATCTCAACTGACCGACAAGAGCGACCCAATTTTATGACTTCTTTAGAAGAACAACTCTGGAACATCGGATGAGGATTACCATACTGCATTCGAGAAAATAAAAAAAACTTATCTCATACTCCTATCTTAATGTCTACCATTTAGGGCAAACCTCTTTTCTTGTATTTATCTATATTCGAGAATTCAATGGGTTGTGTTATGGGTCATCATGATGAATCCGGGAGAAAGGAAAGGGCCATTTACTACCTAAGCAAGAAGTTCACTAATTGCAAAGTCAGATATCCTCCCATCGAAAAGGTTTGATATGCTTTAGTCTGGGCTACACGTAAACTCAGAAAATACATGATGTACCACACCACTTGGTTGATTTCCATGTTAGACCCACTAAAGTATATGATGGGTGTACCTGCTCTCTCTGGAAGGTTAGCCCGATAGTAGATGTTGTTGTCTAAATTTGACATCGGGTACATGACCCAAAAAGCTATAAAGAGAAGTGCCATATTAGATTTCTTGGCAAGTAAAACTGCTAAAAATTATAAGCCGCTGGACTTTTATTTCCCAGACGAAGACTTGATGGCCATATCCTTAGAAGAAGCAAGTACTTCTACATGTAATTCTTGGAAAATACATTTTGATGGTGCATCAAATGCATTAGGACATGGCATTGGGGCAATACTAATCTCCCCTGAAGGAAATCACTACCCATTCACTATCAGACTGAATTTTAATTGCACCAACAACATGGAAGATTAGGAGGCTTGTGTTTTGGGGATTAGAGCTGCTATTGGACAAAATATAAAGATCTTATGATCTTTGGAGATTCGACTTTAGTAATCTATCAGCTTCGTAGAGAATGGGAAACGAAGGATGTAAAGCTGGTGGAGTACCCAAAGCTAATATTGGATTTACTCAAAGAATTTGATGAAGTCTCCTTCCATTATGTGCCAAGAGAAGAAACCAAAATGGCTGATGCTTTAGCTACCTTGGCAGCCACATTCAAGGTCAGCGATGAGTATGATATGATGCCAATTGACATGCAATCTTATGAGTACTCAGCGAATTGTTACCAAATCGAGGATGTAAAAGACATTAAACCTTGGTATCATGACATTATGCAATACATCAAAAAAATAATCCATAGGAAGCCTCCGAACTGATAAAAGAACTATTAGAAGGATGGCAGCTGGATATGTTCTTGATGGAGAAATCTTGTACAATAAAAGCCATGATCTGATCCTGTTGAGATGTGTAGATGCAGAAGAGGCAAAAATGATATTAGAAGAGGTACATAATGGAGTTTGAGGAACGCATGTGAATGAACATATGATGTCGATGCAAATTATGAGATGCAGATATTTCTGGTCAATATTTGAAAGTGAATGCATCAATTATGCTAGAAGATGTCACAAATGTCAAATTTATGGGGATAAAATCAATTTTCCACCTCAACCTCTTCATTTAATGACCGCACCATGGCCATTCTCTATGTGGGGCATGGATGTTATCGAGCAAATTCATCCGAAGGCTTCAAATGGTCATCATTTCATTCTTGTATCAATTGACTATTTCACGAAATGGGTAGAGGTTGCATCATATGCCAGTGCCACTCAGTACACTATTTATAAGTTCCAAAAAAAAGAGATCATATATCGGTATGGTTTACCCGAAATAATCATTACCGATAATGCCACGAACCTAAAAAATAAGATGATGGACGCTTCTTGTGAACAATTTAACATAAAGCATCACAATTCTACTGTTTATAGACAGAAGATGAATGGAGTAGTAGAAGTAACGAAATAACATCAAGAAGATAGTGGAGAAAACAACTGAGACATACAAGGATTGTCACGAGAAATTACCTTTTACTCTGTTTGCTTACCGAACCTCGGTACGAACTTCGACTGGGGCAAATTGTTCTCACTAGCATATGGGATGGAGGCAGTACTGCCTATTGAGGTAGAGATTCCATCACTCCGGGTTCTGTCATAAGTTAAACTAGATGATGCAGATGTGTCCAAATTCGATATGATCAGCTGAACCTAATAGAGGAAAAGAGGTTGAAAACCATTCACCATGGTCAACTCTACCAAAAATGAATGACTTGAGCACATAATAAAAAGGTGCGCCCCAGAGTATTCGATGAAGGAGATCTTGTACTAAGAGAATTTGGCCAATCCAAAAATATTTCAGAGGTAAATGGATGCCAAATTGGGAAGGACCTTATGTCGTAAAAAAGACTTTCTTCGAAGGAACACTAATTCTGGCTGATATGGACAAGCCGAAACTACCAAATCCCGTTAATTTAGATGCATTCAAAAATATTTTGCTTAAGGTGAAATCCCTAAAGGGTGCCCTAAGTTAAAAAAATGTTTAGGGTGAAAACCTGTAAGGGTGCCTTAAATTGAAAAAAAGGTGGGTCCAAGATGAAAGCCCGCAAAGCCTTCTTGAAACCAAGGATGAATCCAAGTTGAAAACCCGAAAGGGCAATTTGGATAAGGATTCATGAAAGGTTCTGCATCACGACATCCAAATCTTTTGCATACTTAATGATTCGGGGAAATGTGGCACTTTCGAACATTGTCACATTTTCAAAGTCCCCTTGACAAAGGTTGCACTCAAAAGTCATCTAACGGCGTATCAGTTCAAAGGCACCCACATTATTGAGATCTAAGGCATCTACTTATATTTCTTTTTTGACTTTCCAAAATGTTTGTCATATACTTTGTTCCTTTTTTCCTTATAAATAAATATGGCCATTTCTCTAAGTCAATTCCTTTTAAGCATATTAGGTTGAATTTAAACTTAATAATTTATTCACTTTTGAAAAGATAATTGTGTATTATTGTAAAAGATTTTCTTTAATGGTACAAATATTTGGAAACTGATCAGGGCTTATTCAATATACTTAAGATAAATGAAAGGCATTGACCAAACCAAGACTAGAAATAAAATTCTATACATTGGATTTAAACATGGTGAAGAATCCAAGATCAAGATAAAAAATTCAAGATTCCAGAATCAAGAGTCATCAGGACTGATAACCAGAGATTGAAGATTTCCCTCCAAATCCTAAAATAACATATTTCACATATGCATTTTAGGCACACATAAGAACATTTCATAAATATCATCACATATATGCATAATTTTATAGATTCTTGTTAGAGTCAATTGCAACCTCACAACGAAGGATATTAAACTCGAGACAACGTAATTTGCAAGATTGGATTTCAACTTCAGAATGAAGGACATCCAATTCAAAGCTCAACTTCACAACGAAGGAGCCATCATCCACGATTTCAACTTCACAAAGAAAGATATCGTGCCCAGTAGATTGACCTAGTGTCACAACAAATGAGTCATCTATAACAACAAGGGCTTATCTCCCAGCTTAGTACAACATAACTCAGGGCGAGAAGAGTTATCTGTTAAGGAGAACTTTCGAGTTTGATTATATTCAACTCGAGGACGTATTTACCACAAGGTAGCAGCAAAGAACTACTCTCCGGTCAAATTTTCATACCAAGGTCTTTAAACCTAGAAGAAGGCCAATGTTGACTATGATTTGGCAACAAGAAGCCACCTTTCGATTTTGAACTACGATTTAAACTTCAAACAAAGGATATCATGTTCAAAGACATCTCAGGAGTCACCCACAATATGGCTTAAGAACAGGGAGTCATCAGTTTTCTTCAAGTTTCAACTCCACATTAGATGGTAGTTGATAAAAATTTAACGGCAATATGGAGTTGGATTTCAAACTCAGAAGTCCACAACTCCCACATGAACATGCTTGTTTCCAAGCCCATATGCCGAATGAAAATTTGTGTCTTTTTATCTTTGTTCTATTTTTTGTTACACGATAATGGGCAAAGAGGGGAATCTGTAGTCACCCATTTTCGTCCGGGGTTTTATTTAGTATACATATATAAGATATAATATATAGTTTTTATAACATTTTGAAAACATATATATAATATATAGTTTTTCAAAACATTTTGAAAAAATATATAATATATAGTTTTTCTAAACATTATATATATATATATATATAATATAGTTTTTTAAAAACATTTGGAAAATATGTCATATAGTTTTTAAAAAATATATTTATATATATAATATTATATATTATTTTTATTCTTTATTTATTTTCTTTCATTTGTTTTGTTATTTGGTCCAAATAGGGAGCCCAAAATCCAAGTCCAAGGTTTAAGTCCAAATCCAGAAGGAGCCCAACCGGGTGGCAAGCCTGACCCAACAAACTGACCCTAGGACCCAGCAAACTGACCCGACTAAGAGCCCAACACGTATTAGGGTTTCATCTTTTGACATCCGCGTTGCAGGACCAGATCCGTTGGATATGAACCAATCTAATGGTCTATATGGGCCAAATGATAGGGTTTCACCGTCACACGTTCAGGGGAAACATCGGTCAGCCCGAGGACTCTTGGAGAGTCATAATTCCAAACAACAACAACACAAATCATTCGGAGCACAACGGAAGTCAAGCCAAAAACAACAAAACAAATCAATATTTTAGTCGAAATAGAACTCTAAATCAACCAAAAACAATGGGTTCACAAAGCTATAAATTTAGGAAAATGTAAAATAAAAAAAAACAAGTAAGATCGAAGCAAGAGAACACTTGTAGTATTCAAAAGGAAAAACATAAATAAAAGGTATTTCTTTTACTCTTCTCGGCTAGTTTACATGTGGTTGTGTTTGGAGTTTGTTTTGGCTTTATTTTTTATTCGAAAAGCCAAGGATTGAAGGGGACTTTTTTTCCGAAGGATTATTTCTTCTGATCTAGCCTTCCTCAAGGCTTTTTGTGAAAACAAATGGCATATTAGAAGAAAGGATATGAAAAGTTTTTAAAAAATAATTTTTTTTGAGGTCTTATCACCGAAGAACGGTGGCCGGCGAGGCGATGCAATCTGGAATCTGGGTTTGGGTTTGAATGTTCTTCGTGTCATGAAGAACACGAAGAATAGTTGAGAGAATTTTTGGCTTGGTTATTTTGATCGGTTTGGGGGGAAAGAAAAAATGAAAATTGTTTATGAATTGTAGGCTTTATAGCCGACCCAAAAACCCGACCGGATCCCCTAAGGATCCACGTGTTTTCACATGAGTGGGGTCAAATTATAGAGATGGTCCCCTAGCTATTTTTAAAACTTATTTCGTGCTTAAATTCAATTTTAGTTTCGATTTTTCTTTTAAATTCACCCTCACTGTATTTTATTTTTCAATTTGGTCCCTTACTTATTTATTTCATGTTTTATTTAATTATATTTAAAAGACTATCACGCATTATGAGTCATTAATCCGATAATAGTAGTTCTTTTATTTTTTTATTATTTTAATTTTAGTAATTTTTTCTCATTTGTATTTAATTTTGCAATTGACATTTTATTTTTAATTTAATTTACTTTTTGTTTTCATTATTTTTTATTACTTTGTGTTTTCGATATGTGTGATTTGTTTTTGTTCTATTTATTTCAAGTTTCCATTTTGTTAATTTTTATTTCTTGGCATGTATATATATTTTTTTTTTGTTTTGTCTAAAGTATTATAATTTAACTTTTGTTTCTTTTTCTTTTGATCAATTCAGTACTTCATTTTTTAACATCTTTTCTGAACTTTTAGGGGTACTCTTTTCATTTTTTAACATCTTTTCTGAACTTTAGGGGTACTCTTAAATCGATTAAAGTAAAAATTAAGTTAGTACTGAAAGGGAAGTACAAGGGTGCTAATGCTTCCTTGACTATAACCGACTTCCGAATCCGATATATTCTGGTAAAACGCAGATCAGGTAAGATGGTGTCCAATCAACCTAAATATTTTTTAAAATGATCGGTGACGACTCTAACCCATTTATTTAAGTCGAAGCCTAATTTCGGGCCCACCCGAAAGATGATTGTGACTCATATAAACAATAAAAACATGGCATATCAAGAAATGTTAATTCATTTGATATATTTTATTAGCCCATGGTACATTACTGAGAACTAAAGATATCTGAGTGCATTGAGGTTGGGCTCAAATGTTGTCACCACAGCTCGTATAAATTGCACCAAAGTGTCGTATAAAAATGCACCGAAGTGCCACATAAAATGTCCCGAAGGACCACATATATGTCCTGAAGGACCATGTATAAAATTCCCGAAGGACCACATATATGTCCCGAAGGATCGCGTAGAACCCTCGACTCTTGGCATGACAATTATACCCTTAGCTCTCATCTCACATACTATGGGCTTTACCATTTACATCATTTATTCTCTTATTTCACATAGTCAAGCAATCCCATAAATCATGTCTCATAGCATATATCACATGTACATGTAATCACATAAATTGTATCATATAACTTATATTTTGTTATCTTATGTTCACATATATCATGTAGCATATTTAATCACATATCAACATATATAACTTATGTATGTACTCATGTACTCATAATAATCATATCAGTCACATGAATGTATTTATGCAATCATGCAACCAACATGGGAAATAGACTTATCACAAGTCTTATTTCCATAAAACACTATATATCTAATAGTATACACTCACCTTAGCCTTACAAGTCTTATTTCCATAAAACACTATATATCTAATAGTATACACTCACCTTAGCCTTACTAGTCAACTCAAACACTTATGACTCTTGCAAACTTTTATGGCTTTGAGTCGTCTTGGATTTACATTCGATCGATATCTACACAAATATACGACTTATATAAATATCAAAGTTCAATTATTATAAATAATTCCTTAAGAAGATATGCTAAACAAAACACTTAATTTTACAATTTCCATATGAATAGTATCGGTATTGTTCATCCAGTACAGATACCCCTAACCTAGAATTAACTCATTTAACTCGAAAAGTTTCCCAAACTTTGCTAACCTTTTCATCTAACACTTCTTTAAAGCTTTTAAAATCTTCTATACTCTTCCAAACAACAGTTTTCACTTTAGTACTTCTAAACATCCAAATTCTCAATAGCATACTTGAAATAAAAAATCATACCAAATTCTCAACTTTGTTATAAAACCTTTCTAACCTCATAAATCTCTCATTCTAACTTATGACAAGTCAAATTTAATTTCAAACTTCATTTACTAACTATTTCTCAACATTCACGTAAAAACCTCTTATATTCAATCCTCTGTCACTTAGAATTCTTTTAGTTTTTACATCCCTTTAAGTTTCCATAATCTTTCCTAATGCTCCAACAATCAAAACCATTCATAAATTTCAAGAAATAACCAACTAAAAACAAAGCTCACCTTAACTATGGAGTTCACGTTGAGAGGAGGAAGAAGGATGAAGAGATGTCTAGAGTTCTCTGATTTTTCTTTTCCATCTTCCACGTGGTTATATAAAACAACCATAATGAGATTTTTATATTTTCGTTGTCTAATGACCAATATTCTCTTCTAACTTCCTTTCTTTTCTATTCAATCCTACACAAACAATTTTCTAGATAAACCCCCAAACTTTTCAATTTTTCTAAATTAAGCACGAAGTTTCAAAATCTTATAATTTAGTCACTAACCTGGTTTTTGGGATGTTACACGACCTACCTAACCCAAAGGTCATTGGATACTCCCTCTGCATCCCATCCAAATTAATATAAAATGCCAATTTTCAAATAAAAAGTCATAACTATATTTTTAAAATAATATTTATTTATTTTCCAAAAAATGGTTATGACAGCTTGGCGACTCCACTGGGGATTTTTTTAGAGAGACAGGCAGTAAGTTGCTTACACCATTTTTGTAGTGGTGGAAATTATAAGTTCGAGTTTATAGTTAACTTTGATCATTTTTTTGAAGTTTTTTTAATTTCTTCATTTTTAATTGTGATACTAATATTTTAAATCTTTGTTATCAGTAGTGTTCAAGTCTCTATTGAGTGTTTTTCTTTTTTCTTTAGAGTTAAAGGTTTATATGTTTTTCATTACACACATCACGTGCATTTGCATAACATAAGCTCTAGACCTGAGCTTTGATCCAAATAAGTCGGGGTGAATACTTTACTCTCATAAGAATTTATTCTTCATATGAGTTTTAGAAAATAACCCATGAGATACATTAATTATACCTTCGTAGGGATTTATTCCTCTTAGGGGCATAGAAAGTGAATCCCCTCGAATTGAACTCGTTCTGTTCGGAACATGTAATGGGTACGGATCGAAAGTTTGGCAGCCCAATGGGGCACCGACATCAAAGATACTTCGAGTAATCTTTCCTCATAGAGCCAAAACCATGCATATAGTGAACCGTAGAACGGTCACCCTAGGTATAGTCATACTGAACCTCTGTCCGACAATAGGTACCCAAGATAAGTGTACAAAAAGGAGGAGCATTTCTGAACCTTTCCTTTTGGCTTTAAATTTGGTTCAATAAAAGCATGCGAACTAGATATCATGCGGTTAGGATCATTTTCTTGAAATAAATCATTTGGGTAGAAAGCATGTCCGGGTAGGAATGCTATTTAATAAGAGCATGTTCGGGTAGATGTCATGGCGGGGTAGGTGTTATATTCATCTCTAAATAACATTTTTATCCGTATCAATTATCTTACCATTATTAACTTATTTCTTTTCTTTTGTTTGTGTTATTTTTCATCATTCTTTGCATTGTATTGTATCATCATGACATAATGCAAAAATATTGATCCACAAGGGGATATTCAAGAGAAAAGTTTCACAAGAAGAGATAAAAGTTTTCAATTAAGTAGTCGCATACAAAGGCATGCACTGAGGGCTAAAAGAAGTTCAGAGACTACAAGAAAGAAACATGCTTGAAGATCATGAAACATTCGAGACTGGAAGGTTATCCATTGATCTGAGGAGTAATCTAGCAGTAGAATCTCACAAACGATCATTTTATTGCTAGTCATCAAGAAGCAATGCACTAACTTCAACACCACCGGGGCATTAATAGAGTTAGCTTATAGAGCGCTTGAGGGGCATCATTTTCAAGGACGAAAATTTGAGACGAAGCACTGATCCACTTCAGACTCAACATCTAAATAAAAACATGTCTATAAAATGGACTATCTTGTAATGTGAAGGCTTTTATCTCTGGTGAAAATTTTTCTATGATATTCACCGTTGGGATCAATATTTTTTGCAACTGCATTAGCATAATTGCATTCTGCATGGCATTCATTTAAGCATTTTTATATGCATTAATCATGGAGTCATGGGTTTGTCTCGTGGAGAACTCTGAGGAAGTGTTTCTAACTGTGCAACTTTATTCACACAGTACTAAAAATGGAAGCAAAATTTGAGAATTGCAGAGGATGCAAAAAGAGTGGGAAGCTAAAAAGGAGCAAGAGCAAAAGGCCGCTATGGATCGTATCTTGAAAACCAAGACAACCTAGTCTACCAAATTATAGAAAAATTGGCTGGGCTCAACCAGGAAAGAGGCAAAGAGAAGATTTCCTCGCCCATGAAACCTCTAAATGTGTGAGTGCACATTTTAATCCCCTAATACTCATTTCACCCGATAAGCTTCCAATACACCCAGTAGGTTTCTCCGCCACTAAAACTCCGATAAGCTTCCAATACACCCAGTAGGTTTCTCCGCCACTAAAACTCATGCAACTACGTTATATCCTCGGGATAAGTCTATTGATCACAACATGTTTGCTCTTGATGAGATGAAAAAGCCAGAATGAGATCCCGAAGTACTTAAAAAAGTGGTGCAGAGAGACATTAAAAGGAATGAGAGGACAAAGCTCTCATAATGAAATGGATGCCAGAGAACTAGTCTTAGCTCCTGACTTGGTGCTCCCGCCCAAATTCAAAATGCCCAAGTTTGAAATGTACAGTGGAACTAGTTGCCCTAATGCCCATCTCACGATGTTTGTTCTAAGGACATCTGGATACACCAATAATGATCAGGTGTTATCCATTGCTTTCAAGATAGTTTGATTGGACATGCTTCTAGGTGGTATAACCAATTGAGTTGTACTCAAATCCGCTCCTAAAAGGATTTGGCTCATGCCTTTTTGGGTCAATATAAGAATATGATTGATATGGCCCCGATCGAATAACACTGTAAAATATGGAGATAGAGAGTGATGAGAGCTTCCGACAATATTCACAACGATGGAGGGATGTGGCATCTCAAGTGCATCCACCAATGGTTAAAAGAGAGTTCATCACTTTATTCATCGACACTTTAAGGTCTCCATATATTAACCACATGATAGGAGCTTCCACTAAGAGTTTCTCTGACATCATCATGTGTGGAGAAATTATCTAAAGAGCTGTCAATAATAGGATAAGAGGCACTAGCAGTATCGACATTGATGAAAGAGCTGAGACTAACATAGTGGGATCTTATCTAGCCAATCAAGGGACCAATCCTCATATGGGGAGCTGAGGGCACATCATTGAGAATTGTGGGGCATTGAAGTGCAAGGCCCAAGATCTGATTGATTCAGGGGCATTGACATTCAATAAATGATGGGACATTTTGATCAGGAGTGGGTTATGACATTCATCAGTAATTTTATTGCATTCTCATCAAAATCATTTCATCTTGTTTGAACTTGTTTTTCTTTTTCTTCCTACGTTTAAATATTTGTAAATCACTTGACGTTAGAACATCTTAAATAAAATGCTTCATTATGAGGAACTGAGAAATGAGCAAATTTTAATCTTGAAGTTCTTTGAATATCATCTTAATTAAAAGATTTTTAATAATTGAGGTTATAAATCTTTGACAAATGAAAATATTGAACCCTGTAAAATAAAAACCCTTAATCTTACTCCAAATGATACACCGGAATATATACCCTTCTCTTACAGGGACCAAGTTAGCTTTCTTCTTGTATGAAGAGCCGATCAAGGGCTTGGCATTCAAGTATGTGTCAGGAGCAGATAAAATAGGGCATATGGTACATGAAATTGCAAAGCTAATTGATTTTTACTTTTGTTGATGACGTTCAATGATGATCATGATCTTCACAGATGAAATGGTACAGTAAGTAAACCTAGTTTAGGTCAGTTGCTTGGAAATTGAAGTCTAACGATGAGATTTTCTGACTTTCAACAAACACCAAGATTATAACATGTTATTCTTGACAAGCTTAAGAAGTGGAATCCGTATACCCATAATATAAATATATGTATACAATAAAGTTGAGATATTTCACTAAAGCAATTGGTTATAGAGGAAACTTGAAAGCCCCGACTTTATGAATAAATTACATTCAAACCATGACATTGATCGGGTACTTGGCAATTCGGTGTTTGCTCCACTGTGATTTTCAAATCGAAGACTTTGTGATGACACAATCTTTCATCTAGCCAAATAAAGGAAATTATAAAGTATATATACAATAAAGCTGAATTCAGCTAGCCAAACAATGGAAAATTAAATCAAATATACTAAATAAGGAGTTTTGGTGAATATGGCCTAAAGGAGTTGTGGAACACCTATTATAGTCAACTTCACACGAGCACTCAGGAATCTCATTTTTAGACCGATATTTTTGCACTGTCATTACTAGAAGAGTCTACGAAGCTTGAACAAATGGAAGGTTTTGGAGAACTGAAACAAAAGTGTTCTAACGAGTCTAGCAATTGACTATGCTAGTTGCGTTATTGATCTCTTGTAAAGGTATATGCTAAGGCAAGCAAATCTGTGCAAGTATACACAATCGATGCAAGTAATATAGTAGTGAGTGAGTATCATCTCCACAGGGATTGGATTGGAAATTTATTTTCACCACAACTAGAACTAGTGTCACAAACTGATTCATACTGAGTTGTAAACTTAAGAATGATGTTAATAAAACAAGAAGTAATATATAGATGCAGAAAAGTTTGGTCGAGGCAAAATAAGTATGCAAAATGCTGGAATAAAATAAACAAGTGTTGGTTTAAATATAATGCAAACAACCTCACATATTCAGACTTATCACAGTGCACTTATGCTAAACTTTTGTATTGACAACAATTATTCTAAGTCTAGAATGAATTATTATGACTTGGTAAAGCTGCCCGACTGGATTACTAGGTATTCTTAGACGGTTGCTATATCAATACTCCTCAACGTTAACTACAACCCTTGGTTTGTCAAACTGTTATTGTAGCAATACCTCTCAGCGTAAACTATAGGCGTTGTCTATCCTACTATAGCATCTATCCCTTTTAGTCGTTTGAAACTCACTCCTTATCTCTAAGGTAGACAAGTTAGAACTTCACCATCCCAGATTCATTCCATTGCTCATGTAGATCTATCTTAATTCTCTCGAATTTAAGAATCACTATCTAGAAAAAGGCTATCTCTCGATGCTCTTATATTGCCAAGACATGTTTTACCAAAACCCCAAGCGATCTCTCTATGCTCTTACAGTGTAAGGTAAAATATTTAAACAATAAGAAACCAATCATAAGCAAAACATAATTCATCATTCATAAAACATAAAAAATTGTTCAGGCAAAACAAAGTTTAACACCAAGTAAGACAGTCATGGGGCTATCAAAAATCATCCAAGTTTCAATGTTTAATACAACCCCAAATAGATAAAGAGTTTAAGAATAAAGGAATAACGACTCCCAAAACCAGGGGCTCTATCACGACGATTCTGATCAGCACTGCGTTTGCCTTGGTGATCAGCCTCTCTCGAGACCTAATCACCGCTCTGCTACAGTCTGGCTATGAAGGACACCAAGGAAAGTTGGTTGGGAAACAATGAGAAAGCACTGTAGTTGCTCACTTATGCCTTGAGTAAAGATCTTCTCTCTTCTTCCCTCCCTCCTTTCTTTGGCGGCTACGACTGGTTATTTATAAGGAAAGATCTCCTAGGGCTTTGCATGCTTTTGGAGTTTCCTTAAGTAGCTGTTATTAAATGCCCAGACTTAAAATAGGAAAGGCGGCTGGTGGCTGTTAGAATAATTAAGGCTTGCTTGCACGTGATCTCCTAGGGCTTTGCATGCTTTTGGAGTTTCCTTAAGTAGCTGTTATTAAATGCCCAGACTTAAAATAGGAAAGGCGGCTGGTGGCTGTTAGAATAATTAAGGCTTGCTTGCACGTGAAGTAGGTCATCCAGCTGGCGTGTGACATAAGCAGTTTCGTCACACCTGCTTCAGGCTTCTTCAGATAAACCTTGCCTCAACGAGATAAATATGCTCCTCACATTCTTATCTATTTCATTGGCCTTTGCAAATTTACGTTGTCATGGATGAAATGTTCTTCCTTTGTAAGTTTCCTGCACAAACACAATCCAAACAACCCTTTCTCCTCAGCAGCATCAGTCAGACCAAATAAATCTTGCCTAAGCAAAACTTATCCACCACAAGCTAACATAACCTATATACAACTAAATGCAACTAAAATGCTGTGCATATTTTTTTAGACGAGCAATAACATAAGTGAAAAGACTGGAAATTGAGTCTTTTTACGGAGTTATCACACCACCAAACTTAAGCTATTGCTTGTCCTCAAGCAATGTATAATAACTAGAAGAAAATTAAAATTGTCATGGCAAAGTAGTGTTAAGAAAATCATATGGTTTGAGATTTTAGCCCTCATAAAAATATTTGGCCACAACATGTTCGACAGTCATATCAGTCAAGTCCCTTCCCTAGTCATGATTCTTTGCTATTGTGTGTGCGTGATTGTAACCAGTCTATGCATAAAGGTAATTAGAAAACTTAAAGTAAGCACTTATGGATTGTCAAGGCATCAAATTATTTGTCAGGCTTAGTTTATACTCCTAGTTATTTATCAACTTTTATTTATTTATTTTTTCATAGGGGAGTCAACTCATCACACCTACCGTCCCACACTCTAGGTGAAAGGGAGCATACCTTCCACCCCCAAGCTAGTCGAGCAGATCCTGTGACTACTTTTATTCACTCATATGCCTTGCCGACTCTTAATTTCATATGGAATTTTTTCTATTTATGCCTTTGCATAGAGGAGTGTCCTTTTTTTTTTCAAGTTTTTAAACAATAGGGAGCTTCACTTTACCCTTAAAATATTTTTGAACTCTCGGCAAATAGAAAGTTCTTTCCTAAAAATTTTGTAGATTACCTTAAGTAGGGACATCCTACAATCGTGTTTGTAAATTCAAATAATCGGGCCTAGGGTTGGTTCTTTTCCTTAGACAGTCTTATAATAATTCTGGCATAGGCAATCAAATTATGCATTCATAATTGGGCATCCTTAATCCATTCCTAACAATAATCTTAACCTACTTATGTCTTGGCAACTAAGATTTTCAATCAATCATCATCAATTGCTTTTAAACAAGGTATGGTAAAATATGGCACAATACCTCCCCCAAACTTGAGGGATGCATTGTCCTTAATGCTTGAAAACTAAAACTACGTGATACTATAAGCAAATGCAAAAAAAACTAAAACTAAAATGGAAACTCATTATGGTGGGGTGGCTTGACTAGACGTCCTTGTTCGACGTTGTTTTAGAGGAGAAGGACTCTCGGATCCTGAGTCTACTGTTGTTGTCATCGAGGGAGATGGCTGAAGTAGACACCCTGTTGTTCTCTATAGCCCTTCTTGCTGGTCGAGGCTCGTGCTGGAGTTGGTTGCTCGGTAGTAAGATTCGGTTGTGTTGGAACTGATGCTGGGTTGGGAACTGATGCTGGGCTAGGAGCTGCTACTGGGACTGGCGTTGCTTGACGGACAGGTGACTGAATGGGATCATACTCGGGTTGCTTTGGTGCTGGGGTGAAATCTTTATCTGAGAAGAAGTTGGGTTGGGTATATTCATTTCTTGCGAAGGTTGAGAAAGATGAGGAGCTGAGGAACTCTTCTGTGTCACCTTGCCCCTCCTCTGGTACGGGCGAGACATGGGTTGCCAGAGGTGGCACATCAGTGGGTACTCCTGGGGGAACCTATAGAGGGACATTTGATGTCGAGGCATGGAACGTGCTGCCACCAGCAGTGTGTTTGAGGATAATGCTTGTGATGTGCAGCAGATTGGCGTTTGTGTTTGGGAGTAACTCTTTGAAGAAGGCGTTGAGCTTCGCGTCCCTTGCCTTGACATACTCAAAATAGATCTCCATGTGATCCTCTAGGCGCCTGATCTTTTCACGCGTTTCTCATGTGTGTGTAACCACAACGACCATTCTAGCCGCGACAATCGATTTTGCTCCCCGTAACTCAACCCAATAACTTAAAATATAAAATTCACAAGGTCTATTTACTTCTTAGGTAAACCTAAAATTTCTATCCTAGAATTTGGGGTGTTATAACTCTCCCCTCATTAAAAGAAATTTCATCCTCGAAATTTACTCGGTCTAAACAACGACTCATCCTTAGGTAAAACACTCAGAAACATCAAAGCATCTAAACGCATAACAACTTGCTTCACATTGAAGAAGTCCATGCAACATGATTTTCTATTGGAAAACTCACAAAATGATCTATTACTCCCGTTCTTATAGGGTGATACCTGAATTGAACTTTAAGCAACAACCTTTGAGAATTGCACAGCCATCAAGTCTTATTCTGGTTGTCTTAATTCTGAATACTTAGAACATTTATCAAGGAGAATGCTACTTCATGACTCAACTGCTATCACTAAAACCTTCTCTAGCTAAGCTTACTCACTCGAGTAACCTGATAACCTCTTTTACCCGTTGAATATAGGCAACTTGTCATGCTACACCTTGAGATCTTATGGTAATTGTTAACACTGTCTCAATACTGACTACTAAAGATATGATGATGATCCTTGACCAACGTTGATCTCTACGTTTCTTTGTGCAACTCTGATTCAATACTTATATGTGCTACTAGACTATTCCTCGCTTTTCTTGCTCTTACGTAGATGACACTTATTGACTTGTTCTTCCAAGGTACTCACAACAGAAATCGACCACTTGTTTAGCAAAACTAGCAACATCTGGCTCTCCTAGAGAGCACGTATCACACACAGAGATCTTTCAAAACCATATTTTGACTTAAGGGTTTTGAAACTCTACGTCTTGCCCTCACTATCATTTACCACCATTGAGATTCGAATACGGCTATCACTAGCCTCATGCATTGATAATGCCCTATTAGGGTGGCTAAGGTAACCTGGCTAGACTTTAGCATAACCGGACTAACCAAAGTGAGCTCATCCTCTCACTAGCTACTATTTCACTCGTTCTCTATCTAGAACGTTATGCGAATGCTTCTTAGTCTAATCCTACTATTATTTATTAATCTGGTCTATTCTAGTCATTTGTTACTTAAAGGAGTCTTAGTCACTTTATCACAAAAGAGGACTCTGTATGTTTCATGGTTCAATGACAATTATTGTGTTTACTAATCATTGTTTGAAGAACTAGCTAGCTCGATACCTGACTCGATTTCATTACTGAGTAAAGACACTCTAGTCATTCTTATCTTACTTCCCTTCAATACCTCTTGAACTGAAAGTGACGACTTACACTCCTTGGGTTCACTGACATTCTCGAAGCTCACACTTTTTAATATTACTAAATATGACTTATTCATCGTACCGCTTGTCGGTATATCCTTTATAATGATCTTCGCACTTAACAATCTGTATATGTACTCAAATAAAATATTTCGACGTATTATGCTTAGTATAGCCACATCTATTGTAACCCAATCCTACGAGTGTTTCTAGGTATGTTGGTCTTTTATGTCCCTCACAGACTAAGTCTTACTATTACGGATCTTTCTTAGCTCTTATAGGCCTTAAAAGGGTCAAATCAAACCATCCCAAGTGAGTAGTATCGATATTCTACTTGTAGTATCAATACCTCAGGGTCAAGTATCGATGCCCCTATGAGTATCTATACCAAAAATGCATTATGTTTTTGAAAAATAGACCCATTATCGTTATTGTCACCCTTAGTATCGATACTATAAGGGAAATATCAATACTTTCCCTGGCAATATTGATACTCCCTTGCTGAAACCCTAATTTTTACCCCATTCATTTAGTATAAATACTATTCATCCTAGTATCAATAGTCAACCCCAAAATTGTTTATTTGTTTAAAAAAACATAAAGATTATCCTAAATAACTTGGTTTGGTTCCTAATCTTGTATTGAAGCTTTACAAGTTTATATAGGGTCTTAAGCTACCTTAAAACACATTTTTTACACCTAAAACGTGATTTGTTCATGAATTAAAAGATAAACCCTAAAATACTTAAATAACTAAATCTTAGCAAATTATTTATATTTATGAAAGCTTAACATTCCAATGGATTAAAAATACACTACCTCGATGTTTGAATCCCGAAATAGAGCTTATTGCTTAGCCACACTCATTTCCTAGATGATTTGGATGAAGCCCTCACTTTTCTTTAGCTTTAGCCTTGGCCTTTGAAGAGGAAGAAGAAGAAGTAAACATGAAGAAATGGGGAGGAGGAGGAGATGAATGAAATAAAAAGGTTTCATCTTTATAAAATGGGAAAATTACTCTTGGTCCTTCCTATATTCCTACTACTCAAAAACTCCCTTTTTTTATCGCTAATTGGGCTCAAGACCAACATAATTAAGCCAAACTCGACCCAACATCTTGAAATATGAAATTCACGAGGTCCACTTACCCCTCAGGTAAACCTGAAACTATTATCCTGGAATTTATGGTGTTACACTCACCATGACCAAGTCACTCACAAAGGAAAGAAAACACAATTTTTCATATTGAAAAATACCGTACACGAACTTCCCATGCGGGAATGCTAGCTTCTTCTTTCTCTTAAAAGGTTGATGCACATCCAATCTGACCATGATCCAAACACACCCTCGATATCGTAAAATAATCATCGACGCATCATATACGAGAAATTGTCCTATGAAACCGCCCAATTTCTTTTTCATACCTTCCTCAACATACCCCGCCTATAGATATATAATTCTAACCCAAAAATAACCCAAAACAACGAAACCAAGAAAGGATTATACCCCTCCCTTAGACGATGGAGTATTAATAAATGAGAATTAATATACCATGGCCCCTGTATTGCAATCTTATTCATATCGAAAACATTAAATATCTTGAACATATAATAATTTCCCCCAACTCTTTGATCGCGATTCCCCCAATAGGGTGCCAAACATTTGCTAAAGTAAATCTCATGGCCTGAAAATTAATGGGGCTAAGAGACAGGAACGCCCGACAAAACAGTTTTCATATTCAATAGCAATTACTAAGGACCCCTATTCCAGCGATAATGCCTGCTCCTCTTCCCCAAATGAATACTCTCTAGTTCATTCTCTAAGTATTAGATATGATGGAAAGCAGAAAAGTACAACAAGCAAGGTAACTTCTTCATTGAGCTACACACGCATATATACACTGGTGTTCGGTTTACATTCCTCGTAACTAGATTAACATAATCTAACAATCTAGCTTAGCTGCTTAACAACCTAACCAACTCTAACATCTCAGCCACTAGCATACACACACGTGTCACTAATTATAACAACATAACATTACCCCTACTTGTTCCAGCTTTCTTGTTTGATTTTACTAACTGGTGCAACACATATTCTACTGTGAAATTCTTCAAAGGCAGTTCTAGTCAGTGGATTGGTAAAACCATCTGAAATTTGATATGTAATCAGAACATAGTTAACTTGAATATGTTGGCAGATACCTTCTCCTGAACAAAATAAACATCAAAGTCTATGTGTTTCGACTGAGCGTGATAAACTGAATTGGCACTCATTGCCACTGCACCAGTGTTATCGCACCAAACTACTGGTTCTTGTAGTTGCTGTAGCCCCAGATCAACGAGCAAGGCATTCACTCAACTTACTTTAGCAATAGTGTCAGCAACACATTTGTACTCAGTCTTTATCGTTGATCTTGAGATTGATTTCTTCTTCTTGGAGCTCCACGCAACAAGGCATCGACCAACAAATACTCCATAGACAAAAATAGATCTTCTATCATCAATACTAGCTCCCCAATTCGCATAAGCAAATGCTAACCCTGCATTAATCGACTGAAATAGCAGTCCATAGTCCATAGTTCCAGCCAAATACCTCAATATTCTCTTAACTGCCATCATTTGCGTTTCTCGTGGAGCATGCATACACTATGCCACCTTCCCAACACTGTAAGCCAAGTATTGTCAAGTGTGATACACATATAGCAGTGACCCAACGATGCTCCTATATTCACTAGGGTTCTTTAAAAATTCACCCTCGTCCCTTGAAAGATTAGAAGACACTACCATTGGTGTTGTGCACGCAACAACTCCTTTCATTCCAGACTTTTCAAGTAATCTGACTCAACATAACTGAGCCATGTGATCTATGTACTTCAATCCCCAAGAAGAAACTAAGGCAGCCAAGGTCCTTTAACGAGAACCTATTACTGAGCAGCTGAACCACCTCTCAAATTCCACCCAATGACTGCCCAGTGATGACAATGTAATCAACATAAACCAATAGAAATAACTCTCCATCATCCCTTTTGTTGATGAAAACGATGTATCAGCTCGAGAGGCTGTAAAGCCAATCTGAACCAGACTATCTCAAAATTTGGTGTGCCAATTTCGTGGGGCTTGCCTAAGCTCATAGAGAGCCTTTTTAAGTTTGCAGACAAGAGAAGTTCCATCCACATCATTTTTCTCAAATCTTGGTGGTTGCTGTATTAAGGCATCTTCATCCAGATCCCCATTAAGGAATCTATTATTGATGTCTACATGTCTCAATTCCCAACCGTTAGCCATAGCAAAGGCAACACAACATTAAAGGAAGAGAATCTTACCACAGGGTTGAAGGTGTCGGAAAAATCATGTCCAGGCACCTGTGAGAAACCTTTTGCAACCAACCGTGCCTTATGTCGTTGTACAGAATTGTCAGGGTTGCGTTTGATTTTAAACAACCACTTGCAGCCGACTGGAGCACGACCTGGTGGTAACTTAACCAGCTCCCACGTGTTATTCTTCTGAAGGGCATCATACTCAGCTTGCACTGCTTCTCGCCAACTAGCATACTGTAATGCTTTCTGAACCATAGGGGGCACTTTGTTCTCAAAATAACTGGTGTAGGATTTTGGTTTAAACACTCCACACTTATTGCGTGTTATCTTTGGATGAAGGTTTTGTAGTGATGCATTATTCTGCATGCTGCTGTGTTTAATCCTCCACCCATTTCATCATGATCACCTGCACCAACCGTGCCAGAAGGCATAGTTGAATTTACATCATCGTTTACAGTGGTATCTGTGGTTGCTACTGGCGTGACTTCTTTACCCGCATGCGATGTCTCTTCATACTCAGCAAGAACATCCAGTGATTGATCTGTAGTTTAATGACCATAACCAACTACCTCATTTGGAGTAGTACTGCATGGCCAGCTTCTCACATCAGAAATAATAGGAATGTCCCGAGACTTCACTCCTGAACAATGACTTTTCGAATAAGGCACTACTTTCGAACAAGGCACTGCTTTAACTGCAAAGGGAAGATCATCTCGTTAAACAAGACATGACATGATATATACACCCTACCATCACTCGCAAGGCACTATATCCTTTGTACTGGGGGTTGAAGCCAAGGTAAGTACACGGTTGTAATCGAAAATCTAATTCGTGATTCTGAAATAGTCTCAAATGTAGGAAGCATTGACACCCGAATACTTTTAACGAATCATACTCTGGTTTCTTCTTAAACAACGTTTCAGGAAAGATCATCTCGTTAAACATGACATGACGTGATATATACACCCTACCATCACTCGCAAGGCACTATATCCTTTGTACTGGGGGTTTGAAGCCAAGGTAAGTGCACGGTTGTAATCGAAAATCTAATTCGTGATTCTGAAATAGTCTCAATGTAGGAAGCATTGACACCCGAATACTTTTAACGAATCATACTCTGGTTTCTTCTTAAACAACGTTTCAGATGGTGTCATTCCACCAAGAATTGTTGTAGTCAGACAATTAATAAGGTAAATTGTAGTTATTACTGTATATGACCAATATCGAAGAGGCAGGGATGCTTGAGCAAGAATAACGAGCCCGAGTTCTATTATATGTCGATGTTTACGTTCCACAACACCATTCTGCTCGGATGTGTGTAGGCAGGATAACCGATGGGTGATCCCTGATTTTGCTAAAGTCATCAAAAATGGGCGAAACTCACCACCCCAGTCTGACTAGATTGCCTTGATTGTCAGCCCAAACTGGTTTTCTATAATTATAAAATAGCTGAAAAGTTGTACACGCTTGCGCTTTGCTTTTGAGGAGGTAAATCCACGTGAAACATGTGCATGCATCAACAAATGAGATGTAGTAATGGAAGCCATTAGATGCAACATGGGGAGGCCCTCTAAATCAGAGAACACAGGTTCAAATGGAGTAGTATACTGACTCTTCGAGGAAGAAAATGGAAGTTTATGGCTTTTTCCCATAAAGCAAGACACACATGTTTTATTAACATTCAAATCAAGGTTTACATCGATTTCTTTAGCTATTTTATTCAAGGCATAGCTGGATGCCCTAATCGACGATGCCACAGCTCGGATTGTGCTATGCTGACATACACAAGATGAGAAACAACATTATGGCTCTCTACATGCTTACAGCCAACCGAAAAAAGATGTATAGCCCTTCATTCTCTTCACCTTGCACGAAAATTTCTTTAGTAGCCTCATCACAAACATAGCAGTTTTTAGCATGAAATTCAAGGAAAACAACATTGTCCCTAGCAAGCTTTGAGACCGAAAGAAGATTCTTGGTTATCCGAGGCACATGTAATAATTCATTTAACAACAAGGTTCTTGAAGTAGAAGAAGCAACAACAGTATTACTAATGCTATGCATATCAAGAGAGTCCATTACCCACAATAAGCTTACCTGGACCTCTAAATTCAATCAAATTTGAGATATTTGCTGCATAAGTGTAATATGGTGTGCTGTACCTGAGTTGACAACCCAGTGATCAACATCTTTGGTGATCACATTAGGCTGTGCTTGACCAGTCCCTTGGCAACACCCTTTACAGCATTCACAGCTCATATTAGGGGTTTCTGACATTGAATAATTTGCATTAGTGGGATGCCCTTTATGAGATCTTGAGTCAGAGGTTACGCACATGTACTCCTCATCGAAACGATGCCAACACCGATCAACTAGGTGACCGAGTTTCCCATATAGTTGGCATTGAATCTTGGCTCTTCCCCGACCTTGACTCCCCAATCTGAGTATTGAAGACGACCGAGTAACCCTGCACTCACGTCGATCACTTTTAACAACATTATAATCTTCCTGATGCTGAGATAAATTGGTACTTATGGGAAGCAAGTCTAACTGCTCATCAAAGCCAGCTAATTGCGCTTCAACATCTAAAAGGACTGTGTACAAACTGTCTAACGAGAGTCTCCTTCATCGTGGTAATGAAAGCCATAAATGAATGGACCTCTCTGGGCAAACCTTTCAGGATGTTGGCAATATAACCAACATGAGGGACTGTACTGCCACACGAGGCAAGTGCATCGATATCTCTTTAACTTTGGTAAGGTAAGTACGCATGATGTCGTTACCTTTCTTGAGTGACAGCAGTTTACAATGCAGGCTCATCGCAACAGTTGTAGACCTATTGGAAAAGAACTGTTGCACCGTAGTCCATACTGCAGTAGCCGATTCAGCACCTAAAAACTGGGGAAGAAAGTGGGAGCTGATGGTGGAAAGAAGCCACGACGCAAGCGCACTATCTTGCGCCACGAAATCCTCAAAAGCCTCATTAAATCTCACTTCACCATTGTCACCAGTAATCGTATTAGGTGGGGGCTTCAAAGCACAGGTTAACAACCGTTCTAAACGATGGCTACGGACAATCAACAAAATTTGCTGTTTCCATAGCAAGAAGTTCGTGTCATCGAGAACAACGTTGATCTTCTTATGCGAGAAGCCTTTGGACGACTCCATTCTTAGGCGAGAGCAAGCAGCAGCGGAGGTTTAACAAGAAACCCCAAGACCTTCGACGAAAGATACCATATTAGAAAGGATAGAAAGCAGAAAAGTAGAACAAGCAAGGTAACTTCTTCATTGAACTACACACACATATATACACTGGTGCTCGGTTTACATTCCTCATAATTGCAGTTTAACTACTAACAATCTAGCTTAGCTGCTTAACAACCTAACCAACTCTAACATCTCAGCCACTAGCATACACACATGTGTCACTAACTATAACAACCTAACACTATGTCCCTCATTACTAATAAAAATTCAAGAATAGACAGCCAAGAAAAACTCAAAAAAGAATCAAACCCCACCAACGGTCGCTGTCAGAAAACAAAACGAAAAAAGTTGGAAAACCCTAGAGACGTTACACACGGACACAGAGCAAACTAAGAAAATCCTAGAGATGATCAATGCTTAATTTGTTTGTACCTTTTAAATGTATAACACACAAAGATAACGACACTTGACCGTGAATAATAAATAATTCAAAATAAAGCTTACATATTAAAGTAGTCTTCGTGTCTCAAAACTATAGGTGAGACACAAATAGAGGCACAATAAAAGGCCAAGGAGTTATGTTCCTCAAATTTGTCGAGACTTAACAAGCATATGTATCTTTGAAATTCATTATCATTTAAAGAACCTTGTTAATTTAATGGATGTACATGTATTTGAAGTGGATATATGTCTATTCTGAAATTTAAAATTTTACGGTTATTTATTTTATTGATGTTGTCTACCTTAAAATTTTATTTGTGTCTATTCCAATTAAAAATTTTATGATATTATATATTATATATATATATATATATATATACACACGCCCATTCTAAAAAAATGCCTGAATTCGTCATTGGTTATGAACTTATTGAAAGTTGACTTGTGTTTTTTTTTTCTAGTGTATTTCTTAATGCCTTTGAACTCCCAAGTTAAAACCAATTTGCAACTTGAAGACGAAATAAAATTATCAGTATTGCTGTAAGTATTGTTCACTTAGGGATAAAACAAATTTTCAAATGTAATAAGAAAAAGGCATCTCTGATTTTATTAAGCACGATCCAACTATTAATCAACACATGGAATCAAATTTTCTAAATTAAAGATGATAATCCAACTTGTTGGGGTTTTGTATTCTTTTAAACATCGATGACATCAATGCTTAAACATGTTTCTTTTTATCATTATTTTTAAGGTAAATTATAATAATATTAATCATCAATCTATTGTCTCTTTCTTATTTTAGTCACCTTCTTATTTTAGTCACCATATTATTTTTTTTATAAAATTATCACTAACATTTTCTTTGTCTTGTTACAACTGTTATTTTAGTACTTAGTTTTAAGTTAGTTAGAGTTAGTTTAGCTATAAACAGCTTATATATATGAGAAGTTGTACTCTTATTTTTCAAGTAATTCGAATCATTGTAAACCTCTGTATTCAGTAAATAGTAAAGAAGTATTTCATCACTTCTTACTTACATGGAATCAGTAGTTTTTTCTATTTCGACTCCTACTCCTGAGGCTGTCTTTGCTGTTAACGCTTCTTATGCTACAAAGAAATCTCGGCCACATTGTACTCATTGTCATTTGTTGGGACATACAAAAGGCAAGTGTTACAAACTACATGGTTACCCTCCAGAGTATGGTTCTCGTTCTAAGACTCCTCATGCTGCGTCTACTAATGTAGTTTCTGAATCTTCAGGCTATGTTTGTACTAGTAATGCTGGTAATGTCAATGGTACTAGCAATAACAACAGTACTGCAACTGATTACTTAACCACACAGCAATGTCAACAACTTATTGCCATGCTTACCACAAAATTGTAAACTGCTTCAGTTTCTGATAAACCCTCCACGTCCATTAATCTCTCCATGCAAGGCAAGATATTATAGTATATAAGTAGTTTAGCCTCTTTTTGTACTTCTAACAATTGGATAATTGAATCTGGGGCATCTAGACACATCTGTTGTTCTAAATTTTTTTGAAACCTTATTTCCTATTAAAGATAGTTTTATTATGCTCCCATATCAGAGAATAGTTTCTGTTAATTTTGTTGGCACAATTAGGTTATCTTCTAACTTGGTTCTTAAGAATGTCTTGTTCATTCTTGAATTCAAGTTTAACCTTTTGGTTGTTAGTGAGTTGATTAAAGATTCTATTTATACTGTGATATTTAACAAGAATTGTTGTATTATTCAGGACGTGTGTCAGACGATTGGGAAGGGTGATCTACATCAAGGACTTTATTTGTAGCGTTTGCATGTCCTAGTTTGATTTTTAAAAAAATTGAATCTGTTCTTATTGGTAGTTCGAATGCTATTGATGTTCGTTGTTGGCACAATAGACTTCATCCTATTAATCGTGTGATGTATATGCTCAAAGATGTTAGAGTATGCCCAAAGACAATCATATGATGCTTGTAATGATACATTTTATTTCCCGATTTTATTGAATAAAGGCATTGCCGCTATTATTTTCAGTTATATATATGTGTTTAACATAAACTGGAAGATAATAAAGTCCATATAATAACATAATTGTTATTATTAAAAGATCCCTAGTCAAGTATTATTATGGGCATGGACAATAATAATACGCTTAAGACTAACATGTTATTGATTGATGACAACGAGTTGTCATTGACATAGAGATGTCAGAATTGATACATGATTATATTGTTAGAGAACAATGTATTGGATTGACCCACCATGAGCATATGTCTTGGATTATTATGTGACAGACATAACATTACTCATGGTGATGACTATATGTATGATCCTTTGACTTGAGACCAATACTATCCCAACATATATTGTTGTATGTTTTGATGCAATTAAACAAGCTCTGTAAATGATTGCTCTATAAAGATTGTTATTTAATATATCTCGATATATGTAGTGGTGTGTATGATTAAGATAAGATTTGTCCTTACAACATAATAGGAAATATATCACAGGCCACTTGATTGAGTGAGACTAGAAATGCATGGCCATGCTCGAATAAGTTGATATGAGATATCAAAAATTATTTGTTAATTAAAGTCTACTATAGATATCAAGAAACATTAGATGGGCTATACAAGTGTGACTATTCCAAGACTTGTGTATATTCTATATAAAAAGGACAAAAGGATGTAATACATAAAAGAGTTAATCACGAAGATGATATGTCGAATCATATTTTCTTGTAACTTAGGTGACAATGATATATTGCTAGATGTCACTCATTGTATGTAATATTAGAATTGTTCTAATAATTTTGACTAACGTTACAAAAACCTACAGGGTTACACCCTAGGATTGAAATGAGCAAAGATGTACAATTTGTTGTACGTTACTAAAATATATCTAGAGTTAATGTATGTTTGATATACATATGTTTTAATAATCCCGAATATTTAATTTAAATTAATTAAATAATAATTTAATTAATTTGAAATAATAAAATCCCTAATATGTTATGGTAACTTAGATATAAAAGGAGGTGTAAGTTCTAGCAGCTATTTTTTTACACATTATCTTCAGCCGTTTTTCTTAAAACAATTTTGGGAAAAGCAAATATTGCTCTCAATCGGGTGAACTGAGTAGAGGCCGAGATTGTGATTTCGTGGAGGCTTACAATTCGAATCGATCGACACCACCATTAGTTGTTGTTATCCTTGCTATTTTTCAAGGAATCCACTATAAGTATTCGCATCCATTCCTCCCAATTTTGGTTTATCGTAATTGGATCACTGGTGAGACTGTTAAATTTTTGTTTCCGCTGCGCCATTGGGTGAGCCGACGGTCCCAACAGTGGCATCAAAGCTAGGTTGTATGATCTGAATTCGAGTTAAATTCTTGGTTGATGCGATATGTATGAGATGCATGCTATAGTTTTATCGTTTTCGGCGAATATGTATGATTTTATTGTTCGATTTGATAACCACAATGATTATGATGTTATTTTGTTAATATGTTTTTTTACAATCTGTGTTGCTGCAAGGATTTTATGAAATCCATATGTCAATTGTTGACATGATTATCCGTGGGTGTGCGATAGCAAATCATGTTTGGTAGTGGAACAATGGTTGTTCCGATGCAAAAACCTTTGTGATTGAAAATCCCAAAAACACGATTATGTTGATAAGTGTTATCAAATCGTGAGGTTTTTCGATAGAAACAGAAGTACTTTTTTTCAAAAAAAATCCCACCAAGATAGATTGTATGCCTATATTAATATTTTAACAAAGGCGTAGCAACGTGTATATATATGAATGTTTGTTTTTCATGGTGTTTGACATGCATGGTTAAAGCCCTTGTTCAATTTACAATGGTTGAATTTGAAATACGGCCTGCGAGCCGTGCCTTTTTATATCTCATTGTATTTCTCTTCTCATCTTACTCCCTCGTATGTAAAACGGGTTTCTTTTTAAATTGTAATCCTATGGAGATTCACAAGGTGCAGAAGAAAGGATTGAACTAAAGTCAAGAAGAACCTAGAGATCAGTCTTAGGTTTTAGGGCTTTTGGTTCTCCCATTGGCTGGGGATAGTCCACCTTAGTTATTATTTTTGGGCTATAACCATTGCATCGTATTTATTGCTATATCTATTATGTATGCAATGCATCAAATGATAAATTAAGAATGAATATTGATGAGATCAATAAGGGCCTAATATTAAAACGAACAATGATGAGATAATTATGTAAATCCCTATTTATAATCTAAGTTAACTTAACCATCCAATATTTACCCTTGTTAAGGCTTCGATCGATATTGTGTGGGCTTTTCCAAAGCAATGGTGCATAAATCTATCTTGGTTAAAAGAGAAGAATAAGCAAGCGATTTTCACCGGTTGAGATATTGGTAATAACTTGGCTAGGTTATTCTAATAGGATTAGAAACCTAGAGGTTAAGTATTTGGATAAGTCATAAGATGACTTGAACAAGAATTATTCACAAAAAGGAGGAGTTACATGAGATGTAACTAGTAAAGTGTTACTTACCTAAATTATCACTATCCTAAAAGAAAAGCCAAAGCCGATTTAGGAAATTGATGAATTATAGATTCTCACCCACTAAACTTTTTTTTGTTTAATTCTTCCAAAATTAAAACGGGAGGATTTTTAAGTTTGGATAAAATAGTGAGGAGTAATTTGTAAATAAAGACCTGTTTATAAATTTTTCGGTAAATTTACTTACTTTAATATTTCCATTGTTTTAGATTTAATGGCAAACAACACTTTATCACTGTGATCAGTCCTTGAGAAGGAGAAGCTTAATGGCATAAACTTCCTTCACTGGTTTCGTAATTTGACAATTGTTCTCAAATAGGAAATGAAGAAATATTTCATTGAAGAACATGTTCCTGATTAACCGGCAACTAATGCTTCTAGAGCTGACAAAGAAAAATTCAAGAAACATATGGATGACATGTTAGACATAGGATTTCTAATGCTTGCCACCATGACTCCTGAGCTTCATAAGCAATATGAGGTCATGGTTGCATATGAGATTATTCAAAATCTTAAGGAAAAATATGAAGGGCAAGCACTTAAAGAGAGGTATGAGACCTCTAAATCTCCATTTCAATGCAAAATGACATAGGGATCTCCAGTAGGAGCTCATGTCGTCAAGATGATGGGCTACATCCAAACGTTGGAAAAGTTGGGATTTCCTCTAAAAAATGAATTGGCTACCGATGTCATCCTGCAATCGTTACCAGATAACTTTAGCCAATTTGTCCTTAATTTCAAATTGAATGAAATTAACAAGACTTTGCGACAGTTAGTTGGCATGTTACGAACGGTTGAAAGTAACATGAAAAAGATTGGACCTAAGTCCATTCTGATAGTCCACAAGAACAAAGGAAAGGGAAAGAAAAAGGTAGTAGAAAAGTCTAAGGGAAATGGTACGGCCAAGACAAAAGGAAAAGATGCATTAAAACCCAAAGGGGGAGTTAGCAAGGATGGAAAATGTTTCTATTGTAATAAGATCGGACACTGGAAGAGAAACTGCCCTGTTTACCTTGAAGAGGTCAAGAAGGCAAAAGAAAACATAACGTTTGTTTCAAGTATTTATGTTATTGATGTTAATTTGTCAACATCTACTTCATGGGTATTAGATATTGGTTGTAGTTCTCATATTTATACTTCTATACAAGGACTGCAAAAGAGAAGGAATCTGGCTAAAGGAGACGTAGACCTACGAGTAGGAAATGTAGCAAGAGTTACTGCATTTGCTATAGGGAAATATATTTTATCTTTGCTTAGTGGACTTGATTTAAATTTAGAAGATTGTTATTTTGTTCCTAGTTTGACTAAGAATATTATTTATATCTCTTGTTTGGACAAGATTGGTTTTGAGATTATTATTAAGAATAATTGTTGTTATTTTTATCTCAGTAAAGTTTTTTATGGTTCGACACAATTGGTTAATGGTCTCTATATTTTGGATCAAGGAAACACCATTTATAACATAAATACTAAAGGATCAAAAATGACTCGAATCAAACTTATCTTTGGCATTGTTTTATAGGTCATATAAGTGAGAAACACATATCAAAACTCCATAAAGATAGATTCTTAGATTCATTTGATTTCAAATAATATGATGTATGCGAATCTTGCTTGTTGGAAAAATGACTAAAGCTCATGTTAATAGTAAAGGTGAGCGAGCAAGTGATTTATTGGGGTTAATACATAGTGATGTATATGGACCGATGAGTACACAAGCCAGAGGTGGATTCCATTACTTCATTACTTTTATCGATGACTTTAGACGGTATGGGTATATTTATATTATGCGCCATAAATCTGAAGCCCTTGAAAAGTTTAAGGAATTTAAAAATGAAGTACAAAATCAACTAGGCAAGAGTATTAAGGCACTTCGAGCAGATCGAGGCAGATAATACTTAAGCATAGAGTTTGATGAACTCCTTAAAGAATGTGGGATTGTCTCACAGCTTACACCACTGGTACACCACAGTGGAATGAAGTTTCTGAAAGAAAAAATCGAACATTGTTAGACATGGTTCAATTAATGATGAGTCATAGTGATCTTCCGAATTCTTTTTATAGACATGCACTTGAAACAACCACTTTCACATTAAATCGTGTTTCATCTAAATCGGTTGAAAATACACCATACGAGATATGGATTGGGAAGCGTCCTAGTATGACTTTTATAAAGATTTGGGGTTGTGAAGCTTATGTAAAACATCAGATGTCTACAATGCTCGAACATAAATCTCATAAGTGTATATTTGTTGGATATCCTAAAGAAACTAAGGGATATTATTTCTTCAACCCTAATGAGAAAAAAGTGTTTGTTTCTCGAACGAGAGTTTTTCTCGAAAGAGAATTTCTCTTAAAGAAAGGGAAGGGTAGAATTATTGAACTTGGAGAAGTTCAAGAATAACAGATCAATGCACCTGAAGTTGAGCATGTTTTACAAGTTGTTGAGGAATAATCAACATATTTAAAAACACAACTATTGCGAAGATCCACAAGAGAACGCCATGCACCTTAGAGATTTGGATTTCTCGTTACCGCACATGGAGATGTTCTTCTTATGGATCAAGATGAGCCTAGGACTTATCAAGAGGTAGTGTCTAGCCCAGACTCTGAGAAATGGCTTGAAGCCATGAGATCTGAGATGGATTCCATGTCAGTAAACCAAGTGTGGACTTTGGCTGAACCACTTGAAGGGGTCAAACCTATAGGGTGTAAATGGGTTTTCAAGAAGAAAATTGACATGGATTGTAATGTACAAACATACAAGAGATGATTAGTCACTAAAGGTTTTCGAAAAGTTCATGGAGTAGACTATGACGAAACATTCTCCCCTGTAGCTATGATTAAGTCCATCCGGATCTTGCTCGCAATAGTTGCATTCCATGTTTATGAAATTTGGCAAATGGATATCAAAACCACTTTCCTTAATGAAAAACTCAAAGATAATGTGTATATGACACAACTGGAAGGTTTTGTCATTCCAGGAAATGCTAGAAACGTTTGTAAGTTATAGAGGTCTATTTATGGACTAAAACAAACTTCTCGAAGTTGGAATCTTTGTTTCAATGATGCAATAAAAGAATTTGGTTTTATCAGAAATGAATATGAGCCTTATGTTTATAAGAAGGCTAGTGGGAGCATTGTTTATTTCCTAATCTTGTATGTAGACGACATACTCATCATAAGAAATGATATACCTACTTTATAGTCTATTAAGACTTGGTTATGTAGTTGTATTTCTATGAAAGATTTGGGTGAGGCAGCATATATCTTAGGAGTTAAGATCTATAGAGATAGATCAAGACGACTTCTAGGTCTGAGTCAAAGCACATATATAGACAAAGTGTTGAAAAGGTTCAGCATGAAAGAATCCAATAAAGGATTTTTTCCTATGAGACGTGTTATTTCTCTTTCAAAGGAAATATGTCCTTCAACTCCACAGGAAAGAGAACAGATGAATAAGATTCCATATTCTTTGGCTATTGGTTCTATCATGGATGCCATGATATGTACTCGATCAGATGTATTGTATGCTTTAAGCATGATGAGTCGGTATCAGGTAAACCCTAGTCAAAATGACTGGGTTGAGGTTAAAAATATCCTTAAGTACTTAAGAAGAATTAAGGATACATTTCTTGTCTATGAAAGTGATGAAGAGCTTAGTGTAAAAGATTATACTGATGCCAGCTTCCAAATTGACAAGGATGACTAACGATCGCAATCAGGTTTTGTGTTTTGTCTTAAAGAAGGTGTTGTGAGTTGGAAAAGTTCTTAGCAAGACACAATAGCTAATTCTACAATAAAGTTTGAATACATTGCAGCTAGTGAAGCAACAAAAGAGGTTGTTTGAATCAAGGAGTTCATATCTAAACTGGGGGTTGTTCCTAGCATATCAGATGCTATAGAACTCTGTTGTGACAATAATGGAGCCATTACACAAGAAAAGGAACCCAGATCTCATCAACGGTCCAAACATATTGTTAGGCACTTTCATCTCATTCGAAAGATTATAGATCGATGAGATGTGGAAATATATAGAGTACACACGGATGACAACATTGTTGATCACTTGACGAAACCTCTTACACAGCAGAGGCATGATCGTCACATTGAGTCACTCGATATTAGATAAGTGAGTGATTGGTCTTAGTGCTAGTGGGAGATTATTAGAGTATGCCCAAAGATCCCTAGTCAAGTATTATTATGGGCATTGCCGCTATTATTTTGAGTTATATATATGTGTTTAACATAAACTGGAAGATAATAAAGTTCATATAATAACATAAATGTTATTATTAAAAAATCCATAGTCAAGTATTATTAAAGGCATGGAAAATAATAATACGCTTAAGACTAACATGTTATTGATTGGTGACAATGAGTTGTCATTGACATAGAGATGTCAGAATTGATACATGATTATATTGTTAGAGAATAATGTATTGGATTAACCCACCATGAGCATATGTCTTGGATTATTATGTGACAATCATAACATTACACATGGTGATAATTTTATGTATGATCCTCAGACTTCAGATCAATATTATCCCAACATATATTGTTGTATGTTTTGATGCAGATAAACAAGCTACATAATTGGTTGTTGTATAAAGATTGTTATTGAATATATCTCGATATATGTAGTGGGTGTGTATGATTAAGAAATGATTTGTCCTTCCTACATAATAGGAAATATATCACAGTCCACTTGATTAAGTGAGACTAGAAATGCATGGCCATGCTTGAATAAGTTGATATGACATATCACAAATTATTTGTTAATTATAGTCTACTCTAGATATCAAGATACCAAGACTTGTGCCTATTCTAGATATAAATGACAAAAGGATGTAATACATAAAAGAGTTAATCACGAAGATGATATGTCGAATCATATTTTCTTGTAACTTAAGTGACAATGATATATTGCTAGATGTCACTCATTGTATGTAATATTAGAATTGTTCTAATAATTACTGCTAACGTTACAAGAACATACAAGATCACACCCTAGGATTGAAATGAGCAAAGATGTACAATTTGTCGTACGTTACTAAAATATATCTAGAGTTAATGTATGTTTGATATACATATGTTTTAATAATCCCGAATATTTAATTTAAATTAATCAAATAAAGATTTAATTAATTTGAAATAATAAAATCCTAATATGTTAGGGTAACTTGGATATAAAAGGATGTGTAAGTTCTAGTAGCCATTTTTTTACACATTATCTTTAGCCGTTTTTCTCAAAACAGTTTTGGGAAACGAAAATATTGCTCTCAATCAAGTGAATTGAGTAGAGGTCATGATGTAGTTCAACCTAGCCTCACTTGGATGGATGGTGAAGTCAAGGTTGTACCTTTGATTGTTTTGATCTAGGAAAGCAACAAGGATCCTGGACAAACAAGAAAGCTAAAAAAATAGTTAAATGGAAGTAATGAAATGGAAAGATAAATACAACAGCGGAAAATATATATAAGTCGGTGATATGTTTAAAGGAAATGATGAAGTATGGTAATGGAAGTAGAATGAAGGTGATGAAGATGAATATGAAAAGTAGTATGTCAAAGAAGAACCAATGTTAAAGAACAAAGACTCAGACTTTATATTGCTTCTTTAAGGGATGGTAAACAAGGACTTTGATCCACTATCTATAAAGAGATAGGAACCAGAAGTATCAGGATAAAATAGATAGGGGTGACGCCACAAGCATAAGCTTGATAAGTCGATAAAGTTCACTTAAGAACTAAAGAGAGAAACTCTCACAGATATTTGATTAAACAAAGTCAATTGGTTCTTACAAATGAAATGGAAAGCTATTTATAGGCCTAAGAGATGTCTAGGATGCACATACAAGATTTAATGATTGAACATTCATGGATGAATGTTCATCACTTAGGAAATACAATGTACGGCCCCTATGCAAGTTCATGGACTAATTAAATAAATGAATGTTCATCCATTTAATTGAACACATATTCATAGCCGAATTCATCCTCTCTTGGTGTGGACATGTTGTTTCAATTCTTTGTATAAATTTGGAGGAATGTATCATTGTAGGTTTGGGCCCCTTTGGAATGCATGCACCAAGTGTGAACGTGACTCATAGGCTCCATTCATGTACTTGGATTTGGTGAATGAGTTTGTAAATAATGCATCCATCTCCCTTGAATGTGAACAAGTCCTTTACCCTCCTTGTATGATTGTACACTCCATAAATGCATTCATGAAGGTGGAAATGCATCAGGTGTGAACATGGCTCTTCATTTGGTTGTAAATCCCGTACTTATTTCCAGCCTGCACTGTCTTAATTAGTCTGGGCATATATTGAGCTCCCAATATCGGATTGATATGATTCAAAGTGATTTGGAAATCTAAGAGATAGGGGATTAAATGGTAAGAAGACTTCATCACCCAAAGATGCTTGAACATGTTCAAAAGTGTCGATCAATAGGAGTAACGTGAACTGTCCATTGGATTGCCTTGAATGTACCTTCCACTAAATACAAAATGTATACAAGTTGCAATGCTCAAGTTCATGAATAAATAATAAGTAACATTCAAATGTAACACATGATTCCATGGCTAATATAATAATGCAATTGATATGATAACATAAGTAAGGAATGTGTAACATATGCATGAAACAAGCTAATTAAAAATGTGACATGCATGAATATCATATAGGATGCAAACATAGGACAATATATGAATATTCAAGCATAGTTTAGAATGTCAAAACATGCTTATAACACATATAAAGCATAAATGAGTAAATAAGTAATAAAATAAGGAAGAACTCCCTTAGAATCATCATGGAAGAACTTCAAAGTTGTGAGCATGTTTTGTTTGAACATGGTGGTCAGTAGGATCACATCATCCCCCCCTTCTTTAAGGCGATTTGTCCCCAAATCGATGCTTGGTACATAAGGGAACAACTTGGATCTTCGTTGGATTGGAAATTCTTTTATTCTCATCTTGCACCGTTTTCTTTGCTCAAAATGCTTCACATGTTCAAGTCTTTTGTTTTGAATCAACAACCTGAAAAATAAAATAAAGTTAGAAGTAGATAACTTAGAATCAAAGAAAAGGAAAGGATTAAATTCATGAGTGAATGAGTTTGGACTCTTAATGTTCTCCATGGTTATGTTCATTGAATCTTCCCTTTCATAAGGTTCATTCAATCTTGAGTATGAGGTGAATGTAATTTTAAGGTTAATGAACATGTTCTTTATAATTTAAAGTGACACATCTTTTGGAATTTCAAAAGAAATGATGCTTGAATCATATTGAATGTCCCTTGGAATATCCTGCAAATTCAAAGAACGAATAGAAGAAAAAAATTGATCAGTATAAAGCAAAACTTCCTTCTCCTCACATTCTTTTCTCTCATGCTCATGTTTTTCAATACACTCATCTTCACTCTCAATGCTATTACTCTCATTTTCAATTACTCCAATGGCTTTCTCATGCAAAATCACACTCTCATTTTCAACTCCAAATGTCCTAGTTTTCTTACAATGTTCTTCTTTGATTTGTGTATGTTCAACTCCACCGCATCTTTTAACCACAACATCACTTGTAATCTTTTCATTTTCTCTTCTACACGCACTTCCCTTTTTTCTCCCAAATTTAATCTTTTCAACTTTCTTCATGGCTTTAGTTTTCTTCCATTCCTCTATACGTGATTTGACGATAACTTGGCATTCATGGACTTGATTTGGGCACATTGGAACCAACATGATCTTTCTCCCTTGGTGTTTGAATGAATACTCGTTGGAGAACCCATCATACAATGCTCGTTTATCAAACTGCCAAGGACGTCCGAGGAGTATATGGCTTGAATTCATAGAAACAACATCACACAAGACTTCATCTTCATATCTCCCAATTTAAAATGACACAAGTACTTGCTCTATGACTTCTAACTCTTCATCTTCATTTAGTCCTTGCAAAACATACGGACTGGGATGTTTGAACGATATAAGCCCCAAATTCTCGACCATGTATGTGCTTGCAAGATTTGCACAACTTCCACCATCAATGGCTACAAGGCATACTTTATCATTCACATGAAAACGAGTATGAAATGGATTCCTCCTTTGTTGTCCATGTTCCATTCGAAAGATGGGAGAATTGTTAGTGAAAAATTAATAGTTGAATAAGATGAAAGGACCTTACAAATAATCACTCACAAATCCTCACGATCACTCCAAAAAAATGATGATGCTCCACTCAATGCTCGTGTTTGCACTCGAGAATATAAATTGGCTTTTTCAACTCCCTTTCTGATCTCACACACTCGATTAGCCTTTTTCCACTCGTTCCTCTCTTGTAAAGTTCTTAAAAGAACTAAATCGAGACCTTTCAAGTGCTATGGACGTCGGGTGAAAAGTTAGTTAGTGTAGAGGGAAAAATAGAAATGTAGAAAGATTAAATAAAGAATGATGGACTTATAAAAGGAAGAAAACAAAAAGGTTCACTTGCTATGCAAAGATACTCACCACCTACCTAGAAGAAACAATCAAAGGTCTTGAAGACTTCTTTAGGATCGGTTGGAATAATGATGTTGATTGTCACCTTTGACATTTTTTTGCATTTTTCTTTCTTTATTTCCTTTCTTTAGTTTTTTTTTCCACTTAGAATCCATTGTTGATGTTGGGATTAACTTGCTATTTTTTTGGCACTTCTCTTTTTGATTTTCTTTTTATTGAATGGTAGGATGTTGCTTTTGCTTTTTCTTATTGCAATCCACCTTAGCTCTAATTACCATATGATGTAGCTCAACCTAGCCTCACTTGGATGGATGGTAAATTCAAGGTTGTACCTTTGATTGTTTCGATCTAGGAAAGCAACAAGGATCCTGCACAAACAAGAAAGCTAAAAAATAGTTAAATGGAAGTAATGAAATAGAAAGATAAATATGGAAGCGGAAAATATATATAATTTGATGATATGTTTAAAGGAAATGATGAAGTATGGTAATGGAAGTAGAATGAAGGTGATGGAGATGAATATGAAAAGTTGTATCTCAAAGAAGACTCAAAGAAGAACCAATTTTAAAGAAAAAAGACTCAGACTTTATATTGCTTCTTTAAGGGATGGTAAACAAGGACTTTGATCCACTATCTATAAAGAGATAGGAATCAGAAGTATCAGGATGAAATAGATAGGGGTGACGCCACAAGCATAAGCTTGATAAGTCGATAAAGTTCACTTAAGAACTAAAGAGAGAAAATCTCACAAATATTTGATTAAACAAAGTCAATTGGTTCTTACAAATGAAATGGAAAGCTATTTATAGGCCTAAGAAATGTCTAGGATGTACATACAATATTTAATGATTGAACATTCATGGATGAATGTTCATCACTTAGGAAATACAATGTACGACCCCTATGCAAGTTCATGGACTAATTAAATAAATGAATGTTCATCCATTTAATTGAACACATCTTCGTAGCCGAATTCATCCTCTCTTGGTGTGGACATGTTGTTTCATTTCTTTGTATAAATTTGGAGGAATGTATCATTGTAGGTTTGGCCCCCTTTTGAATGCATGCACCAAGTGTGAACGTGACTCATAGGCTCCCTTCATGCACTTGGATTTGGTGAATGAGTTTGTAAATAATGCATCCATCCCTTGAATGTGAACAAGTCCTTTAGTCTCCTTGTATGATTGTACACGCCATAAATGGATTCATGAAGGTGGAAATGCATCAGGTGTGAACATGGCTCTTCATTTGGTTGTAAATCCGTACTTATTTCCAGCCTGCACTGTCTTAATTAATATGGGAATATCTTAAGCTCCCAATATCATATTGATATGATTGAAAGTGCGTTGGAAATCTAAGAGATAGGGATTAAATGTTACGAAGACTTCATCACCCAAAGATCCTTGGAACATGTTCAAAAGTGGCAATCAATATGAGTGACGTGAACTGTCCATTGGATTGCCTTGAATGTACCTTCCACTAAATACAAAATGTATATAAGTTACAATGCTCAAGTTCATGAATAAATAATAAGTAACATTCAAATGTAACACATGATTCCATGGCTAATATAATAATGCAATTGATATGATAACATAAGTAAGGAATGTGTAATATATGCATGAAACAAGCTAATTAAAGATGTGACAAGCATGAATATCATATAGGATGCAAACATTGGACAATATATGAATATTCAAGCATAGTTTAGAATGTTAAAGCATGCTTAACACATATAAAGCATAAATGAGTAAATAAGTAATAAAATAAGGAAGAACTCCCTAAGATCATCATGGAAGAACTTCAAAGTTGTGATCATGTTTTGTTTGAACATGGTGGTTGGTAGGATCACATCAGGTCGAGACGTGGTTTCATGGAGGCTTATGATTCAAATCGATCAACACCACCATTAGTCAGTGTTGTCCTTGTTGATTGTCAAGGAACCCATTGTAAGTATTCGCATCCTTTCCTCCCGATTTCGGTTTATCGTACCTGTATCGCTGGTGAGACCGTTGAATTTTTGTTTCCGCTGCGCCATGGGGTGAGCCGAAAGTCCCAAAAAAAGATTTATTGCATCTTCATGTTTTAAATAATGATGTTCCTTGTTATATTTTCCCTCTTTCAAAACAACAAAGGCTTTCTTTCCCTGTTACACAGTCTTTCAACCTTTTGAACTTGTACATTGTGATGTTTGGGGTGCTTATAAATCAACAACATATGATAACAAACGATAGTTTTTAACCTTAGTGGATGATTTTAATCGTTGCACATGGACATATTTGATGCAGCATAAGTCTGATGTAGCCTCCATTGTACCTAGTTTTATTAATATGGTAAAACGGTCGTTTGGTTATGATTTAAAGGTTTTTAGATCTGATAAAACCTCAACACTTATTTTCATTCAAAGGTTCCAATAAGATTTTGGGGTGAATGTTTACTTTCTGCACTTATATCATTAATCGAATTCCATCTACAATGTTAAACAACAAATCTCCATATGAGCTTCTTTTTAATAAGCTGCCATCTTACTTGCATCTTAGAAGTTTTGATTGTTTATGTTTTGTTTCAACGGTTAAAGCAAATAGGGATAAGTTTGTTGATCGAGCATCATTTGGTATTTTTCTAGGCTATGTCCCTGGGGTTAAAGGTTATAAAATATATAATCTTCAAACTCATTCTATAGTAATTTCTAGAGATGTTTTTCATGAAAATATTTACTCTTTTTCATTCTTTGAGTTCTAATGATTCAATCGTTGATCCTTTTCAATTTGCTTATTTACCAACTGTTATTTCTGATTCCTTAAATCCAAGTGGAATTCAGATTCATTGTGTCAATCAGGATATTTCTGACTCTTCTCACATTGACCTAAACATTGTGAATGGTTGTAATGATCACATGAATCAAATGCTCAAGCCATATCTCCTGAAAACTTTTCTCCAGTCGCTCAAGATATTTTTATGGGATCACAATCAGTACCAGACATTCATGATGCACAAACTCTGCAAGCTACCCATTCCACTCACCAGGAGAGAGTTTCTCGAAGATCTACTAGAATCAATCAGAAACTTCTTATCTTCAGAATTACTATTGCAATAATACTTCTTCTACTTGTGCTTATCCTATTGAAAATTGTGTCCAATTCTAAACTATCTCCTTCTTATGGCAGTTTCATTTGCAATATTTCTGCTACATATGAACCTTCCTTTTACCATCAGGCAATAAAACATCCAGAGTGGAGTGTTTCTATGCATGATAAGTTAAAAGCGATTGATCTTCAAACTTGGACAATCGTTCCTCTGCCAGAAGGAAAGCAACCAATAGACTATAAGTGGGTTTATAGAATAAAGCAGAAGGCTGATGGCACAATATACAGGTACAAGGCTTGGTTAGTAGCAAAAGGTTTTACTCAAATTGAAGGTGTTGATTGCACTGACACCTTCTCACCTGTGGCTAAAATGAATTCCTTAAAGATCCTGTTAGCCTTGTCTGTTGTAAACAATTGGCATCTTCTCCAACTCGACTTTAATAATGATTTTTTGAATGGTAAACTCGATAAAGAAGTTTACATGAAACTTCCCCTTGGATACTGCTCGAATGGTGATGCAGGGGGATCCGAGACAGATGATGCTGAGCTGTCAGATTGCACATTGATGGCGCTGAGATACCATGAATTGGCAGATCAGCGCAAAGGCGGGAATTGATTGTGACATGTTCCTCATTGGGGTCGTTTTGAGTATGTTTCAGTCTTTTGGCCATAACTTTGGCTACAGGTGTCAGAATCGCGCATAAAATCCTAATCCGGAAAGCTACTTTCGACGCGCACGCTCTCCACATAGAGCTATGCTCCATATGGCCTTTTTTTCAACCTCAAATTCTGCCATTTTCCCCTCCGAATCACTAGAATTAGATAATTTTTACTATTTATGGTAATATTTCGATTGTCAATTAGGAAGTCAATTTAAATCCGATTTAGGCCGGATATTTTGGAGATTGCTTATTTTATTTCGAATTTCAATTTAGAGTGATTTTCTAGATTTTGCTATTTTTGGCAAAATTCGAATAAAGACGATTTTTGGCTATAACAGTCTAGTTTGTGGACTGATTTTGGCATTGTTTGATTTGATAATATTTTATTAAACCCTAGAGACTTTTTTTCTCTGGATTTTTTTGGGCGAATTTTCTCTTGTGAATCATCTGTTGGAGCGCTTGCAAGATAATCACTATTATGTCTGGCGTCAATTGGTGTTAGAGGTTCAACATCTTCCTGGGAAATTTCACCAGTTTCAATGGCTGGAGGTCGTGGTCGTGGTCGTCGTGAGTAGGTTCCGAATGAGGAAGCCCAACGCCGTGATCGCAACGTTCAGGCCGTGATTACGGATTTATAGAGGCAAGTCGCAGAATTAACCCAGCGCCTGGCGGCGCAGGATTTCGAGGATTGTGCGGCCTCTGATCACGATACCAATTCCGCTTTCGAAAACCCATATCACAATCGTGCTCTATTCTGGGAACACCATGGTCGGGAAGAGCGTCATGGAGACCTAGGTTTTCGGGTCGATCTCCCAGAGTTTTTTGGTACGTTACAGGCCGAGGGATTCGTGGATTGGATTAATGAAGTAGAGCGTATTTTTGAATATAAGGAAGTCCCCGATCGTGTGAAAGTGAAACTGATCGCCATCAAACTCAAGGGCAGAGCATCTACGTGGTGGGAACAGTTGCGATGTTCACGAGAAAGACAGGGTAAGGCTAAGATCATTGATTGGGAGAAGATGAAGAAGAAGATGAAGGGTCACTTCCTTCCCTTCGGCTACACGCAAACCTTGTTTTAGCGACTTCATGCGTTAAGGCAGGGCGCACGATCAATCGATGATTACACGGATGAGTTTTACCAATTTGTCGCCCGGAATGATTTATCTGAGACGGAGGAGCAAATGGTGGCACGGTATTTGGGGGGTTTACGCCATCCCTTACAAGATGTCCTCAGCCTTCATTCACTGTGGAGTGTTTCGGAAGCTTACCAGCATGCACTTGCTGTTGAAAAATAGCAAAATAGGAGACCAGTGATCATGAACGATCACAACAGTCGACCAGTTCGTCCTCAGGATTCCCGTCCTGCTCAACAACCACCGCAGGGTAATTCTAACCCTACTATTAGATGTTTTCGTTGTGGTGAACAAGGGCATAGGGCGACTGATTGCAGGAAGCCTGCTAGTCAAAAGGGAAAAAATTTGTTGATTGAGGAAAACGCGGAAGACGAGACTGAGGAGATTTGGCGAACCCGTGTATGACGATGATGAGACTGATGATGTTCTGTATGGAGATGGTCATGAGACTCTGGTCGTTCGCAAGAGTCTACTTACTCCCAAGGGTGATTCAGGGGACGATTGGTTGAGAACTAATATTTTCCACACGACCTGCATAGTTGTAGATAAAGTCTGCAAAATGATCATTGACAGCGGCAGTTGTGAGAATGTAGTGTCTGAGGAGGTTGTCCAGAAATTGCAGTTAAAGACGGACCGTCATCCTAATCCATACAAGTTGTCATGGCTAAATAAAGGCAGTGAGGTAACAGTTGATAGGCGATGCCTCGTGTCTTTTTCAATTGGTAGAAAATATTTTGATAATGCCTGGTGTGATGTTGTGTCTATGGATGCGTGTCATATATTGTTGGGTCGACCCTGGCAGTATGATCGCAGTGTCATTCATGATGGACGGAAGAATACATATTCCCTTAGCATCAAGGGAAAAAAGATTGTGTTGGCACCCCGGCGGGAAGGACTCACTCCTACCCAAGTAACCCATAATACTACTCTACTTTCTATATCAAGGTTTTTAGATGAGATTGAACATGGTGACGTGGTCTATGCCTTACTACCTTGCGATAACAATGCAGTATACGTGGATGCAGATTTACCAGTAAAAGTGCAGCGGCTGCTAGCAGAATTCTCTAACTTGATGCCAGAGGATCTTCTTCCTGGGCTACCACCTATGAGGGATATTCAGCATCAAATTGACCTTGTTCCTGGGTCAAGTTTGCCAAATCGACCAGCATATCGCCTCAGTCCCAAGGAGGCTGAAGAGTTGCAGCGATAGGTGGAAGAGTTGTTGGAGAGGGGCTATATCCGAGAGAGTATGAGCCAATGTGCAGTCCCTGCTCTGCTAGTGCCAAAGAAAGATGGTTCTTGGCGTATGTGTATTGACAGCCGAGCGATCAACAGAATTACAGTTAAGTACCGGTTTCCAATTCCCCGTCTAGATGATATGTTGGATCAACTATCTGGTTCTAAGGTCTTCTCAAAAATTGACCTTAAGAGCGGTTACCACCAAATCAGAATAAGACCTGGAGATGAGTGGAAGACGGCGTTTAAAACGCCACAAGGGTTGTATGAGTGGATGGTCATGCCTTTCGGGCTATCCAATGCACCCAGTACATTCATGAGATTTATGCATCAGGTCTTGTGGCCTTTTATGGGGAAATTTGTTGTAGTTTACTTCGATGATATCCTCGTTTATAGTCCGACATGGACTTCACACTTTGATCACCTCCGTACTGTTTTTGAGATGCTGAAAACGGAGTGCTTGTTTGTCAATCAAAAGAAGTGTTATTTCTTCACTACTTCTGTGACTTTTCTTGGTTTTGTTGTGTCTACTATGGTGTTCATGCAGATCAGTCAAAAGTAGATGCAGTCTTGGAGTGGCCCAGACCAAAGACCTTACATGACATCCAAAGTTTCCATGGCTTGGCATCTTTTTACCGCCGATTCATTAGAAATTTCAGTACTCTGATCGCCCTTATCACAGAGTGCCTCAAGGGGCGTGATTTCCAGTGGTCTGAGGAGGCAGAGGCCAGTTTTCAACTGGTCAAGCAGAAGATGACCGAGGCTCCAGTTTTGGCACTTCCAGATTTTGACAAAGTGTTCGAGGTAAATTGTGATGCATCTGGCATTAGCATTGGTGGTGTTCTGAGTCAGGCAGGTCGTCCGGTTGCTTTTTTCAGTGAAAAACTATCGGGATCAAAGAAAACTTATTCCACTTATGATCTGCATTCTATGCCATAGTTCAGTCCCTGAAACATTGGCGTCACTACCTAGTACAGAAGGAGTTTATTCTGTTTACCGATCATGAGCCCTTGAAGTACATCAATGGACAACACAAGCTGAGTAGACGTCATGCCAGGTGGGTGGCATACTTGCAAGAATTCACTTTTACGCTGAGGCACCAAGAAGGGAGTTTGAACCGCGTTGCAGATGCCCTGAGCTGTCGTACCTTACTTCTCACCACCATGAGTACTAAAGTTGCAGGCTTTGAGACGTTCACAGATATATGCAGCTGATCCTTCCTTTGGAAGGATATTTCAGGAGGTAACTGAGGGTCACCGTCATGATTTTGTTTTGCATAATGGGTATCTGTTTCGTGGATTACAGTTGTGCATTCCATATTGTTCATTAAGGCAGCAAATTATAAATGAACTCCATAATGAGGGACACTTTGGCCGAGATAAGACCTTGGCCCTTATCTCTTCTGACTTTTATTGGCCCAAGTTGACTAGTGATGTGGCCCATTATGTGGACCGTTGTTATGTGTGCCAGCGGTCTAAGGGAGTTCTCACCAATGCGGGCTTGTACACTCCCTTACCTGTTCCTGAAGCTCCTTGGTTCGATGTCAGCATGGATTTTGTACTAGGCTTACCCCGCACCCAAAGGGCCTCGGATTTTATCTTTTTTGTGGTTGATAGGTTTTCCAAGATGGCTCATTTTGTAGCTTGCAGAAAGACTATGGATGCTGACCGGATTACCCATCTCTATTTCAAGAGTTGTGCGTTTACATGGTGTTCCTCGATCCATCACTTCAGATCGTGATACTAAGTTCATCAGTCATTTCTGGAAGAGCCTGTGGGGAAACTGGGAACACAGTTGAATTTCAGTAGCGCCTACCACCCCCATACGGATGGCCAGACCGAGGTGGTGAACCGAAGTTTGGGAAACCTCTTGAGGTGTTTGGTAGGAACGAATCCGAAGCAGTGGGATTTGGCATTGCCTCAGGCAGAATTTGCCTACAACAGATCAAAAATAGAACCACAGGTTTAAGCCCATTTGAGATTGTCTATGGTCAGAACCCATCCGGGGTACTGACTTAGCCCCTATTCCACGTATAGGTCGTTTCAGTCCTAAAGCAGATGAGATGGCAAAGTATCTTCGGGGTATCCATGAGCAGGTGAAACAAACCATTCATGAGAGCAATACCAAGTACAAGGCTCGGGTCGACAATCATCGTCGTCAGGTACTTTTTGATATTGGTGATTTTGTTTGGTCTGTATTAACTCGTGATCGTTTTCCTCTTGGTGAGTATAATAAGCTTAAGGATCGGAAGATTGGACCTTGTGAGGTCGTGCAGAAGATCAATGATAATGCTTACAGGTTGCGCCTTCCCAGCCACTTGAAGACTTCTGATGTCTTTAATGTGAAGCACCTGAGTCATTGTTTTGTGGATTCTGATGACACTACTCTGAACTCGAGGACAAGTTCTTTCCAACCCGGGGTGACTGATGCAGGGGGATCTGAGACAGATGATGCTGAGCTGTCAGATTGCACCTTGATGGCGCTGAGATACCATGAATTAGATATTTTTTACTATTTATGGTAATATTTCGATTGTCAATTAGGAAGTTAATTTAAAACCGATTTAGGCCGTATTTTTTGGAGATTGCTTATTTTATTTCGAATTTCAATTTAGAGTGATTTTCGGGATTTTGCTATTTTTGGCAAAATTCGAATAAAGACGATTTTTGGCTATAACAGTCCGGCTTGTGGACTGATTTTGGCATTGTTTGATTTGATAATATTTTATTAAACCCTAGAGACTTTTTTTCTCTGGATTTTTTTGGCGAATTTTCTATTGTGAATCATCTGTTGGAGCGCTTGCAGGATAATCACTATTCTGTCTGGCGTCAAATGGTTCAAAAGATTTGGTGTGCAAGTTAAACAAATCTATTTACGGTTTAAAACAAGCAACTACGCAATAGTTTCATGCCTTCTCCAATGTTATAAAAAAGTTTGCTTTGTACAATCTTCATCAGAACACTCTATTCACCAAAGGTTCTGGAGACAGTTTTATAGCTCTTCTCGTTTATGTAGACGACATAGTTCTTACTGTAAAGAACTTGCCGTTTTTAGATGGTGTTCAGACTTTTCTTCAGCAGCATTTAAACTGAAGATTCTAGGTCCTTTGAAATACTTTCTTGGATTTGAAATTGCTCGAAATGAAACTGGGATATCTCTGTCACAAAGACATTATGCCTTACAGCTTTTGAAAGATACTGGTGCACTTGGTAAGAAACCTGCTGATTTGCCGATTGTTTCATCTCATAAGTTGAGTCTTCATGAAGGAGTGTCATTGGATGATCCTCAAGTTCATTGAATATTGATTGGAAGGCTACTGTACTTGACCCATATATACAAGACCTGACCTTACGTATGCTGTCCATCTTTTGAGCCAGTTTGTCTCTTCTCCTCGACAACCACACTTGGCTTCTGTTCATCATCTCTATCATATGTTAAGAAGAATCCAGTCCTAGGGTTTTTTCTTTTCAGCAAACAAAAATCTACAACTTAGTGCTTTTGCGGTGTTGATTACAGCTCATGTTCTGATACTCGACGCTCCACTACTAGTTATTGTACTTACATAGGTGGTTGTTTTGTTTCATGGAAGTCTAAAAAGCAACATACAGTGAATTGCCCTTCTTGTAAAGCCGAATATCAAGCAATGGCTTCAGGTGCCTGTGAGCTAGTATGGATTGCCGCCTTTGTATCTTCTTTTCATATTCCTGTCTTCAGCACTTCGCTTTTTTGTGACAATCAATCCGTCATTTACCTTGCTTCGAATCAAGTCTTTCATGAGCGCAGCAAACATATTGAAGTTGATTGTCACTTTATACGATATAAGGTTACTGCTGGGTTTATCAAGCTCTTTCACGTTCGTTCAGCCCATCAGTTAGCAGATATTTTTACAAGCACTTCCTTCTCCAAGTTTTACGAGCCTCATGATCAAGCAGGGACTTCTCGATATTCACCAGTCGCCATCTTGAGGGGGATGTTATAACTGTTATTTTAGTAGTTAGTTTTAAGTTAGTTAGAGTTAGTTTATCTATAAACAGCTTATATATATGAGAAGCTGTACTCTTATTTTTCAAGTAGTTCGAGTCTTTGGAAACCTTTGTATTCACTAAATAGTAAAGAAGTATTTCATCACTTCTTATAGAATTAATATTAAATCATTTAGAAAATGAAATTTATAATATTTATTTAAGATATACGTCTTAAGATTTTCAATAAAAAAAATTAACAATTATGTGAATCAATTACTTTAAATATATCTAATTCTTTTATATTATATAGGTTGTCCAGATATTATTAACTATTTATTTTTTAAAGATCAAATTGTTTGAAAGCTCTATCTTTTGTTGAGTTAGAAAAAAATCATGTACTATCTTCATCTATTTAAATACTCTCAATGAGACAATGAACGTTCAATCACCCTTCTATAGTTGTTGGTGCTCGAAACCGTGATATCTAGAAACAACAACATTCTTTTAATCACTGAGGTAAGTTGATTCGTGTTATTACATTGATATCTTAAATCTTTGAAACGAATATTATCAGCTATAATATTAACTTTTTTATTAGATTCATCAGATAACACTATGGTAAATGTCATACAAAATAACATATCAAATTATTCAATTGTAATAAAGAAAAAATGGTTTTAAATTGAAAATATACATTTCAAAATGTGGAGTATCAAAATGAAAAAAAAAAACTTATATCTTACAAAATATATTATATAGGGACCATAAAAATATCCTTTTTAATAACATATTTATAGACCATAGTTATCAACAATTATTATATATTCAATTTTTCAATTTTTTCATATTATCTAATACAAACTAACTATATTTAAAGTAATTAATTCATATAATTATTAATTTTATTTGAAAATTTAATAATTACATTCTAAAAATATTAAAATTTTAAAAAATAATATTAATTTTTAAAATAAATAAATAATTATATAATTAGTTTATCTAATTTATAAAAGAAATAAAAAAATAGTTTGGTTTTTAAATTTAGTGATAATTTAAGTTGAACATTAATTTGTTAAAATGTAATAATTGTATAACTAGTTTAGTAGTTAAGCATTAGATCTTTTTGCAATGGTAACTTAAAAATAAAGTTTGTTGAAAAGTAATGACACTGAGCCGGTAATTAAAATAAAAATAATAATATTAATGATATTTTTAATAAAAAAAGATATTTTAATGACTTAAATAAAAAAGACAATAAATTAATGACTAATGGAATGGTTTACCATATTTTTAACTAAATCATATTACACGTGAAAAGTGTTAGCACACATTCCGCTTGCTATTTTCGAAGTATTTACGTCAAACTCAGTTCCATACGCATTCCTCTTATTCCACAAATATAGATTTAGGTAGCAATACTTTTTTATGAACTTTTAGATAATTATTGTTCACCCATTTTTCTTATAATATATTCTGTTTGCATAAAAATGGGTCCCTTTACTTGCGAATACCCCTCGTTTAATTCTTTTCTTAAAAGTTAAAACTGTTCCTAATTATTTAAAGAATCTTTTTCAACATTTTTCGTATCCATTTCATATTTTTTATTCATGATTTTAAATTATTTGTTCTAACAATATTACGTTCAAAATTCAAATTTAAATTCTTCTATTCAAAGCCTTTTTTATCGTATAATTATACCTAATATTTATTGATTCTTAAAAAATAATATTTTCACATATAATAAATTAGATGTATCTAATGTTCAAACTTGAATAACGGTCAGTCTCAAAATTGGAAAAAATATTCTAATCGACCAACCAACTTTAATGGGATTATCTGAAATTCTATCCTGCTCGTTCTCTTTGGGATCCTTGCATCGCCCACTGTTTCAACGTTAGGGAGGAGGATCTCTTTGGCTAGTGATGTAAAATCAGTAATCGTTCAGGTTTCAATCGGATTAGGTCATGTCAAATCGGATATAAGTTGTGTCAGGTCAATTTGATAGTTCGACTCGAATCAGGTTGGGTCTGGATCAAATCATTTCGGGTCATTCTCAGGTTGATTTGACATCATATTTAGTTTGGGTTCGAATTGGGTTAATTTTAGTTCGGATTGATGTCAAAACGGTTCAGGTCTGAAACAGTTAAATATCAGTTAATTCAGGCTCAGATGACTTCATTCGGATCTCGTTTAGCTATGATCACATCATTGACATACAAAATTCAGGTCGGATCTTATTGGGTATGATTGAGTTCAAGTTGGGTCATTTTGGGTTAATTATTGTTTGTGTTTCATAAACGATAAATTGTAATTTGTAATTGTATATGATTCGGAGTAAATTACAAAAAATATAATTAATTATGGGTCAATTTTAATAAAAATATAATTTCAAGGACTAAATTGAATAAACATGAAATTACAATCAATAAGTTAAATAAATTAAACAACACGCAAGGATAAGGGATCAAATCAAAAATAATTATAAAATGTTACGTTGAAATTAATGTAAAAATGGAAAAATTAAATCCATTTAAAAAGATGGTGAAAAAGTTTAAAAAGTTTGGAGATTATGATATAACTTGTAGAGTTTGAAATGAAGTTTATTATTTGATTTATTGGGTTTGAAGTAAATTATAGAAATATAAATAAGTTAAGGTTTATTTATTTGATTTCATATACAAATATAATTTTAAGACTAAATTGAACAAATATGAAATTACATGTTAAGGTTTAGATAAATTAAACAATATATAGAGATCAAATCGAAATAATTGTAACATGTGAAGCTGAAATTAATATAAAAATGGACTGAATTGCATTCATTTTAAAAGTTGAGGAACAAAAGTTTATAAGCTTTTTGAATTTTATAATACTAAATTGATTAAACATGAAATTAAAACTATAATTTAAATAAATTAAACAACATTCGAGGATCAAATTAAAAGAACTATAATATATATAATATACTTATGATACATGTATATAGAATGTACATTACACTTATGCATCCGTTATAATATACTTATGTATATAATTATGTACATTATATATATATGAAATAAATATAAGTCCATTTTATTAATATAAGCTTATTTGTATTACAAAATACATAACATAATACTTATTGTCGCGACTGTCTTTCGGGTGCTCGAAATTGAACTTCTACTTGAATAAATAGGTTAGACTTGCCGCCGATCATTTATTTTTAAAATAAAAACTAGGTTGATCGGATACCTTGGTTTATTTTCTTACCTGATCTGCGTCTTACCAAAAATATGTCGGGTTCGGCAGTCGGTTACAGTCAAGGAAGGATTAGCACCCTTGTACTGCAATTTCGGTACTAATTTATTTTCTAGTTGTCCTAATTAAAAAATTGTAAGTTAAATTAAAAGGTAAAAATTCAATCCAAATTAATTACCTTTAATTGATTTAAAAAAATACTCCTAAATATCAAAAAGATGTTAAAAAAATGAAGTACTGAATTGATCAAAAGAAAGAGAAACAAAAATTAAATTATAATATTTACAACAAAATAAAAATATATACACATGCTGAGAAACATAAATTAATGGAATTGAAAATAGGAATAAATAGAACAAAGATAAATCACACATATTAAAAAAATAAAGTAATATAAATAATGCAAAGAAAAAGGTAATTAAACTAAAAAATCAATTGCAAGATATTAAAACTAAAATGAGAGAAATAAAAAATAATAAAAATAAATAAATAAATAACAAATGTTGGATTAAGAACCCATAAAATACAATGGCTTTAAAAATATAATTAAATAAAGAGAATGACCAAATTAAAAGAAGGAATAAAACTGGTGGCGAATTTAAAAGAAAAAAAAATCAAAATTAAATTTAAAGCATGAAAAGGATTTTTTAAAAATAATAGAGGGACCGAGGCTGCAATTAGCCCTTACTCGATCAAAAAACACGCGGATCTTGGAGTGAAAAGGATCGAGTTTTGGGTCGGCTATATAGCCCAAGTTTCATAAACATATTTCATTTTTCTTCTCCCCCTCAAAACAAATCAAAACCAAAAAACCAAAATGCTCTAAATTGTTCTTCGTGTTCTACATGAACACGAAGAACATTCAAACTCAAACCCAAATTTCGGCCGGTACCTCCTCGCCGGTCGCTGTTCATCAGCGGTGAGGCCCCGAAAAAAATTCATTTTTTAAAAGCTTTTAATCTCTTTTCTTCGAATATGCCATTCGTTTTCGCAAAAAAAGCCTCGGGGAAGGCTAGATCTAAAGAAACAATCCTTCGAAAAACAAATTCCCTTTCAATCCTTGGCTTTTCAAATAAAAAAATAAAACCAAAACAAACTCCAAACACAACCACATGCAAACTAGCTGAGAAGGGTAAAAAATACCTTGTTTATTTATGCTTTTTTTTCAAATGTTACAAGTTCTCTCTTGCTTCGATCTTGTATGTCTCTTTTGTTTTACATGTACATGAATTTATAGCTTTGTGAACTCACTGTTTTTGGGTTGATTTAGAGTTCTATTTTGATTGAATCATTGATTTGTTTTGCTATGATTTGTGTTGTTGTTGTGGTTGGAATGAGGACTCTCCAAGAGTTCTCGGGTTGATCGGTGTTTCCCCTGAACGTTCGATGCTGAAACCCTAACATTTGGCCCATATGGACTGTTGGATTGGTTCAGATCCAACGATCTGGTGCTGCAGCGTTGATGTCAAAAGATGAAACCCTAACGCATGTTGGGTTCTTGGCCGGGTCGGGTCGGTTTGCTGGGTCCTTGTGTTGGTTGGTTGGGTCATGCTTGCCACCTGATTTGGCTATTTCTTCTGGATTTGGACTTGAACCTATTTAGACCAAAATAAAATATAAAAAATAAATAAAAAATAAATAATAAATAAATAAATAATATAATAAATAATAAAATATAATACATAAATATAATATATTTTCAAAATATTTTCAAAAATTATATATTATATTTATTTTTTCAAAATATTTTAAAAAACTATATATTATATATATTTTCAAAAACTATATATTATATATATTTTCAAAATATTTTCAAAAACTATATATTATATATATATTTTCAAAAACTATATATTATATATGTATATTATATATATTAAATAAAACCCTGGACGAAAATGAGTGACTACAGCTACCCCTCTTTGCCCATTATCGTGTAACAAAATAGGGCAAAGACAAAAAGACACAAATTTTCATTCGACATATGGGCTTGGAAACAAGCATGTTCCTGTGGAGTTGTCGACTTCTGAGTTTGAAACCCATGTTGCAGTTGAATCTTTATCAACTACCATCTAATGTGGAGTTAAGACTTGAAGAAAAAGGACGACTCCTTGTTGTTGAGCCATATTTTTGAAGTTGAAATTGTAGCTCAAAATCGGAAGTTAGCTTCTTTTGCCAAATTGTAATCAACCTTAGTCTTCTTCTTAGCTTAAAGACCTCGGTGTGAAAATTCGACCGTAAAATAGTTCCTTGCTGCTACTAAACGGTTGATATGCCTTCGAGCTGAATGGAATCGAACTCGAAAGTTTTTGTTGACATATAACCCTTCTCACCTTGAGCTATGCTGTAAACTAGGCTATGAGATAGCTCTTTGTTGCTAAATTACAGCCAACCTAGATCTTATTCTTAACTTAAAGACACCAGTTTAAACTTCAACCGAAAAGTAATTCCTCGCTGCTACCATGCGGCTGATACGTCCTCAAGCTGAATGGAATCGAACTCAAAAGTTTTCTTTGACAGATAGCCCTTCTCGCCTTGAGCTATGTTGTGAATGGTTCCTCTAAGTGAAGGATGGCTCCCCTTCGCGGGTCTAAGCCCGTCATAATTCTTTAGATGACACCCTGGGAAAGCCAAGTGGTATATTCTCTCAACCGGATATTATCTGTCGTGGAGTTGAAATCTGGTTTGAAAATTTTAACAGAAAACTAGCCACTCGTCGTTGAATTAAGTTGAACTGGATCTGTTTGAGTTGGCTCTCGAACCCGTCCGAAGTTGATTCTAAGATCTGTCAATCTTTCAATAGGTCAAGTTGGTTAAGGTGTAGCTCCTCGCCGCTGAGTTAAGCAACCACCATCAAAATTTGAAGGCAGTTTTTTTAATCGAGTATCTTTCTTCTTAAAGTTGAAACTTGACTCTAAAGCTGCAAAAATTAGGTACGCGAAAAATGATAAATGTGATGCTCTTAAGTATGTCTAAGATGTGCAACATGAATTAGTTCTTGTTTTATTTCTTGGGTGGAGTCTCATTCTTTGTCTGCTAGCCTTGTCCTTGGAAATTTTCTGACATTTACTCTTTTGTTGGCTTAATCAAGTGATCTTGCACTCCTGATTGTATGGATAAGAGATTCTTAAGCTTCATCTTTGTTTACTCAAGGGAATAAAACTCTTTTGTATTTAAGTTGATGATCAACTACTGGAATTGGTTGAATTATATTCGTAGTTGACACAGTGAAAAACTTCCTTACGTGGCTTGGAAGCTTAAATGGCCCCTGCTTCAGCCAAGGCTACCTCTTTCAGTGTCCGTAAATTTATTTGATTGTCCTGGAAAAAGTCTGGCGAACAAGAAGGCATGATGCCTTAAAATTATATAAAGCACCTGCAGTGCTTCTTGTGAGTTCTCAGCTTCTTGTACTCACATAGTACTTTTGAATTTCTTGCATGGAAATCTTGGCAACAAATCTTGTCTTTATCCTAAGCATCGCCGAGTTATAAGCGTCTCATTTCCTTCATTTCACCCTCATTTAGGTTGTCATTATCATCAGGATTGCATTTCTATTATTCATCTTTGATATGGCATCCCAAGTATGCTTCAGGAGGGACCTGATAGTGAACGAATTTCTCATGGGCTAAACCTTTTTCCAGCCAACTCATTGCTTACTGGTCGACCATCTTTATAGTAAAGAGAGACATAATGTTGGATAAAGAAACCATCTGTATACTTTGAAATGATTGGTTAGAATGGTCATTTTTGTCCATTTGATCACGTCTGGCCATGGATTATAACACTACATTCTTTTTCACAATGACAGGCTCTGTTTTGATAGGAACCACGTCAGGAGGTGGAAAGAGAAGAGATCATGAACATAAAGATGCTTCATATCGTTCTAGGTCCTTCAACCGATTTTTTAAGAAATTATGTCTTGTATGAGATATATCTCCCTTTTTTTAAAAAACGTTTTTGGTATAAAATGATGTCAGAGCAATTGAAGCAAAGTGTTAGTTCACTGAATATCAAATAAAGGAATCACACAAGTTGTTTTCAAAAAGTTATAACCCTTTGACAAGTGTCAAGATCCATGGGTGATATGAGAAGGCAATGCGGTTTGGTTTTGATTTTCATGATTTTCAAATAGGACGTAAATAAAATATCACTACTGAGGCATTTTGTTGTAAGGCCCTTTAGAGAGAATTTCTATTTCAGTTCTCAGGAATCCTCTATTTGTTCAATTTTTTTCAGACTCTTAAGCAGAGATAGCGCGAAATATCGTCTAAAAACAAAACCTCTGAGTGCTTTTGTGTAGTCAACTATAACAGATGTTTCCTGACTCTCTTAGTCCATCTTTCATTGAAATTTAATTTCAATTCCACATTTATTTCAGGCTTTATTGCCTTTAAATTATACTTTGTTAAACTTGATGTCCTGGATTTAGATTTTGCTGGGAGATTCATCTCGACACATAAATACTAGTGTCGTGATCTGAATGTACTCGTATTCATAAAGTTAGGGAACTTAACATTGGCCATTACTTTAGTGGAATACCCTTAGTTAAAGGATTCAAGTGTCAAAAAGTATTTGACTTGACATACTCAAATGAAACTCACTTCATAAAGCTCGGACATTACCACCATAGCTACTTCATACATTACCTACGAATATTAACAACATACTAATTTCAGTGGAGTGCCCTCAGCATTGTTAAATTATTACATTAATTTTCTGTTTTCAATATTTCCTAAGTTTGTCATGAGGAATCTGTTATAATCTGAGTGTTAGTGAAAAAAAAATCATCTTTAGAGCTCAACTTCTAAGCAACTAATCTAAGCCAAATTTGTTTATTCCACCATTTCATTCATGAAAATTGTATATCATCATGGAACGTTCTTAATAAACATGCAAACTAAACTGGTCTTGCAATGTCATGCATCGGAGATGCCCCATATTGTCTACTTCCATACTTGTACGAGTGAGATATCATTTTTCTTTTTCAGGTAAAAGATATGGATCTTGTTTTAGAAGGAATTGATCTTGACATATGTCAAAAGGCTATAACCTCATTTCCCAAAATGTGCATTTCATTATACTTGATATTCACTAAATTTCAAATAATTCTCTATTACTCAAAGACATGTCATTTTAAAAGAAAGGTTCAAGCATATAAAAGACAAATTCAAACAATACATTGTTTCATAGGCAAAACAATATGTGGTAATAATGATGATCTCTTCTGGTCTTATCTCAATATACCATGTTCCTTGATTCACTTTTCAGACGCATCTCCAATTGCATAAACATCCGCTTCGATAGTGTCATTTTTTTCATCGTAAAACTCTAGCTCTTTACTACCCATCATTAGCTGGATCAAGTCTCTAAATTCGACACATTCTTTTACATCATGTTCTTCCTCATTGTGATAACATCAATAACTGCCCCCTTTGCAATCTGATATGCTAAGATGCAGTGCAAGAAACCCGCATTTATCATTTTCCTCCATACCCACGCCAGAGGTGACTTTACTTTGGAAACTCTGGTTTTGACCTTCTTACCCTTCTCTTTGGTGATTGCATTTTCCTCATTCTCTTGATGATTAGACAGAGGTTCTGTGTAATGTTGGGTGGTCCTGTATTGTTGAAATGAAACCAATTCATGTTGCGCATTCTTTGGATAATCCTCTTAAAAGTAAGGTAATTTTCAATAGCATGCCCGCAACACCGCCATGATATTTACAGTGTGCATTTTCATCATACCACCTGGGGTATGGGAATTTTAGTGGTTTCTCTGGATACCGTAACATCACATATGTGTCAAAGAATTGATGATAAAGTTCTTTGTAAGTCATGGAGATATGATGAAATGTTCCCTTTCTCTTTCTTTCTTGGGTTCCTTTGAATCTTGTCTGGAAGTACCTGACGGTACGGTTGCAGTTGATTTTGGATTGAAGATTGTAACACATTTGCTAGTGTTGAAAGCGTTAATGATCTCTTATTCTTTCTTCTTCATGGGAGGTTTTCTACTAGATCTACCTCTTTTTGTCTTTCCTTTCTTAATGGTCGTTTCTACCATCTTTGTTTTGACTTCCTCATCAAACTTTGAAATGTGATAATAATCTGGATTATTTTGAAGGCTGGTTCCAACAGCTTGTGCTTTAGTGGCAGATGAATCCCCTTGACGTTCTGATAAGATTTCAAGTAAAATAACCAACTGTGAAGCAAGTGGTACAACTTTACCCTCAGATGCCCCTACCTCAGGAACATTTATTTGATTTAGGCCATACAACCTTGTAACGATCTGATTGACCAAGGATTCTTGGCTTTAGTGATCGTTTCTAGAGTACTTTGATTATTATGGCTTATCTTTTCTTCTAATTCCCTTTGCAACCCCAGCATGTTGTACGGGTGTTGTAAGGATGATGTGTGTCCAAGGCTTGTGGAGGTCTATCTGGTTTTTGTTCCCTCTTTTAATTAGACATTTTCTGTTCGTTAATGTGAATGTAAAAACATGGAAAATGAAAAAAATGAAATGCAAGGTATGAAAATAATGCATGATGCATGAGAATTAAAGGCATTGATCCAGAAACGTGTCTGTTATTATAAATAATCTTTATTTAGATAAAAGTGTTTTATTTTTTTAAGAGACAAAAAATCTTAAAGGTACATTATGACTAAATCCTCTAAAACCCGAACAACTTCTAATAGGTTGACAAGTCTTCTTCCTTCATCTATCACTGGTTGAATACCTTGTTGGACCACTCTCTTGCTTCCCTTTCTAAACCGTGCAAGTGACGAACTGCTTTTTGTACTTGTCCTAGGAAATCTCGAATAATTGCATATCTATTTTCACCCTTTTCTAGGTATGTTCCCAATGAAAATGCCACTGAAATCCCCCATCAAAGGGAACTATCTGAAGCTCACTTTTTTGTTTCTTGAACATGTCCACAATGGCCTCCAATCAACTATGTTTTGATATCCCGTTCTTGCTTCTTCTGAAGAGATTTCTCTATATCAGTTACCTGGATTCTCAAATGCTTATTCTGGTGATGGCTATCTAACAAACATCTCTGAGAAGTCTTTAGTTGTTCTTTCAAGGTCTCTTTTTCATCCTGCCATTCAAACTTCCTTTTAGGCTGTTAGCTTCACTTTTCCAGTACTTAGAAGACCTTTTCATATTGGAATTACTCTGGACTTGGTCTTGATATCCTTTTCTCAAACCCTCAAACTCAAAACAAATTTTCTTCTATTCACTCTTTAACTTATCTGCCCAATCCTTCTGGGTATCAGCATCCAACTTCCATTGGAATCTTTCAGCCTCGAGTTCCCTTAGACTTTGTTTCAACTCCTGCTTTTCAGATTCAAATTATTCCCTTGCTATCTCTAGCTCGGAGGGAACAAGCTTAAGATGTTCTTCCACGGTTCGAGTGTCTTCATGGTATGGCATTGGGATGGTGTCATTTTTCCTTAATCTTCGTTATTCCAAATAATCTGGAGTAAGCATATCCTTAGCGGCCATGACATCCATACGGAATATTTTCTTCCATGACTCAGTTATTTCTTTAACCTTTTTCTTGTAGTTGTCACCATGATATGCAAATTCTGATTTAGACATTCCATGTGTTGTTGGACAAACTGGCATTCTCCATATCGTCGAAGTGCCAAAAGTGGAGAGTATTCTACTCCTTCCCATAATCCAAGTAATGTCATAGTTTCTGAGTCTCCGCATCAGAAAAGAATGTCGCTATGGTTAACCAGGGGCTCTCCATATAATATCCTATCCTGAAGGTGTGTGAATACCTTCATCCATTTTCTTTTGGGATGCCTTCTTGTCATTTTAGGTGAGAAATTCCCCAATGGAGAATAAATGGTGCTAAATCGGTTGTAAGAAATCCTGTTAGTCTTCCAGAAGTGACTATGGATCCAAACTTGTAGAAGTTGTGCACATCCTATAAATCTTCCCCCGCCAGTTTTTCTGCAATGGTTGAGGGAGCGAAAAGTTTCAGGTAAAATTACCAGTGCTAGATTTACTCGTTTTAGGAGCTGTTCAAATAGTTCCACCATAGCTGCCTCAATGTATCCCAAAGTCTTTGGGAAGATAACCAAACCATAAATGCTTAGAGCAAAAAGGTCCATTGCCTTCTATTCATCGGGGTGGTTCTTCATTAATTGTTTGATATGGGTCAAGAAATTCCTTCCCCTGTCAGTTACCCATTTCTAATCTACCCCAACCACTTTTGCCAACTCGTTCTTGAAAGGCTGACTCTTGATGTGCTTGATGTAAACCCGGTCCATTCAAATTCCTTCGCAATACAACCAAGTAATGTATTCTTCGTTTGTTGGTACCATGTCTTCTTGGTTAAATATGAAGTAGATATACCCAAATCCCAGAATTATACAAGGCTCGAATTAGGGGGCTCGTCTGTCATGACATAGAGTAGAAGTGCAATATCACCATACTGCTAGCAGAACCTCCTTTTCTGGTTATTTTTCCAGCTATCCCAAATACTCTGTAGTTCTTGAACATCATTCTACTTTAGATGGATGAAGCATAGCCAACCAGATCTGACATATAGTTTTCGTGCAGATGGTCTCCCTTTTCTTTCTGAGTCTTTTCAGAACATAGTCGTGCCTCGACATTTTTCACCTCTTGCATTACAACCCCTTTTTCCATTAATGCAAATTATTTGTGTGTAACAAACACTTTTTGTGGATCAATTACCTCTCTTTTATGATGCAAATGATAAAAAAGTAAACATGAAAGAAAAATCAATTAGTCAGATAGACATAATATAATAATGATAAAAGTTAAAAATGATAATTGTATGATAAAAGTAAAAACAACCTAAGTTTTGAAATGGAGTTTCGGGGTGGGCTTTAATTCCCTGTAGTTCCGGTTAGATCGGATACCTTGGTTTTTTTTCTTACCTGATATGCGTCTTACCAAAATTATGTCGGTTACAATCAAGGAAGGATTAGCACCCTTGTACTGCCATTTTAGTACTAGTTTAATTTTCTGTTATCTTAATTAAGAAAACTGTAAGTTAAATTAAAAAGTAAAAATTTGATCCAAATTACTTACCTTTAATTGATTTAAAAAAATACTCCTAAAAGATAAAAAAGATGTTAAAAATGAAGTACTGAATTGATCAAAAGAAAGAGAAACAAAAATTAAATTATAATATTTAGAATGAAATAAAAAAATATTTACACGCCAAGAAATAGAAATTAATGGAATGGAAAATAGAAATAAATAGAACAAAGATAAATCACATATTAAAAACATAAAGTAATATAAATAATGCAAAGAAAAAGGGTAATTAAACTAAAAAATCAATTGCAATATCATGTACACACAAAGACAAAATTAAATAATTAGAAAAATGAGAGAAATAAAAATAATATAAATAAATAAATAAATAACAAATGTTGGATCAAGAACCCATAAAATAAAATGGCTTTAAAAATATAATTAAATAAACATGAATTGAATAAAGAGAATGACCAAATTAAAAGAAGGAATAAAACGAGTGGCGAATTATCCTTAACCTGATCAAAAACACGCGATCTTGAAGTGAAAAGGGTCAAGTTTCAGGTCGACTATAAAGCCCAAGTTTCATAAACATATTTCATTTTTTTCTCCCCCTCAAAATAGATCAAAACCAAAAAACCAAAATATTCAAACCCAAACCCAGATTCCGCCAGCACCACCTCTTCGGCAACCGTAGATCGACACCGGCCACCATTGATCGGCGCCGACCGCCGTTCATCGACGGTGAGGCCTCAAAAAATTTCATTTTTTAAAAGCTTTTCATCTCATTTCTTCGATTATGCCATTCGTTTTCACAAAAAAAACCTCGGAGAATGCTAGATCTGAAGACAAAATCCTTCGAAATAAAACTTTCCCTTCATTCCTTGGCTTTTCGAATCAAAAAATAAAACCAAAACAAACTCCAAACAAAACGATATGCAAACTAGTCGAGAAGGGTAAAAAATACCTTGTTTATTTATGTTTTTTTCCCGAATGTTACAAGTGCTCTCTTGCTTCGATCTTGTATGTCTCTTTTGTTTTACATGTTCATGAATTTATAGCTTTGTGAACCCACTATTTTTGGGTTGATTTAGAGTTCTATTTCAATTGAAACATTGATTTATTTTGTTGTGATTTGTGTTGTTGTTGTGGTTGGAATAAGGATTCTCTAAGAGTCCTTAGGCTGATCGGTGTTTCCTCTGAACGTTCGACGCTGAAACCCTAATATTTGGCCCATCTAGATCATTGGATTGGTTCAGATCCAACGGATCTGGTGTTGCGATGCTAATTTCAAAAGATGAAACCCTAACATTATTAGAACCATTGGCGCACCCCATGACAGCGGAAACAAAACTCAACGGTCTCACCAGCGATCCAAGTACGAAAAACTGAAAGCGGAGAAGGGATGTGAATACTTACAGCGGGTTCTTAGGAAAACAGCAAGGACAACAGTGAATACTGGTGGTAGATCGGTTTGAATCGTAAGCCTCCATGAAATCACGTCTTGGCCTCTACTAAGTTCATCCGATTGAGAGCAATATTTTTCTTCCCCTAAACTGTTTTGAGAGAAAAACGGCTGATGGTTTTGTGTGTATGTTCTAAAACGGCTGCTAGACCTTACACACCCTTTTATAGCCAAGTTACCCTAATCATATTAGGGTTTTATTATTTCAAATTAATTAAATCTATATTTAATTAATTAGAATTTAATAATCCTTTTATATCCAAGTTACCCTAATCATATTAGGGATTTTATTATTTCAAATTAATTAAATCTATATTTAATTAATTGAAATTAAATATTTGGGATTATTAAAACATATATTTAATTAACTCTAGATATATATTTTAGTAACGTACAACAAATTGTACATCTTTGCTCGTTTCAATCCTAGGGTGTGACCTTGTAGGTTCTTGTAACGTTAGCAATAATTATTAGAACAATTCTAATATTACATACAATGAGTGACATCTAGCAATATATCATTTTCACCTAAGTTACAAGAAAATATGATTCGACATATCATCTTGGTGATTAACTCTTTTATGTATTACATGCTTATGTCTTTTATATCTAGAATAGGCACAAGTCTTGGAATAGTCACACTTGTATAGCCCATCTATTGTTTCTTGATATCTAGAGTAGATTGTAATTAACGAATAGTTTATGATATCTCATATCAACTTATTCGAGCATGACCATGCTTTTATAGTCTTACTCAATCAAGGGGCCTGTGATATATTTCCTATTATGTAGGAAGGAAAATCCTATCTTAATCATACACACCCACAACATATATTAGATATATTCAATAACAGTCTTTATAGAGCAACCAGTTACGGAGCTTGTTTAGCTGCATCAAAACATACAACAATATATATTGGGATAATATTGATCTCAAGTCTGAGGATCATACATATAGTCATCACCATGAGCAATGTTATGATTGTCACATAATAATCCGAGACATATGCTCATGGTCGGTCAATCCAATACATTGTTCTCTAACAATATAATCATGTATCAATTCTGACATCTATGTCAATGACAGCTCGTTGTCATCAATCAATAACATGTTAGTCTTAAGCGTATTATTATTGTCCATGCCCATAATAATACTTGACTAGGGATCTTTTAATAATAACAATTATGTCATTATATGGACTTTATTATCTTTCAGTTTATGTTAAACACATATATATAAATGAAAATAATAGCGGCAATGCCTTTATTCAATAAAATCGGTAAATAAAAGTATTATTACAATCATCATATGATTGGTCTTTGGGCAACTCTAACAAACGCATGTTGGGTTCTTGGTCGGGTAGGGTCGGTTTGTTGGTCCTCGGGTTGGTTTGCTGGGTCAAGCTTGCCACCCGATTGGGTTCTTTCTTCTGGATTTGGACTTGAACCTATTTGGACCAAAATAAAATAGAAAAAGAAATAAAGAAAATAAAAAGAAAATAAACAATATAATAAATAACAAAATATAATACATAAATATAATATATATTTTCAAAAATTATATATTATATTTATATTTTCAAAATGATTTGAAAAACTATATATTATATATATTTTCAAAATATTTTCAAAAACTATATATTATATATATTTTCAAAAAAAAATTAAAAATATATATTATATATATGAATATTATATATATATTAAATAAAACACCGGACAAAAATGAGTGACTACACTTATAAAACCCATTTGTAAGTATAATAAACAATTAAGTATATATGTATATATATAAAAGTCCATTTTGTTAATATATATATATACTTATCATTGATCAATGACGTATGCACATATGTATGATGTGTGCGTGTATATATATATATACACTAATGTATATACTTAATACAAGTCCATTTTATTAATATAAGTCCATTTGTATTACAAAATACATAACTCAATACTTATAAAACCCATTTGTAAGCCCAATAAACAATTAAGTATATATATATATATATATACTTATCATTGATCAGTGATAAGTTTTCCCTAAAAATGAAAATCTTTCTTTTAATCAATTTTCCCAACAAAAAACAAATTTTCTTTTAAATTTTGAATTTTGAATCTCAAATAAATTCATCTTTTATATATATTTTAAAATTTTAAGTTAAATTATATTTAAATTATTAATTATTTATTACATAAAAATAAATTAAACTTATAAGTATTTAAATTAATTTTATATAATCTAATAAAATCATATTCAATAAATAATTATTTAATTGTTTCACTTCGAGAATGCAGAAAAGGTTGGAGCCAGCAGTTTTTCATTTCATTTACTTTTAGAATGCAGTTTATTTAATACCCGTTTCACTATTTTGCTTTTCAGGAATAAGCGTTGTTTCTTAACTTATTTGTCGGTTCATTATGACTTTTTGTTTACTTATGCAATAAAAGTTGGATTCTTGTTTCAATAATAATAATAATGTAAGGATTATAATTACTATAGAAAATAAATTTATTAATTTAATTATCATAACTAATAATTTTTTTATCTTTTAAAATGTAATCATATTAATTATCATAGTTTATTATAAATTTAAAATCTCACAACTTCATCAATTGTAACTTATAAATCAGGTAAATATCATATCAGTTCAATAACAAATCGAATCATTTACAGGTTGAGTCAATTACATGTCAAGTTCATAATAGGTAAGGTTGATAATGGTCAGGTAATACCAGTTATTTATCAGATTAATCTCGGTTTGGGTTCATTTCGGTCGGATGTAGGTCGGGTTCGATTATCATATTATCGGTTCAATTTGGGTTCAAGTCATTCTTAGATCGGGTGCAGGTTGGTTCAAATCCACTATTTCCAGGTCCAACTCGGGTTCAGGTAAACAACAATTCAGATTCGAGTCGTTTCAGATCACCACCACTCAGGTCACAAATAGTTTTGACTCGAGTTGATTTCAATCAGTTTTACAGGTCGAGTAAGCTTTTTACATCCCTATTAGGGGTGAGGTTCGATCGAGTCGAGTAAAATATTTTTGAGTTATTCGAGTTGTCAAGTCCTATTTAACAACTCGAATTTGACTTAAAATTTTTTATGGTCAAGTTGATTTTTCGAGTTTATGTTTAAATTTAATTGTAAATAGTGACTTTCTATAACCATATACAATATAAATATATTTATTCATATTTTTTTAATACGTGATATACATATATAATACAAAGTCTAAGGACTCGACTCAAACTTGAAAACAAAATTCACTAATTACTAAAAGTTTCGAGTTATTCGAGTTTCATTTTACGACTTGATTTGAACGAAATTTTTTCGAGTCGAATCGAGTAAAAAAATTCGGGTTTTTGAGTCGAATCGAGTTTTGTTCACCCTTAATCCCTATCTTTGGCACCATCTCCGGAACAATGGCATTTTTTTTTTGAGAAAACGGTGGGTCTCATTAAAAATCTCTTCTAGTCCTATTAAGGAGAAAAGAGTGCTCAAATTCTATTACCGGAAACATATCACAAGATACATCAGATATAATAATCTCAGGATAAACTGAGTAGAAGAACAAAGAACTACCCGACCATAGTGCCCAGGTAGCCAAAGTATGTGCTACTTGTTGCAATGACGAATTAATGTAAGGTTATTGGTACCCTTTTAGTTATTTATCTTTTCTCGGTTCTAATATTTTCTTTGTGTTCTACCGAATTCCATTCCATTCACTCTTATACTGCATGCAATTTTGTTAGAAGTTAGAAATTAGTTGGTTGGTTATTCTCTTGTTAGCTTGTAACTAACTCGGTTAGAAGGATAGTTTAGTTTGTAGTTAGTATATATATGCGTACTGCTGCTCCAGATGTAATTTGATATCAAATGTAAACAAAGTGAGAAATATTCTGCCCACTTTTAACAAGGTATGCGAGCATATAATCAGAGTGTTCTATAATGTATGCAGTATAACTACCAGTAACTATATGACACATTTAGTGCCTTGTAATTATGATGAGTGATTTATTTAGTTATTATTTTATCTTTAATTACTCATTGTTTATTAAGTTATGTTGATTTGGTCATTTTTATTTGTTTTTTATGCAGGATGTTAAATTCCAGAAATATCACTAAAAGAAAATTTTGCAATTTTTATTTTCTGGAGTTAAGATTGGATTAGTGGGCATTACTTTGGGCATGATGATGTGCAACATGGCAGTTCCTAGAACGTCTAGTTAGTAGCTTTTAGAAGGTCCAATCAGTATTCTAGAAGGATGGGCGGATGGACTAGAATTAGTTTAAACTTGAATTAAGAATTATCTTTTTTAGGATTTTATTTGAATATTTTTTGGGATTTATCTTAGTTATTTTTACTTTAGTTTTACGGTTTTAGAAAACTATAAATACCCTCAGAGGGTAAAGCTTGAAACACATCTCGATTTACCTTTTGTTCTTAGCTTTCTAGTTTTAAAAAAGTTTTCTTCTTTTCTTTCTATTTCGTTTTTTTACTTTTTTATTTTTCTTTTCTTTAAAACATGTTAAGTATGATTTCTATCATGCTTAGTTAACTTTCCAATAAGCCAAAGGCTGAAGCGATGACTCAATTCTGATACCTTCCATATTCTCAATTTTCTGCAAACTTGGATTGGCAATTGATATTTTCTTTAAAATCAAAATGATTTAATTTTAAAAAGAGCTCGTTGGCTTGATTGTTGTTTCGCTTTAAAGTTGGGAGGAAGAATCGACTGGTAGCAAGTTTGACTTCCTAGGAACACACTTAGCAACGATCCATTAAGGGAAATTGAGATCGGATTCGATTCTCATTGAGAAAACATAGTCCGAATCAGAGTTTTCCAAATCTTAAACTAAGTTGGAGTTGGCGACGATAGTCGTGGTTAGTCCAAATAAGGACCGTGATCCAAAGATTGATTTTGGATTATTAGTTTACCGGAGAGAAAAAAAAGTTACAAGGGTTGGGCATTGTAGACTATATCCGACATTAATCCGAAGTAAAAATTTAATTCAAGGATCAATTGGAATTGAGGCAAAGTGAGGCCTAAGGATGTTTTTACCATATTAAATTTTCATCTTAATTTTACTTTCTGCTTAAACTCCTTAGATTTAATTCTTCATTTTATTTTATTTACATTCATTTTCTTTCAAACAAATTCCCCTTATTTACTTATCATTTTCGCCCACATCAGAATTAAAAGCCTCCTATATCAGAAACTTCAAAGTCCCTACAGATCGACCCTTCTTCTCTTTACTAATATATTTAATTATTTCTTTTACTTGAGATTAAGGATAATTATTCAACATTAAAATAACGCTTTTTAAATTGGTGTTGTTATTGGGGACTTCGACAAAAGTTACTAACTAGTTTGTTTTTTTATTTATAACCAGGTATAATCGAGGGGAATCAGAAGATTTTGACCTAGAAATCGACCTAGAAATCGAAAGAGCTCGAGAATCCAAGCACAAATGCTTCAAGAGAGGAGAAGATAACGACAACAACAAGAACATCAACAACCTAATCCCAAAGCATCATCTAACAACGATTCACATTTAGACCAGAATAATCAATCCCTATGGTCAATGCCACAATTAAAGAACTGTCGTGGCTCCTATAGTTCAATAGCCACTCTGCATCGCCTTTCCTCATGGTGAAACTCCATTCTAGTTAAAAATTGGTCTCATTCATCTTCTCCCTACTTTTAACAGATAACCCAGTGAAAATATGCACAAGTATCTAACGGAATTTCACATGGTTTGCTCGAGCATGAAACCACAGGGAGTATCTGAGTAACAAATTAAATTAAGAGCTTTTCATTTGTCCTTAGCCGGTTTGGCTAAGGAATGGCTTATTTACTGCCTAATTCTATCAATACATGGGATGACATGACTCACATTTTTCTTGACAGGTTTTCCCAACAGCGAAGGGGAGAGAATTAATAAGCAACATCCTTGGAATCGAAAAAAAGATGGAGACTCACTTTATGACTATTGGGAATGATTTAAGAAGCTTTATGTGAGTTGTCCAGAACACATATTAACTGAATAGATGTTTCTCTAGTACTTCTATGAAGGATTGCTTCTCTTAGAGATAAAGAATGTTGATGCTACTAGTGAAGAAACTCTCTTCAACATGATTTTGAATGTGATGAGAGAATTAATTTCTATAATGGCTACCAACTATCAACAATTTAACTCTTCAAGTGAATCCGGCTGATGGGTTTACGAGATAAGTACTATTTTTCTAGAAAGTAAAATTGATAAATTAACTGAACTAGTTAATTCTCTTGTTTCAAGAAAAATAGAAACAACCAGACTATGCAAAATATGCACAATGCTTGATCATCCAACTGAGTGGTGCACGATGTTACAAGAAGAGGTTGGTACACAAGTAAACATAATGAGCAATTTTTTGAGACTCATCAAAGGCCTTACAACCCTCACATAAATACCTACAACCCGAGGTGAAGAGATCATCCAAATTTCAGTTGTGCACAAAACCTAAGGCCTAATCTATGTTATCAACAGAGGCCACCTCCACAACTGCTGTATCAATCACATAAGCCATCATTGGAATCAATCATGGAGCGGTTGGCTCTATCCCATAAGAATTTTCAGAATCGAACTAAATCTAACTTTCAAGAGATCAAAAAAATTATCCATCTTGTTCAAACCATAAGGCGATTAGAATCACATGGAAAACTACCATATCAAACTGTAAGACTATTAGAACGTTAGCGCCATCACCCTTCAGAGTGGTACAATTGTTGTATAACCAGTCCCGGATGATGTAAGAACAGAATCCCATAAGAAATAAGATGAGTCAAGATCCCAAAGAGAATAAGAGAACGCTAAAGTAAATTCCAATAGAAAAAAAGGGTTGACTCAGAATCCCAGAAAAAATAATGATGAATCGTAGACCCTTCCACTCCATCTCTCTATATGACACCACCTCCTTCGCCTTGTGGTTGGTAAAACAAGATAAACAAGACAATGAGAAAGAAATTCTTGACATTTTTCAAAAAGTAGAGATAAATATACCACTGTTCAAAGTAATTCGAAAAGTGTCAAAGTAGGCCAGTTTTTTAAGGACCTTCGTACAACCAAAAGGAGTCTTACTGGAAATTTGAAAGTTAACTTAGATGAGTATGTTTCTATAGTTTTTTGATGTAAATGAAATACTCTAATCCGATCTGACCCGATAGCCAATGGATTATAATGTCACACCGGACCACCCAATGAGCAATTAATTTTTAAAACATTAATTGAATGCGTAACAAAAATATTCAAATACCATAAGCATACAAATATAAGTATATATGTTACTGGGGAGCTCCCAACAAAAGGGTGTGAAGAATGAAAATGGTGAAACAGAGACAGCGGAGCTTACCATATATGATTGTTTTGTCCATCATACGGTTGCATTATTCTGGTGATTTCACAAGCATTAATGTTGGTGAGCCAAAGCATCCCACTCATATTCCCACTAAGTTTTGGTGTCCTTGTAATGCTATAAAAAAGCTCTAAACCCTATGCAAAGAACTCCCCTGGTCGAAAAATCTAGGCAAAAGCCACAGGAAAGAATGAATGTGTTGTCGAATGTTTTACGAACAAGTAATTATGGCATTGAGCCAATGTTACGAATCATATAGAGTTTCTATTTTTTACCCAAGATGAAGGTTGTCTTATACAACCCCAAGGTTAAAAGTGAGGAATAGTGAAGATCTCTTTAAAAAGGGAGATGATATTTTAACACCAAGAAACTAGTAGAGCCAACTAAGATTGAACGATGGGCTGTTATTAAACCTATCAACATGATGTGATACAAATAGCCTTGTTCGATATCCGATTAGATGTGGATACATGAAAGGAATTAGGATAGACCCTTTCTTTGATGTGTTTCAAATGTCAAATTAGAATATATGCTTCTCTCCTATTGATCTTTGGTGAGTTTGGCATAGTCATATACATAATTTCCAAAGAGTAGATCCTCCTTTCAAAGATGAGAGTTTTATTGGATTTCTACACAAGATCAGGCAGAGAAAACCAATATTACCAGGGGTAAAAATTTGTCGGGGAAAGAAGAAATTGACACAACTAAAGAATTGAAAGAGTGCACGCTGGTGAAAATAAAAGTGAAGATAACTTAATCAGGAAGAGAATAAAGATTTCTCCTACAGTCGTCCCCATAACGAATCAAGAAAACATGCATTTATACATGATACATGAATTTGTGTCATTGCATCCTACACCATTTCATACATACTTGATAAATTTTGATCTCCCTCATGACGATGTCTGTTAAAATTTGTTTTGAGAATTTTTTTCTATCTTAAGTTAGTTTCCCTAGAAACTTCAATCGTGGTCTTATTAGAACATGTCTCCTAAGAAACTCAATCTTGTCTTACTAAAATCATTTTCCCTTTAGGCTTCAGCTTGATTCCATCACGAAGAGGTGCCAATTTTCAATCTTTGTTATTCCTGACCTCCTCGTGAAGAAAAGTCAATCTTTGTTATTCCTAAATCCCTCGTGAAAGAGAACTCAATCTTTGTTATTCTTGACTTCCTCATGAAGAGAAGTAAATCTTTGTTATTCTTGACTTCCTCGTGAAGAGAATTCAATCTTCGTTATTTTTTGACTATCTCTTGAAGAAAATTCAATCTTTTTTATTCTTGACTTCCTTATGAAGATAAGTCAATCTTTGTTATTCTTGACTTCCTCATGAAGATAAGTCAATCTTTTTTATTATTGACTTCCTCGTGAAGAGAAGTCAACCTTTGTTATTCTTGACTTCCTCGTGAAGAGAAGTCAATCTTTGTTATTCTTGACTTCCTCATGAAGATAAGTCAATCTTTTTTATTATTGACTTCCTCATGAAGAGAATACAATCTTTGTTATTCTTGACTTCCTCATGAAGATAATTCAATCTTCGTTATTTTTGACTATCTCGTGAAGAAAAGTCAATCTTTGTTATTCTTGACTTCCTTATGAAGATAAGTCAATCTTTGTTATTCTTGACTTCCTCATGAAGATAAGTCAATCTTTTTTATTATTGACTTCCTCGTGAAGAGAAGTCAATCTTTGTTATTCTTGACTTCCTCGTGAAGAGAAGTCAATCTTTGTTATTCTTGACTTCTCGTGAAGAGAAGTCAATCTTTGTTATTCTTGACTTCCTCATGAAGAGAAGTCAATCTTTGTTATTCTTGACTTCCTTGTGAAGAGAATTCAATCTTTGTTATTCTTGACTTTCTCGTGAAGAGAAGTCAATCTCTCAGTATTGTTATTCTTGACTTTCTCGTGCAGATGTGTAATACCCCAAATATCAGGTCAGTGGCTATATTGAAAGAATTTGAAAATTTAGGGAAATAAATTGAATAAATGGTAAAGTATAAGAAATGATTTAGAAATTGTGTGTAAGACCAATTAGTAAGATTGGAAGAATGAAAGGGGCATTTTGGTTATTTAAAGGGAAATGGATTTAAAATTTATTTTAATTAGGGTATTTAAGATGAGGAAAAGGGGAAAGATGAGAAATAAGCTAAGTCATTCTCTTCTCCTTCTTCCCCGATACCGTTCTCTCCCCATAGCTAAATGTAAGACTTCATTTAGCTAGTTTTTCCTTTAGTTTTTGGTTTGGTTTTGAAACCTTAAGTGATGTGGAAGCTTAAGGAAGGGTTAGAGAGGATTAAAACTAAGAGATGGATGGTTTTGTTTAGATTGAAGAAAAAGGGTTTTTTAATGATATGTTGAAATATGAGTTTTTATTGAGGTTTACAACTATATTTGACTTGTCAAATAAGTAAATAAGAGATTAGAAGCATTGGAGGTGATTAAAAACATGTTAGAAAAAAGTGGTATGATTCTTGGGTTGGAGTGTTCTTTAGAGAATATGGGTGTTATAAGAAGTTAAATGAAGGAAAGTTAGTTGGGTTAAGTGATATTAAGTTTATGGGTATTGTTGGAAGTAAAAGTAAGAAATTTAGATGAAAATTGGGTAAAAATCGGGCTAAAAAATGGAAAATCTGGGTAATGATATCAGTACTGGAAGAACAATACCGAAACTTTAGGTTTAAATTTGAAGAATTATGATGATTAGTATTGATACTGATGCAATTAGTATCGATATTGATGTGGTTATCGATACTAAGAGAAAGGTATCGATACCATGGATTCCAGAATGCAGAAATGGTATCGATACTAAAAGGGAGTATCAGTACCATAATATAAAAGTATCGATACCATGGTAGGGGTACCGATACTATTGAACCTAAAATTATAATATATGCTGAAATTGTAATAGAAATTTTAAATAATATTACTTTTTTGTATTATTAAAGTATAAATGATACTCAAAAGTATAAATGTTAGGAAATATACTAACATTGGTATGGTATGTGTCTTTAATGGATCCTTGTGTAGATCATAACCAAGTTCCTGAGTCAAGCAAGAAAAAGGGAAAAGATAAAGTTGTCGAATAGCCGAACATCATTAAAACTTAATAGCAAGGCTTATCAGGTGAGTGCATTTATTATATTTATATGAGAAGAGGAAAACTCGCAATGAGTAAACTTAGAATGCTTTGATTTAATGTATGTTTTACAGTATTTAATATACTTTCATAAATGTGTATGTAAATGATATTATGAATAAGTTTTAGAGTATGAAATGCTCTAAAATAAATAAAAATGCATAACGGTGCATTATTGGCAAAAGGTGCCACTCATGGTATTCATAAAAGGTGAATGACCATTTCGGCACTTCGATGTAATATTTCTACCTTAAATTCTTATTTAACATTTATTGGGCATAATAAAGTATAATTGGGAACAAAAAACATAACAATAAGTATGTTGGGCATACTAAGAATGGTTTTGATAACTATATGAAAGAAACCTAGGTTTAATTGAGATGGTTAACTAATTTTTATGAAGTACGCGATTTAGTTCGTATTTCAATAACTATAATTTGATTGTTTATGAATTTTCAGTTTATTTACATTATTATGACTCACTAAGTAAATATTTTACGCGTATTGATTTCACACGTAGGTAAAAGCAAATATTTAGTAGAATAAAGAGTGCAACAAAGAATATCAATCCAAGGTTGACTAATCAGTAACTAAAGGACAATCATATATTTTTTTGATAATTAGATGACATGTATATGAATCTAATAAAGATTCTCTATAATGTATTTAAGTTATAACTTTGTAATAGTTTACAACGAATGTTTTACCTTATATTAAAAAAAATTTGTTTTAAATTTTGAAACAAAAATTTTACTGGTTTATAAATAAGAAAATGTTTTTAAAAGTTATGTGACACTTTGAATTGTGTACGAGAACATATATGGGAAATGGGTGTTACATTTATTGGTATCAGGTTTAGCCAATTCTCGGTCGAAGAAATCAGTTTTATTTGAAATTTGAAAAAAGGAGTACATGTCATTAAGATTGTCAAGGTTACGGATATGGTGTCATTAGAGTGTGATTGATGACACTCCTTACTAACTTTAGTGTTATTATTATGTATGTTCTATTAGATGTTATAATCTTCAAACTCGCGAAGAGCAGGGAATAAGAAATTAGAAAACGAACTGGTAGCGAAAGTTACGAGGCTAATAGTGAGCAGCCGATTCCATCTAAAAATACGTGTGCCTGCATATCAAGGGATGTCGGTGCCAAAGTTTGGAGCTTTTATGAAAGCTCTTGACAACATATTGATCCAATTTAAACCTCCTTCACCTCCCCCTGCTCCTCCATAACCAAGGATGTTGATCCCAAAAGAGCTGAAGAGTTTGGGAGCTCTAGAATTTCGGGGAGAATATGACAAGGGTCCTTTGGTGGGCTTATGGCTAATTGATGTAATGGTAATTCTTGAAAGTCTTCACTACTCGATTCGGAAAAGATGGGTGGAGTTTTATCTTTACTTAGGGGATCAGGTCGAGGATGGTGGTCAAATACTACAATGTATGCACCACCGGAACAAGTGAAATAGCAGTTCTTCCTGGAGGAATTCAAGAACAAGTATGTGGGTGAGCAGTTTAGATGGGCGATGCTACTAGAGTTCCTTAATTTGAAACAAGGTGATTGAGTGGTACATGAGTTCAAAGTTGAGAACAATAAGCTGAGCCATTTTGCTACTGAAGTAGTTCCCAATGACAAGGCTCGACATGATTGGTTCATAGAAGGTTTGAGGCAAAAGTTGAAAGAGATGATGTTGTCTTTGAACTTGCCTAGCTTACAAGAAGTCATAAACTGAGCCAAGGCTATTGAAAGAGCTCAAGAGGAGACTCTAGTTTTTGAACAGAGTATGTAGATGAGGAAAGAGTTGGAATGCCTTCAACTTCCCATCATGCTAAGAGAGGAAAAGGCTTGAGTTTCAGATATACTAATAGAGATGGTTCTGTTGCAACTTTTCAAAAAACTAAACAATCCCAATCGTTTACTGCTAGCTCGGGTAGAGCATTTGGAGAAAGAACTCCATGTCAACATGTGGTAAATTGTACCGTGGAGTATGCAGACTTCTCAATGGAGCTTGTTTCCAATGTGCCAAGACTGGTCACTTTTCTTGAAATTGTCCTAAGAAATCTGGGGACAATTCGACGCAATTTGAAAAATCTGTGGCAGCCTCTAATAGAAGCAGAAGAAGGGGTAGATCCAGGGGACAATTTGAATCAATGCAACGACAAGAGACTCGGGAGTCTCTAGAATTTACAACATTAATACCAATGATGATCAAGATGACCCAGAGATCATAACAGATACATTCTATCTTTTTAATAAGCTTGTATTTGTTTATGTTGACCCTGGTTCTACACACTCATACATTAGTACAAAATTGGTTAGAACTAGAGGAATTCCTTAGAACCAACTATTAGTGAGATGATAGGGGTAAACCATATGGGTCACAGTTCGAGAGTAACTCGGGTATGTAGAAAATGCCCGATAAAGATTCAAGGGATTGTGTTTTCGGCAAACCTAATGAAGTTACCTTTCGATGATTTTGAAATCATTTTGGGAATGGATTGATTGTCTCACATCATAGATGGGTCGATTGTCGCAATAAGCAATTATTTTTAAAGGATTCGAGTATCGGAAGTGAGATTAGATTTTATTCCCACGGTTAGAGAGTTTTCGGATGTTTTTCTTGAGGAGTTACCGGGATTACCTCCAGAATATGAGGTGGAATTCAAGATTGAGGTTTACCCGGGTACTGAATATGTTTCTATGGCTCCATATTGAATGCTCCAATGGAGTTAAGAAAATTAAAAGCCCAATTGCAAGAGTTACTCGATAAGGGATTTGTGAGACCCAATGTTTCTCCTTGGGGAGTACCTATGCTATTTGTGAAAAAAGAAGGACAGATCTATGTGATTATGTATCGACTACTGTCAGTTAAATAAAGTAATGATAAAGAATAAATATTATCTTTCGAGGATTGATGATATGTTCGATCAACTGAAAGGCGCAATAGTGTTCTCTAAGATAGACCTGAGGCCGGGATATCACCAATTAAATATGAAAGAGGATGATATTTCAAAGATAACTTTTTGGACTCAGTATGGGCACTACGAGTTGTGGTGATGCCATTTGGATTGACTAATGCTCCTGCAGCATTTATGGACTTGATGAACCGAGTATTCTAACCTTACTTGGATCAATTCGTGGTGGTATTTATAGTTGATATTTTTGTGTATTCCAAGTCAATAGAGGAACATGATGCTCATCTTCGAGTGATTCTTCATACACTTCGAGAAAATAAGTTGTATGCCAAATTAACCAAGTGTGAATTTTGGTTAGCTAAGATTTCTTTCCTGGGTCATATAGTCTCCACAGAAGGAATAAGAGTAGATCCCAAAAAAATTCAAGCTATAGTGGATTGGAAACCCCTAAAATGTCCCAGAAGTTCAAAGTTTCTTAGGGCTTGCTAGTTATTATAGACGGTTTGTGAAGAACTTTTCAATGTTAGCTTCACCGCTAAGTAAGTTCAAATGGAAAAATGTGCCTTTTTTTGGTCGAAGAAATGCCAAGAAAGTTTTGAAACGTTAAAGAGAATCATAACAGAGGCCCCAATACTTGTACAACTTGAGTCAGGTAAAGACTATGTAGTCTTTAGTGATGCATCTCACAATGGGTTAGGATGTGTGCTTATACAAGATGGAAAAGTTATGGCTTATGCCTCAAGACAGCTGAAGAATTATGAGAGAAACTACCCAACATATGACTTGGAATTGGCAGCAGTTGTATTTGCTTTGAAAATTTGGCTTCTGTATTTGTACGGTGAGCGTTGCCATATATTACGGATCACAAGAGCCTAAAGTACTTGCTGACTCAAAAAGAACTGAACTTAAGACAGAGGAGATGGATGGAGCTTTTAAAAGATTATTATTTGATCATTGATTATCATCCCGAAAAGGCTAATGTAGTAGCGGATGCACTTAGATGAAAGACTTTTGCTTCTCTACAGACCTTAGATGCGCGTATGTGTAATACCCCAAATATCAAGTCAGTGACCTTATTGAAAAGATTTAAAATTTGACAATTTATTTGAATAAACAAAAGATGAGAAAATTATTTGAAATAGTGTTTGAGACTAAGTTGTAACAATAGATGAATAAATAGGGAATTTTGGTCCTTTAAAGGGAAATGAATTTAATATTCATTTTAATAAGGTATTAAAGTATAGAAAAGGGGGAAAAAGGGGAAAAACGTAAGTTATTTTCTCTCATTCTTTCACGTGGAAGAGCTTTCCTCCATAGCCAAAGGTAAAGTTCCATATGACAAGTTTTTCCTTTCGTTTTTGGTTTGTTTTCGAAATATTGAGAATCATAGAGGTTTAAGGAATGACGAAATAAGATTAAAACTAAGAGATGGATGAATTAATTGAGATTTAAGAAAATGGGTTTTTTAATGATATGATAGAATATTAGTTTTTATTGATGTTTACTAGTATATTTGACTTGTCAAAGAAGTAAATAAGAGATTAGAAGCATTAGTTGGGATTAAGAACATGTTAGAAAAAGTGATATGATTCTTAAATGGAAATGTTCTTGGAAGATTTTAGATGTTTTAATAAGCTAAATGAAGGAAAGTTAGTATAGATAGGTAAAGAATAATTTTATAGTATTGTTGGGAGTAAAGATAAGGTAAATTGACCAAATTTGGGTAAGAATCGGGCTGAAAAATGAGAAATATGGGTAAGGGTATCGATACTGATAGAACACTACCGATACTATAGGCTTAAAATTAGAAGAATTAGCTGAACAGTATCGATACTGTTTGGGAGTATCGATACAATAGTATAAAAGTATCCATGGTAGGGGTACCAATACTATTGATATAGAAATTATAAGATAAGCTGAAATTGTTATAGAAATTTAAATAATAGTACTTGTGAATATTATTAAAGTATAAATGTAAGGGAATATACTAACATTTAGTATGTATATATCTTTAATGGATACTTATGTAGATTGTATTCAAACTCTCGAGTCCATCAAAACAAAAGGAAAAGATAAAGTATTTGAGTAGTCAGATTTGCATTTTGGATATAATAGCGAGGCAAGCCGGATGATTGCATTTATTACGTACTTATAAGTTATGATAGTTATAGATGCATGTTGCTTAATATATGTATGGTGATTTCCAAATGGTACTATGCGTACAAAACTAAGAAATTCATAAACTTATTATGAATTTCTGTTTGGGCACTTTACATGCAAAATTAAGAAATTCATAATTAGTTTTTGAATTTCCGTATGGGCACTTTACGTGCAAAACTAAGGAATTCATAATGAGTTTATGAATTTCCGTATGGGTACTTTGTGTGTAAAAGCTAAGAAATTCATAATAAGTTTATGAATTTCCGTATGGGCACTTTGTGTGCAAAAGCTAAGAAATTCATAATAAGTTTATGAATTTCCGTATGGGGACTTTGTGTACAAAAGCTAAGAAATTCGTAACAAGTTTATGAATTTTTGTATGGGCACTTTGTGTGCAAAACCTAAGATATTCATAATAAGTTTATGAATTTTTGTATGGAAATTCTTGTGCAAAGCTAAGAAATTCATAATAAGTTTATGAATTTCCGTATGGTCACTTTGTGTGCAAAAGCTAAGAAATTCATAATAAGTTTATGAATTTCCGTATGGGAACTTTGTGTGCAAAAGCTAAGAAATTCATAATAAGTTTATGAATTTCCATATGTGCAATTTGTGTGCAAAACTAAGAAATTCATAATAAGTTTATGAATTTTTGTAATGGTAGTGGGGGTGCAACCCACGTAAATTATAATAAGTTTTTGAATTATCTTATTGGCACTACGTGAAACTATAGAGTTTATAATGAATTAAATGAGTTAATTGGTATTATGAATAATTATTAGAGTAAAAATTGTTCTAAAATAGAAGACTAATGTCTAACTGTGCATTTGGCAGAAAGGTACCAATAATGCAAGTTAGAAGAAAGGTTAAATGCCTTTAGGATAAAAGACTAATGCCTAATGGTGCAATTTGGCATAAATGCACCACTAATACAAGTTAGATGAAGAACAATGCATAATTGGCATGAAATGATGCCATAAATGAAAATGTATAAGAATGCATAATTGACATGAAAGGATGCCACAAATGAAAATACGTAGAGGTATATTAATGGTATATAAAGTGTCACTCAAGATAATTATAAAAGATAAAGGATCATCTGGCACTTTGGTGCAATACATGTACAGTGCTTTCTTATTTAAAGTACATAGGGAAAATAAAGAATAATTAGGAAAAATATACAGAAGGATAGGTATGATGGGACTACTAAGAATGATTTCGATGATTGTATAAAAGAAAAAAATATGGTTTAACTGAGAAAGATTTTATCTTATCATTATGGAGTATGCGATTTAGTTTGTCATTAAATAGTCATGAGATACTTATGTATAAGTTACAAATTCTTACATTATTATTCCCCAGTAAGTATATACTTAACGTGTGTTGATTTCACGCGTAGGTAACAACAAAGACTAGCCGGGTACTGGGAGCAGGAGCAACTATCATCAATCTAAGGTTGTCTCTCATCACTAACAGTATGACAATCATGTTATTTTGAAACAAATACTGGCATGTAATCAAAATTAAGAAAAACTACTCTGGAATGTATTTAAATCCATAACTTTGGAAAATAGGTTTCAACGACTGTTTTCTTGTTGTATAAAAATGTTTTTAGTTTTAAATTTCAAGACAAAATTTTTAAGGGTTTCCAAATTAAAAATTGTTTTAAAAGTGATGTGACATCTATATCTCATGTATGGAAAGGTATATGGGAGATGGGTGTTACATTTATTGGTATCAGAGCTACGGGTTTAGCCGATTCTCAGCCAAAATCAACTTTAATTGAATTGAGAAAATGGATTACATGCCATTAAGATTGTCAAAGTTATTGATATGAGTGTGATTGATAGCACTCCTTATTAACTTAAGTGTTATTATTATGTATGTCCTAATAGATGTCAGAAACTAAGACAAATGTAATAAAGTAGATGATATTGAAAAGAATGTCAAGATAAAAATCAACCCAAAAGAAGTTGAATCAGATGAGAATCTAGAGGAGATTTCTGAATCTAGAGATGATTCCGAGGTTTCTTCATGTAAGCTTAAATAATTGAGGAAATGAGTAAGCGATAAATACATTAACTGCTAAAAGTTTATAGAAAGAGGAGTTATTAGTGGATTAACTGATTATAAGTTTGTTAAGGGTAAATATTAAGTTTTATGGACCTAATAGAGTTATTTGTAGAAAGTAATTTGTGAAAATGATTTTCTACCCATTTCTTACTTCAATAAATTATTATTTAAAATCAATATTAATTCTCGAGAACTTGAAAAATTGTCAAGTTTGTAATGATAGGAAAAAGAGTAAATTTCTTCACTAGTGTAATTTTTAGCATTAACTGCTATGAAGTTATTGCTACAAAGTTGTCAAGTCTTCTTATTAAATGAGGTGGATAATTGACTTTAATAGTTGCGATAGAAAATGTTTCAACTGCACGAGAATATTTTATATGGATCCAGAAAAGTTACAAGGATTACCTCAAGAAGGAAATGAAAGATTTTTAAAATAAAATAATTTTATTTAACATAATCTCAAGTGAGATGATAACGGTAAACCCTAGCGGGTCATAGTACAAGTGTGAGTTGGAATGTTAGTAAACATTTAATAAAGATTCATGGGGCCATGTTTCTGGTGGATATGATGGAATTGTCATTTTATGAGTTAAAATCATATTGAGTATAAGTTGTTTTTCTCCAGAGATGATTAGTTCAGAGAGATGCAGAGGGTATGGAAATTATAGTTTTGAAGAGAAAGTAAAATCATCACTCAAGGTGATATCAATAATATAGGTGAAGAAAATGATGTCATAAAGATATATATATATATATATATATAGTTTTTGTGGTTAAAGTGATAGATACTCAATTAATTAAAGTAGAATTATTAGATAATTTCACAAAATTGGGAATATATAGATGTCTTTTCAGATAAATTTATTGACTTACCTTCTGATTGAGAGATGTAATTCAAGGTTGATGGTTATTAAGGTATTGAACATGTTTCTATGATTTAGTATCAAATGATTGATCAAAGTTTTATAATCTCGAGTATTTCATCTTGGGAAGTAATTGTGTTTTTAGCAAAAAGAAAGAAAGATAAATTTATGTGGTTATGCATAGATTTTTTACAGTTAAATAAGACTCTTCGAGAGAAGAACTTGTATGTTAAACTATACCAATATGAAATTTTGGTTAGCAGGGATGACTTTCTTTGGCCAGGTTGTTTTAGCATACAATATAAGAAAAGATCCTAAGAAAACTCAGGACGTAGTAATTGAAAACTCCCGAAGAATGATCCAGAAGTTTAGGTTTCTTTGAGGGCTCCCTGGTTACTATCGAAGATTAGTGAAAAACTTTTTGACGTTAGCCTTGCTGCTAACCAAGTTTTTTAAAGAAATATATGTCTTTTGTATAAACAAAAAGGGTCAAGAGAGTTTTGAAATGCTAAAGAGGATGGTAATAGGGACATCAGTGTTTATACATCTTGAGTTGGGTAAGGATTATGTGGTTTTATGGATGCATCTATCAACAGTTTAGGATGTGTGTTTATGCACAAAGGTAAGGATGTGAAATATGCCTCGATAAAGTTAAGGACTCATAAGAGGAATTATCTACGCATGCTTGAGAGAGTCGGCAGTAGTCAAGTTGCCTTAAAATATTTGACTTTATTATCGGTATAGTGAGCGGTGCTATAGTGGCGCTAATTACAAAAGCCTAAAATACTAGTGGAATTGAAGAGAGTGAACCTGAGACAGAAAAGATGGAAAAACCTTTAAAGGTGTATGAAATGATCATTAATTATCTTCCAGGAAAGGCCAATACTTGCTCAGAACCTTTTTCAGTTTTGCGAGCTATGGATGTGCAATTAGCATTGAATGAAAATGGCATTGTGGAATTAATTAAAGATGACACCGATGTTTTATTAGAGCTAATAATATAATAACAAAGGAAAGATGGAAAAAAATTAATAAGAATTTTATAAGTAGAAAATTAAAAGATCAAGTACTTTTGAGGACAAGTTTGACGGATGTTCGTATTTTCGTGGGAGACTTTGTATTCTCGACGAATAAGAATTTAGAAAGATATTATTGTTGAGGCATTAAGTCTGTTGACTATGCATGTAGGTGGAAACAAGAGGTACCAAGATTCAAAGAGTCGGTTGTGTGGCCTGGTTTGAAAAGAGCCATCACAAAAATTTTAGCAAAAAGTCTGACGTACTATATAGAAAAAGTTGAACATTAAGTATCTTCTAAATTGTTTCAATCAATCTCGATTCATGAATGTAACAAATGGATTATAAAATGAAAGTTAACCAAGATAACTTTTTTAAGATCACTTCCGATTGACAAAAGTCTTATGCTAATCTAAAGAGAAAAGTGATTAAATAGGAAGAAGGTGATAAAGTTTTTTCTAAAAGTATCTCTTTGAAAGGAAGTATTGCGGCTTCGATTAAGTCCGAGAATTATTGAACCTTATGAGATTTTATGAATTAGCTTTTTTCTACCGAAATGGACAAGACCTATAATGTTTTTCATGTGTCATTGTTTATTTACCAATTAGATCCATCATATGTTCTTACATTAAGGAAAATAGAGATTCAATCAGATTTGATTTATGATAAAGAACCAATATGGATTTGGACTCGAGAAATCAAGAAACTGCGTAACAAAAACGATTTCTCTAGTTGAAGTGTTAAGGTAAAAGTATAAAGTCTTTAAATTCAAGGATGAATTTTCATAGGGGGATAATTGTAATACCCCAAATATCAGGTCAGTGACCTTATTTAAAATATTTAAAATTTAAGGATTTATTTGAATAAATGATAAAATATGAGAAAATGATTTGAAATAGTGTTTGATACTAAGTTGTAACAATAGATGAATAAATAGGCCATTTTGGTCCTTTAAAGGGAAATGAATTTTATATTAATTTTAATAAGGTATTAAAGCATGGAAAAAGGGTAAACCTAAGTTATTTTCTCTTATTCTTTCCCGTGGAAGAGCTCTCCTCCATAGCAAAAGGTAAAGTTCCATATGACAAGTTTTTCCTTTCGTTTTTTGTTTGTTTTTGAAATATTGAGCATCATTGAGGTTTAAGGAATGATGAAATAAGATTAAACTAAGAGATGGATGAAATAATTGAGATTTAAGAAAATGAGTTTTTGAATGATATGTTAGAATATAAGTTTTTATTGATGTTTACTAGAATATTTGACTTGTCAAAAAAGTAAATAAGAGATTATAAACATTGGATGGGATTAAGAACATGTTAGAAAAAGTGGTATGATTCTTACATGGAAATGTTCTTGGAAGATTTTAGATGTTTTAATAAGCTAAATGAAGGAAAGTTAGTATGGATAAATAAAGAAGAATTTAATAGTACAGTTGGGAGTAAACATATGGAAAATTGACTAAATTTGCGTAAGAATCGGGCTAAAAATGAAAATTTTGGGTAAGGGTATCGGTACTGATAGAACACTACCGATACTATAGGCTTAAAATTAGAAGAATCAGCTAAACAATATTGATACTGATGCAATTGGTATTGATACTGAGAGAGGGTATCCATATTATGGAGAAGGTATCAATACCATTGATTTCAGAATGCAGAAATGGTATCAATACTGTAGGGGAGTATCGATAAAACATTATAAAAGTATTGATTCCATGATAGGGGAACCGATACTATTGAGACAGAAATTATAAGATAAGCTGAAATTGTTATAGAAATTTAAATAATAGTACTTGTGAATATTATTAAAGTATAAATGTTAGGGAATATACTAAAATTTAGTATGGTATATGTCTTTAATGGATATTTATGTAGATCGTAATCAAACTCTCGAGTCCATCAAAATGAAAGGCAAAGATAAAATAGATGAGTAGTCATATTTGCATTTTGGATATAATAGCGAGGCAAGTCGGGTGAGTGCATTTATTATGTACTTATATGTTATGATAGTTACAGATGCATGTTGCTTAATTTATGTATGGTGATTACCAAATGGCACTATGCGTGCAAAACTAAGAAATTCATAATAAGTTTATGAATTTCTGTATGGGCACTTTATGTGCAAAACTAAGAAATTCATAATGAGTTTATGAATTTCCGTATGGGAACTTTGTGTGCAAAAGCTAAGAAATTCATAATAAGTTTATGAATTTCCATATGGGCAATTTGTGTGCAAAAGCTAAGAAATTCATAATAAGTTTATGAATTTCTGTATGGGCGCATTGTGTGCAAAAGCTAAGAAATTCATAATAAGTTTATGAATTTTCGTATGGGCACTTGGTGTGTAAAAGCTAAGAAATTTATAATGAGTTTATGAATTTCCGTATGGGCACTTCCTGTTCAAAGCTAAAAAATTCATAATAAGTTTATGAAATTTCGTATGGGAACTTTGTGTGCAAAAGCTAAGAAATTCATAATAAGTTTATGAATTTTCGTATTGGTAGTGGGGGTGCAACCCACGTAAATTATAATAGGTTTGTGAATTATCGTATTGGCACTACGTGTGCAAACTATAGAGTTTATAATGAATTGAATGAGTTAATTGATATTATGAAAGTAGAAACTATTTTAAAATAAAAGACTAATGCCTAACTGTGCATTTGGAAGAAAGATGCCAATAATGCAAGTTAGGAGAAAGGTTAAATGCCTTTAGGGATAAAAGACTAATGCCTTATGGTGGAATTTGGCATAAAGGAGCCACTAATACAAGTTAGATGAAGAACATTGCATAATTCACATGAAATGATGCCATAAATGAAAATGCATAACAATGCATATTGGAATGAAAGGATGTCACAAATGAAAATACGTAGAGATATATTAATGGTATATTAAGTGTCACTCATGATAATTATAAAAGATAAAGGACCATCTGGCACTTTGGTGCAATACATGTATAGTACTTCTCATTTAACGTACATAGGGAATATAAAGAATAATTGGGAAAATATACAGAATGATAGGCATACTAGGACTACTAAGAATGATTTTGATGCTTGTATGAAAGAAAAAATCTGGTTTAACTGAGAAGGATTTTATCTGATCATTATTGAGTATGTGATTTAGTTTGTCATTAAATAGTCACGAGATACTTATGTATAAATTGCATATTCTTTACAATATTATGCTTCACTAATTATATACTTAATGTGTATTGATTTCACGTGTAGGTAACAACAAAGACTAGTCGGGTACTGAAGTAGGAGCAGCTATCATCAATCTAAGGTTGACTATCATCAGTAATAGTAGGACAATCATGTTATTTGGAAAAAATTACTAACATGTAATGAAATTAAAAAAATGCTCTAGAATGTATTTAAAGTGATAACTTTGGAAAATAGGTTTCAATGATTGTTTTCTTGTTGTATAAAAATGTTTTTAGTTTAAATTTCAAGACAAAATTTTCAAGGGTTTCCAAATAAAAAAATTGTTTTAAAAGTGATGTGACATCTATATCTCGTGTACAAAAAGGTATATGGGAGATGGGTGTCACAGTATATCTTTAAATAAAGATAGTGCCTTGATTGTTGAACTTAAGTTAAAGTCGATGCTTTTGGATCGGGTAAAAGAGCTGCAAGGTCAAGATGATAAATGCTTGGCGAGAATGGCGCAAGTAGAAAAAGAAGAGATCAAAGGCTTTGAAATGAGTGCTGATGGATGTTTATATTATCATAGAAGACTTTGCATTCTCGATAATGAGTTCTGAATAAAGATATTCTTTCCGAGGCACACTATAGTCCTTTGACGATGCATCTAGGTTAAAATAAAATGTATCAGGATTTAAAGAGTCGTCAGTAGTGGCCTGGTGTGCAAAGCGTTGTATCAAAGTTTGTTGCGAGATGCTTGACATGTCAGCAAGTGAAATCTAAACATTAAGCGCCATATGGATTGTTACAACCGATATCCATTCCTGATTGGAAGTGGGAATGAGTTATAATGGATTTTGTTTTGGGGTTACTTTTATCACCAGTTAAAAAGGACTTGTCACAACCATCTTTCGGGTGGGCCGGGAATTGGCGAATTAAATAAAACACGTTAGAGTCCTCACCGATCATTTAAAAAATATTTATATTGATCGGACACCATCTTACCTGATCTGCGTTTTACCAGAAATGTCAGATTCGGGAGTCGGTTATAGTCAAGGAAGGATTAACACCCTTGAACTGCCCTTTCGGTACCATTTTAATTTATCAGTTGTCTTAATTGCGAAAATTAAAATTTAAAGACTCGATTCGAATTACTTACCTTTGATCGATTGAAATTACCTCTAAAAAGTTGAAAACTTTAGATTCTAAAATGAAAGAAATATCAAATAAAAATTAAGTTTAAAAAATAAATGAAAGAATGAAATATTAAATTTTAAAAAATATTAAAAGAAAAAATAAAATAAATGAAGAAATTATTAAATTTAATAAAAGAAAAATAATAAAATATGAAAAAATGTTAAAAAAGAAAATAAAAATAAAACAAAAAATAATAATAAATAAAAGAGAAATATAATAAATAATAGTAATAAAGATAAAAATGTTTTTTAAAAGTTGTTTTTAAAATAAAAAAATAAGAATTAAATAAAAGAAAATAATTAAATAAATGATCTAAAGAGATTGAGATAAAGAAAACTTATAGTGAAAGCAGCCTCAGAATTCAGTTTTGCCTTAAATTCCTCGGATCATCGAAATAGATGTTTACTTCAAAATTCAGGTTAGCTTACAAGGACAATTCTTCGTTGCCGACTCGGATTATGTTGTTTCAACACTAATTGGTACCGATCTCAATTTCCTCTTTGCAAACAATTTTGCTAAGTGTGTTCTTAGAAGGTCGAATATGTTTCAATAAGAAAATCCTCCAAACGTTAACCATAACAACATCCAGACCAATGTCGAACTCATTTTGATTTGAAAAGTAAGCTCAGAAAACAGAAAGAAAATTTCGAAGCGATTTAGGTGCCTTACAATTCTCACGTTTGGAATTGAGCTTTCTTTTTAGCCTTCAGCTTAAAAGAAAATTAGCTAATCATGACCAAAGTCATACTTAGTATAATTGTTGAAAACGAAATTTAAAATAAAATAAAAAAGTGTGCGAAAAATAAAGAGAAAGCTAGAGTGAAAAAAGAAAATTTTATTCTCAAATATGAGAGATCTCAGATGAGTGTCCTTCTAAGCTTACCCTGAGATGGTATTTATAGCCTTCAAATTCCTAAAAACAAGCTAAAGGTAATTCTTAAAATAATATCTTTTATCCTAATTAAAACACTTAAAACTATTTAAACTAAAACAAAGATAAAATAAAATAATATTTAAAATAATATCCTAAATCCTAATTGAAATACTAACATCTATTTAAACTAGAATACAAAGATAAAATATAATATTCATATATATATACTAAATAAGCCCAGGAAAAAAATGAGTGTCTACATCTGCCTCTTTTTCCTTTTTCGTGTAACGAAGAATATGACAAAGATAAAAGGATAAAAATTTTCGTTTGGTAGTTGCGGATGACTTCTTTATCGCGAAGTTGGGTCAGTTTTGAAATAATATCCTTCTTCATAAAATCAGAATTTGAATCGAAAGTTGGCTTCTTGTTTCCAAATCCTAGCCAACCTTGGTCTTCTTCTCAGTTTAAAGACCTCGATTTGAAAATTCAATATGAAAAGTAGTTCCTTGATGCTACCAAATGGTTGATATTCCCTCGAGCTAAGTGAAATCGAACTCGAAGGGTTTTTTTGACAAATAGTTGTTCTCGCCTTGAGCTATGATATAAATTCGGCTGGAAGATAGTTCCTTATTGCTAAATCGCAGCCAACCTAAGTCTTCTTCTTGACTTAAAGACACTAGTTTAAACTTCAACAGAAAAGTAGTTCCTCGCTGCTACCATGCGTCTGATACGTCTTTGAGCTGAATTGAATCGAAATACAAAGTTTTCGTTAACAGATAGCCCATAACGTCTTGAGCTATGCTGTGAACGAATCCTCTAAGTGAAGGATGGCTCCCTTTAATGGGTCTAAGCCGGTCATAATTCTTTAGATGACTTCCTTTCACGGGAAAGCCAATTGGTATATTCTTCAGGTAGTTCCCCTTCACGGGTATGGACCAGTTGAGATGATATTTGGATGACTCCCCTTCATGGGAAAGTCATGTGGTATATTCTTCATGTGGTTCCCCTTCGCGGGTCTAAACCAGGTAAGATTATCTTTTGATGACTCCCCTTCACAGGAAAGTAATGTGGTATATTCCTCAGGTGGCTCCCCTTCGCGGGTCTGAACCAGGTGAGATGATCTTTGGATGACTCCCCTTCACGGGAAAATCATGTGGTACATTCTTCAGGTGGTTCCCATTCGCGGGTCTGAACCATGTGAGATTATCTTTGGATAACTCCCCTTCATGGGAAAGTTATACGGTATATTCTTAAGGTGGTTCATATTCACGATCTGAACCAGGTGAGATTATATTTTGATGACTCCCCTTCACGGGAAAGTTATGTGAGATGTTCTTTGAGTGACTTCTTCTTTTTTACAAGAAAGCCAAGTGAGGTAGTCTTTCAGCCGGATATCATCGGTCGTGGAGTTGAAGTATGGATTGAAAACTTTTACTGGAAGCTATCCACTCACTGTTGAGTTAAGCTAAACTGAATTTGTTTTGAATCAACTCTCGAACCTGTCTGAACTGGCTCTCGAACCTAATTTGAGGTTGATTCTAAGATCCATCGATCTTTTTATAAGTCAAGTTGGTTGAGGCGTAGCACCTTGCCGCTGAGTTTAGAAACCATCATCGATCTTTTTTTAAGGTTCTTTTGAATCGAATATCTTTCCTCATAAAGTTGGAACTTGACTCTAAAGCTTCAACCTCTGGTTGTCTCTGCTTTACCAGTTTCATTCTTTACACCTTTGGTCTTCATTGAAAACATATGATCTTTGCATAAATGTTCGCTCAATCCAATGAACTTGTATTCTTGGTTGGATGGACTAACATTGATCCTGAGATTCTAATGCACTCTTTTGGCCTTGAATTTCTGATCTTAATCTTGGATTCTTCACTATGTTTAAATCCGGTGTATAAAATTTTATTTCTAGTATTGGTTTGGGCAATGCCTTTCAGTTATCTTAGGTATGGTGCATAAGCCTTGATCAACTTCTGAATATCTTCTAGAAATTACCACGTCAAACCGTGTCATGCCCAAAGTCGTTCCCATGTCTCCAGCCGTGACCAAATAATAAAAAAATTGCAGAATGCCTTCCTTTTAATTCAATTTCTAGAATCTAACGTCTTACACAGAAAATGAATTAAAATGAACAAATAAGCCAAAAAAACTAATGATTAAGGAGTAATTTAAAAGCAAAATATTAACTAAATTAAGGACTTATCAAATTCCCCTCACTTATTCAATGCTTGTCCTCAAGCATTCCTCAATTAACATATCAAAATCATAAGTTGTCATCTTCAATTTCAATTTATTCCTTAAACTTCCAATCAAACTAAGTTTATGACATTTGCCAAATTCAAGTTACAATCAAGTAAAGACATAACTAAGAAAATTTAAAGTAAGCAATACATCCCCAATTAATTACCAATTTCAATGAAACATGACTCAATACCTCATAATGATTCACTATATCCGCTCAAAGTGTTTGGGGTGAATGAAATCGCTCAAACTGAAACTAACCAAAACATTACCATAGGCTTGGAATCTAAGCAAGTCTCCACTATGAAAAATGAACATAATGCAATAATCAAGGGGTCTTTAAATAATGTATAACGGGGCTAAGGTTAGGGTTAGGAAAATGACAAAAAGAATGGTTTAAAATACCAAAACAAGAGATCAAAATAATTAATAACAATCCACGAATTGACATGAAGCACAATGAAATAAGTAAAAAGAATAGATGAGAGATAATTGAAATGATCAATTTTTCCTTTCTTTTTTCTGTTCGAAACAGTGAACAGTTTGTTCCTTTTTTTCGATTTTTTCTAAAACTGCGCTTTTTTATTTCGTGGAACAATACTGATACAAGATCTCAAGTCTCGGTAAGGGTGTGAAAAGAGAGGAAAATAAAAAGAAAGGATTCAGTTTAATTATGAGGTATAAAACAAAGAAAATGAAATAGGCTCAAATGTGGTTCACTAGTGGATATGTAAACGAGTAGGCTTTTTGGGAAAAGTGGATTTATCCTAGGTGCCCCTATCACATTAAAACATTATGTTCAACATGTTATCTTTATATACATTGTGATTACAAATTCTAGAATATCTTAATTAGTCCGGCACACTCAATTCAAACAATGAGCAAGAAAGAAAATGTATGCTCGTGAGGCTCAAATCTCACAAGAAAAGTTTATATGCATTGAGTCATGTTCATCTCTATCGACAAAAGCATGAAATATCAATACTCAACAAAAAATTCACTAGTTATACCAATCACCAATCATGCAAATTAAATTCGATCAAAGCATGATCACAATCCAAAATAAAGCAAGAGTATAAAGTGAAGTTCTAGACTAGCAACCAAAGATCCCAACACATCAATATCATAATAACTTAATTTCAAACAATCAAACAAGTCAAGGAAAATTTGACGACATGCTTATCTTCTCCCCCTCACTTAATCTGTTTTGTCCCAAAATGTATGTCGAATTTAAAAACAATCAGAGGGAAAAGGAATACTCCCCAATCTAGTGGCGAAAAAATTTGGACCATTTCTCGTTTGTTTGTTTCTTCTTTGCGCAATGGCCATGCTAATCTTCGTCTGGGAAGTCAAAGTCTATTGGGTCGTAATTTTTAGCAGTTCTGTTTTCCAAGAAATCCGATATAAAATTTCCCTTTATATCGTTTTGGCTGACGTATTCGATGTCAAATTCGGATAACAACATCTGCTATCGGGCTTTTCAATGGGAGGATATCTGATTTCGCAATCAGTGAACTTCTTGCTCAGGTAGTAAATAGCCCTTTATTTTCTCCTGGATTCATCATGTTGACACATAACACAACCCATTGATTTCTTGAATATGGATAAATATAATAATAGAGGTTTATCCCATGTTCCAGAGTTATTTTTTCAAAGAAGGTGGAAAATTGGTTTGCACTTGTCGGTCAATTGAGATATGAACCACGCTATATAATTTAACCTGCCTAGAAAACCTTGAACCTCTTTCTATATTTGTGGGGGAGGTAAATTCTGGATGGCTTTGACTTTATCTGGATCGACTTCGATACATCTCCTGCTAACCAAGAAGCCTAACGACTTTCCGGATGTTACCCCAAAGGTACATTTGTTGGGTTCAGTTTCAGCTGGAACTTTCTTAATCTTTGAAGGAGCTTTCTCAGATTCTCGACATGTTCATCTTCCGTTTATGCTTTGACAATCATTTCATTGACATAAACCTTGATTTCTTTGTGTATCATGTCTTGAAACAAGGTCATCATGGCTCTTTGATATGTTGACCCATCATTCTTTAGTCTGAAGGGCATCACCTTGTAGCAAAACGTTCCCACATTGTGAAAAATGTGGTATTTTCCATATCCTCAAGATGCATCTTAATATGGTTATATCCTGATAATCTGTCCATGAATGAGAAGAAAGCGTTCCTAGCATATTATCCTCCAAAGTGTCTATGTGCGGTAGAGGAAAGTTATCTTTGTGACTCGAATTGTTAAGGTCTCAATAATCAACACACATACATACTTTTTCGTCTTTCTTCTGAACCGACACTATGTTAGCCACCCATTCCGGATACTTGGCCACTTGAAGGAAGCCGACATTGAATTATTTCTTGACCTCTACCTTGATCTTAAGGAGTATTTTAGGTCTCATTCTCCTTAGCTTTTTTCGCACAGGTTTGTATTTTGGTTTGATGGGCATTTTTTGGAATACCAAATCCGTATCTAGTCCCGACATGTCTTGATATGACCATGAAAACACATCTTTGTACTCTCGAAGTAAGAATATTTACTTTTGTCTTGCTTTAATTGAGAGTTGTGCCAATTTTGAATTCCTTTCTCTCTTCTTCTATACCTAGATTCAGGATTTCGATTTTCTCTTTGTGTGACAATATTTGCTTGTCTTCTCTTTTTATAATGCTTAATAATTCCGAAGGTAAATTCCATTCGTCTTCATTGTCACATTCATCAACTTCCCCAAGATAAAAGAACTGTTCAAAATCCACTTTCGAGTCAGTATCATCAGTACCTGCATTATCATTATCTTGGGACTCTGAAAGAAATTTGAAAACCACAGATAATTATTCAACCGTCTAGTTGCTAAGCACCGATCCAAATGCAAAGGACGGATTCCTGACCCTCCATATTTTCGGCATTCTCTGTAATTATATCGTTAATACTCCTATCATTCAAAGCAGCCTCTAAATCTACTGAAGTCGTCCAAAACTCTTAACCACAAGATTTAAATGCTTCATAAAGAGGTGGAAAAATCATGGGTTTCCATTGAAATTCACTATCATTTAATCTGGACAATCTTCTTTCTCAGTTTTTCTGAATTTCCTTCCTCTTCTGTTGTTAGCTTTTCTGTTAGTTAATGTGAATGTAAAATCATGGAAAAAAATGAAATACAAGGTATGAAAATAATGCATGATGCATGAGAATTAGAGGCATTGATCCGGAAACGTGTCTGTTATTATAAATAATCTTTATTGAGAAAAAAGTGTTTTACTTTTTTAAGAGACAAAACTATCTTAAAGGTACATTCTTACTAAATCCTTTAAACCCTGAACAGCTTCTAATAGGTTAACAAGTTTTCTTCCTTCATCTGTCACTGGTTGAATAACTTGTCCGACCACTCCGACTTCCCTTGCTAAACCGTACAAGTGACGAGCTACTTTTTGTACTTGTTCCAAGAAATCTCGGATAATTGCATCTCTAACTTTTACCTTTTGTTGGGCATGTTCCCAAGGAAAATGCCACTGAAATCCTCCATCAAAGGGGACTATCTGAAGCTCACTTACTTGTTTCTTGAACCCATCCACAATGGCCTCCAACTTAGCTATGGTTTTGCCATCCCACTCCTGCTGCTTCTGAAGAGATTTCTCTAAATCAGTTACTTGAATCCTCAAACGCCTATTCTGGTTCTAGCTGTCTAACAAACATCTCTAAGAAGTCTTTAGTTGTTCTTTCAAGGTCTCTTTTCATCCTTCCCTTCAAACTTCCGTTTGAGACTGCTAGTTTCACTTTTCCAGTACTCAGAATGTCTTTTTAGATTAGAATTGCTCTAAACTTGTTTTTGATATCCTTTCCTCAAATCCTCAAGCTCAAAGCAAATTTTCTTTTGTTCCCTCTCTAACTTGTCTGCCCGATACCTCTGAGTATCAGCATCCAACTTCCATTGGAATCTTTCAACCTCGAGTTCCCTTAGACTTTGTTTCAGCTCTTGCTTTTTGGCTTCAAATTATTTCCTTTCTATCTCTAGCTCAGAGGGAACATGATTAAAATGTTTTTCCATAGTTAGAAAGTATTCATGGTCTGGCACTGGGATGGTGTCATTTTTCCTTAAACTTCACCATTCCAAATAGTCTGGAGTGAGCATGTCCTTAGTGGCCACAACATCTATACAGAACATTTTCTTACAGGACTCAGTTAATTCTTTGACTTTTTCTTGTAGTTGTCCCTATGATATACAAATTTCGATCCAAATATTCCATGTGTTGTTGGGACAAACTGACGTGTCCCATACTAAAAAATTAGAGAGTATCCGAATCCTCCCAATAATTCGAGTAATGTCATAGTTTCTGAGTCTCCATATCAGAAAAGAATGTCACTATGAGTTAAACATGGGACTCTCCAGACAATATCCCTATCCTGAAGGTGAATGAATACCTTTATCCATTTTTCTTTTAAGACACCTTCTTGCCATTTTAAGGTGATGAATTCCCCTAAAGGAGAATAAATGGTCCTGAATCGACGGTAAGAAATCCCATTAGTCTTCTAGAAGTGGCTATGGATCCAAACTTGAATAAGTTGTGCACACCCTATAAATCTTCCTCCACAAGTCTTTCTGCAATGGTTGAGGGAACGAAAAGTTTCAACTAAAATTGTTGGTGCTGGATTTAATCACTTTAGTAGTTGTTCGAATAGTTCCACCACAGCTGCCTCAATGTACCCCAATGTCTTTGGGAAAATAACCAAACCATAAATGCCCAATGCAAAAAGGTCTATAGCCTTCCATTCATCGGGGTGATTCTTCATTAGTGACTTGATATGGGTCCAAGAAATTCCTTCGCAATACAACAAAGCATTGTATTCTTCAGTTGTGGGTATCATGTCTTCTTGGTTAAATATGAAGCAACTGTACCCCGAATTCCAAAATTATATTAGGGCTCTGATTAGGGCTCATCTGTTTTGACATAGAGTAGAAGTGCAATATCACCATACCGCTGGCAGAACTTCCTTTTCTGGTCATTTTTCCAACTATCCCAAATGCTCTGTAGTTCTTGAACATCATTCTGCTTTAGGTTGATAGAAGTATAACCAACTAGATTTGACACATAGTTTTCTTGCATATTGTCTCCCTTTTTTCTGAGTCTTTTCGGACTATAGTCATACCTCGGCGTTTTTCAACTCTTGTATTACAACCCCTTTGTCCATTAATGCAGATTATTTGTGTGTAACAAACACTTTTTATGGATCAATTACCTCTTTTTTATTATGCAAATGATAAAAAACAAACATTAAGGAAAAATCAGTCAGTAAGATAGAAATAATATAATAATAAAAGTAAAATAATGATAAGGAAGTGAAACATCTTATGTTTTGAAATGGAGTTTTAGGGTATGCTCTAATTCCTTGTGGTCTCCCTTTTTAGGTTCTAAAAAAAAACCCGAGTTCTCCTTGTTGGTGTCCCCTTGGGCTAGCTATACCCTTAGTCCTAAGCCCATTACAAGCTTACGTGGACCAAGTTAAACTCGAGAGGATGCATTCCCTTATTTCCATACGGAGAATAAATGCACACGAAGGCATAAGGTATATGAATCCCGAAGGTTACTTGCTAGGCCTATACGGAGAATAAATTCTCACGAAGGCATCGCTTTCAGTCCACTTAAGAAAAAGTTTGGAGCTCGGGTATAGAGCCTGAGATATTTAAAAATCTGAAATCTTTGAAGAAAAAAAACGTCAGTACAACTATTTATTTGAAAAAATAATCAAAGATAAATAATAAGAATCGAATAAATAAATTAAAATTTAAACTTGTTGTTTTCGCTTAAAAAGACAACCGAAAATTAATTCTGGCCTGAATCACTTACCTATCCCCAACAGAGTCGCCAAGCTGTCGCAGCCGTCTTTCGGGTTGGCCCGGAATTGGGCTTCAAATTAAATAAAACACGTTAGAGTCACCACCGATCATTTAAAAAATATTTAGGTTGATCGGACACCATCTTACCTGATATATGTTTTACCATAAATATGTCAGATTCGGGACTCGGTTACAGTCAATGAAGGATTATCACCCTTGAACTGCCTTTTCAGTACCATTTTAATTTGTCGGTTGTCTTAATTACGAAAATTAAAATTAAAATTAAAATTTACAGACTCGATTTGAATTACTTACCATTGATCGATTGAAATTACCTCAAAAAAGTTGAAAATGTTAGATTATAAAATAAAAGAAATATCAAATAAAAATTAAATTTTAAATAAATAAATCAAAGAAGGAAATATTAAATTTCAAAAAAAATGTTATATAAAAAACGTTAAAAGAAAAAATAAAATAAATGAAGAAAATATTAAATTTCAGAAAAGAAAAATAATACAATATAAAAAATATTAAAAGAGAAAATAAAATAATAAAATAATAATAACTAAAATGGAAATATAAGAAAATAATAAATAATAGTAGTAAAGATAAAAAAGGAGTTTTAAAAGTTGTTTTAAAAATAAAAAATAAGAATTAAATAAAAGAAAATAATTAAATAAATGATCTAAAGAGATTGAGATAAAGAGAAACTTATAGTGAAAGCAGCCTCTGACTTCAGCTTTGCCTCAAATTCCTCGGATTATCGAAATAGATCTTTACTTTAAAATTCACGTCAGCTTTCAAGGACAATTCTTCACTGCCGACTCGGATTATGTTGTTTCAACAATAACTGGTTCTGATCTCAGTTTCCTCTTAGCAAACAATTTTGCTAAGTGTGTTTTCGAAAAGTTGAATATGCTTCAATGAGCAAATCCTTCTTCAAACGTTAATCATAACAACATCCAGACCAATGTCGGAATCGTTTTGATTTGAAAAGTAAGCTCAGAAAACATAGAGAAAATTCCGAAGCGATTTAGGTGCCTTACAATTCTCACGTTTGGAATTGAGCTTTCGCTTTAGCATTCTGCTTAAAAGAAAATTAGCTAAGCATGACCAAAGTCATACTTAGCATAATTGTTGAAAACGATCTTTAAAAGAAAATAAAGAAGTGTGTGAAAAATAGAGATAAAGCTAGAGAGAAAAAGGAGATTTTATTCTCAGATATGAGAGATCTCATATGTGTGTCCTTCTAGGCTTGCCCTTAAACGGTATTTATAGCCTTCAAATTCCTAAAAATAAGCTAAAGATAATTCATAAAATAATATCTATTATCCTAATTAAAAAACTTAAAACTATTTAAACTAAAATAAAGATAAAAAATAATATTTAAAATAATATCCTAAATCCTAATTGAAATACTAACATCTATTTAAACTAGAATACAAAGATAAAATATAATATTAATATATATACTAAATAAGCCCCAGACGAAAATGGGTGTCTACAGGACTCGATATGGATAATTATAGACAAATTGACCAAGACAACTCACTTTTTCCCAATGATAAATATTGAGAATCGTATGTCAAGGAGATAGTTTGGTTGCATGGAGTGCCTATATCGATAATGTTAGATCGAGACCCAAGGTTTACTTTAAGATTTTGGAAGTCCTTGAATGAGGCATTGGGTACTCGATTGAATTTCAGCACAGCTTTTCATTCGCAGACAAATAGTCAGTCAGAACGAACTATTCAGATATTAGAGAATATTCTAAGGGCATGTGTGATTGAGTTTAAAGGATCATGGGAAAGGTATTTGCCTGTAGTTTTTCTTATAATAACATTTACCAATCGAGTATTAAAATGGCCCCATATAAAGCTTTGTATGGAAGGAAGTGTTGAACACCATTAAATTGGTTTGAACTAAAAGATCGAGACCTAGTTGGCCCAGATTTGATGAAAAAAAATGGAGCAGAAGTGAAAGTTATCTAGGATAATCTAAAGATAGCCTCTGATCGAAAAAAGTCTTATATAGATTTGAAAAGAAAATAAATTGAATTTCAAGTGGGAGATAAGGTATTTCTAAAAGTGTCAACCTGGAAGAAAGTATTGCGGTTTGGGCGCAAAGGAAAGATGAGTCCGAGATTAATTGGACCTTATGAGATTTTGAAAAGGGTCGGACCAGTAGCTTATCAATTAGCTTTGCCTCTGGATATGGATAAGATCCATAATGTCTTCCATGTGTCGATGCTCAAAATGTACCGATCAGATCCATCCCATATTATCACACCAAAAGAGATAGAGTTCCAACTAGATCTGACTTACGAGGAAGAACCAGTGTAGATCTTGGCTCGAGAAAGCAAAGAACTATGTAACAAGAAGATTCCTCTAGTTAAAGTATTTTGGCTAAACCATAAGGTAGAAGAACCTACATGGGAAAGAGAGGAGGACATGAGGAAACAGATTCCACACCTCTTCGTATCAGGTATTTCTTAAAATTTGAGGACAAATTTTCTTAAGAGGGGGAGAATTGTAATACCCCAAATATCAGGTCAGTAACTATATTGAAAGAATTTGAAAATTTTGGGAAATAAATTGAATAAATGGTAAAGTATAAGAAATTATTTAGAAATTGTGTGTAAGACCAATTTGTAATATTAAAATAATGAAAGGGGTATTTTGGTCATTTAAAGGGAAATGAATTTAAAATTAATTTAATTAGGGTATTTAAGAAGATTAAAAGGGGAAATTTGAGAAATAAGCTAAGTAATTCTCTTATCCTTCTTCCCCGCGATCGTGCTCTCCCCATAGCCAAATGTAAGACTTCATTTAGCTAGTTTTTCCTTTAACTTTTGGTCTGGTCTTGAAACCTTAAGTGATGTGGAATATTAAGGAAGGGTTAGAGAGGATTAAAACTAAGAGAGGATTAAAACTAAGAGATGAATGATTTATTTGAGATTTAAGAAAATGGTTTTTGAATGATATGTTGAAATATGAGTTTTTATTGAGGTTTACAAGTATATTTGACTTATCAAATAAGTAAATAAGAGATTAGAAGTATTGGAGGTGATTAAAAACATGTTAGAAAAAGTGGTATGATTCTTGGGTTAGAGTGTTCTTTAGAGAATTTGGGTGTTATAAGAAGCTAAATGAAGGAAACTTAGTTGGGTTAAGTGATATTAAGTTTAAGGGTATTGTTGGAGGCAAAAGTAAGAAATTTAGACGAAAATTGGGTAAAAATTGGGCTGAAAAATGGAAATTTTGGGTAATGGTATCGATACTAGAAGAATAGTATCGATACTATATGTTTAAATTTGAAGAATTATGATGATTAGTATCGGTAATGATGCGGGTATCGATGCTAAGAGAAAGGTATCGATACCATTTATTCCTGAATACAGAAATGGTATCGATACTGAAAGGGAGTATCAATACCATATTATAGAAGTATCGATACCATGGTAGGGGTACTGATAATATTGAGCCTGAAATTCTAAGATAGGCTGAAATTGTAATAGAAATTGAAAATAAGTGTACTTTTGAGTATTATTGAAGTATAAATGTTAGGAAATATACTAACATTGGTAGGGCATGTGTCTTTAATGGATGCTTGTGTAGATCATAACCAAGCTCCTGAGTCAAGCAAGAAAAAGGGCAAAGAGAAAGTTTTCGAATAGCCGGACATCATTACAACTTATTAGCGAGGCATATCAGGTTAGTGCATTTATTATATTTATATTATATGAGGAAGACTCACAATGAGTCAACTTATAATGTTTTGATTTAATGTGTTTTATAGTATTTAATATACTTTCATAAATGTGTATGGAAATGATATTATGAATAAGTTTTTAGAGTATGAACTGCTCTAAAATAAATGAAAATGCATAACGGTGCATTATTGGCAGAAAGATGTCAGAAATGAAAATGCATAACGGTGCATTATTGGCATAAAGGTGCCATAAATGAAAAATACATAACGATGCATTATTGGCAGAAATGTGCCATAAATGAAAATATATAATGGTACATTATTGGCAGAAAGGTGCCACTCATGGTATTCATAAAAGGTGAATGACCATTTCAGCACTTCGGTGAAATATACGTACCTTAAATTCTTATTTAACATATATTGGGCAGAATAAAGTATAATTGGGAACAAAAATATAGAAAAATATGTTGGGCATACTAAGAATGGTTTTGATGACTATATGAAAGAAACTTGGGTTTAATTGAGATGATTAACTGATTTTTATGAAGTATACGATTTAGTTCATATTTCAATAGCTATAATTTGATTGTGTATGAATTTTCAGTTCATTTACATTATTATACCTCACTAAGTAAATACTTAACGTGTGTTGATTTCACACGTAGGTAAAAGCAAAGGCTTGGCAGAGTAAGGAGTGCAGCAAAGAACGTCAATCAAAGGCTGACTAATCAGTACCTATAGGACAATCAAGTCTTTTTTTATAATTAGATGGCATGTATATGAATCTAAGAAAGATGCTCTGTAATGTATTTAAGTTATAACTTTGTAAAAGTTTACAACAAATGTTTTACCTTATATTAAAAATGTTTTGTTTTAAATTTTGAAAAAACAAATTACATGTTTATAAACAAGAAAATGTTTTTAAAAGTCATGTGACACTTATGACTTGTGTATGGGAACATATACAAGAAATGGGTGTTACAATAGGAGTCAGTCAACATTTCAGTGTTATCTTCCTTGACTTTCTCGTGAAGAGGAGTCAATATTTTAGTGTTTTCCTTATTGACTTTCTCGTAAAGAGGAGTCAATCTTTCGGATTTGGTCTTACTAAATAGCAGCGAAGTAAATCAAGTTTGATTTAATCTTCCCTGAAGAGCAGCGAAGTGGATCAAAGATTTCTCCAGTCTGATATCCTCTAAAGAGTAGTGGAGCAGATTCTTCTTCTTTAATATTTGGTCTTCTTGAATAGCAGCGAAGAAAATCAACCTCGATTCAATTTTCCCTTGAGAACAGTGGAATGAGTCAATGTTTCTCGAATATGATATCCCCTAAAGAATAGTGGAGAAGACTCGTATTTCTTCATATTTGACTACCCAAAAAAAGAGGAACAAATCAAGTCCTATCTACCCTGAAATTACAGTGGATTAGATTTCTCATTAAAGTCCTCTGGATAAAAACTTGTTTATTTATCTTTGTCCTATTTTCGTTGTATGATAATGGACAAAGAAGGGCAATAGTAGACATGTGTTTTCATCCTAGAGTTTTCTTTTGTTTAGTTTATTTTTGTTTTATTTTATTTTGGTTATATATATGTATACTATATATAGTTTTGAAATATAAAGTATAGAGTGTTTGAAAAATATATATATAGTATAGTTTTGAAAATAAATATAGTTTTGGAAGATAAATATAATATATGGTTTGAAAACAAATATAAATATAAGTATTTAATAATCTATTTTTTTAATTTAAATAAATATATTATAGTATGGTTTATATTATGAAATATATATACATTTTTCAAGTCCTTATTATTATTATTATTATTTATTTGTATTTTATTGTAGTGTTCAGGTCTAGGTTAGGTGGTCCAAGTCTAAATTCAGAAGTCCAAAGTAGGAGTCAAACGTCCAAGGCCCGGTCAACAAGTCAAATCCAACAGGTCCAATTAATCAAGACCTGGTTCAGGCCCAATGTTGCATCCCAAAGTGGGGAAACCGGTTATGGTTTCTGCTAATAATATCAAGTGTCGTACAAGATCTGAACCAATCGAACAATCTAGTAGAGATCATGTTAGGGTTTTGTAACCCTTATCCAAGCACTCGCAAATCTGAATCGTCAGATCTGAATCAATCCGACGGCCCAGGAGAGATGAAATCAAGCCAACACCAATACCATTGATGACCACCGACCAGCCCGTGAGCTTCACCACTATCAAATCAAGCCAACACCAGCGACGTGAACCACTATCAAAGACCCACATGCCACCTCTGTCGTTTTTGGATCAAACTGGTCAAATAAAAAAATCTAGGGACATTAAATGCACTCAGCCGCCCCTAGTGAATCACCGCCATAGCCCCAGAGACTCAGAGGGTTCTTTCCTTCGATCGGTCTGAGAGTTGCACCGTTGGTTCTATAAAAGGAACCCTTTTCCTTCAGCAAGGAGAAAGAAAACAACAGACCAATACCAGGGAACAACATACCAATATAGGGAACAACATACCAATAATAGTGAACAATAGTAACCAGAAAACACCACAACAAGCAGAGAGGACAATATTCGAACTAGGGATTTTCAAACCAAAAATAGAAAAAAATGAAAAATAAAAAATAGATTTGAACCAAGAAAACAAAGAGAGAAAAAGGGAAAGGAGACTCTTTTTTCTTCCACCGAATAGCAGTCACAGCCTCCTCTAATACAAAGCCTTAAACTTTAGAAGGTAACTCCAAATTTTTTTTTCTAGATCTAGGATTTTTTTAGTAATTTTTGGATGAAAACAAGGCTAGATTTGGGTTTGGGAGAGTGAGAGGAGCTTTCTGGTTATATTTTTATTTTGTGACCACCATTGTCGGCACCGATGTACGACAGTCGGTCGAGTTTGCCATAAGTGGTGGGAGAGGAAGAGAAGAGAAAACTGAGAGAGTTCCCTCTTTTAGACATAGCAAATGAGAAAATGGGAGTTTAAGGCCATTTTAGGCTGGCTATTTGGTATTTATACCCTCCCCCATACGATGCCGTTTTAAAGGGGTTTCCATGTTTTTGGGTGGTGGGAATACCATCTCCACGAACCTTATACTTTGTAATTTGTTCATTTTAGTCATTGTATGTAAGTTTTAATTGTTATGGTATAAACCCCAAGTTTATCCCCGTTTATGTTTTAGTCATTCTATATTAGTTATGTTATTTTTATGTTTATTTTAATTTGAATACCCTATTTTAACGATTTTCATTTTAATCCTAGATATTGATGATGGCTAAATTACGATTCCAGTACCTAGCTTGCATGATTTTTCTATTTACGGCCATTACTTTTGTTTAGTTTTCAGTTTAGTCCTCAAATTTTAATATTGTTTTATTATTTTTTATCTTGGATGAATGAAATTGGATTATTTACAATTATAGTGTCTAACATGTAAAATATTTGCAATGGTTGCCTTTATTTCTTGTTGATTGTATAGTTTAATCCCTAAAATCATTATTTTTACTATTTTGATCCATCATTTATTTATTTGCTAATTTATCGCTAGTTGTAATATTTTTAAATGTTATTTTACTATAGAAATTTATAGAAGCGCGCATTAACTGAAAAGGAGTGTTTTCCAAGAATTGATTGAATAAAATAATACATTTTACATTCGACTGAAATTGTTTTTTAATATAATTAAAATATGTATTTGGGCAATATTTTTTTTACGGGGGACCATGGAAATACCCCATTTACTAACAAGGAAGTTATTTCAAGAATTGGTCGTGTAAAATAACAACCTTTTTGTTTTTTTCTAAAAAGGGATCATAATTTAAATGTTATTCGAATTTGCCAATTTCGATATTTAAATGACGTATAATCGTTTAGGTATCGATTTTGGGCATTGTGGGGTGCTAATCCTTTCTCGCACGTAATTGACTCCCGAACCCTTTTTAAAATGAATTTCTAATTAAGTCAGATCATAATTTTTATCTTTTAAAATTGTTTTTCTTAAAATTATTTTAAAATGTATTTTTAGGTATTCGACTTATCTAACCCAAATGTCGATGGTGACTCTAAATCTATTTATTTTTTCTTTATTTTAAAACCCTAACCTTTTATAAGATTAAGTTGGATCGCTCCTCACCATAGCCCTAAAAAGCTTAAGGACGGTTCCAACAGCTTGACGACTCCGCTAGGGATGCTAGAGTCAGGTCGTAATTGATTATATGTCATCTTTTTAGTTGAAAATGGAAAAATATGAATTTTGATCCTTAAGTTTTGTTTGCATCACATCGCATTTTTTATTAGTCGTACAAATGTGATTGGTTTACGAGTTTCAGATTTCTAACCTTTTTTGCTTTATTGTTCTAGGATCGAGGCAAAGGATTGCGAGTTTCCCCTCATACACGCCATAACCGTTTGACATTTAAAGCCTTCTAACTATGCTCTATCCCGTTAGGTAGGGATGAACGCTACGCTTACGTGAGAAAAATATTTTTCTCCATATGGGCTTTAACAAGTAACCTCCGGGGTGTATATGCCTCTTGTTTACAAGTGAAACATTGAGTTTCCTCGCATGGACATAAGTAAATGCATCCTCTCGAATTGAACTTGATCCTTTTAAGCCTATAATGGGTAAGGATCGAGGGTCTGGCAGGATCAAGGGGGCACCAGCAAAGGACAATTCGAGGACCCTGTTATTAATACCAAATTTCTACATATTTTATATGTAATTTATGTCCGCGATTCTTCAAAGTTCACAAAAGGGGTAACTCACTCTAAATTTTTTCTTGAATTTGCTTATTTATTTTGCAAAAAGCATGAGAACTAGAAAAGTATGCAGTTAAGTTTTATATTTTCATACGAAGTCTGTGAATTAGATATCATGTGGTTAGGATTATTTATTTGTAAATAACAAAGCATGGGGGTAGAAAACATGTATGGATAGGATTGTTATTCGATAAAAGCATGACAGGGTAGATAACATGTTAGGTAGAATCTTTTCTTTCCATAAATATATTTTCCTACTATTATAATTGATTGCTATTAACCATTCCTCTTGACTTAGTTTTCTCTGTCTCTTATTTGTATTTGCATTTTTGTTTTGCATTAGCTTATTAATTTATTTATTTTGTTATTTGTAGTTACTTATTTTTATGTTGCTTTCTTTTTGCTTGCATTGCATGATCATGACACAATCAAAAGGTGGATCTGTTAGTGGTCATTAAAGTAAAGGTTTTCATAATGGACAAAGGGTTTTATGATCAAGTAAACTATAACACATCTAGGAAATGGCATCTTGAGGAAGCTCTGAAAATAGTGGAGAGGTATGCACCCAAAGATCGTATGTCTGATGAAGAGCAAAAGGAGATACGAGAGATGAGAGGGAAAATGTCCAAGATGATGGATAAAATATATACTTTGGCCAAAGGAAAAGAGACTTCTGCAAAAGAAGAGAAAGAGCTCGATAAACACAATCCTGCAATGTCAGATGCATAAGGGATTATTTTAGAACAAGAATATCCTAGTCAATCTGAGAGATCACACACGATCACCATTAGTATCAACAAATTATCTGGAAATACCAAAGAAATGGTGAAAACTGTAGAAGTTCCCAGAGATGAAAAGAAGTCATGCAATCAGAACTCATTGGTATTTAAGAATTTGCTCCCAAAGTTGAAGACTTAAGTTTAATCTAAGCTAAGATGTGGCTCTCATTTTGATTTTATCCCTATATCATATAAGGAGTTGTACAAAAAGCTACTGGAAGCCCGAGAGGTGGCTCCGCATTATGTGAAACCTTGGCAACCTCTGTATCGAAATTGGTATGACGTTAATATTCGTTGTGAATATCATGTCGGTGCTCAAGGACATTCCATTGAGAATTGCACCACCTTCAAGCATCGATTCCAACATCTTTTGGATCATGGAATCTTAGAGTTTAAGATAAAAGATCAACCTAGATTGATAACTGATTGTCCTGTTATATTGGAGTTTAAAGTGTTCAAAGATAAGGATATCAATGGGGGCATTCAGGAGGAATAAGATTAGCTAAAGTATGAAGTTCAAATTCATCATTTGAGGAATGAAAACGATAAACTGAGTAGAGAGATGGAAGCCATGCATGATGGTTTTCAAAGGATCAATATAGCCTTTAAAAATATTGGTATAGGAAATACCCCGGAAGAGTTGACAACAGAGGTCATTAAACTGAAAAATGATGCTAAACATTAGAAAAATAATTAAAAGACACATGAAGGTAGAGCCAAGAAGTTCTCTTACGATTTACGGATTAAAGAAGAAAAGTGCAATACAACCGTCATCGATTTGGGAAGATGTCAAGCCGAAAACTAGCTGTTGAATATGTCCATAGCTAATATAGAAATTTCATATTAGTGCCACAAGCGTGAGAATGATGCTGACCTATAAGCCACTAGGGGGAAAATAAGACATTAATGAAGTTTGTAGATGATTATGGAGATCATGTATGGGAACTTCGTAGCCACAAAGATTTTCTTACAAGGAAAAATTAACAACATTGTCTACAACTCTGAGAATTGACACAAAAGATACAGGAAAAATACAATGTCATGAAGAAAGTTGTTTCCCAAGCAAACAATGTGGCTCATAAATTGGTTGATTTAGCTGCTTTACGAGAGAATTAAAGCATATTGAAAACTCAACACCCGATTTTGAGTGGAAATTAACTTGGCTTTTAAGAGGGATAGAGAATTTAGGAGTTAAAGTTATTCCTTATCTGTAAAGTTTGTTTGATATACTAAAACTTTTGCATTCAATGAAAGTTATTTTAAGATGGTCACTCTGGAATGACACCTTTTGTACACATGCATTTACATCGCATTTATTAATTAAGCATTTTACATACATTAACTATAAGAGCAAGAAAATAATCTATGAAGTGCTATATGAAAATAATACAAAGAGCATTCATTCATACCACTTAATCGTCATCATGAATAAAGAAATAAAAACAATTTAGCAATCTCATAAAGAATCTCAAGATCAGTTACAAGAGTAGTTGATTAGGCTACAACAAGATATGAAGAATCAAGCATCGAGTTCTCTATAAGATTTTTTAAATCAAATGATCCAGATGATGGCAACCGAGGTTACCAATAAAGAGGAAATAGTTGCTAAAGGATATTAGTGTTATTAGATTAAAGTGTCAAGAATGATAACCTAACCCAGGGTATCTCTAAATCTAAAGAAAAACTTCATTAATCCAAGGCAATTTAAAGATAAATTTGAGCAATTGAAGGAAGCAAGTGGAACTATGAAAAATTTTGATGTCTCTCACAAAGAAATAGAAGCAAAAGAACTCATTATGGTCTCTGATTTAGTCATGCCATATAAATTTAGGGTGCCTAATTTTGAAAAATATGATGGCACCAGTTTTCTCTTAATTCATCTAAAAATATTTTTTTAAAACCTATCATTGAACCCTTCTGCTCATGGCTATGATCAAGATAGTGTCTGTGATTTCCACTTGGGGGCATATAGACATTCTACGGGGAATTTAGGATATTGTTAAAAGAGATAGAAAAGCTCATTGACAAGGGAGTCCTAACATGAGAAATAATCGAGATATAGGGAGCAAATGAGGGTAAAGACCCTAATCCAGTTAAACACCCAACATTCTATGAGTAATTGGGCATTCTAGATGAAAAAGTGGAGGTCGCTATTCACCGCAGTTGCACTGTATGTTAAAGGCATCTTGTTTGAATTTATTTTTGTCCTTTCTCGATTTTCTTGTAATGATATTTAAATTAACTTATGCTACTTTAAAAATGGTGAGCATTGAATCAAATTTGCAATATTTCAATTATTAGAATATCAACTGAAGTAAAAACTTTTTAAATAATTAGAGTTATAAATCTTTGACAAAGTGACAAGACTGAGCCTTGATAAAACAAGGACCCTTGACCTTACCCCAAAAGATACACTCGAACACCATACTTTTATCTCGCAGGGACCAATATAGCTTTCTCCTATCATGAGGAAAAAAACAAGAGGCTTGGTATTCAGATACGCATATGAGCGGACAATATGGGGCATCTCTTGTGTATGGCATTGCAAAATTGACTAGACTACACTTCTATTGAGGAAGTTCATTGATGATCCTAATCTTCACAAATGGAATGGTGGAGTGCATGAATTTAGTATAAGTAGTTGTTTAGGAACTGAATTCTAAAAATGGGATTTTCTGGCCATAAAACACACAGAGACTATAACAGGTTCTTCTTGATGAGCTTAAGAAAGTCTAATCTGAATACTAAAATTGTTAACAAAATTATTATTATTATAGATTATACAATAAAGCCGAGTTATTCCACTAAAGTAATTGGTTATAGAAAAACTCAAAAGATCCGACTTTCTGAATAAATTGTATTCAAACCATGACATTTCTCGGGTACTCGACAGTTTGGTGTTTGCTCCACTACAATTGTCAAGTCAAAGACTTTGTGATGAGATTAACCCTTCAGCTAGCCTGGTAAAGGCAATTACAATAAATTTGAATACTACTAGCCAAACAATGGCAAATTAAATCAAATTTATCTAATAAGGAGTTTCAGTAAAATGGAATAAGGGAGTTTAGGAACACATGTTACAGTCAACCTCACACAAGCACTCAGGAATTTTATATTTAGATTGATGTCTCTGCACTACCTCTTCTAATGAAGTCTGCGAAGCTTGAACAAATGGAAGATTTCAGAGAACCGGAATAGAAATGATCTAGAAACTCTAGTAATTGAATATGCTACTTGCATCATTTTGTCTGCATCCAGTTAAAATACCAAGCCAAGAACGAGGGGCATATTTTAATGTTCACAAGGACCAAGGAACAAAAGACATCTTTGATGACTAAAACCTTAGAAAATAGGAAAGCAACCTATCAATTTTGACACTTGTCATAGAGCTATACCTTTAAAAATATTAAAAGAGATATTGATTCTTTTGATATTCTATGAACTCATGTTAATGATTTACTTCAATTGTGAAACCTAGAAAAGGGAAATATTTTGAATTTTTGAATTTTTTCAAAATTTTGAAAATAAAATGAAGAATAAAAACATTTTTGAATAAGACAATCTCTTATAGTAGATCTTGGTAGTTCACACACATCTCAGACACAGAGCTTATGCTTAGATTTAGTGCTGGAGCAAGAAATGATGAATGTTGGGGCACTTTTGAAGGTCTGTATCATCCAGAAGTATTAATGTTAGGGCATTTTTGAAGGCCCATATCAGCAAGAAATAATAAATGTTGGGACATTTTTTAAAGGTCCATATCATCTGGGAATACAAGGTCATTGATTTGGGCATACATTTATTGAGACATAAGGGTGTGAAGAATGAAAATGATCAAACAGAGACAATAGAGCTTACCATGTATGATCGTTTTGTCCATCATACTGTTGCATTATTCTGCTGATTTCACACAATTTATTATTGGCGAACTGAAGCATCTCACTTATATTCCCACTGAGTTTTGGTGTCCTTGTAATGTTATACAAAAGATCTAAACACTATGCAAAGAACTCCTATGGTTAAAAAATCTAGGCAGAAGCAACAGGAAATGAAAAATGTGTTGTTGAATGTTTTATGAACCAGTAACTATGGCGTTGAACCAATGTTGCAATAATATGGTGTTTCAATTTTTTACCCAAGATAAAGGTTGTCTTCTAAAACCCCAAGTTTAAAAGTGAGGAATAGTGAAAAATTCTTTAAAATTATCGATGAAATTTTAACAGCAAGAAACTAGTGGAGCCAACTAATATTGAACGATGGTTTATTATTAAATGTATCGGCATGATATGGTACAAATAGCCTTGTTTGAATCCGAATAGATGTGGACACATGAAATGAATAAGGATATACCCTCCATTTGATGTGTTTCAAAAGTCAAATTAGAACAGACGTTGCTCTCCCATTGATCTTTGTCGAGTTTGGCATAATCATATACACAATATCCAAATATGGTAGATCTTTCTTTCAAAGATGAAAGCTCTATTGGATTTCTACACAAGATCAGGCGGAGAAAGCATATCTTATCAGGGGAACATTTACTGGCGGTAAGAAGAAATTGACATAACTCAATAATTGCAAGAGTGCATGCTGGCGCAAACAAAAGTGAAGATAACTTAATAAGGAAGATAATAAATATCGGTCTTCCAGCCATTCCTATCACGAATCAAGAAAACATGCATTTATACATGATACATGAATTTGTGTCATTGCACCATACATCATTTCATACATACATGATAAATTTTGATATCCCTCATGAGGATGTCGGTTAAAATTTGTTTTAAGAATTTTTTTTCTATCTTAAGTTGGTTTCCCTAAAAACTTCAATCCTGGCCTTATTAGAACATGTCTCCTAAGAAACTCAATCTTGTCTTACTAAAATCATTTTCCCTTGAGGGTTCAACTTGATTCCATCACGAAGAGGAGTCAATTTTCAATCTTCGTTATTCTTAACTTCCTCGTGAAGAGAAGTCAATCTTTGTTATTCCTGACTCCCTCGCGAAAAGGCGTTAATCTTTGTTATTCTTGACTTCCTCATAAATAGGAGTTAACCTTTGTTATTCTTGACTTCCTTAGGAAGAGAAGTCAATCTTTTTTATTCTTGACTTCCTCAGGAAAAGAAGTCAATCTTTGTTATTCTTGACTTCCTCATGAAGATAAGTTAATCTTTGTTATTCTTGACTTCTTCGTGAAGAGAAGTCAATCTTTTTATTCTTGACTTATTCGTGAAGAGAAGTCAATCTTTGTTATTCTTGACTTTCTCGTGAAGTGAAGTCAATCTTTTTTATTCCTGACTTCCTCGTGAAGAGGAGTCAATCTTTGTTATTCTTGACTTATTATTGACTTCCTTGAGAAGAAAAGTCAATCTTTGTTATTCTTAACTTCCTTGTGAAGATGAGTCAATCTTTGTTATTCTTAACTTCCTCGAGAAGAGAAGTCAGCCTTTATTATTCTTGACTTCCTCGTGAAGAGAAGTCAATTGTTATTATTCTTGACTTCCTTGGGAAGAGAATACAATCTTTGTTATTCTTTACTTCCTCGTTCAGAGAAGTCATCTTTGTTATTCTTGACTTCCTCATGAAGAGAAGTTAATCTTTGTTATTCTTGACTTCCTCGTGAAGAGAATTCAAGCTTTGTTATTCTTGACTTTCTCATGAAGAGAAGTCAATCTTTGTTATTCTTAACTTCCTCGAGAGAAGTCAATCTTTGTTATTCTTAACTTCCTCGAGAAGAGAAGTCAATCTTTGTTATTCTTGACTTCCTCATGAAGAGAAATCAATATTTGTTATTATTGACTTCCTCGTGAAGAGAAGTCAATCTTTGTTATTCTTGACTTTCTCGTGAAGAGAATACCATCTTTGTTATTCTTGACTTCCTCGTGAAGAGAAATCGGTCTTTGTTATTCTTGACTTTCTCGTGAAGAGAAGTCAGTCTTTGTTATTTTTTAATTCCTCGTGAAGAGAAGTCAATCTTTTTTATTCTTGACTTCCTCGTGAAGAGAAGTCATTCTTTTTTATTCTTGACTTCCTCATGAAGAGAAGTCATGTTTTGTTATTCTTGACTTCCTCGTGAAGAGAAGTCAATCTTTGTTATTCTTGACTTCCTCGTGAAGAGAAGTCAATCTTTGTTATTCTTTACTTCCTTATGAAGAGAAGTCAATCTTTGTTATTCTTGACTTCCTCATGAAGAGAAGTCAATCTCTCAGTATTGTTATTATTGACTTTCTAGTGCAGAGGAGTCATTATTTCAATGTTGTCTTCCTTGACTTTCTCGTGAAGATGAGTCAATCTTTTAGTGTTGTCCTTATTGAATTTCTTGTGAAGATAAGTCAATATTATAACTAGGGATTTTCGAACCAAAAATAGTAAAAACGAAAAAGAAAAAAAACAGATTTGAACCAAGAAAAAAAAAAGGGAAAGAAGACTCCCTTTTCTTCCGTCGAATAGCAGTCACAGCCTCATCCGATCTAAAGCCTTAAACTTTATAAGGTAACCCCCAAAAGTTTTTCTAGATCTAGGAATTTTGAGTCATTTTTGGGTGAAAACAAGACTAGATATGGGTTTGGGAGATTGAGTAGAGCTTTCTGGTTATATTTTTATTTTCCAACCACCATCGTCGGCGCCAATGTACGGCAGTCGGCCGAGTTCGCCATAACCGGCATGAGAGGAAGATAAGAGAGAAACGAGAAATTTCTCTCTTTTAGAGAGAGAGTAAATAAGAAAATGGGGGTTTGAGGCCATTTTAGGCAGGCTATTGGGTATTTATACCCTCCCCCATACGACGTCGTTTTAAAGGGTTTCCATGGTTTTGGGTGGTGGGAATATCATCTCCACGAGCGTTATACTTAGTAAATTGTTCATTTTAGTCACTATATGTAAGTTTTAATTGTTATGGTATGAACTCCATGTTTATCCCCGTTTATGTTTTAGTCATTCTATACTAGTTATGCTATTTTTATGTTTATTTTAATTTGAGTACCCTATTTTAACGATTTTTATTTTAATCCTAGATATTTATGATGGCTAAATTACGATTCCAGTGCCTATCTTGCATTATTTTTTTGTTTATGTCGATTACTTTTGAGTGGTTTACATTTTAGTCCTCAAATTTTAATATTTTTTTATTATTCTTTGTCCTGGATGAATGAAATTGGATTATTTACTATTGTAGTGTCTAACATGTAAAATATTTGCAATGGTTGCCTTTATTTTTTGTTGATTGTATAGTTTAATCCCTAAAATCACTATTTTTATTATTTTGATCCATCATTTATTTATTTGCTAATTTATCGCTAGTTGTAATATTTTCAAATGTTATTTTACTCAAGAAATTTATAGAAGCGCACCTTAACTGACAATGAGTGTGTTTCCAAGAATTGTTTTTATAAATTAATACATTTTACATTCGAATGAATTTGTTTTTCTAATATAATTAATTTATGTATTTGGGCAATATTATTTTGTATGGGGAATCCATGGAAATAACCCATTTATTAGCAAGAAAGGTATTTCGAGAATTGTTCGTGCAAAATAACAACCTTTATATTTTTTCTAAAAAGGGATCATAATTTAAATGCTATTCGAATTTGCAAAATTTCAATATTTAGATGACGTATAATCACTTAGGTACCGATTTCGGGTATTGTGGGTGCTAATCCTTCCTCGCACGTAATTGACTCCTGAACCCTTTTTAAAATGAATTTCTGATTAAGTGCAGATCATATTTTTTATCTTTTAAAATTGTTTTTCTTAAAATAATTTTAATAGTTATTTTTAGGTATTCGACTTACCTAAACCAAAGGTCGATGGAGACTCTAAATATATTTATTTGTTCTTTATTTTAAAACCTCAACATTTTCCAAGATTAAGTTGGATAGCTCCCCGCCATAACCCTAAAAAGCTTAAGGACAATTACGACATTATTGTTCACTTTAGTTTTATGTAAGAGTGTACCCCTTGAAAGAACTCCATTTTACCTCTTCAAATAAACTACCAAAATTGCCCAAGATTTCTCGTGGGTATCGATTCTTACCTGGGAGTATCGATACCCACCCCTCGGTATCGATACTCCCTTATCGATATACATTTTGCGTTCGATGTTTCATAAAGTATCCTAGTATCGATACCCTTATATGGAGTATCGGTACTACCCCTTGGTATCGGTACCAAAATAGCATACTGGAATCCAAAATGTAACCTCGAGTATCGATACCACACGAACAGTATCGATACTCCCATGATGAGTATCGATACTCCCTCACATTCATTCAAATTTTAGCCTCCCACGAAGAACAGTATCAGTAATATTCTTATAGTATTGATACCCTTGACCTAGAACCTCTGTTTTCTCTCGTGAAAACTCTCCCAAACCACTCTTAAGTATCCCTAAAGTACCCTTTGGTGTTTAAGACTTATTTAACATGCAAGGAGCATAAAAGGTCATCATTTTGAGAATAAATAAAAACAAATCCCAATTTCATGCTTTAAACCCCCACCCAAGTGCCACAAAGGCTCATACACATAACATGCATCAAAGCTTAACATTTTGATCTACAAGCAGTAGATAAAGCATATAAATGTGTTACCTTTTACCTAAGAGTTGCAAAATGACCTCAAGCTCAACCAAGGTTCACCTTCTCCTTGTTATTCACTTTTGAGTTTTCACCCACTTCTCTCAGTAAACCAAAAGCAAAGAAAAGGATTACTAACTTACTTGAATTAAAGAAGTGAAAACATGATTATAAGCTATTTGGGATAGATTTGGAGTACCCAAGAGCCCTAGAACCTAAAACCCCCACTAAACCTCTTCCATGGCCACCATGGCCAAACTCTAAGTTTGAGAGACATTTTGAAGCTCTAGATGAGATAATTCTAAAACTTACCTTCTCAATTTCGGACCTAGGTTGCACACCAACAAATTTCTCACCTTTGAAGAGAGGAAGAGAAAAAAAAATAAGAGAAATTAGATAGCGAAGAGGACAAAGGGTGAAGAAAAAGAGAATGGAAGAGCTACATCTCTTTTTGTGTTTCCCTCTATGTCCTGACTTCATCAACCGTAAGGGGGATCATCCTTTAAAACATTTCAGGGGTGAATTGCACTCCTAGTCCTCCTCATTTGATGTACACTTTAAAAATACCCTTTTTAGGACTTATTGTGCTCAAGCCCAAACCAAAACAACTATACATTGACCCAAAACTCCTAAATGGTCTCCTTAGTCCAATTAAACCCATTCAGGTTTTACCCGAAACTACTAACTCGGAAATTGAGGTATTACAATAAACTCCCCCCAAAATCAAAAGACCAAGTTATGTTTACTATACCTTGTACACAGAAAATGACCGAACTAACACCTTTTCTGAAATCCTCCTTGGTCGTCCCTTCTTAAGTACGGTACATACCAAAATCGACGTAAGAAGTGGAATTCTTACTCTGGAGTTTGACGGTGAGGTTGTAAATTTTGATGTTTACAATGCAATGAGATATCCAGATAATGATGCTAGCATTAATTTTATTGATATTATTGAACCTATTGTCGATAAATTTTGGAAACTAATTTTTCTAATGATGTGTGCAATGAATTGGAGGTGAAAGATAACGGATCAGGAAGCTGAGAAATATTTTCTTTTGTTGATTTATATTTGCGCATAACTCCTTTAAAAACTAAGTTGTTACCTTCTATTTTGCAGGAACAAAAAATAAAGTCGAAACAATCGTGGGAACGTTTGAAGAAATCAATTTTTGGTAAAGAAGATGTATTGATGACAATTATTTTGGACAATATTTTAAAACTGGGAAAGATCTGAAGAAGTGTTTATGAGAATGTTTGAATTTCTTATTAGGACTTTCTTAGTTGGAAAAAGCCTATAAAGTGAAAATGTATCTCACGAAACTTGAAGTCTGATCCAGGTCGTCGAGCTAAACGACGTTAAATAAAGCACTTCAATAGGAGGCAATCCATTTTTTATTTCATTTCTTTAATTTAATTTAATTTAATTTTTTATTTTTACTTTTTATTTATTTATTTTTGTTATGTATTTATTTTATTTTTCTTTGATTTTTTAGGTATCTCAAATATTTTTTATCGAACTTAAATGGAGTTAATTGTGGTATTTTGGCCGAACAGTAGTTACGGTAGATCATCACGTGTGCAGTAGCACAATTCCATCTTTTTCACCCAACTTCAATCTACTTAGGTGTACCCCACACATTTATATAAACCAAAACTTCATCTCCTGAAACTATCCCACTAATTTTGAAATTCAAACACCATTTTTTTTATTTCTAAACCACTGTTTGACTTCACCATTAATCCTAGACCGCTAATATCTCTACACCCTTTACTTTTAATTTTAAACAAAAAATCAAATTTCATCTTAAACTCTTAACCGGCCCTACCTTTTCTTTTTAACTTTCCCCCACGTGACCCTTTAACGCCAATACCCCAAATTTTTTAGGGTAAACTATATCGATAATCTCTTTTGTTTTCGGTTTGACCGACTTTGGTCTCCAAAAATTAAGGAGAAATGGTACCATACATTATCGGTCCGTCCGGGTCTCTATGCTATTAATTTTGTTTAACCCCGTTTTATTTTAAGTCCTTTCTGTTGTAGTCACTAACATGGGTGAGGGACTGAAATCAGACGAATCGATAATGTTAGGGACTTAAATCAAACAGACCGATGGCGTTAATGACCATTTCTCCTTAATTTTTTTCGGTGACCAAAGTCCGTCAGACATTAAACATAGGGGACTATCGACATATTTTACCCATTTTTTATTTTTCCCAATTAGTCGCCTTGTCCATGTTCAAGTTTTTTTTTACACAAAACCATCGATCCAAACCACCATTTCTTGCAATCGTTCTTTCTCTGATCAATGTCATCGTCTCTCTGCTCATAATCATCAATTACTCGTTATCATGAAATTTTAAATATTGGTACATCTGACGGCTTCTCTTCCGAACAATCCATCATTAGTGTTGAGAGTTACTGCACAGCAGATCCATGCATGTTCATGCATTGGATGGTTGAGATGATTCTAGAAATAGTCTAGAAGCTAGTTGGTTATAGGTTTGTTATTCTTAGCTGTATAACAAAATGTTGTTAAGCAGTTTTTTTAAGCATTGTAAAGGTTGCTATATAAGATGATGTACAGGAAACGTGAGACTTCACTTCATCTTCTTTGATTGAATAAAGAGTGTGCATGAATTCTTGAAGTATGGCTGCTTTCTCACATGGTATCATTCGCCAAAGATCCTGACGTCATCTTTCTTCCACAGTTTCCATTCTATTTTTTTATCGGGTTCCTCAATCGCTTCAAACTTTCCTCTGCCGCCTCCTTCTCAGTTCCGTCATCAGCGACTACAGGGCCAAGATCGAGACCGATTTGTCATAGATTTGTGCCGGAATTGAAGCTCCTTGACGAGAAGCTTGTTCTGGCTGCTAGAATCGGCAATTCCAAGGTGTTTTACCTGAAAATGAAGGGGAAAATAAAAATAAACATCAGCTCTTGCAGATTCATGGCGAAGCTAAAGGAAAATGTACTGCTCAATGCATTCATTGCTCTTTTCTTGATATCAACAGCCACCGCCGCTGGCGACTCCCCCTTTGTCATCACTCACAAGAAGGCATCGCTCACCAGACTCAAATCTGACTTTGAACGCGTGTCCCTCTCCATCGAAATCTACAATCAAGGCTTCTCGACAGCATATGATGGGAGTCTTGTGGATCATAGCTGGCCTCAAGATGCATTTGATGTCATCAGTGGTAATATTTCACAGTCATGGGAGAAACTTGATGCTGGTGGTGTTCTGTCACTTTCATTTGAATTAGAGGCCAAAAGACAAGGAATGTTCTATGGTGCCCCTGTAGTTATCACTTTCTGTATTCCCACAAAGGTTGTTCCATAGGAGGCATATTCAACTTCGCTCTTGGCATTAGATATCCTCACCGAAATACCTCCCGAGAAGAAGTTTGACTGGGCCAAGAGATTGCTGGCTAAGTATGGATCTCAAACCTTTGTGATATCGATTGTGGCTCTTTTCGTCTATCTATTGGTTACCCCATCAAAATCCAGTGGTGCAAAAGCACACAAGAAGAAGTGCTAAGGATTTGTAGCTGAGCTCTGTTTGCAGTTCAAAAGGTTTTTTTTAATTGTTTTTGTTGTTTTAGAACTAGTTTCGTATGGATGTGCTGCATGGTGTTGCATTGATGGTTATTTTGGATTGTGCATCATCATGATTTGTTGCTTCTATCTCAAAGTGTAAAACAAATGTGTCAAGGAACCTTGTATAAGAGGATGAAGAAGAAAGAAATGAAGGTGAATAAGAAGAACGAAAGAAAGCATCGGCACTTCCGATTCAAGTCGAACGGAAGGAAGCATCGGCACTTCCGATTCAAGTCGAACGCAATGAAGCATCGGCACTTCCGATTCAAGTCGAACAGAAAGAAGCATCGGCACTTCCGACTCAAGTCGAATGGAAGGATGTATCGCACTTTCGTTTCAAGTGTTAATCTTTTCAACAAGAAGGTTGAGAAAGCAGGGAGAATGTTGAGAGTTACTGCACAGCAGATCCATGCATGCTCATGCATTGGATGATTGAGATGATTCTATAAATAGTCTAGAAGCTAGTTGGTTATAGGTTTGTTATTCTTAGATGTATAACAAAATGTTGTTAAACAGTTTTTTTAAGCATTGTAAAGGTTGCTATATAAGATGATGTATAGGAAACGTGAGACTTCACTTTATCTTCTTTGATTGAATAAAGAGTGTGCATGAATTCTTGAAGTATGGTTGCTTTCTCACAATTAGACACGATGAGTATTTCTATTTCCTCTCCATTGCTTTTAATCATATATTGGGACAATATGATTTAAATGAGGAGGTAAAACTTGCATCGATTTTTCTCTTGCTTATTCGATTGTTTGAATTTGAGCTATCTTGGTTGATACGTTGAAATTTCTTGTTGCCTATCCTAAATCTTGCTTTATCTCTTTGATTGCCTTATGTTTTGTGATCTTGCTTTTGTTGGAAATTAGGATGCATGATAATTAATTGGCATGACTAGTTTTTTCTTTAAATTTTTACTTGATGTCCCATGCATTTTTTATTGATATGTTCTTGACTTAGTACACATTACCCTTCATGTGAGGTTTGAGCTTAATGAGCATATATTTTCATTCTTGCTTATTATTTGATTGAGTGTGTCAGACTAGTTTTTGAAATTCTAGAACTTGTAATTTTATATATATCGAGACTACATATTTGAATTTATTGCTTTAGTGTGATAGGGGCATTAAGGATTTAGCCACTTCTCTTCCCAAAAAATTTTCCTACCCTTTTATTTTCCCATTACTGAACCAATTTTGTGATTTTTTCCATTTTCTTCATTTTACTTGTTTTAACCTGAGTCTTTTTTTATTTTATCCTCTTTTATTACCCTTTTCAGGACAGAGATGAATTTGTTCCACGAAAAAAATAGTAGCAAAAAATTAGAATAAAAGAAAATGTTCGGGAAAAAAAAGGGGTTGGTTCAAACAGTATCGAACATGAAAAAAAAATAGAAAAAAATTCGAAAAAAAAGAAAAAATAATATGTGAAAATAATTGGTTGTTTGATTTTTATATTTTGCATTTACGTCGTTTCTTTTGTTTCGTGGTTTGAGTTTATATGTTTTGCATCTCTTATCTTGATACTTGAAATAAATTTTAGACTTTTTTACTACCTTAACCTAAGCCTCATTACAACCTCTCAAAGACCCCTTGATTAATGCATTTTGTCCATTGTTAGTAGTGGAGATTTTATTTAATTACAAGCTTATGGTAATGTCTTGATTAGTTCCAGCTTGAGCGCTTTTCTTTACCCGAAACACTTTGAGCGATAATGAGTGAATCCTTGTGAGGTATTGAGTCTAGCTTCATTGAAATTAACAAATTATTGGGATGTCATGTTTTGCTTAAACTTGTTCCTAGTTATGCCTTTGCTTGATTGTTTCTTGATTTCGATAATTGTTATGATCTTGATTCGTTTGGTTGTCTTGGATATATTGTGAGATAAAGGATGATGACTTGAGATTTTAATGTGTTGATTGAGGAATACTTGAGGACAAACATTGAATAAGTGAGGGGGAATTTGATAATTGATTTATTTAGTTACTATTTTATCTTTAATTACTCCTTGTTGATTAAGTAATGTTGTTGATTTAGGCATTTTTATTATTATTTATATAGGAAGTTGAATTCTAGAAACAACACTAAAAAGGCAAAATTCTGCAGTTTTTATTTTCAGAAGTCAATGCTTGATTAGTGGACATGACTTTGGACATGATGATGTGTGACATGATAGTTTTTAGAAGGTTCAGTCAGCATTCTAGAAGGATAGACAGATGGACTAGAATTAGTTTAAATTTAAATTAAGAATTACCATTTGTTTTTAGGATTTTATTTGAATATTTTTTAGAATTTATCTTTAGTTATTTTTACTTCATTTTCAAGTTTTTAGAAAATCTATAAATACCCTCACATGCTAAAGCTTGAAACACGTCTCGATTTAGCTTTTGTTCTTAGCTTTCTAGTTTTATAAGAGTTTTCTTTTTCTCCTTCTATTTCACTTTTTAAATTTTAAGTTTATTTTTCTTTTCATTAATACATTCTAAGTATGACTTCCATCATGCTTAGGTAACTTTCCCATAAGCCAAAGGCTGAAGCAATGGCTCAATTCCGATTGTGAGAATTGAAAAACACCTAATAACTTCAGGTTATATTCTCAATTTTCTGCAAACTTGGATTGACAATCGGCCTTTCATTTAAAAACAAAATGCTTTCATTTTAAAAAGAGCTCGTTAGCTTGATTGTTGTTTTGATTTAACTTGGGAGGAAGAATCGGCTGAAAGTAAGTTCGACTTCCTGGGAGCACACTTAGCGGTGGTCCGTTAAGGGAAATTGAGATCGGATTCAATTCTCATTGAGACAATATAGTCCAAGTCAAGGTTTTCTAAATCTTAAATTGAGTTGGCGTTGGCGATGATAGTCGTTGTTAGTCCAAATAAGGACTAGGATCCAAAGATTGATTTTGGATTGTTGGTTTACCAGAGAGAAAAACAAGTTATAAGGGTTGGTCCTTGTAAAAAAATAATCGACATTAATTCGAAATAAAAAACTTATTCAATGATTAATTGGAATTGAGGCAAAGCGAGGCTTGAGGTTGTTTTTATCATATTAAATTTTCATCTTAATTTTACTTTCTCTTTAAATTCCTTAGATTTAATTATTCATTTTATTTAATTTACATTCATTTTCTTTCAAACAAATTTCCCCCATTTACTTTCCATTTTCGCCCACATTAAAATCAAAAGCCTCCTACATTAGAAACTCTAAAGTCCCTGCTAATCAACCCTTCTTTTCTCTACTGCACTATTTAATTCTTTCTTTTATTTGAGATTAAAGATAATTATATGACAGTAAAACGATGCTTGTCAAACTATAATGGCATATTTAGTGCCTTGTAACTGTAATTGCACAATATGTGCACTATAAATGTACATGTAATGTAGAACACGGTATCACTGTACCTATAATTCCGAATACATAAATGTATATGGTAACTGTATTGTACACGAATGTACCTCTGTATGATCGATCAATAATACTTCACCTCATGGCATGCCAATTGTACCACTAACTCTCAAGTCACATACGCTGGGTTTTTGTTAAAATCATATATCATTTTGTATATAAAAATTCCATATGAAAATTATCAAAGTCATATACTATTTCACATTTATTCAAAACATTCATATATATGCAAATATGGTAAAAATCTCATAAACTATGAATTGGTATTTTATACTAAAAAAATTCAAATATCATGTAATAAAATTCATATAAAATGTATTGGGTAATTCATACCTAAAATCATCTAAAAATCATTTAGTAAATCAATATAAAAAATATTTCATAAAATAATTCAAATTGTTTTCATTATAAAACATTAGAGGTTAGCTCATCACAAGTCGTCCTCATATTTTATATAAAATAAGTAAAATGCACTCAGATGATGTCTCACTAACGCTTTATTACTACATTTGCTTTTACTCTTCTACTACATCCCTCGCTTTTTATTATCTTCGCTCTTGATTACGATCACAATCTACAAGAAAATCATTTTCCCGACATATACAATTTCAAACATATATTAGTACTTTAACTAGTATAATAAGCTTGGGTTCGTATAAAAATGTCATGAATGTATGTTCGATACTAATCTCTTTCACTAAACAGAAAACTAACTTTAACTCTATCAAAATACCCTATCAAGTCCTTTAAATAGTTATATATCACAATAATTAACTTAACTTTTTAATACTCCACATTTAGCCACCAATAAATATTTCTTTGAAAATTATCCCAACATTTCAAGAACATCCAAAATGGTCCTATATCATGTCACTTAATTCCATTGATCCATTTTAAATTCTACTGATTAAAAATATCAGAATAATATTACTAACCTCATACTATTATCCTTCAAATTTTCGTAAACTTCTGATTCGATCTAAATATTTGAATATTTTACTGAAATTTATTGCTTCCTAGTTTTTTACACAGTCTCCATATGAAAATATGAATTCCATAGAGAATCCATTCTTAAGGATGAACAATTCATTTATGAAAGAATTTTTTTTTTGGGAAAATTACCACATTGGTCCTTAAATATTTCCCAAATTTCTATTTTAACAACAAAACTTTTCAAAATTTACATTTTGGTCACTTGTCAAAAATTTTGACAATTTCCCGATGGCACATGGGTTGTTGCATTATATGAACTCATCCAAGAATGGTATTAATAACGTCACAACACTTAAACTCGATGTCGAAAAGGTTTATGATGGAGTTGAATTGGTCTTCCTTCAAAGTGCCATGATAAAGCTTGGCTTTAAAATTATGTTTATTGATTTAGTTATTAAGTCTGTTACCACTGTTTTCTTTACAACTCGAGTTAACAGCTCATTAACAAGAGATTTCATCCCTAGTCGAGGTCTCCGTCAGGGAGATCCGTTATCTGCCTCCTTTCTTTTTGTGACACAAGGCTTATCATCACTATTTCATAAAGCTTGGTTATCAGAGGCATCAAAGACATTCGAGCTTCTCAGAATGGGCTTCGTGTCTGCCACCTCTTGTTTACGGATGATAGCTTGGTACTCCTTAAAAACTCCATTTCTGAGGCTAATTATATTAAAAATATTTTGGGGATTTATGCTAAATAGTCATTGCAAAGGATTAATCTCTATAAATTCATGATTTATTTTAGTTTGAATAAAATTAATGCTCATCACACTAGAATGACGAATATCTTTGGTATTCAGGTGGTAGACTCCCTTGGACACTATCTTGGTCTCCCGTTACACATCGATAAAAAAACGAGAAATTTCGGTTACTAACGTGACAAAGTCAATACTAGAGTCATTGGATGGACTAAGCAATTATTATCTTACGAAGGAAGGGACGTGTTCCTTAAAGTTGTTGCTCAAGCGTTACTCCAACACACTATGACTTCGTATTTATTGCTTGAGCATTTACTTATTGAAATTACTGAGATTGTGCGTCAATTTTGGTGGACAAGGAAAATCTCAGAATGTGGCTGGCCCCTTCTAGCTTTGTCTACCATATGTAAACCCAAGGGTGTGGGTGGTCTAGGACTCCGAGATCTCCATTCATTTAATATAGCCAAGCTAGGTAAACGGGTGTAGAGGCTCATCAAGGTATCGGATTTGTTGTTTGCTCGAGTGCTTCGCGCAAAGTATTACCCTGATGCGAATGTGTTGAATGCTAAAATAGGTAGCAAGAGCTCGTATGCATGGAAATGGATTCATAAAGCATTAAACGCTTTATCTAAATCTTTGTTCTGGCGTGTTGGATGTTATAGTGTTGCACATATATTTAAGGATAAGTGGGTAGGCACTATGTTAACAACGCTAGCAGGTACCTATAGCAATGCCTCGATGCATGAGGCTCGGTGTGGAGACTTCATGCAACATAACCAACCTCAATGGGATAGGGCATAGGTTTTAGAGATTTTCATTGCCCAGGATGCTGAAATAGTGCTTCATGTTCCAATTGCTCCTTGTTATAATGATAGTATTGTATGTGAAAATCATGATTCAAGCAGCTACTCCATGCGGTCAACATACTGGTCGCTACAAAAGGTAACCCACACCTCGGAGACAATATCCAAACTTTGGAAATCCATGGCCAAAACTGAAAGTACTCCCAAAGCAAGTATTTTGTATGGCGTTTTACCCATGGGGCTCTTCCAATCGGAGCTAGGATACGAGCAGTTGTTCATGGAGACGGGCTGTGTCCCCTGTGCAAGGTTGATATTGAAAAGACAATGCATGTTGTTCGGGACTAGCCCTTGGCGTTAGAGGTATTGCGATTTGTCGGTTCCCAGGTTTAGTTTTCTCTACTATTTGTACTTCCCCTTTTATATGGTTAGAAATTGTTCTTGCTACACTTGGTCTTGTGGAGTTTGCAGGTTCCTGATGCTGTTGTGGAACTCGATAGTTAATGAAGGGCGTTCCCAACCTACCTGGGTGCTGGTTGCTAATGCCCGTATGTTGCACCGTAAGTTTCTTGTTGCTTACAGAAATATCAACACCATAGTATAAAATAGCAATTGCAGCATCTGTCGTGGTTGCGGATGCTGCGAACGTTATGTAGCATGTTGCGGCTGTAGCGGGCGTGATTTTTTAACATGTTGCGGCTGTCACGGGCAGTTGCGTTGCTATAATATTGCGTCACGGTGGCCTTCAAAACTGTTACGATGCGGCCGTTACACTGCTTTACGGCCGCAATTTAATACTATGATCAACACTAATGTTCGTCGACATCGTGTTTTTGATCGATGGAGTCCTCCAAATGGTGGGGTGATCAAAATTAATGCCGATGGCGCCTTCGATCACATTTCTAAGATTGTCATTGTAGTAGTCACTGCACGTGATGGAATGAGTGCAGTGCTTGGTGGTTTGGCTATTCCATCTGCTAGTTGTTTCAAATCCGAACTTGCTAAACGTCATGAACTTGTCGCTGTTATCAACTTGGCGTTAGAAGAAGGATGACAACATGTTATCTTCAAGCTCGACTCTACTATGATGGTTAATAAATTCAATAGTACGAAACTTGATGATTCTATGTTAAGGGTTCATATGTGATCTATTCGTAGTAATTGTACTGTGGTTTTTGTTCGTAGAAAGACAAATAGGGTGGCTCACATTCTCGCTCAGAGAGCACTCAAGTCACATGTCTCTTTTTTCTTTGACTTGGTTATCCCGAGTTTATTACTAAAGATGTAATGACTGATTTTTTTTCTCCATAATTAATAGATTGGTCGGTGCTCTTTTTCTCTTATAGGATCTTAAGCTTTTATTGATAGGAGGGATATTTAATAAGGTCAATATATTTAAAAAAACAAAAGAAGCTTTAATGGAACCTCTACATTATTGCTCAGCATAGATAATCTAGACCTGGATTGGATCCAAATCAAACGGTTACAAAGCTTTTAGTAACCTTTGGACTTGAGATTGGTAAATTTGGCATCAATTTGAGCTTTTATTTTGTCTTTTGGGTTTACTGTCAGTCATTGTAGATGATAACGATCACTTCATAAATTCACAGATTAACATATGTATAAAACTTTAAAATATATAGTGAAAATAATCTCAGTGACCGAAAATATTTTATAGTTAAAATATCACGATCACGACCACGACCACGACCACGACGGGACGGCGGCGGCAGCGGTGCGCGAGAGTCCCCCTTGTTCTCTTCCACTCAACATGGAAGTGGGAAATCCAAGCCTTAAATACTCATTCTCAATAGTGTTTCCAATACTATGTGGGATTTAGCATTGCAAACACTTGAGAATCTTTTACACTATCGCAATACATTCTTTATTGTTTCAAACTAAGATCTTACAAATGGCTTGGGAATCTTTTACACTATCGCAACACATTCTTTATTGTTTCAAACTCCACGTGAATTTGGAATAGTTAAAATGTAAACTTATTTTGGATTTTTCACTATCGCAACACTTTTTCACTATCGCAACAACACGTTTTTTAAACTCTCGCAACACATTGTAACTATCGCAACACATTTTAACTATCGCAATACATTTTTCAAAATCGCGTTGCGAATCTGGATATTCGCGTTGCGAATTTGGAAACTGAGTTGAAAAATTAGAGTTCGTGTTGTGATTTTATGGTCATTTTGGCAAATCTAAAAAAAGTTGGTCAAAATCGTATATTATAAGGTATTTTCGGTCACTGAGGTTATTTTCTCAAATATATATATATATATTAAAAGTTTTTATATTTAGTTTTGAAAATTCAAATAAATATATAACAGATTAAATTTTTATAAAATATAAAAAAAATCCCATTTATAACAGAAGTGAAATAAAATGAACTCGTTAAATCATCACATAAATATCTTTGTTTTTTTTCCTATTGAAACCCTAATATCTAATATCGCATTCAGTTGTATCATCACTCAATCCACTGTCGTTTGATAGTCCGTTGAGTGGAATTGAAACCGTCAAATAAAAGCATTCTCACTCATCATAAGTAGAGGAGCAAAAGACTGATATTAAGTTATCGGTTTTTAGATAATCCTTATCTTATAGTCAAAACGACATCTTGCATGTCGTGTGTGGAAGCTCTTCACTCACCATCCACGTGTCCATCTCGCTATCCACGGTTTGCCATTCCTAGCCATTTCGTCCGTTACAACAACAGACTAATCAATCTTCTCCTTTTTATCATCTCCATCTGATTCCCTTTAAATCAAACGTCTAGGAATCAACTTATACACAAACAACAAAACCCTAGTGCTTTCCGAATCAGATAAACCTTTTTTCTCTGTATTTTTAATCTTCTGACCTCAGTTTTGGTTGGTTCAAGTTTACCATGTTGACGTTGGGTTCTCAATAACGTCCCAAAGTTTGTCACATACTATATATCTTCCAACAACCCTTTGCGAAGGACCCCCTACTCTTCTTCTTTGTTTTGTTTTGTTTTGTTTTTATAAACTCTTCTTCTTTGTTAGTGTAGGAGAAATGGGTAGTGGAGAGAAAAGTTGGAGGAACTTTCATTTACCGCATCAAGGGAAGAAGCAAACGAGGGATGTGCCGAAGGGGTGTTTGGCGATAAGGGTGGGGTCACAAGGGGAGGAGCAGCAGAGATTTGTGGTGCCTGTTATGTACTTTAATCATCCCTTGTTCCTTCACCTGTTGAAAGAAGCCGAGGATGAGTACGGGTTCGACCAGAAGGGGACCATCACCATCCCTTGTCATGTTGAACAATTTAGGAATGTACGGTGCTTGATTGATAGCGAAAAGCCCCTTCATCATCATGTCGGATGTTTTAGGGTTTGATTTGTGTGTGTGTGTGTGTGTTGGGGGGTGTAAATCTGTGAGGAGTTTTCTTCTTAGATCAGATGGGTTTGCTTTGGTTGATGAAGATGATGCAAGGTAATGTGGACAAATGTTGGTTGCAATTGTAGTGACTTTGGCTATTTTGTTAGGAATCGTAATGGAAAAAGCAAGAAAGTAAATGCCTTTTTCTTTTGTTAAATGTTTGTTCTCCTTTTTTTTTATTTAATAGATGAAAGGATTTTGGCATCATTAGAAATAGACAAGGGCTCTCCTCTCGGTAGGGTCATTGCTAGTGCTTTAAGTTTGAAATATTTGGCACTCTCAGCCAATTATGGAATTAATATTTTGATTAATTTTAGAACATGATCTAAGATGATAGGCCTCTTTGTTTTTTGGTTGTTACGATGGAAAGTAAACGTTCATGGTATTTATCAAGAAGAAAGGTGGAGTCATGAGAGTATGAACCATTGTTTTAGATATGAGAATTCTTCGTAATGGGTGAGCAACTGTATCCCCTGCATTCTATGCTACACGAGTAAAACTTAACTGAGATTTCTTATTGGCAATTTCTGACTCAAACATCAACATGTGTAACTGTCTTATTTGGACCACATTTGAATGCGGGTATCGACAGAGTCAACAAAGTCAGATAATTTTGATTGTGTCATGTTTTTTGTGTTGGTATGTTCATATGAAATCATTAGTTGATATCAAGTTTGCATCTAAGGTATATATATGGGGGGATTCATTATTTTTTATATAAATTAAAACATCTCCTTCTCCATCTCCAGGTAAAGGTGACAATCATATCATTCGGATTGGATCATTCAGATTGAATCATTTCAGATTGGGTTGCTTTGGGTCAGGTTGCATTTGATTTAGGTTCGGTTCAGATCGAATCGAATTGAATCTAGTTCGGGTTTAGTTCAAGTCAAGTATCGGTTCGGGCCAAAATCGAATCGCTTGATTTTCGGGTCAGGTCAAAATTGGAACTGTTGGCTTTCGGGCTGGGTTAATATCTGATCAGTTGGTTTCAATTCAGGTCAATATCCGATCAATTGGTTTCGGTTCGGGTCAATTTAGGTTTATTTCGGTTCAAGTAAACTTTTAGATTTTTAGTTTAATTCCTCAACCTCCGTCGTTTTTAATCGTCATAATCGTCGATGCTACTCTATATTACTTGTGGTTCAGGAATTTTATGTGACAATATATTGTTGAATCCTAATTTCGAGGCTAGAAGTTTTAATTTAAATCAATCGAATCAATAAATCATTAAAATCTAAAATTGAAGATCAAAGTGAAATTTTTGGAAGTATAATAATAACTTTATAAATCCTAATAAATTTTAGGATTGATTGTAATATTAGCCCTCAATAGTTTTTACTTTTATTATAACCGTATCATATTTAAAAAATACATAGTAATATATATATACTAATTTAATTTAATTTTCATATTATTTTATTAAAACACGTTACCTCACTGCCATTTCATTATAATCTTGGTCTCCAATTTCAAATTGCAAATTTACAATCCCTAGTTCCTTCACTCATGGTCGGTTACCTTTCTCGCAGTTTCACTCACTCATTGTTGCGGTGCTTCCATCGTCCCTCACCATCACTCGTCACAAGCAGTCAGAGACCTAAAACCAGCCAACGTCATTACGTCAGGTATTTTCTCAGTTTCAACCTTCGCCATTATCAATCTTCACCCTTTAATTGTCATGTCTTCATGATTATTGAATTATTAGGCACTAAAATACGAAATATTATTCTATTTACAAGTTAGTTCTCACCTTAAGCAATGTTGATTTATGATCTCTGTCACATTGATTCACTGCACACTAGGAATAATATTTATAGTATTTTGCTAGACTTACTTTAGGATTGGAGTATAGAATATAAGATTTTTTTCTGTCACATGCTTCAATTAATTATAAATTCAAGATGATTTGAATGATACTTTTAATGCTCGAGGGACCATGTTATATAGAGGGGCTTATTTTCATGTTCTATGTGTTGCACATGTATTTAATCTCATTTTTAAGGATAAATTTAAGGTCATTGAACATATTGTTATCAAGATACGAGATTGTGTGAAGTATACTAAATGGTCATAATCAAGAAAAAAATACTTTTCAACACAGCGTAAAATTAGCAATGATAGAAGAAACTAAAGTGTTCTGGCTATTTTATACCGTGAAAGCATATGGTTGTTATTGATTCTTCTTTCCACCATTGTCCAGACACCAAAGAGTGGGAAATGGTTGAGAAAATTTGAGATATTTTAGAAACATTTTTTTGATATTGCTGAGTTATTTTCAGGAAGTGATTATACTAATGCAAATTTGTACTTTGGTAATGTTTGAAAAAATTATACTTTTGAGAGCGTTGACAAGAAGCAATGACCCAGTTTTGAAAACAATGACATAATCTGAAAATCACAAGCGTAAATTTGATTTTTTTGCAGTAAGTTTCTTGTTTTGTTAACTTTTTATTGTTTTCGTATTTATTTTCTTTATTCTATTTCCTTATTTTTGTTTTTAATTTTATGTATGTTATTTTTATTATCTATTTTCTATAACATGTATTCTCTTTTTTACTTTCTAGTTTTTTTATGCATTTGTTGTATTCTATTTTTCATATATTATATCTATATTGATTTTTTTGTATTCTTACTTTTATTTATTTTTTTCATTTTCTGTCGGGGTATTTTACTATGTTCACTTTTTCTTTGTTCACTATAGTTTGTTTTTATTTTACTATTTTCTAGGTTTACTATGCATTTGTTTTTATTTTATTTACAAATCTTTAATTTTTTTTTCTAATTTTTATTTTATTTTATTTTATTTTATTTTTCTTTTATATATTTGTTTATTTTTCCTTTTATTTTTTATTCTCTGTTTTATATTTTTCTAAGACTATGACAAGAAAGAGGCTATGTTTTCTTATTGCACAAACATACAATTTGATGTTTATTTAGAGGATCCTAAAATGGATAGGAAAGTGTTTCTAAGCATCCTTAATTTTTGGAAAGAAAATGAGCATCGATATGGAAAGCTTTTTCATCTTGCTCGAGATATATTGATTGTGCCCCTCACAACTGTTCCGTGGCGGATCCAGAAATTTAGATATGGGGTCTAAAAATTTTAATAGTCTTCTTTTCAATATAATGGGTATGCAAAATTTCTTTTTTTTCTTATTTTAATATATTGAACTATATTGAATATCTAATCTAAAATAATGGGTGTGCATTTGACCCCTATGTGGCCATATGCATCCGCCCCTGCAACTGGTTGCTTCAGATTCAACTTTAAGCACAGAAGTTCGAATTTTGAATAAGTGGAGAAGTTCTTATATCCCTGAAAATGTAAAATCTTTGATAACATCTCGTAGTTGCACTACAGCAAAAGTGTTATGCAGCGGCGTTTTTAGCGGCGCTTTTAGGGAAAACGCCACAAAATTTAAGGATGTAGCGGCGTTTTTTCAACAAACTCCGCAATAGGGTGGTAATTTAGCTTCGTTTTTATATAAACATCGCAATAGAGTTGTTTATAGTGACGTTTTCTAAAAAAACACCGCAATAGAGTAGTAATTTAGCGGCGTTTTTATATAAACGCCGCAATAGAGTTGTTTATAGTGACGTTTTCTAAAAAAACACCGCAATAGAGTAGTAATTTAGTGGTGTTTTTATATAAACGCCGCAATAGAGTTGTTTATAGTGGCGTTTTACAAGAAACGCCGCAAATGGGTCGTACATTAGTGGCGTTTTTATATAAACGCCGCAATAGAGTTGCTTATAGTGTCGTTTTACAAGAAACGCCGCAAATGGGTCATACATTAGTGGCGTTTTTCTGTAAACGCCGCAATTGATTTTAACAAACGTGGCGTTTTTAATTAAAAACGCCGCAATTATTTACACATCAGCGGCGTTTGTAATGTTAAACGTCGCAAAGCCAGTTTTAAAACTCCTGAAGCCCTAGCCATTCTTCCTTATTGATTTGTCTACGATTTTCCGATTACAATTTACCCAGAAAACACCAGTAGCCATCTCCTTCACTGCGCCGTGCCTTCTTCGTCTCCGGCGTCGTCGCATTTCGCCATACCCAGGTTAGGCTTTCTTTCTCTCCAGTCGTTTGCCCTCTCAGCGGCGTGTTGATTTTTTACTTTAACGGAGTTAACGATTTAGAGTAAATGAGATAACGATTTAAAGTTTAAAAAATAAAATATTTGAAAAAATATTTTAGAGGACAATTTAATACAAATAGTATACTTTAGGAGACAATAATATATTTAAGTCTTTAATTTACTTATAACATGAAAATTTGAATAATATAATTTGTTTCTGACATATTAATATTCCATGTCGAATTAGCATTGAAATACAAATTAATGTAAGCATCTAAATATTTTTGATATGTTTGGTTGGAGTGTTCACACTTCTCATTGGTGTTATTGAAAACAACACGGATCGTCTCTAAAGGATCTTCAACCGTCGATAAGTGCACAATCTAACGGGTCCCAGTCCCCTCTCATTGCACCCCGCCTAAACTACCGCTACAAAACGTGCCAATCTCGCTTTATTTTCTGCACCGCGATTTGTCAAAGCTGAGAATTTTATACTTCTTGAAGCGTTAAAATCATTTTTTTCACGTCTGTCTCTAGCAATGGATGCCGGAGTTAAAGTACAGAAAGGTGCTGGTGGAAGAAAAGGCGGCGGCCCAAAGAAGAAGCTAGTTTCAAGGTCCATCAAAGCTGGCCTCCAATTCCCCGTCGGAAGGATCGGCCGCTACTTAAAGAAATGAAGGTATTCGCAGAGTGTCGGAACCGGAGCTCCGGTTTATCTCGCCGCTGTTCTCGAGTACTTAGCAGCCGAGGTAACTGAAAGCTAGAGCAAGTCATCGCATAAGTTAATTGTTGTTATTTGTAGTTCGTAATTCGGTTTTGAATTGGGAATCCAGGTTCTAGAATTGGCCGGAAACGCAGCACGTGACAACAAGAAGAACAGGATCATCCCAAGACACCTTCTACTCACCGTGAGGAACGACGAAGAACTGGGAAAGCTTCTCGCCGGCGTTACTATTACTCACGGTGGCGTTTTACCGAACATTAACCCTGTTCTTCTCCCAAAGAAGACTGAAAATGCCTCTTCTAAAGAATCGAAATCTCCATCAAAGGCAACTAAATCTCCCAAGAAAGCTTGAATTTATCAATTAACTTCTAATATTAGGGTTCATCTCATTTGCAAGATTTATATGATTTCTTTGACCGTAGGATTTTGCTTGTAGTTGTTGAGGTGGGGGAAAAGATTAATATATTTTATCTCGGCGGAAATGAAACCACGGATTTTAAAAATTAAACTAAAATTAAGCTAAAATTTTGTTTGTAGGAAAACGCCGCTAAATATCAACATCTTCTACGGCGTTTGTAGGAAAAACGCCGTTAAAAATAAACATCTATTGCGGCGTTTGTGAAGAAAACGCCGCTAAACATCAACGCCTATTGCGGCGTTTGTCTGCCAAATGCCGTTAAATATCAACACCTATTGCGTCTTTTTCTGAAAAACGCCGCTAAATATCAATACCTTTTGCGGCGTTTCCTCAACAAACGCCGCTATATGTTGTCACCTATTGCGGCGTTTTTTTGTTGAAAAACGCCGCAAACTTTAGCGGCGCTATTTTTAGCGGCGCTTTTAGCGGCGTTTGTCTTTACGCCGCAGGTGTTTTTAGCGGCGCTTAAAAACGCCGCTATAAGTAAAAAAACGCCACAACAAGCCACTTTTGCTGTAGAGTTGTTTGTTCGGTTATGAATTTTTATTGTCTTTTCCTTTTTATTTCATATATTAAAACTAGTTTATTATATTATCTTCTTGAATTATTAGTTTTTTACCTATGTTTTAAATTAAAATTTACATTGCATAATTTTTTTTCTTTCACTAATAATTTAAATAAGTTAATAATATTTTTTTTATTTTTCGTACAACTACAGAAAATGACGAGTTTATTGGCTTCAATGTGAATTGGACTGTAACAAAGTCAATAGTTGATGCATATGTTATTTGTGTTTACTAATATTATAAGATTTAATATGGTTGAATACTTGAGTTTAACTTTTTGAGAAAACTTGTTTAAGTTTCATTCAGAAATTCTTTTTTTTTTTAATATAACTGAGTTTGACATACATGAATAGTTGAGTATTAGTATTTGACTTGATTTGTATTTTCATATCAGTTTTGAATTAGAACTCTTTAGTTGAAATTTGTATTCAAAATTTATTTTCTTTTAAAGTTAACTATAGTCAACCATCTAAATGATGTAAATTAAAATTATCACTTAAATTAGAATTTTTAGTTTGAATAATTTTATTTTATAATCCTTCATACCAAATAATGTTTTGAAATAATTTAAAAGTTATTGCATTTGATATAGAGATGATTTTTTTACTAAAGGAATATTATATTAAACCATTAAATTATTATTAGAAGTGATTATTAGTAGTATAATATAAAAAGAGAATAAAATATATATCATTTTACTATGTATCAATGCTAAAAATAGATAACAATAATAATAATAATAATAATAATAACAACAACAACAAATTATTCATTTACTTAGAACCAATTATCAGGTTAAAATCGGGTCGAAGTTTGATTCGATTCAGATATGGGTAAATCGAATTCGGATTATTTTTTGTTCGGGTTACTTTCGGTTTGTGTTGCTTTCAGTTCGGGTTAATTTTGATTCGAGTTGCTTTCAGTTTCGGTTGATTTTAGTTCAGTTTGCTTTCAGTCCAACTAAAATTCAAGTATGTTTCGGTCTGATTCGGTTTATTTCAGGTTTCATAATGATTTTGGGTCATTCTGTTCAAGTCTATATCGAGTCTCGAATTAAATAAATCGATTCGGGTAATTAGTTACGTGACAAATTTGCCAGGTTTATCTCCAGGTACTCTTATATACCTTATTTTATTATCATTTTATTACATCAAACCATAGAAAGTGTACTGTTGATCTGAAAATCGTGTTTTCAAAGCATATATTAAATAAAGAAATAAGTTATGAAAATAGAAAAAAAAAAAGGAAATGATATTCGTGGGATTGAACTTTAAATGCATATTCCCCAACCACGAAGAAAGGTGAAAAATAATTAGAGGAAGGCGAAACATTAAAAATAATGAATAGCATACTTCCATGTGGAATTCAACTCAAATGAAATTCATGCTTTCAGAGTAATGCCATAAACTGTTGCTATTCGTGCTTTTAGAGTGACGATAGAGGAAAGCAAAACAACACACTTCTTTTTATATTTTTAAAAGAAAAAATAATTTAGGAAAATCAAAATATGAAAGGAAGTTTTGTATCATAAGCTAATATGATACTACTGGCTGAGTATCAATACTGGAGTGAGTATCGATACCAAAATAGGTTTGATGTTTTGAAAAATACCTCAGTATCTAGAGTATTGATACTCCCTTGAGTACCAATACAAAAAATGGCTACTGGAATCTGATTTGTACCCGCTATCAATATAACCCTGTGGGTATCAAAGTCGGACCTACAATATCGATACTCTTTGAATGAGTATCGATAACCTTTCCCAAAATCTTCCTATTTTTACTATGGTTGAAGAATAGTATCAATATTATTCTTATAGTACTGATAATTGTGCTCATAAATACCCTATTTTGTGCATGAAAAATACTAACTTTCATCTCCAGACGTCCTACTGAGGTTCCCATTTATTATTAGAGTCTTATGTGTGATCAAAGGGATCATAAAGAGGTTTTTTAACATACTGAAACATCAAAAGATGCAAGCTACCATGAACGTGCTTCATAACTCATGCAACCTACCAAAACACACCTAATAACCTGCATGTGGTAGAGTTGAGTTAGAAGTGTATAACCTTTGATTCTAAGCTGCTGGAAGTGTCCACGGCTCAACCCATGACAACTTTTCTTTCCCTCTTGCTTTGGAGCACTCTCCAACTTCTCTCATTAAGCAAGACATCAAACATTTGAGTTACTAACTGAGTTTAGAGGTTAATAAGGGTTTAAGAATGTAACATCCCAAAATCGGGCTAGTGACTAAAGTGGAAATTTTTGAAATTTGGTTATCAATTTAGTAAATTTAAAAGTTCAGGGACTTAAATAGGAATATTTCTTGTAGTGGATTAAATAGAAAGGATGGAAATAATGAAGGTTATTTTGGTCTTTTTAGTTTTAAGGATATTTTATCTCCTTTATTAGGAGATAAACACGTGAAAAGTTAAGAAATATACAGAAACATTTCTTGTTGCTTTCTTCTCCTTATTCCCGTCAGCCCCAGCTCAAAGGTGAGTTAAGTATTAGTTGTTTATTTCTTGGATTTTTAAGTGGGTTTTTATTCTTTGGGTCTTATATAAGCTTAAGTAAAGCTTATATAAGCTTAAAACATCAAGAGAAGAGAATTAGAAAGGAAAATGTAAAAAGGGTGAAGAAATGAATTTTTGGTATGAAAAAGTTTTTGAAGTTTTATTAATAAATTTGACTTGTCATAAGAGGGATTAAGAATTATAAAGTATTAGAAACGAATTTAGAACACATGGAAAGTTTTGTAGAATTCTTAAATTAAAGAGTTATAATGAGTTATTGAAGATGATGAAGTGTTATAGTGTTAAAAGATTGTTTAAATATGTATAGTTGGGTGTAAAGGCATGAAGAGAGTTAAATAAGTATAGTTTGGGTAAAGTTTTGGGAATTTTCGAGTTAAAGAAGTCCATTATGGGTTAGTAGTATCGGTATTGGTTGAGTAGATACGATACTAGAAGGCAAAGTTTGGGGTAATTATGCGTAGGGTATCGATACTGAATGAACAATATCGATACCATAAGGAAGAAGAGTGTTAAAGCTTCATGGTGTATTGATACTGAAGTGATAGTATCGGTACCATGAGTATCGATACCAATAGGGAGGTATCGATACCATTCTTGGAATGAAATTACAGAATGTCGATTAGGTATCGATACCATGAGATGGTATCGATACTACAAGCATTAAGGTATCGGTACCGTAACTGTAGTACCGATACTACTTTAATTGGAAATAAGAAATTAGTGATTTGCTTAATTTATATTAGTAAGAATATTTTTTAAATAGTTCAAATTTCGATATTCATTGGATTGTGTATTGGTGTAGATATCGATCGAAAGCAAAGTTCGAATAGCCGTTAGAGTAAGATTCGAATAAGAATCAAGAGATTGGTATTGTCCAGTGAGACTAAGGTGAGTACATTATATTAAGTGTAAGTTATGTTAGGGAATTAAGACTTGCGATAAGACTAATTCCAATATTAGGTTACATGAGTACATGAATATAAGCATGTAGTGATATGATGCTTAAATGTATTTGAGTACATGCATATGTCTAGAGGTTAATTGCATTTCTATATGTGATCTATGTAAATACGTGTATGTGTGATAAATCATGTGACCATGAGCTAGGTGGGTTAAAAAGTTATGTGATCATAAGAGATAAGATATATGACAAAAGATATGTGAAAGTGATATATATGTGATTACATGTTTATATGAATACAAGAAAATGTAACATGAGATATATGTGATAGTGGGGTATGAGACTTTACAAGATATGTGATATAAAGTTATGAGCTTGTATGACTGTGACGTGAATGTATATAGGTGATAAACACAAATGTTAATGCCCATGTTATGTGATATGAGAGCTAAGGGTATAGTTGGCATGCCAAGATTCGAGGGTTACATAGGTCATTCGGGACATATACATAGGTCCTTCGGGACATATACATAGATCCTTCGGGATATACATGAGGTCATTCAGGACAAATTTCACATGCCACTCAGTGGATCCTTATACGAGCTGTGATGACAGCATATGTGCACAACCTCAATGTACTCACATATCTTTAGTTCTCAGAAGTATACATGGGCTATTAAGAGTGATCTAAACAAGTACAATGTATATGAGGTATATGCTTGTGATGTGAATTGTATTACATTAATTATTTGATGTGGCAGATATTGTTAGATATGAAAGTATATAATTATATGAATAAATTAAAATCATGTCAATAGTAATAGTAGTGAAATACGTGCATATAAGCTTTATGTGTATGAAGTGTACATTACATGCATTATTTGTTACGTAGTTATAGTTTTCATTATTTATTTATATGTCTTACTAAGTCTATGACTTAGAGTGTGAGTGTTTCACACGTAGGATCTGAGAAGTATCAAGAGAAGATAGGTAGCAGAGACATCATAGCATCACTGAAGATCAGATCAGAAGAATTTTTATCAGCATGTCTCTTTGTTGTAAAACGTATGTATAATGTTGGCATGTACTCAAAAGATGAAATGATATATGCTCTGAACGGTTTTTTGTAAACTTTTTGAGTTGATAGTTGTAAATTATTCCATATGCTTAAATTAAATCTGAATTTTCCTCTATTTTAAATAAGTAAATGATTTAACGGGTAGATGTGACATCTCAGACTCGTATTTGGGTCGGATACGGGTTGGGGTGTTACAAAGAACATTTACTTAAGCTAGAAATCTCTGAAAACATATTAAATCTACCAATTCCTTTAAACCCCTACAAAACCCATTTTTGAAAACCATAGCCAAAGCTTGTGAATGAGGGCTAGAACAAAGCTTAGGATGAGAGGGTTAGGATTCTTATCTTTAGAATGTCAAACTAGAGTTGCAAGATTACCAAGCTATAACATTTGTTCTTACTAGAGGGAGAAGGAAGGATATAAAGAAGATGAGAAGAAGACAAAGTCTTTTTGTGAGAAAAAAAAAGATATCGCATGTGATATCATCCTCCTTAATTGGAGATTCAAACTTTCAAAAAGAAAAAGGATAAATTACTCTCTTAGTCCTTCAAATTTTAGTCAACTCTAAAAAATTCCCTTTTTATCAACTATTAGGCTCAATCCAAGTCCAATTCCATCTCAATTTTGGTCAAGGTTTCCTATAAGTTAAGGAATTCATCTAAGGTCCATCTCGGGTTAGCCCAAAACTCCTAACCTAGGATTCAGGGAATTAGTAATAGCAAATGGTCCAAGGAACTCAGGGAAAAAACTACTAATATTATTTGTGATGCCTTCCTTTTGGAATGGTATTTTATATGCATTGAAGTTAAGTGGTGCTTTAGTTCGTGCACTAAGAAAAGTTTACGAAGAAAAAAATGTCATGGGATATATATATAAGGTTATGGATTGTGCTAAAGAAGCTATTATAACTTCATTTAATAAAAATGAATCCAAAACTCTGAAGTCTTTAAAATGATAGATAAGAGATGGGAATGTCAGCTACATTGTCCTTTACATGCTGCTAGCCACTTTCTTAATCTTGAATACTTTTATGATAATCCTAAGGTTGGACCCTGCACTTGACAAGCAAGATAAGATTATGGAAGAGCTCATTGCATACAAGCAAGCACATTGACTATTTGAGAATCCAATGGCTATTAGACATAAGAAGTCTAAGGCTCCAGGTTTTAAAATTTTAACCCTTCTATATACGATATACTTCAATTTAAGCATACTGATTATTCTAGTAACTCTTTTATTCAATTTATAGCAACTCTTTTATGACAAATTATTCTAGTTTAAATCAATTTAAATTGTTTTATTTAAAAATTGATTTATTATATTTACCCTATGTTAACATAAATATAATATTTAAAACTTTAATTTAATTTCATGAAGCATGTGATAGGTATGAGATAAAACTTCCCTAGTGATTCCAATGAAAACCTTGTTAAAATAAGTATCATTCTTTTATTACACAATAATAGTCTTGATGGATAGATTTTAACTGAAATACGTACATTTCTATACATTTTCTTCTTCCTATGCGGCTAGAATCAGTATTTTATGTAGTGGTGTTCAAATAACCGAACTAATTCGGTTAACCGACCGAATCGAATTAGTTCGGTTAATTCGGTTCGGTTACCGAATTAGTTCGGTCGGTTAACGGTTAAGAAAATTTTTAGAATTCGGTTAACGGTTAATTCGGTTCGAATTCGGTTAATTGATTGAATTAACCGAAATTAAATTTTAAATATTAAATATATTATATATAACATATGGACTCAACTCAAACCATTTAAAACTCAATTAATAATTTAAGATCCAATAAATTTTAAACGTAAATCAATATTAATTAATTTAAAAAATTATATAAAATTTTTATATTTTATAATTATATATTATTTAAATTAATTGTAAACTATTTTTTTAATTAAAAAATATTAAATATATTATATATAACATATGGGCTAAGCCCAAACCATTTAAAACCCAATTAATAATTTAAGATCCAATAACTTTTAAACTTAAATCAATATTAATTAATTAAAAAATTTATCTGAAATTTTTATTTTATAATTATATATTATTTAAATTAATTATAAACTTTTTTTGAATTAAAAAACATTTAATTTTTATATAAATTAGAAAATTTTAAAAAAAATCGGTTAATTCAAAAATTAACCAAATTAACCGAAATTTATTCGGTTCGGTTAATATGTTCGAAAAAAAGTTCGGTTCGGTTAATGGTTAAAGAAAAACAAAGTTCAGTTAATTCGGTTATGGTTAATTCGGTTCGGTTTTAACCGAAAGAACAACCCTAATTGTATGTATTAAGTTTTAACCTTTGGAGTTCGAATTTGTTATGCATGAACCAACGAGAATAAAGCTTGAATAGTAGCAATAGTAATACCTAAGTTAGGCATTGCTCATTTGTAACACACTGAATTTTCCCTAAATTCGAAACCCTAGAATTTGGAAAAATTTCCTTAAATCACTAATTCTGATTCGATGGCTATTTTTGAGGTTATTTTGGAAAGCCTTGATAATTATGAGCACTATTCCCGTAATTTTTCCATTTTTCTTAATAAATCAAACTCAATCCCCTTATCAACATTCACGATCGGCGCTGCTCTCTTTTTTTTTTCTTTGTTTACCTTCTCCCATTGTGCACCATTCCCATATTTTGTAGAGGGTCATTGTCGTTCATGCCGTGGTTCATCACCGGTGAAGCCATCCATCGCCCTGCGTGAACTTCCCCTTGCTTGGTCGTTCGATCATCATTCACTTTTTCTCCGTAATAAAATCGTGAGTTATGCTGCCACCACACTCCAAGCTCGTGGCAGTTTGACAGTGGCTTCATGAGAAAGAGTTACACAGGTGTGTTCTCTCTTGTTGGTGTGCTGCTACCATTGTTCGACAGCACTGGTTTCACACGTGTGGACTATCGTTATTCTTGCAGTACTACCGCTTGTCGTTTAAGTCATTGTCTTCATTGAGGAATTGTTTAAGATTAGCCAATTGGCTGATTTGGACCTCCAACATCGTTATCTATCTTCTGCAGCATTGTGGACGCAACCTAGGTGCCCTAGTGGGGGCTAGTCAGCCCCTGGTGTGCCTGATAAGATAGAACTTGAGCTATCTAAGAAAGCAAGAAAGAAACTGAAAACTTTATAATCTTTATTAACAAGAAACTGATATCTCTTGAGTTAGAGAGCAACTATTTATACAAGCAATGAGAGAAGTATCTGCTGTATAACAAACTATTAACAACTCTCAACAACTTAATTGTTCGTAACAACAAGCTTAACAAACTATTCTAGAATTCATGCATAAGCACGTGTTCATAACACTAACATTCACCCTGCTTTATTAGCTTTTTCTGCACTTGATTCAACTTGTGCAGCGAACTTATTGACTTCAATATTCCCCCTGCCATTTCCACTTTACAAACCTGCAGGAAGACCTCTTAGTTGTGTTACCAAGAGTTTTTGTTTGTGCTTGAGAAACGAAGAGGAAGAGAGTGGCTTTGTCAAAACATATGTCACATGCTCATAAGCAGGAACCTTATTAACCTGTAAACGACTATCAACAACCATTTCTCATACAAAAAATAAGTCAAGCTCAACATTCTTGAACTTAGAATGGTGAACAGGATTGGCAAAGACCTCAACAGTTCTGGAATTATCACACCAAAATGTAGCTTTACCATGTGGAACCACACACAATTCCTGAAGCAATGACTCAATCCAAACAATGTCAGCATCTGTAGAAGAAACACTCCTATATTCAACTTCAGCCATGGAATGAGAAATAACTTGCTGCTTGCGTGAGCTCCATGAGATGAGATTTCCACCAAAGAAAATGCAGTAGCCAGTCGTGGAACGCCTATCATCAGGATCAGATCCCCAGTCTGTATCAACAAAACCAGTCAGAGACATGTGAGAAGATGTTGTAAAATGAAGACCATAATCAGCCGTTCCTTGAAGATAACGTAAAATCCTCTTAACAGCTTGAAAATGGCTATTGCGAGGTGACTGCATGAATTGGAAAACTTTGTTTACTGCAAAGGCAATATCTGGCCGAGTGGCTACTATGTACTGGAGAGCTCCTACAATGCTTCTATATTGGGATGCATCTTCAATGAGATCACCAGCATCAACTGATAACTTACAATTGGAGACCATGGGAATAGGAAGGCTCTTGACATCACCAAAATCATGCTTATGCAATAGCTCACGAATATATTTTTGTTGAGTCAAAACAAGACCATTATCATCATAACACACCTCAATGCCAAGAAAAAGGTAAGAGAGCCAAGATCTTTTAAAGAAAACCGAGCATGCAACTTTTCAATAACACATTACCCCTCACCAGCCTCACTTCCTGTCACAATGATGTCATCAATATATACTAGCATGTAAAGAACACTTCTAGCAGATTTTCGAATAACAGAGATGAGTCAGATTTAGACAACACAAACTGCTCAGAAACAAGATATTCTCGAAGGCTCTCAAACTATACCCGAGGAGCCTGTTTTAAACCATAAATTGCTTTATGCATTTTGCAAACTAGCTGACTGCCACCTTGAACAAACCCAGGGGGCTGAGCCATGTAAACCTCTTCTAACAACATCCCATTTAAAAAGGCATTGTTAATATCTACTTGTCGCAGTAACCATCCTTTTGTCAAGGCAAGAGTGAGTATCACTCGCACAGTTACAGGCTTTATAACTGGACTAAAAACTTCATGAAAATCAATCCCCGACTGTTAGAGAAAGCCCTTTTCAACAAGATGCGCCTTGTACCGAGACACCGACCTATCAACATTGCGTTTTACCTTAAAAATCCACTTGCAATTGACAGGTACACGATTATCAGGAAGAGAGACAAGAGACCAAGTCTTATTGGCAACCAAAGCATCATATTCTTCTTGAGCAGCTTTTTTTATAGCTTCCTTAATAGACGGAGGTTATTCATCAAGATATTCAACGTGTAAGACATGAGGTTTCCGAATACCGTCTTTGGCCCTGGTAACCATAAGATTTACATTTTGAACCGAAACAGTTCGTGACGGAGAAGAACAAATAAAGCCTCAGACCCTTTATTTGGATGAGGTTCTGATCCTTCATTTGCTCGAGGTGGCAGATTATTTGCATAAGGAGTAGCTAATCCACCAGACGTATGAGGAGTTATTTCACGTGTAGGAAAATCAGCCCAATGCGCATTGTCACGGTCCGCCATTGCTCCAAAGTACGTGGTCCCATACGCATTGTCACAGTCAGCCATTGCTCCCAAGGACGTGATCCTATCCGCATTGTCACGGTTTGGTGTGGTCCCATGCACATTGTCACGGTTTGGTGTATTTTCAAATGATATGGCCCCATGCGCACCTGCCCCAACAAAATTGAATGTGACTTCATGCGCATTATCAAAATCACGCATATCCAACATTTGGTCCTCGATTACGGCAAGAGGTGTGGTCCCAACGTTTTGACACCCATGCGCATTATGCCTTTGACTATTTGCATGTGTTGATGAATCATACGTTGATGGAGGAGCACATGGGTTGTTCTCACTTAATGGAAGAGGCATTATACTTAATGGAACATGCATTGGAGCACGTGTTGATGAAGCATGCATTGGTGAAGAATGCACTAGTGGAGCACACGTTAATGGACCATGCATTGCCTGTACAGGAGAGACAATAGGAATATTAGTTGTTGGAGCATGTGCCATTAGAGCACATGTTGATGGATTATGCGCTGGTGAAGCACATGTTGATGGAGCAGGTGATGGTGGAGCACACATTGGTGGAGCATGTGCTGGAGGTGGAGCATGCGTTGAATTTAGTGAACCATACATTGTCTGTACAGGAGAGACAAGAGGAATAATACCCGTGGAGACACCATTATCTGGAGTAACACTTGAAACATTACACACTTCATAAGGAAAAACACTTTTATCAAATACATCGTGCCTCAAAATTATTACTCTGCCAGTCATTGAGACATTTAAATCCCTTATGAGCAGTGTTATATCCTAGAAACACACACTTCTTTGACCTGAAATCCAGCTTATGATGATTAAACAAACGCAAGCAAGGATAGCAAGCACAACCAAACACCTTGAGAAAAGAATAATCTGGCAAGACATGATGTAGAGCTTCAAAATGAGACTTGCCATGTAAAACAAATGTGGGTAATTGATTGATAAGATAAACAACAGAAACAAAGGAATAGCTCCAAAATTTCTGAGGTAAAGAAGCCTGAGCTAACATTGTCAATCATGTTTCAACAATGTGCCTAAGCTTCCTCTCAGCCTTACCATTATGCTCCGAGGTACCAGGGCACGAGAGACGATATTGCAATCCATTGGTACAAAACCATTTTCGAAGTAGTTGATACTCTCCACCACCATCAGTCTGAAGCACTTTAATTTTATATCCAAACTGTACTTCAACAAATTTTACAAAATCAAGAAAGCACTGAGCCACCTCAGATTTACGTTTCAAGAGATACATCCAGGAATAACAACTATAAACATCAACAAAAGAGACATAATAAAGAAATCCCTCAATGGAGCATACATGAGCTGGTCCCCAAACATCAGAGACAACAAGTTGAAAAGGTTCAGTATATTCAGTCAATGATTTACGAAAGGGAAACTTATGTGATTTCCCTTGCATACAATCAGAACATACACTCATCTCATCATTTTTATTTGAAACAAGATTACATGATTTCATAACAAGTCGAACAGTATCAAGCGAATGGTGGCCAAGACGCTAATGCCACAAGTTCAAAGAAGTGGTGGATTTTGAAACATTAGTCACCAAGGTATATGAACCTCGATTCTTACAAGGCAGCAGCTGATAGAGACCATCATCCGTGAGCCTCCCGCGAAGTAGAACCACTTGAGTCTGAGCATCCTTCATAATACATTCAGAATGGTGAAATTCCATAAAGACACCATTGTCACGTGTGAACTGAGAAACAGACAATAACTTTTTCTTTATGTTAGGTACATACAACATATTTTGTAAAATTAAAGGCTTCTTATTTGAGCACAAAAAACCTTGACCAACATGTGTAATTGGAATACCATCACCATTACCCATGAGTAAGGAATTACCACCCGTATAAAGAGTACTTGATTGGAACACAGACATATCATTTGTGACATGATGTGTAGCACCAGTGTCAGGATATCACAAGGAGTCAGACGATACTGAAGAACTGGACCCGGAGTTAGTTGGAACAATGGACGCATATGATGCTGAACATGGTGTCAAAAAGGAGGGGATGTACCATGAGGACCATAAGAGGCATTAGAAGTAAATCCAGGAGAGAAGCCAGGAAAGGAGTAATATCCAGGAGCATACGGGTAGGGAAAGTAAACTGAAGTGGGAACAAAGTTTGAACAAGAGGGAATAGAGGTTATGGTGTGAGCATAGGGTTATCCACCAGATTGTACAAGTTTAGCAGAATTCCCAGCACCAGTGAGCTTCGAGCTATTCTCAGTTAACGATTCAGATCCAGACACGCCAGTGTAGTCTCTATCAAAACGATGATAACATTTTTGGACCACAAGTCCAAACTGGCCATATAACTGACATTGAGGACGATTAGTATTACTCCCTCGATCTTTACCACGATAGGCATTCGACTGACCATGAGATAAATGACCGTGTGATGACCCAATATTAGCATCCTGAGTTCCACAATAATCAGTTTCAGCAGCATCACCTTCCCGAGAGTGAAGAACAAGATTTGCAGAAATGCCTTCACTCACGAACACCTTCTGTCGAGCCTCGCAGTCTAACAACATTTCAGTAAGAACATCAAGAGAAAAGTTTTCTCATGACGCAATTGCAATAATGGATTCAAACTCCATTGTAAGTCTAGCTAACATAACATTAACATGTTCTTTCTCAGTAACCACACTACCTGAAGCATTCAACAAGTCATAAATGGATTTGACCTTAGCAAGATACTCCCTAATCGTCAAACTAGTCTTTCGCTGGGAATGAAGATTATTCCGGAGAGAAGAAATCTTAGCACTGGAGCGAGCACCAAACAGACGACATATATTGTTCCAAACTGACTTCGCTGTTGTAAGCCCAGTCAAGTGAGGCAGAACCTCTGTACTCACAGTAGTTAAAAGCCATGAAGCAAGCAGTTTATCTTGCTGGCGATGAGCTACAAACAATGGATTCTCTTCAAGTTGTCCAGATGCATTAGTAATAAACTCATCTGGTGCAACAGAACTGGCCGAGATGAACCTCAGCAACCAATAGCAGTCAATTATCAAAGCCACATGATGCTTCCAAAGAAGATATATGGATTCAGCGAGTTTAACAGTATCATGCTTTGTTATGTGTTGAATGCCAAACATACCTCGAGAAGTTCTCAAACTCAGAGAAAAAGCATTCAGAGACACATCCTTAGGATCAACCGTCAAATCAACCATGATGCCAAGAATCACACATGATATGAGAACTTAAACTCGTGCAGCTATTGGAATGAAGAAGAAACAGTGAGAGAAACACACCTAGGTATTGGCAAAAGATACCATGATAAGATATAACTTGAGCTATCTAAGAAAGCAAGAAAGAAACTGAAAACTCTGTAATCTTTATTAACAAGAAGTTGATCTCTCTTGAGTTAGAGAGTAACTATTTATACAAGCAAGGACATAAGTATCTGTCGTATAACAAACTATTAACAGCTCTCAACAACTTAACTATTTGTAACAACAATCTTAATAAACCATTCTACAACTCATGCATAAGCACGTGTTCATAACACTAACAGTGCCCGCCGCCGCCCTTGGATGTCTTCTGCAGCCCCTGAAGTGCCCTACCGCCGCCCCTGGGTGCTTCTGACACCCCTACAGTTGCTTACTGCCCGCTAGTGCCCGACAACCCCTTAAATGCTTTGGAACCCCCTGCCTAGTTTATGATTCGAACTAGATTTTTAATATTTACCTTGTAATAGCATTCGAAATATTTAGAAATCGTTGAATTGAGATTTAAATCGTACATTGTTAATTTTGTAGGAGTTATCAAACTGAGAACTGAGATACTGTCTCCCCTACCATTAATCACTAATTTTGAATCGAATTGGGTTACGAGGAGTGACCGTGAGTATTAGTTGATTTTTTAGTTTATATATGACTCTGATAATAAACTAAATTAGTAAATTATTGGATATTATTATGTAGGAATCGATTCGGCCCGACCTCCTATTTGAAAAGATCGTGGGAAACATTGTGTTAGCCTTTAGAGTTATTTTACCAAGGTGTGTCTCTACCTGGTGCTATATATATTTCATTTTGATTGGTTGTTTGGAATTGGTTGTGAGCATGACTATTACATGTTTTTGTTGATTTAAATATAATTTGGTTAAGCATGTTGTTTGGAAGTTGGTTTCGAGTATGATAGATTCTTTGATATTGTTGTATCTAATATAATTCAAAAATGTATGTTATGTGAAATATGTTGATATGTCGGACTGGAAAATTAATGAGATGCATTCGGATTATTTGTATATATAATTATTACACTCGAAACATAATAGAATTCGGATATATGATATTCGAGTATATGTTATTCAAATATGTTCTATATGGATCAGATAGGATATCGGATATGTGTGTCATTTGCATATCATATTGAGACGAATTTTGATAGGGAAAGTTCAATGCATTCACTCTACAAGGCGAATGTCACTTTTTCGAATTCAGTGACCTCTGCCTTTGTAGCAAACCCCACTTATATGGTGTGTGGGATGGAATTAGTGTGGTTCTAGGGAACCCACTCTTCGGGGTGTAATAGGAGAACAAGCGGGTGCATGAGCATTTGCATAACATTCAAATATTTGATTCGGAATATGATTAATATTATTTTATTCAGATTATGTTGTGACTTGTGTTTGTTGCACTTTAGAGACATGCTAAGCCTTGTTGCTTACTCGTCCTAGTTTCTTCTTTAAGATTACTGAGCTAGGTGAACCGATACTTGGAGTTCAACATTATTTTGTTATCATTATTTTTATAGTAGGACATTTATTCGAACTTTCTGAATATTATTTTATTAATAGTTTATTTAGATAATAGTTATTATGATTAAATATTTTTGGGACATTGGATATAAACTTTGTTTTGAACTTTGAGACTTGAACTTGAATTTTATAAATGTTTGATTTAAGTTTAATTATTGTTAATTTAATCAAGTTACTTTTAGTATTCAAAATCAGAAAATACGAAAGTAAAATTCAAAATATTTAAAATAACGTTTGGGAAAGTTTAGTTAATGAACCTTTTGAATCCGACATGTTTTCGTCTGGGTGAGGTAAAGGGGGTTACATCGTTTATAACCGCACTACAACTTGAAAAATACATGAATCCCTGAACTTCTACTAGTATCAATTTAGGCTAAATGACTTGGTTTGTCAAGTACAATCGAGCATTAGTTCAACGATTCAAGTTGCGTGATAAAGTTGGATCAATAACCTTGAAAGATATTGATGACACCATTGAATGGTTGACTGGAAGACCATATGAAGATGTTCAAAAGGGGTTTATATTTGAAGAAGATGAAGGTCTTACTTGTGGACACGTTGACTGCTGGAGTTTATGAAGAGCGATTTAACATAAGATCAAGAGGGAGCTCACTAGGAGAAAGAGATAGTAGTTCATCACGAGAATCCCTTAGGCAAGGAGATACAAATGAAGATACAGAATATGACGAATGCGACAACTCTCTTGATGGATAAGATATTGAGACAAATTTGACCGAAGAAGATAATTGTATATGATGCGATATTATCGTATATCCTTTTGAAATTGTTATATAACTAGCTTTGTCTATTTGCAATATAAATAATTTCATATTAGATGATAAAATGTAAAGTCATGCTTTTTGATTGAAAAGTTAAAGATAAATGAAATGAAGAACTTTTGTTGTACTTATATTCCTTTTTAAAATACTAATTATTTTTCTCGTGCTTTATTTGTATTTATACATTCTCTTTGATTGCTTTGTGTTAAAGTTGAACATTCAAGACATCTTATATTCGTGTTACCCAAAATTTTATTGAATGTAAATAATTTTGAAGTAATGCTTAATACATAAAATGTTGATAATAAATATTCTTTAACATGAATTGTTCTTTTTACTTGACTATACAACTAGAAAAAAATTGTAATCACCATTTTTACCTTGATCCAGCTAGTTCCCAACTCTAATTAGCACCTGCCAGCAGCTTCCACCAACGATAGCTGCTTTCTCGCTCCACACAGCAGCTGCCAGCAGCCCAGCTCCACCAGTTGTCCCTCCACGTCCCTGTTACAACTTACAAGCAAAACAAACAACAATCATCATTTTTGTTTTAAACATGTAAATGGGTTAATATATAACTCATACAAATCTCATTGTAAACGGAGGAATCAAGAGCAATACAAAGAAAATAAAAAAGAAAAATATAGCAAATGTTATTTTTACATTTGGTCTTTATTTTTCAGTTTGGTATTTTATTCTTTATTTTATTTTTTCGAAATAAAAAAATTAGTAAGAAAAAAAATAGAAATATAAAGGAACAATTTTACCTCATTCATAGTTCTTCGTCGGAGTCTAGGTCGCCAGAGAAACATCGGTTGAAGAATCGGAAGAAGGCTTGAGATTTTCAGTCTCGTTTTTGGTAGTTTAATCCCAAATCGGGATTTATTTTTTTTAGGATAAATTTTAGGTTCCGGTTTTGTGTGGGGATGATCGGAAAAGTGTTTGGCCACCAATTTACGGTGGCCGGTGTCGAGGCGTAGGCGTTGAATGGCTTCAGTCGAGCGAAGGAGAGGAGAGCTTTGGGTTTCTCGGTTGAAAAGAGGAAGAAGAGATAGAGGCTAGGGTTATGTTTTTAGCCAAATAAGGAGAAAAACATACATATATAGATTACGTTTTTGGATAAATTATCCTTAGGTACTCCCATTTTACCCGTATTTTACATTTCAGTAATTTGTTTTAAGGTTAAATTACATTTAAGTCCCTGTATATTTGATGTGTTTTGCGTTTTGGTCGTTGAAGGGTTTAGTTTAATTTTTAGAGTAAATCACGCTAAAGTCCCTAGACTTTTAGCGTGTTATATTTAAATCACTAATTAGTGGGTTAATCACCTATAAACCATTCTAGTTTAGGCGTGCTTTATGTTTTGGTCACCATTATTCTTTCTTTATTTTATTTCATTTTTTGCATGTTAATTTCTATTTTATTTCATGTTAGTCATTAATTAATTCTGTTATTATTTTATTTTTGAATATGATGCTATAGTTTTAATTTCTTTTATTTTGGCCATGGTTTAATTATAATTTTATTTTATTTTATTTTTATTATTGTCATTTATTTTTGATATGTTTAATTTAGTACTTTAATTATTATTTTATTTTATTTATTCATAAATATATATATATATATATAATTAAAAAATAATATTTATTTATTTTTAATATTAAGAAAGGGGTTGTCTTAAAGTAACTAGATGTCATTTTTTGATATTTTTAAACAAATAAATACCCTATATATATATATATATATATATATATATATATATATATATATATATATATATATATTTACTTTAGTTTTATTCAAGTTATTTTAAATATGATTTTTATTTAGAATTATTCGATTGAATTTAAAATGTTAGGATCATAAATTAAATATATATTTGAATTCTTATATTTCCACTAATAACGACAATTTATAATCGACGGGTACCAATCTAGGGTATTATAGGGGTGTTAATCCTTCCCCAAACGTAACCGACCACGAATCCCTTTTTATTACTAAAAAGAATGAATCTATTGTTAAACGAAGACTGGTTTATCTTTTAAAATGGTGTTTTCTTAAAAACTATTTTAAAAGATGATTTTTAGGTATTCGACCTACCTAACCCAAAAGGTCGATGGCGACTCCAAATGTTTCCTTAAAAAACCATTTATTTATTCACATAACATTTCAGCCAAGGAAATTCGTGCCCGGGCGAAAACCGGTTACGACAGCTTGGCGACTCCGCTGGGGACCCTGGTCAAACCTAAATCGATTATATATTGTCTCTATAATTTAAAATTGAAAATTCAATTTTATTTAATTTATGATTCTTTTGATTTCTTTCAATTTATTTTATACCCTTGTATTTTAATATTTGATTGATTTTAAGATATTTGGATTCAATTTTTGTGATGCTTTGTCAAAGGTTTGAGAATTTCTCCTCACACACAACACGTGCATTGCATAAACATAAGCTCTATACTTGAGCTCTTTTCCCTTTTAAGTGGGAGTGAAAGCGACGTATTCGTAAGAATTTATTCTTCGTGTCAGACCTAGCAAGTAGCTTTCGGGGTTCATATGCTTTATATCTTTGTGAGAATTTATTATTCATGTTAGACATAGGGAAATGTGCCCTCTTGAATTAAACTCGGTTTGTTTAAGCCTATAATGGTGAGGATTGAGGGTTTGACAGCCCAAGGGGGCATCAACAAGGACAATTCGAGTACCTTTACTCCTAGAACTGAAACTCCGCATATAATAGACCGTAGAAATTCATCCGATCTAAGGCAATGCTGAAACTCTGTCCATAGATGTACACAAAGTTGAAATGAACTCTAACTTTTGTCTTTTAATTTATTTGATTTTTTTCTATACATGCGAACTAGTAATAATGCGGTTAGGTTAATTATTCCAAATAAAGCATGGAAGTAGAAAGCATGTGGTTAGAATTATATATAGATACCATGATAGATAAGATCTTTTCTTTCCATTAATTGGTACTTCCCATTTTATTTTATTTTTCTTATTTTTATTTATTATTTATTTTTTCATACATTTTATTTTGCTCTAACTTGTTTATATTAATTTATTTTGTTTGCATTACATTTGTATTGCTTAATACATTTCCAAATCATGCATTAAAACATTCATTCATTAAAAGAAGGATTTCGACCGAAGTGATCTTGGTTATTACTTGTAGTAAGAACGCTTAACATCCGCACGACACAAGAAAAATGTCTAACGAAACTGAGGATAAGCTGGCCAAAATTGAGAAAGAGCATAAAGAGATGCAAGAAGAAGTGAGGATCAAGTTGGTACAAATTGAAACTGATATCGCAAAATCTCAACTCGATCTACTGAACAAGAAGGAAGAAATGTTTAGGAAGCATTTGACCTCTAGAAAAAGTCTTATTGAAAACCCAACTTATCCTTTGGGTGTTACACCTGTTCATATTCCGGGGCACACCTCTTTGCATCAGGAAATCCAACCACCAGTTCACTTCACTGTTAAGAACCCACAATATCAGGCTGAAGCTTCGTTCCCCAATGAATGTCCTACTACTTCTGGGTTGAAGCCAGATGAATTTTGTACTGATAATGAGGTCCCTCACCCAAATGAATTAGTTGAGAAGGAAAACTTCACCCAACGACTGAAAAATATAGAATAGGTGATAAAATCTAGAGAGATGACTGAGTTATTTTATGGGTTTGACCCTAAAGAGTTAAGTTTGGTCTCCGATCTGGTTCTCCCACCAAAGTTCAAGGTTCCAAATTTTGAGAAGTATAATGGGACCACATGCCCTTCATCTCATATCACCATGTATTGTCATCGCATGACTGGCTATGTGGAGAATGAGAAGTTATTGATCCACTGTTTTCAAGACAGTTTATCTGGACCTGCATCCAAATGCTATAATCAGCTAAAACGTACTCAAATTCGTTCTTGGAAAGACTTAGCTCTAGCCTTTTTGGGTCAATACAAGCACATGGCTAATATGGCTCCTGATCGAATAATGTTGCAAAACATGAATATAAAGTACAATAAGAGCTTTCGATAATATTCACAATGATGGAGGGACGCTGTTTCCCAGGTGCATCCACCAGTGACTGAAAGGGAGTTCACTACTTTGTTCACTACATGATAGGGGTTGCCACTAAGAATTTCTTTGACATCGTCATGTGTGGAGAAATGATTGAAATAGCTATCAAGAATGGCAGTTTAAGAGGCTCTGATAATACTGACGTCGAGAAAGGAGCCGAGATCAATACAGTGAGGACTTATTTAGCTAATCAAGAGACCAAACCTTATAGAATGACCCGAGAGAAGACTCCTATTGGTGAAATTCCAATGACATATGAAGAATTGCTCCCATTACTAGTTCAGCAGAATCTCGTGACTCCAGTTCAGTCTAAACTGAAAGAACCCCTATTTCCTAAAGGGTATGAAGTTAATGCAATATGTGGTTGCCACATAGGAAGCTTGGGGCATACTACTGAGAATTGTGGGGCATTGAAGCGCAAGGTTTAGAATTTAATTGAATCAGGGGCATGGACATTCGAGGGATGATGGGGTAAGCTAAATAAACAAATGAAAGTTGTTATCTACCACTGTAGTACTTTCTATTTTCCACATCTTGTTTGAACATGTTTTTGTTCCTTTCTCTGCCTTTTGTGTAATAAATAAACATTGTGTTGCTTTTAAGGTTATGAGCATTGAATCAATTTTGTAATCTTGCATTTCTTTGAATATCAATGAGATTAAGAACTCTTTATGATTATAGTTGTAATCTTTGAAAAAATATCAAGATTGAAAACTGGAAAAACAAGGACTTTTGACCTTACCTCAGATGAAATACACATCATACCATCCTTTTACAAATATGAGATAGCCTTCTCCTATTGAAAGAAATTACACAAAAGGTTTGGTATTTATATATAGGAGCGTACAACATAAGGCATCATTTGTGTATGACATTGCAAAACCAACTAGATTACTTTTCTATTAATGACGTTTGATGATGAACGTAATCGTCACAAATAGGTAAATTTAGTTTAAGTCAGTTGCTTGAGAATTGAACTCTAAAGATGAGATTTTCTGACTTCCACCAAAAACACTTAGACTATAACAGGTTCTTCTTAACAAGCTTAAGAAGTTGGAGTCATATACTCATGATATATACAATAAAGATTGAGTTAACCCCCTAAAGCAATTGGTTAATCACTCTGGATTTATGGATAATGTTCAACTAGCCTATATTATTATATATACAATAAAGCTTGAGTTGTCCCCCTAAAACAGTCGGTTAATAGCCCCGATTTATGGATAATATTCAGCTAGCCTATTATACTATTTATGGAATAAAATTGACCCTATAGAGCAATTGGTTAATCGCCCCAGCTTTATGGATAAGTTTCAATTAGCCTGATTAAGGTAAATTACAATAAAGTTGAATTCAGCTAGCCAAAATGGTAAAACGTTACTACATAAAAATGGACTAAAGGAGTTAAGAAACACATGTTATAGTCAACCTCACACGAGCACTCAAACATTTCGTTTTTAGATTGATATTTTCACAGTGCTTTGGTTAAAGGAATCTAAATGGAAGATTTCAGAGAACCGAAATAAAGGTATTCTAGAAAGTCAAGTAATTGGCTATACTAGTTGTGTCATTTTGTCTGCATCCGGTTAAAATACCAAGTCATGAAAGTGAGGCATGTGGCAATGTTCACAAAGAGCGAGAGAAGAGTGACATCTTAAATAGATGTAACCATAGAAAATAGGAAAGTTATCCTAAAACCAACCCAAATTTTGATACTTGTCAAAGAGCTATAATTCTCAAACATTAAAGAGTTGTTGATTCTTTTGATATTATTTGAACTCATGCTTATGATTTGATTCTATTGTGAACTTGTAAGAAACAATACTTTACAAAATTCTTTCATTCTTTGATAAAGAAAGGAGGAAAAAAATTTCAAACAGGACAGTTTCAAATGAGGAAAGTCCTTGAAGCAAGTTGTTGCCTATCTACTTCTATTGTAGAAAAAGAATAAGTGATGCAAAAATGATGAAGCATTTCACATTCTTGAAGGCAAGTTAAAAGCCCATTATCAACAACTTATCAAGAATGATTACCTTGTTCTAAAGGGGCATACTGAAAGCCCATTTCAACTAGAAATGATCCATGTGGGGTATTTTGAAGGCTCACATCAGTATGAATATTTGGGCATTTTTTAAGGTTCATATCAGCAAGAAACAATGTTGAACGCATTTTGAAAGTTAGCATGAAAAATGTTGGGGCATTTTGGGAGGCCTATATCATCATTCAGAAAGATCATTGAACTGAGCAAATATTTCCAATGATATAGGAAGATATGAAGAATGAAAATGGTGAAACGATGATAGTCGAATTGACTATACATAATTGCTTTGTTCATTATATAGTTGCATTATTCTGATGATTTGATGTTGGCAAGCCAAATCATCCCACTTGTATTCCCACTGATTTTTGTCCTTAAGTGTCCTTGTGACGTCCTACAAAAGCTTCGAACACTATGCAAAGAGTTCAATGATTGAAAAATCTGGGCAGAAGACATATGAAAGGATGATGAATGTGTTGTCAAATGTTTTATAACCCAATGATTATGGTGTTGAACCAATGTTATGATCATATTGTGTTTATCCTAGATGAAGTTTGTCTTCTTCAACCCCAAAGTTCAAAACTTCAAGAAATGTGAAGATTTCTTTCCAAGAAAAGGGTGTAGAAATTTTAACAACAAGAAACTAGTGGAGCCAACTAAGGTTGAACGATAGGTTGTTGTTGAGCATCTCGACATGATATAGTCTGAATGGCTTTGTTCAAGATACGATTACATGAGGAGACATGAAAAGAATTAGGATAAATTTCCTTGTAATGTGTTTCAAGAGACAAATTAGAATAGATGTTGCTCTCCTAATTAATCTCTACTGAGTTTGGCATATCTACATCTACATTCTTCAAAAATTATAGATTCTCTTTTCAAAGATAAAAGTTTTATTTGATTTCTACACAAATCCAGGAAAAGAAAGCTAGTTTTATTAAGAACAAAATTGGAGAAAAGAACTTGAATAATAGGGAGCAAGAAAAGAAGATTTTTTTAAAAAAATGCATCGGTACACCTTGGTGTGGGAGGAGAATGAAGGCGAACAGATCAGGAAGAGAACCAAGATTGCTTGAATACCTCTTCACTGCCCTTAGTTGAGAAAACATGCATCGGCATACACATACACATACACATACACATACACATACACATACACATACACATACACATACACATACACATACACATACACATACACATACACATACACATACACATACACATACACATACACATACACATACACATACACATACACATACACATACACATACACATACACATACACATACACATACACATACACATACACATACACATACATACACATACACATACACATACACATACACATACACATACACATACACATACACATACACATACACATACACATACACATACACATACACATACACATACACATACACATACACATACACATACACATACACATACACATACACATACACATACACATACACATACACATACACATACACATACACATATACATCCATGATTTTGCATCATTGCATCAAACATCCATAAGACCTTTGGGCAGAATGTTTTTAACATTTCTGTTGCTTGATTCACGACATTTCGAATCAGCGACGTCTCTCCTGAGAAAGTTTCACTCGAAATAGAAATTTTTCTCACTTGATATTATTTTTCTTAAAACAAACTTTCTCGCTTGAGAAAAGTTTCACTTGAAATAGCAACTTATCTCACTTGAGATTTTTTTCTTAAAACAAACTTTCTCTCGCTTGAGACAGTTTCACTCAAAACATCAATTTATCTCACTTGAGATTATTTTTCTTAAAACAAGATTTGTCTCTCTTGAGACAGTTTCACTCGAAACATCAATTTATCTCACTTGGGATTGTTTTTCTTAAAACAAGATTTGTCTCACTTGAGACAGTTTCACTAGAAACAAAAATTTCCATCACTCAATGGGTCAACATTTCCAGAAGGAGTTCGTAATAAGAAGAACTCATCTGAAGAGGAAGAAGAAGTTCATAATCTGAAGAACTTATTCAACCTTTTGCTCTACTCTATCACAGAAGGAGATAGAGCATCATCAACATTTCCAAAAGGAGTTCGTAATAAGAAGAATTCACCTGAAAAGAAAGAAAAAGTTCATAATTTGAAGAACTTATTCAACATTTTCATCGATTATACCACAGAAGGAGATAAATCAACATCAATATTGTCATTCTTAATCAAATCCATCGCAGAAGGAGGTGGATCGTCATTCTCAATGAAAAAGTTCATAATGAGAAGAACTTTTAGCTCAGAAGTTCGAACATTTCAAGCTAAAAATGGTGTTTTATGTCTTTGCTTCAGTCCTGTTCCACAACAACGAGCAAAGAGGGGCAGTTGTAATCACCATTTTTACCTTGATCCAGCTGGTTCCCTGCTCCAATTAGCACCTGCCAGCAGTTTCCACCAACGACAGCTGGTTTCTCGTTCCACACAGCAGCTGCCAGCAGCCCAGCTGTCACTCCACGTCCCGGTTACAACTCACAAGCAAAACAAACAACAATCATCATTTTTGTTTTAAACATGTAAATGGGTTAATATATAACTCATACAAATCTCATTGTAAATGGAGGAATCAAGAGAAATACAAAGAAAAACAGAAAGAAAAATATAGCAAAGGTTATTTTTACATTTGGTCTTTATTTTTCAGCTTGGTATTTTATATTTTATTTTATTTTTTCGAAATAAAAAAATCAGAAATATAAAGGAATGATTTTACCTCATTCATAGTTCTTCATTAGAGTCTAGGTCGCCGGAGAAACATCGGCTGAAGAATCGAAGGAAGGCTTGAGATTTTCAGTCTCGATTTTGGTAGTTTAATCCTAAATTGGGATTTAATTTTTTTTAGGATAAATTTTAGGTTCGGGTTTTGTGTGGGGATGATCGAAAAAGTGTTTGGCCACCGATTTACAGTGGCCAGTGTCGAGGCTTAGGCGTTGAATGGCTTTCGGCCGAGCCAAGGAAATGAGAGCTTTGGGTTTCTCGGTTGAAAAGAGGAATAAGAGATAGAGGCTAGGGTTATTTTTTTAGCCAAATAAGGAGAAAAACATACATATATAGATTAAGTTTTTGGATAAATTATCCTTAAGTACTCCCATTTTACCCGTATTTTACATTTCAGTCATTAGTTTTAAGGTTAAATTACATTTAAGTCCCCGTATATTTGATGTGTTTTGCATTTTGGTCACTGAAGGGTTTAGTTTAATTTTTGGTGTAAATCACGCTAAAGTCCCTAGACTTTTAGCGTGTTTTTATATTTAAATCACTAATTAGTTGGTTAATCACCCATAAACCATTATAGTTTAGGCGTGCTTTATGTTTTGGTCACCAGTATTCTTTCTTTATTTTATTTCGATTTTTTGCATGTTAATTTCTATTTTATTTCATGTTAGTCATTAATTAATTCTGTTATTATTTTATTTTTTTAATATGATGATATAGTTTTAATTTCTTTTATTTTTGGTCATGGTTTAATTATAATTTTATTTTATTTTTGTTATTGTCCTTTATTTTTTTATATGTTTAATTTTGTACTTTAATTATTATTTTATTTTTATTTTATTTTAGTCATATAAATATATATATTTAATTAATTAATAATATTTATTTATTTTTTATTTAAGAAAGATGTTGTCTTAAAGTAACTAAATGTATTTTTCTGATATTTTTAAATAAATAAATATCCTAATATATATATATATATATTTACTTTAGTTTTATTCAAATTATTTTAAATATGATTTTCTTTAGAATTATTCGATTAAATCTTAAATGATAGGATTATAAATTAAATATATATTTGAATTCTTATATTTCCACTAATAAAGACAATTTATAATCGATGAGTACCAATCTTGAGCGTTATGAGGGTGCTAATCTTTCCCCAAACGTAACCGACCACGAATCCCTTTTTATTACTAAAAATGAATATATTGTTAAACGCAGACTGGTTTATCTTTTAAAATGGTGTTTTCTTAAAAACTATTTTAAAAGATGATTTTTAGGTATTCGATCTACCTAACCCAAAATATCGATGGTGACTCCAAACATTTCCTTAAAAAACCATTTATTTATTCACATAACATTTCCACCAAGGAAATTCATGCCCGGTCTTGTACCGTACATCATACGCCTCGACTATAATATCTCTATCGCCCGGTCTTGTGCCCTTTTTTAACACTGATACATACTCTTAATTCACACTGAACACAAACGAGTTTCTCTTCTCTGTGGATCTGGCATCCTTTGGACCATTTATGTCGCAGAAATTGAGAGTTGAAAACCAAGCGAAGAGACAAATTAATTGACAACATTGTGCGGGCCTTCGCCTTGGAGGTGGTGCTCTGTGGTTTCAATGTTTCAGACTTTATGAACTAAAATGAGTTAATGTTCTCCATTTAAAGAGCCTTTGTTTGTTAACCATTCCTTTATATGTATGACTTGTAACCATTTAATTACTGCATCAAAGCCGAAAATACATAATTTCAGCTCCTACTATCAAATTAAAAGTGTACAACATATACCAATATTAAGTAACTGGGCTGAATTATGTGGATATTTACATAATTAAAGAGAATTCGGAACTTGTTGAATTGGGTTTGGGCCGAGCTAATGTTCTAATGAATGCCCTAAAATTGAAATTGAAACGCATAAATATGGGCTAGTAAAACAAGCATTCGTTAGCCTGCAGTTGCCAGTTGGTTGAAGCGTCAAGATCATCATCACTAACCCTATGTGTTTTACTCATTTCTCACATGTAATCAATCACCAGGCATATACCTTAACGTAACGTTGAACAGTTGGATTTGCAGACAACGATATTAATTACTGTGTTCTTCGGAGCCTCTCGCTACAATTTTAACACTTTCCTTATCAAGAAGACATCTGGAAACAAGTTTTGTTATGTTTATGCATGAGACTGGAATTATCTCACGGTCTCTCGCATATTTTATGCTAACGGATTATATTATAATGTTTAGCAGATAAAAATATATTATCGGTAAAAAATAAAAAATATCTAAAATATATGAAAATTTAAATTTTAGAGGAACAACTCCACCAACCTCTCGGTAGGTCCCTGGATCCAACCGTCGGATCAACATCAATGGGTGCTTGGTATAGCAATGTCGGATTAGTAGCATTTTTGCATGGTAGATGTTCAGTTTCCACGTGCCTCGCTGGATCTGTTTACTAGAATATCAATATGATAATGCCTTTCGACCAAATCAAAAGGACCGCCTTGTACTATCATTATTGGTGGATTTAAAAAGTAATATTTACTATAGTTAAATTGAAACTCTATCCAACTTCAAAAGTCAATTCTTAAAATGGAAATGTTACACTTAGGTAAGTGAAAGAAGTACTAACGTAGGGTTTAGTAATAATTTAATGCACAAACTACATAAGTGATCGTCTAACTTTCAAAAGTTTCCATTTTAATTACTGAATTTTCACAAACAATTCTCTAACTTTAGCTTCCATTTTCATTTTGGCCACTCTCCCATAACCCGTTGAGTCTGATGTGGACACTCATCGCTGTAGAGAAGAATAGTGAAACGAAGAAAAATGTGGAAGAACAAGCATCATAAATGGCAAGAATGGAGGAACCTGACCTTATTTTTTTTTTTGGTCTTGTATTTCGTCGTCGTTGCTGATATTTTAGGTGCTTCAATCTAGGGACGAAGTTATGTATAGTCGGACCACTGCCTCTAATTTTTTATCACAAAAATATAGGAATAAATACCTATTTAGATCTTCAAATTTTAATTTATTTTGATTTTACCCCTCTTATTTTTTATTAATTATATTTTGCTCCCTTGAACTAAAATTCTGGTTTCGTCCTTGGTTCAATTCTCCAATGATTCTCCGGCGAATATTGTGATTGTTGTCTTCTAAAAAGAATCCAATTGATGGAAAGAGGAAGAAGGTATGAGCGATGCGAGTATTGTTGTTGGAAAAATGAGTGAATTCATTAATGGATTTAATAATTATATTAAATTCATGTTCCTTTTAAATATTGGAAATTAAAGGATATTATTTAATTTAAATATTAGTAGGATAATTATTCTTTTGAATAAGTCAAATTAAATAGGTATTTATTATATATTTAATCTTGAATATTAATAGATAATTATATATTTTTTTCAAATTAACATAATATCTATTTAAGTTTGAATAGTAAAAGGAGGGTATATCTTTTAAATATTTTAAATTAAAAGATATTTATTATCTTTTTAATTTAAAAATTAAAGATACTAAAAAGATATCAATACCTTTTTAAATATATTTCAAATTAAAAGATATTATTTTTTAGAGTTTGAATATAAATGAATAACACTATGTTTAGTAAATTCCCCTTTGAGAATCTCCTATAAATAGAGTGCTAACATTCTAGGTTAAACACATCTCATAATTCAAGAACTTTTTTTCTCTTGAAAAATATTTCCTCTCCTTCGAAAATATTTTTTCCTCGTTAGTTTTCCGGTGATAGTCGAAGGCAAGGATAGTTCATGATCTTTAATATTGTGCTATTGTAGCTGATAATCTGGTTGTTGTATCCTGGGAGACGGACAACCAAAATATCACGAGCACCAAGGAGTGGCCGAAAATCTATCTTAAGAAAACTATGTAGAGACATGCCTCAACTGATTTTGATTACAATATCAAAAATAAAAGGGGTATTTTATCTTCTTTTTATTTTCCTTATTTTTTAAAGAATTAATTTCTTCTTTTTTTTCTTAGGTTTTGAATTTCATCTTGGATTGTTACTCCGGTTAACAATCTTAAGATAGATTCTCATTTTCTACCTTTCTTAATCTCAGATAATTTAGAATTGTGGGAAAACGAGATAATAAACAATTTTGTTTCGAGAATTATCCTGCAATCTTAATGGATTTATTAAGATCTCAAAGTGGACAAATATGTATAACATAAATTGTCGTGAAAGTAACTGCTATTACTAATTTTGTTTCAGAATATTGATTCTATCTGATAACAAAATTGAAAATAAACGAGAATTAATTTTCTGTTTATTGGAATCCTTGATTTCACATTTGAAATCAATTGAGATTTTAATTTTTTCGCCTAACATAATTATTTGATTTCTATTAATAGAAATAGTGGGAAAGTAACTACTCTATTACTAATTTGTTTCAAAATTTATGTCCATGTCTAAATCTTTTCGAGTAAATCAAAATTTAATTTTGATTTATTGTTGGAATTTTTATTAATTCTAATTCCGTACGTTAAACGAAATAATGGGTAATCTTAGAGATTCACCTAATTTGTGATTTGGAACGTTGGATCATACTCAAACTTTAAATTAAAATTTAACGGTGTTGTGCGAGAAACTTGTAAAATTCTATGAATATAATTTCAAGATATGACAACACAATATGTTGTTTTATTTGGTCATGTTGACTAAATGTGAGAGGATCCTCCTACTATAAGAAAGGATGAGGTAAACATTGTTACCGCATTTAAAAAAAATGTAAGCATTAATCATGACCTCTTAATATAGAATATTAAATATGTCATGAATAAAGAATATCTTTTGATTTTTATAATTATTATAAAATATTATAATAATTATGACTTGTGTTTCAAAACACAGTACTATTAATTTCTTTTGAGAAATTTTATAGATACAAATAGATTTAGAGTTTAATCAAAGGCTCTTGAGTATTGGGTTGTCAAGGTTAAAGGATTAGTTCCTTTTATTTATGGTTGTTAAGCAGAAGATATATTTGTTTTCGAGTTTTAGTGGTACTAATTTCATCCTTTATCAAAATATATGATAATGGAAAATGAGAAATAAATTGTTGAATGTATTTCACCTTAGAATCTTGCGTTGATTCTAACTTTGAAAAGGAAATAAATAGTCGAATTAATTTTCCTATGAATCTTATATGATTCTGGTTTGTAAAAAGAAATAAAACGTCAAATTTATTTTCATGGAAATCTTGAACGATTCCATCCTGTAAAAAGAAATAAATTATTAATTTTATTTTCATAGAATCTTGTATGATTCTGTTTTGTAGAAGATATTTAAATCGTTGAATTTATTTCTTGAGAATCAAGTATGATTCTATCTTGTAAAAATAAAAAAATTGTTGGATTTATTTCTTGAAAGTATTGAATCAAAGCTTAGAAAATTATGTTTTCTAAGATATAATCACATTCTCATAGCCTTATCTGATGCACGTTGTGAAGTGTACATTCTTTAAAATGGCTAAAGAAGTATGAATAACATTGGACCATAAATACAAAATGAAAGATATTAGCACTAATGCAGTGATATCGTTATCAAATTCGTAATAATGAAATAAAAGAGAGTGAATAAATATTTTATTCCCTTTATTGATGTTAGCAAAAAGTATTGTTTTGTGTATTTTCTAAAGGAGCAAAATCGAAGCTATAGAGAAATTTGTTTCCCATAAACAAGAAGTTGAAAACCAACTTAATAAAGTTCAAGATGGTAAGAAGGGATAGTGATTGTGAAAATGTTAAACCATTAGGTGAATTATGTTCACAACATGGTATTATTCACGAAGTAACACCACCTTATTCTCCTTAATCAAATGTAGTAGACGAGAGAAAAAATCAGACTCTAAATGAAATGATGTATGACTTGTTAGGCAGTTCTACATTATCACAAAACATGTGGGGGAAGATGTTCTTTCAACTAATTACCTTTTAAATAAGGTACCCAAAACAGAAAAAGACAAGACACCATACAAATTATGGAAAAGTCGAAAATCTTCATACAAACATTTGAAAATGTGGGGGTGCCTTGCCAAGGTATGGCCCCATTACCAAATCAAATGAAAATATGTTCTAAAACTGTGAATTGTATTTTCATTGGCTATGTAGAACATAACAATGCGTATCGATTCCTTGTGTATGAATCAAAGAATCCTGAGATTTACAAGAACACAATAATGGAATCAAAGAATACATCATTCTTTGAAAATATTTTCCCTTATAAATCTAAAAAGGGTGTTCAAAGTTTAAAACGAACTTTAGAGACTAACAATGGGGATAATCTAGATGATCAACAAGAGACTAAAATTGAAATAGAGTCAAGAGTAAACGAGCAAGGGTTAGAAAATCCTTCGGAAAAGACTTTCTAACCTTTATGTTGGAGGTTGTTCCTCAAACGTATAGTGAAGCAATATGATCCTCTGAAGGCACCTTATTGTAGGAAGCCATTAAGAGCGAAATTGATTTCATCATGCAAAACCATACATGGGAATTAATATATCTTCCTCTGGGGAATAAACCACTTAATTCTAAATGGATTTTTCAAACGAAAAATGAAAGCATATGTATAAGACTGAATTTGTAATAAAAGGATACAAACAAAATGAGGTCATATACTACTTTTGATATATACTTTCTTGTATCAAGAATAACATCCATAAGAATGTTACTCACAATTGTTGCTTTACGAAATCTAGAAGTACATTAAATGGATGTCAAAACAATTTTCCTAAATGGAGACCTTGACAAAAAAAATTACATGGACCAACCTGAGAGTCATGTAGTTCTAGGTTAAGAAAGGAAATTTTATAGATTGGTGAAGTCTCTGTATGGACTTAAACAAACACCATAATAATGTCATGAAAAGTTCGATAGTGTCATGATGATAAACAACTTCAAGATAAATGAGTGTGACAAGTGTGTATATGTCAAAACAACCAATATATGATATGTTATTCTATGTTTATATGTTGATGACATACTCATTGTTGGAATTACCAATGAGAAGGGAAAACATACCAAAGACATGCTAAATTTAAGATTAGATATAAAAGATATGGGATTGGGCGATACGATTCTTGTAATCCAAATTAAAAGGTCATCTGAAGGCCTTATTCTAACACAATCACACTATATGGATAAGATCCTTGAGAAATTTAACAAAGATGATTCTGGTATAGCCATAACTAATAGACTCTTGTTGACATTTGTCTAAAAATCAAGTTAAAAGTGTTCACTAGGTGGAATATGCAAGGGTCATAGGAAGCCTAATGTATCTCACGAGCTGTAAGAGACCAAACATCGCTTTTACTATGAGCAGACTAAGTAGATTCAGAAGCAATATAGGTAGAATCACTTAAAATCGATACAAAGGATACTGAGATATCTTAGATGTACTCGTGATTACGGTTTGCATTATTCCAAAGACCCTGTTGTCTTAGAAGGATATTTTGATGCTAGTTGGATATATGATATTCAAGATACCAAAGGTACAAGTGAATATGTATTGACTTTAGAACGAGGATTTGTGCCCTAAGAATCCTCAAGAACAACGATAATAACTAGATCCACAATGAAATATGAGTTTGTAGCTCCAGAACAATCTGGAAAAGAAGTAGAATGGCTTCGAAACTTTCTTAAGGATATTCCAAAATGGTTGAAACTTGTGCCCACAGTATGTATATATTGTGACGACCAAATAATAATTGCTAGAGCAAAATAATTCATGTATAATGGTAAATCGAAACATATACGTCGCCGACATAATACCATTAGACAACTGAACTCAAATAGAGTTATCCCTATTGATTTTATAAGATCAAAAGCATCACGGATCCCCTAACCAAAGGGTTAAATCGAGATCAAGTTCAAAAATATATAAAGGAATAAGACTAAATACCATGAAGTTTAAAGGTGTTATGTGAAGTAAAACCCTACCTTGTTGACTGGAGATCCCAAGATCTAGGTTCAAAGGGACAACCTAATTGTGTAACCCGTGTACGGTCACTGTGGCGGTTTCTTATCCCAATCTATTCCTATGATGTGAACAGTGATCAAAGTGGTATAGGTTAAGCAAAAGCTTTTAATGACCATTGTGTGTTGCGGTGAGCCAAGCAACATAAGTCACCTATGTGAGAGTGAAGTGGGGTCGCTTCAAGGAGACTCTTGCGCATAGTTCTTTCAAACTATTGTAGAACCAAGCGATGTCCATGGGTTTAAGGACATACCCATGAGAACTAATTTTTTGTCAAAGGGGTAGTTATGTGAAGTATGTCATCGTTTAGACAAATGACATAACAGTTCAAGGACATTGCGTCTATTGTTTAGCCAATAAAGTAAATATACTGTCACAAGTGAGGGTTCAAAGGAAGACACTTACTTATCCTATACAACTATCAATCATAGAGGCTATCACCACACTGAGTCAAAATGTTTTTGATAAAATCATCAATGTCGTTCATGTGGGGGATTGTTAGAAAAATGAGTGATTTTATTGATGGATTTAATAATTATATTAAATTCACATTTCTTTTAAATATTGTAAATTAAAGGATATTATTTAATTTAAATATTAGTACGATGATGTTCTTTTGAATAGGTCAAATTAAATAAGTATTTATATCTATTTAACTTTGAATATTAAAATATAATTATATATTTTTTTCAAATTAACATAATATATTTAAGTTTGAATAGTAAAAGGAGTATATCTTTTGAATATTTTAAAACTAAAGTATTTAGTATCTTTTTAATTTAAATATTAAATATGTTAAAAAGATATCAATAACTTTTTAAATATATTTCAAATTAAAATATAATTAAAACATATTATCTTTTAGAGTTTGAAAAAAAATGAATAACATTATTTTTAGTAAATTCTTCTTTCAGAAAACCCTATAAATAGAGTGTTAAACTTCTAGGTTAAACACATCTCAGAATTCAAGAACTTTTCTTCTCTTGGAAATGTTTTCTCTCATTCGGAAATATTCTTTTCCTTTTTAGTTTTTTCGATGATAGTCAAAGGCAATGATAGTTCATGATCTCTACTGTTGTACTACTGTAGTTGATCATCTAGTTGTTGTATCCTGGGAGACAGACGACCAAAGGATCTCAAGCGTCGAGAAGTGGCTGAAAATCTGTCTTAAGGAAACTGTGTATTGACAGGCCTCAACTGATTTCGATCACAATATAAAAAATAAAAGGGTATTTTATCTTCTTTTTATTTTCCTTATTTTTTAAAGAATTTAATTTCTTCTTTTATTTTCTCAGGTTTCAAATTTCATCTCGAATTGTTACTTCAATTAACAATTGTTACTTTGGTTTGTATGATGTTCATTTGGATGATGAAGTGATGGGGAATTCATGTTTGGGTGAAGGTGAATACTTAATACGGCTCTATGCAATTGAAGTTTGGTTACAAATCATAATTGCAAATCCTATTTTGCAAAGCATAGGTGCAGAGGATAAGTGAAATGTAAAGATGCATTTCCATTGCTTAAAAACGCGAGAAATAATGATTCACTTTAGCTTAATTGGTTGGAGAAATATAGTCAATAGTTAAATTACGGTTGGTCGATATTAAGAACTTCCGCTTCCATGAAGAAAGAGAAGAATAAATGTAAAAGTGAAGATAGAGGTTTCATTCTTTCCTTTTGGTCTCAATCGAGAGGTTTTATAATGACTCTTAGGGGTGTTTGGTTCAAGGATTGTGGGATTACCATGGGATGAGAATCCCACATTCCCATGTTTGGTTGGCTAGGAATCTCATTCCCGGTAATGTTTTATTACCAATAGTAGATTTTTTAGGGTATATTATTGAGAATGTCATTACCTTCCTTCCCTTAAGTATTGTAACATTACCGGCGTTTTGGACTAAAATGCCCTTAAATTTTTATTTTTTTTTCAAAAATATCCTTCTTCTGTCATTGAATAATAAAAAATCTACGAAGGTTAAATTACAAATTTATCCTTAAATTATTTTAGATTTACAAAAAAAAAATCTATAATTAAAATTTTATATGAAGTTCAGGGGTTAAAAAAATTTTACCCTTTCATTAAACCTTTTTTATATTTTTAATTTTGTAAAAAAATTATATAAATATTATGAATTTAATTTTTTTAAAGAAAATATATAAATATTTTACAATTTGTAATATTATAAAAATATATAATAAGGACAATTTGGTCAAATATACATTCTAATAATCTTTTATTCCTTTAACCAAACACGGTAATCTTACATTCCTGCTAAACAAACCAAACACAAAATACAACATTCCCAGTAATCCTATTCCCTGATAATCTTTTATTCCCACTGGTAATCTTACATTCCGTGAACCAAACACACCGAATGTTAGACGTAGGGTCATGATGGCTACTCATAGTTTGACAAACTTAGTAGATATAATCGACTAACAATAGATTTAGTTTTGATTGGCCATGTGGACTAGTCAAATAAAAATCGATAGGTTGCGACTTCTCGAAGGATGCACAGCTCCTAGGCCATTGTATTAAAAAAACATGTGTCTTTATTCTCAAATGAGGGGTTCTCCGAAGGGCCTAATATGCAAAGATCAATCTCCATAGGAGATTTGGATGAGACATAACATTTGTCACCCTTTATCGAAGTAATGCCATAAAATGGTTTGACTTTAAATTTATTCATTGAAGCGTTACTTGCATCTAATAGGACATTTAGATTGAATTGTCTTCGGATTCAAATTATTGTTGATCTTGGAATTTTTGGGCTCAAATCATATTGGGTACATGTTAAGGATTTTTGGACTTGGATTTTCTTAGGTTTAGGCCTTTTAGATTCAATATATTTGACTTCGTGTAATAAACTAAGGTGGCGTTGGTTCGCTGAAATGTTTTTGAGGGAATTAGAATTTGTGAAAGAATTGGAATCTGTCAGGAATTAGAATCCAATTCCATATTCTGTTTGGTTGGCAGGAAATGGAATTAGAATTCAATTTCATATTCTGTTTGATTCGCAGACATGTCAGATGAATTTGATTTTAATAATGTAAAATGACATAATTGCCCTTCTTGTTTTTTTTTGCTTTATTTTAGTTTGTTTTACAACTTACATGTAGTAATATATTATAAAAAATTAAAAAATATTAAATTTTCATTTTATTGATTATTATTCATTTCAATAAATTATAAAAATCATGCTAATAACATCATAAGTTAAAATCATCGCAATCAAAAATGTAATAAGTTACCAAAAGATAGAGCAATATTTCGATACATTCCAATCGGAGTATGTTAATTAGTTACCAAAAAATATACCAAAAACTATTTTTATTCAATATATGAATTAGAAACCCGACCCAACACGACACAAAATAATAAAAATATTATTTTTATTCAATAAAAACATTGACTTACTTGAAAAATATATATATATAGAGGGGTATTATTGGAATTATTCCTAAATATATAAGATAAAATTATATAGTTTTTTTCGGGTGGTCCAGTTTTTTTTTTTCGATCCGAATATCACACTTAAAAAACCAAACCCGACCCAAACAAAATAAAGTTTCACCCGACCCGACCCGAATATATGAATTAGAAATCTAACCCGACCCGACCCGAAATAATAAAAAAATATTTTTATTCAATAAAAACAGTGACTTAATTGAAATATATATATAGAGGGGTATTATTGTAATTATTTCTAAATATATAAGGTAAAATTATATATATTTTCGGGTTAGGTATTTTTCACCCTAAACCCGAACTCGAACCAACTCGAATATCACACTTAAAAAACTGACCTGACCCGTCCAAAATAAAGTTTCACCCTACCCGACCTGAATATATGAATTAGAAACCCGACCCGAAATAATAAAACAATATTTTTATTCAATATATGAATAAGTTACCAAAAGATTGATGAGGATAGTATGACCAAATTTTAATTCCCTCCAACAAGGGAATTGAATTCTATCCATCTGGATGGAATTCACTTTCCTCATTTGATGAAAAGTTGAAGCCATGAGGGATTCCAATTCCCTCGAAAAACTTGAACCAACATGGGAAAGTGGTGGAATTGGATTCAATTCCCCAAATTCTAAGAGATTTCATCCAACCAAACGCCACCTAAATTTTTTAATCAACATACGAGGGACAAAATGGATAAATAAACCATTGAGGAACATGACTAATTTTCCTTGTCCCACCTGGAAATAACAAGTAAATAATAATATTGGTAGTGGTTCTACCACTGTTGTCCTATTTTATCATTCTTGGGATATTAAAAATTTTATCAATATAATTCAGAGATTGTAGCCTCTCTTTCTGCTATGTTTATTATCCTAACATGGTATCAGTCGCTCTAGACCTATTTAGGTGTTTCTTCTAAGCTTTCATCTCTCTGATTTCTACGGTTGTTAGTTCCCCCGTGGATAGTACGTCTCTGGTTATGGGTTGTCTAACTAACTCTTCTAGAGGTGCTCGTTCGTCAACAATGGTTGTCTAACATCTTCCGAAGCTTGATACGCTCAAGCTCTCTGAGAATAATTACATTCTCTGGAAACGTCAAAATCTTTGGATTGTGGACGTTTATGGTTTGATAAAGTTTGCCATTGAGAGCTCGTTTTTACCAGAGTAGTTTGTGAAAACTGAGGAGAGTCTATTGGTTGAGAGTCCTCAGTTTCTTTTTCATCGACCGCAGAATAAACTTCTAGCATTGTGGTTGTTATCGACAGGTTTTACAGATGTGATGCCTCACTTGATTGGGCTCAAAACCGTCTATGAGATTTGACAAGCTATCTTAAGGTTGTTTGGCGCTCATTCTAGAGCGAAGATATCGACTCTTCGTCATTCTCTTCACTCTCAGAAAAAGCTAGATCTGACGATCGATTAGTTTTTAGCAAAGATCAAGATGATATGTGATACTCTCTTTGTTGTTAGAATAATTATCTTTGATCAAGAACAAATTGGCATCATTCTTGTCAGCCTACTAGTCGAGTTCGAATCTGTCATTGATATCACCTCGAAGGAAGCGAAACGATTGCTTCCTTAGCGGATATGCTCCTAGATTGTGAAGTCAGTCATAAGGAGTTCTTGATTGACAATCTATTGATTCAAGATAATGTTGTGTCTCAGGTTAAAGCAAGTGAGCATTATATGAAGTCGAACAGTTATTTTCAATCTTTGAATTTCTCTGATCTGACTCGCGGTAAAAGGACTGGATGAAGTGGTGGTTGCGGTCGTGGACGAGGGTACTATAACAATCTTCCTCAGTCTGCGGGAAGTTTGGTCACTTAGTTTAGCGGTGCTACTATCATTTTGATCACTTGTTTCAGTGGAATACCTCTGGTGGTGTGTACGGTGGTTCTAATTCATCCTATGATTCCGATCACCAATCTCAAAATGGTTAGTTCAGATGCAGTCTATGCCTCAAGCCCTAACCCATGTGGTGAGGTCTGGGCCTTCTTCGAGTTCAGTAGTTGTAGATGGATATGGCTCATGTCCTATGTTTCGTTAGTTGGGAATCAATATATATTCTCAATAATTATGTAGCCTTTGAGCACCAACCCTTCAACTTCTAGATTCTTCAATAACTCCTCAACGAATGGAACGATGAGAATTAATGAGGGTTTTGTTCAACTTTCTTTTTATTTTTCTCTAGTGGCACCTCTTTCAGCGCCTTCTCCTGGTTTTTTATTTGTCAGCTCAATTTTTTGGAAGTCCTTTACAAGGGGTTTCCTCTGGTTTTCCCACTGCCCTAAAATTCAACCATGGATATGACTGTTTCATGGTATCCAGATTCTAGTACGACCAACCATATCACCAATAATAGGGTGAATCTTCAGAGTGATTCTCCTTATACAGGTATGAGCTCTCTTCTTATGGACAATGTTTAGAAGGCTTTAATCACTTGTGTAGGGAATGGTGTGTTATCTACTGGGTCGAAAGAGTTACATTTAAATGATGTACTGTTTATTCCCCCTATTACAAAAACAAATACTTTCTGTCTCTCAGTTTATGCGTGATAATGATGTGATTTTTGAATTTCACCTAACTGAGCGTTTTGTGAAGGATTCAACACTCCTAATTCATATACGACCCGATACAAGTTAGAAATGTCACATTAACAATTCAAAACATTTTTAATTCGAAATCCTATAAAATTTGTTCATTTTAAAAAAAATAATCTAAATTAACATTTATAAACAAACTAATTAAACACGTAAAATCAAAAGTATTACTTTAACATTCAAATCAAATTCGATTTCGAGTAGTAACTTTACTCTTTCATAAAGAGTTAAATTTCCTAATTAAAATTCATCTTTATCCTTATATTTTTTTCAAAAATTACAATTTTACCATTTTAATTTAATGGTTTCGATTTTTTACATAAAAATCAACTTAAATCCAATGATCCATGTCAAATCTATTGCCTAATAGCTTTTAATAAAAATTCCAGATCAAAAATATTATTCCAACAAAAATGTCATTCTTGGAATAACTATTCATTTACATGATAAAATTTATTTTTAGGAAAATTATCACTTTGATCCTTAAACTTGTACAAAGATTTTAGTTTGCCATTAAACTTTCAAAATTTATATTTTGGTCACTAGTCGAAAGTTTGGGATATTTATTCTTGAACTCAAAGGGATCTTATTTAAGGGAAGTTCTCTTCTGATGGTCTTTATGAGTTACAGTCTGTTACTTTGCCTGCGTCTTTGTTGAATGACCGGTGTATTGAGAGTAACAATGTGTCTCAGTCCCAATATTCACTTGTCCTGTGGCATCAACGTCCTGACACCCAGCCTTGAGTGTTCGAGAGATTTCTTTGAATTCTTGTAATATTTCTGTTGTTGATAATAAGATGTTGAATATTTGTTCTTGTTTGCAGGGTAAAGATCATGAGTTGCCTTTCTCGTTGTTTGAGACTATGTATACTTCTCCTTTTCAATTGATTATGTCCGATATATGGTCCTTCCCCTGTTGCCTATAATGGTTATTGTTATTATGTTTTGTTTCTTGATGCTTGTACTAGGAAATACATGGGTTATTTGTTAAAAAAAAAATAGGTTTTTCAGTGTTTTGTTATTTTTGTAAATTGGTTGAGGTTCGGGGGTTCAAGTTAAAGCTCTGCAAACTGATAGTGGTGGTGAGTTTCAAACTCTTCAACAATGGCTTGTCTCACGTGGTATTCGACATAGGTTGTCATGCCCACACGCCGGAGCAGGGATTCAAATAACGGACCGAAAATGCTATCGCAGACGTTATTTAGCGGTGGGTGACGAATTCACGCTAATAACGACTTATCGCGCCCGTAATTTAACGGGTAACGGTGAATAACGCCGAGATGTTATTACCGTTATCGACCGCTACAGTGAAAAAAAATCTTACCTATCCATCGTGCTTCACCACCGGTCTAGGAGTTTGAGCAGTAAGGCCACCAAGAAGAAGGTAAAAAATAAAAAAATAATAAAAATTTTAAGTTATATCTGATTTTGTAGAAGATGAAATTGAAAGGTTGGTTGTTTTTTTACTTTTGTTTAGAAAGATAGGTCGGGGAGCAAGAAGATGAAAGTCTCTGGAACTTTCTTATATCTTAAAAATTTAAGAGTTTTGTGGATGGGCCGTGTCCCACTATAATTTTTTTATTTCTTTATATAATTTTTAAAATTAAATTTTAAAGAAATTTTTTATCTCAAAAATCTAAAGCGTTTTGTAGGTGGGCTGTGTCCCACTCTAATTTTTTTTTATATTTTTTAAAATATAATTTTAAGGGATATTAATTTGACACCCCTCCTATCTTTTAGAATTTCTCATTTAATCTTTAATTTAAATGTAAATTTTATTTTTTATTTAATTTAGTCCTAATTTCAGTAATCTAAATTTCTGTAATTTAAATTTTACATTTTTATTTTAATTATATTTAATTTAGTCATTTTGTGTTCTTTAAATTTATTTAAATTTCACTCTTTTATTTTAATTATATTTAATTGTGGCTTAAATAAAGTTGTGTGAAATTATTATGTTTTAGGATAAGTCGTGTAAAATTTTTAAAAAACATTCACGACCGCTACATCCGCAATGACCGCGATAGCATCTGTTACGCCCGCAACCGCGATAAACACGACGCGACCGAAAACGTGGCCGCAAACGCTATTTAAATCCCTGCTCCGGAGCGAATTGTAAGGCATAAAGGAATCATCGTCACATTGTGGAAACGGGCTCACATTACTTCCCCAAACGCTATTCTCCCTATGAAGTTTTTTTTGGTGCTAAACCTGATTATACCTTTTTAGTGCGTTTGGATATGCTTAGTTTCCTTTTTGTTTGAGGCCATTTAATCGGCACAACTGAATTTTCGATCAAATATTGTGTTTTTTGGGTTATAGTATGACTCACAAAGGTATAGATGCTTGGTGACAGTGGTAGATGTTCTTTCATGACATGTTATTTTTTTTATAAAAATGTTTTTTCCTAGTGTAGGAAAATTTCAAGATTTTAAAGGTGCTACAGAGGTTGCTCATTTGTTATGCCATGGGTGTTGTTACTGTCGTAACAGGTTTTCGCCCGGGTACGAATGTTTCTTGGCGGAAAAGAGCTATGTGAATAAATAAATAGTTTTTATTGAAATATTTTGGAGTCGCCATCAACCTTTTGGGTTAGGTAGGTCGAATACCTAAAAATCATCTTTTAAAAGAGTTTTGAATAAAACATCATTTAAAAGATAAATCAATCTGCGTATACCAAATTAATTCTTTTTAATAATAAAAAGGGATTCGTGTCGGTTACGTTTGGGAAAGGATTAGCACCCTATAACGCCCAAAATTGTTACCCGTTGATTATATATTGTCTCTATTAGCGGAAATCTAAGAATTCACATAAATTTAATTTACGATCCTATTATTCCATATTCAATCGCATAATTTTATTTAAAGAAAATTATAAGGAAAAATAGAAAATATTTCAATATTTCCAATCGAAGAGAAACTATTCCCTAAAATGTTTTAGGACGAATATTTCTCTTTCCGATCGAAATAAAAGACTGTGATAATTTTCCCAAGAAATAAAATTAAAAAAACCAAATTAAAGTAAACATATTTTTAGGCTTTTATAAGCAGATTATTTATTTATTTTAAAATACGAGAATATGACATCTAGTTACTTTAAGGCAGTCCTTTCTTAATATTTCAAAATAAATAAATATTATTATAATTTTTAATCAAATTATGAAATAGTCAAGTTATGCTTTCATAAATATTCTGATTAAAATGAAATGAACATAAAATAAAGAAAATAATTAAAGTATTAAATTTTAAAAAAATAAAATTAAAGATAAAAAAAAAAATTACTAAATATACAAGGGTTAAATTAAAATAAATTAAAATTGTAAAGCTGAATAAAAATGACTAAAATTTAAATAATTACTAATTTTAACATAAATTAAAATAACAAAAAAATAAGGTACTAAGATGTAAATTGCTAGAAATAAATGTATGAAGAAACATAATTTCATATATATATGAGAAAATATTTACTATAGACAAATAAAATAAATGGAAAATCAAATTAAATGCATATCACTTAAAATAAAATGTAAGCTCTCTCTCTCTCTCTCTCTCTATATATATAGATTCATAGGAAAAAAAAGAGAAACCAACATATTTAAGTATGTACATATGTATATTAACATACTTATAACATATATTTAATATTCCTATATATATATATATATATAACTACCAATATTATATACGTTGCACAATATTTATAAAAGTGTTATAAACACTTATATAATACGCATATATATATATATATATATAATAACACATACATGTATACCCAAAACATGTGAGTACTGAGTAGCATGAGTATTAATGTAATTAGAAGAGTATATTATGCAAGGTATTAGAATTAAATAAGCGTAACTGCAAAACGTATCAAAGAAGGAGGACTAAACGGATGATTACCCTAAAATTAATCATCAAAATGGAAATATGCAGCTAAATTAGAGGGGCTTGAGGGGAAATAACCCAAAATTTTAATATGTCTAAAACAATTCTCCCTTTCCCGTGTTCTCTTCAGCCCTTTCTTCTTCTTTCTTTTCTCATTCTCATTTCGGTGCAGCTCAAACAGAGAGAACTCACCAACGTTGGTCACCGATTTGGTGGTCGTTACGCTCCGACCGACGACATTCTTTTCAGCCTAAGGTAATCAAATGACAACCCAACCCTTATCTCTCTTTTAAATCGAAGCAAATAAAAAAAAGAACCCCAAACTATACTATCTTTCAACCACTCAACTCCAAACTATACCATCCATTGACTCGAGGCTCCGGCGAGGTAACCGTTGAAGGTGAACTCTCACTTCTCTTCCCTTTTCATTTTTTTAAATATTGTTACTCTAGTTCGAAAATAACAAAATAATAATAATAACAGATTCAAAGAGGAAACCTTAGAAATGTAATTTCTGTTGTTGTATTGCTGCTAGTTTTTTCTCCGTAAAAATTACATATTGTTTTATAGTTTTTATAGCCCCAATTTACAAAAGAAGAATCAAAGATGATTTTTTCTTTCTCCTTGTATGTGCGGCTGTTGTTGATGCGCGTGGAGGGGCAGTTGGAGAGCTATTGAAACGTGGATGACCGGCTATTGTTGGTGGAAGATGTTGGAATGTTGTTGTAGTAGAGGAATAGCTGGACGATTGTCGTTGTTGGAGCTGTTGGCTGCTACTGAAGTTGAAACGTGGAGCTACTGGAATAGGGAGATAAAAATGTTGTAGAACAGGAATGGAGCAAAGACATAAAGCACCATTTTTAGCTTGAAATGTTCAAACTTCTGATCTATAAGTTCTTCTCATTATGAACTTTTCGCTCACTGGAATGACGATCCCTCGAGTGAGGTATCGCTGATTCAACTCCAAATGCGATGAATTAAGCTTTGGTTGAACAAGTTCTTCTTATTATGAACTTCTTCTTTCTATTCGGATGAGTTCTTCTTATTACGAACTCCTTATGGAAATGTTGATGCTGCTCTATCTCCTTGTGCGATAGATTCGAGCAAAAGGTTGAATAAGTTATTCAGATTATGAACTTGTTCTTTCTCTTCAGATGAGTTCTTCTTATTACGAACTCCTTGTGCAAATGTTGATGATGCTATATCTCCTTCTGCGATAAAGTCGAGCAAAAGGTTGAATAAGTTCTTCAGATTATGAACTTGTTCTTACTCTTCAGATGAGTTCTTCTTATTACGAACTCCTTCTGGAAATGTTTTAAGAAAAACAATCTCAAGTGAGATAAATTGCTATTTCGAGTGAAACTTTCTCAAGCGAGAAACAATTTGTTTTAATAAAAACAATCTCAAGTGAGATAAATTGCTATTTCAAGTGAAACTTTCTCCAGCGAGAAACAGTTTATTTTGAGAAAAGTAATCTCAAGTGAGATAAATTGCTATTTCAAGTGAAACTTTCTCCAGCAATCTCAAGTGAGATAAATTGCTTTGAAAATGTTTAATGTGAAGATGACTGCTCTTTCTTGCTGAGGAAGTCCTTTTGACTTTTAATCTCAATCTTTCCTGAAAGATCTGTAAAAACTGTATCTGAATGCAAGTAACCTAAAAATCCTCAAGAGAAGAGAAAATGACCTTGAAAAAGATAATATTTCAAGAGAGATTTTAAGGGTACTCTCGTGAGAGGAAAAATTCAAATTTTTATTGCATAAAATGATGGATATTTGATGCAATGATGAAAAATCATATATGTATATGTGTATGTGTATGTGTATGTCAATGCATGTTTTCTCGACTAAGGGCAGTGAAGAGGTGTTCGAGAAATCTTGGTTCTCTTTCTGATTTGTTCGCCTTATATGCTCTCTAACATTCAAGTATTTTGCTCCAATTTTGTTCTTTATAAAACTAGTTTTCGTTGCTTGGACTTATGTAGAAATCCAATAAAGCTCTTATCTTTGAAAAGAGAATCTATCATCTTTGAAGAATATAAATGTAGATATTCCAAACTCCGCAGAGATTAATTAAGAGAGCAGTGTTTGTTTTGATTTGACTCTTGAAACACATCACAATGAGAATTTTTCATGTCTCCACATCTAATTGGATCTCGAACAAGCCATTTAGACCATATCATGTCTAAATGCTTAACAACAACCTATTGTTCAACCTTAGTTGGCTCCACTAGTTTCTTGTTGTTAAAATTTCAGCTCCCTTTCCCATGAAAAGAAATCTTCATCATATCTCACTTCTAACCTTGGGGTTGAAGAAGTCAAACTTTATCTCGGATGGAAACACCATATGATCGCAACATTGGTTTAGCACTATAATCACTGGTTTGTAAAACATTTGACAACACATTCAACCTTTCTTGTGGCTTCTGCCCAGATTTTCGTAAAACATTTGTCAACACATTCATCTTTTCCTGTGGCTTCTGCCAAGATTTCTTGTCAGTAAAGCTCTTTGCATAGTGTTCAGAGCTTTTGTAGGAAGTCACTTAAGAACAAATCTCAGTGAGACCACAAGTGAAATATTTTAACTGCCAGCATCAAATCACCATAATAATGCAATTGCCTAATGAACAAAGCAATTATGTATAATCAGCTCCACTGTCACCATTTCACCATTTTCATTCTTCATACCTTTTTGTCTCATTGGAAATATTTGCTCAATTCAATTGTCTTGACACAGGATGATATAGGCCTTCAGCATGCCCCAACATTTGTTGATACGAACATTCAAAATGGGCCAACATTCCTATTTCTGATTGAAATGGGCTTTCAGCATGCCCCAACATTTGCTTATTGTTGATATGAACTTTCAAAATGCCCCACATGGATCATTTCTGTCTAAAATGGAATGTCCCAGCATTTTATTTCTGGTTGAAATGGACTTTCAAAATATCCCAACCTTTTCATGCTGGTGTGATCCTTCAAGATGCCCCACATGGATTACTTCTGCTTTTTCATACTGATATGAGCCTTCAAGATGCCCCACATGGATTACTTCTGTCTTTTTCATGCTGATGTGAGCCTTTAAGATACCCTACATGGATTACTTCTATCTTTTCATGTTGATGTGAACCTTCAAGATATCCACATATATAATATGGACCTTCAAAAATACATCCAACCTTCAAGTCAAAAGGTTTACTCTTAATGTCCGCTGAATTTAAATCTCATGATTCCCACGAGGTACAACTTTGATAATGCCTCATTGTGGGTACTCGTGGCTCTCTTAGTGCTGAATCTCTTAATCTTGAATGTTCTCATTCGGGTGTTACTAAACAACATTGTGTTCAAGTAACTCGAGGGATTATCTTCATATTGTCACAAAATTAAGAAGTGATCAATCTTTCTGACAGAAATGTCTGAGATATGTGCCTCTTCTAAATAAGGTGGTCATCTTCTACTTGATTGGTTGCATTCTTGCCTTTTTGCTATGCACTGGATATGTGACCTTTTTTTCGAATGAGACAATCATCCTCTTCTTATCAAGTTGTTGATAATGTCACAAGAGAGTATTACAAGTTCTCTCCTCCAGCCCTCATGATCTTCTGGACCACTTGCTTTTAAGAATGTGAAGTGCTTCATCATTTTGGCATCGTTCATTCTTTTTCTCCAATAGAGGCATAACGGGCATCAACTTGCTTCAAAGACCTTCCTCATTTGAGACTGTCCTATTTGAAAATGTTTTTTCTCATTTCTTTATCAATGAATGAAAGAATTTTGTAAAGTATTGCCCCTTACAAGTTCACAATTGAATCAAATCACAAAATATGAATTTAATAAGTATTAAATAAATCAACTGTTCTTTTAAATCATTCAAAAATCATAGTCCTATGACAAGTGTCAAATCATTGATTGGTTTAAGATGTAGGTTAATTTTGGTAAGGTAAGGTAAGGTCTTCCAAGTTGGTTTATCATACATGTCTCTTTGAGCGTCCATTAACTTGAAGAAATTGTTGTTATGCTCATCTCATATAGATACTTCTTGGTTCCAGACTCTCATGAACATCTTTGGGATATGCGGTGCTTCATCAAGAGCTTAAGATCTTCTCTTATGTCATTGTTGCACCATTCAATATTCAAGCCGTCTTTTCATGTTTTCAACTCGAATCTTCCTTTGCCTTCAATATGCTATTCAAAATTTACATCTTAAACCCCCTTTATTATATCATGCATTAAAATTTTAAAAAACCAATTTTTACAAATAAAAATCAATCCTGAGAGGCGGAATGAAATCTAAAGATAGTCTCTTTCATTTAGAAATCCATGTATGATTAAAATGGACTTTTCAGGCATGTAACGTAAGCCAGGGCTCATGGTTACGAAAGAAATGGATAAAAAGGCCTAAACAAGTGTTTAAGGGTAATTAAACCCAATGATCAATTCATTCTGATGCCTTCATTCTTGCCTTGCTTGACTTGGATCTGCTTTGCTACTTTTCTTTAATCATTTCTTTTTCTAGATCCCTTTAGACTGCTAATTTGTGGGTTCATTTCCATTTTCTTATATCTCCAGCATTTCTTGCTCTTCTTGTTTGAATATGAAATTTTCAACTAATTGTACTTGATCAACCTTGTAACTTGAGGCTCAATAAGTCACTCATCTTGATTTAATTCCTTTTCTTCTTTCTTTTTCTTTTTCTTTTCATCTTTTTTTCCTTTCTTTTTTCTTTTCTTTTTTTTCTTTTTTTCTAATAAATGAGTATAGGACTTCAATTGCTTTGAGAACCTCCTTTTTCCTCTTGAATCTCAGAAATTCTTTCGATATTGTTGACTAGATTTGATCTTCAAGTACTCTGCAAAAAACTCCCTTTATTTCATGGAAATTCGCCTTCGTAATAAAATTGGATTGACAATATTTATTCATGTGAGCAGATATCTTTCACCTTACCCCCCAGTGTGGAGGGTGATCCTTCTGTGGTACCACTGCAGATTTTCCCTTTACTTTCGATGTTTCGGGAGAGTAACACCTCCCACTTCTTGTCAAAAATCCTACTTCACTCATTGTTTTGGTTGTCAAATCAATTCTCTGTGCTTTCTCTTATTCTTCTGCTTTATCCAAAGAAACAGGTCCTCATACCATTGAAATATTGGCAGTGTAATTCCAAGGTATCTTGCGGGCATCCTTAAACAAAAATAGTAAAAGGATTATGATAACCATTTTTGGTTTTGTTGGCACAGGATTCATTGCAGATGGTTTTACAGTGATAATCATAGGTTCACTCGTTCTATGCATGGGCTTGGAATCTTCTGATGTGTAGACATCCTCTTTTATTTTTCCTTCATCTTTCTCGAAGAATTCTATCTCTTTATTGTCAATCTAAATTCAAGACACATATGAATTTCATGTCATTTTTCCTGGTGATATCAATAATCTCCATAATCATTAGCTTTTGGCTTAAACTCTTGATGAATCATACTAGCTTGGGAGAATTGCTGGAATACCCAACTGATGGGAGACTTAATTTCAGAAACATTGATATTTACTTTCCTCATATTCTCCTCATCTTTTTTTCTTGCTTCGAGCGTGCCCCAATTACTGGAAATTGATCTATGATGCCCCATCTCGTCTCTTCATACAGGAAGATTCAAGGATAATTAAAAGTTTGGTACTTTTGAAGTCTTTTGGTTTCACCAATATGATGGTTATGTATCTAGAAGGACAAATGTTTGACTTTTGAATTCGTGTATATGGTGGAAGATAGTGTCATAAACAAATCATCTCTACCCAAAAAAAAGTAAACATATGGATTTGGTGTCTCAAAAATAGGTATAGGCATAACTTCAGAGTCTCAGATAGATGTAGTGTCAGGATTTGGTTTTGGTAAGGGTCAAGATCATTGCATGGAATATGAGAGGTGTAATTTTACCACTTGCCAAAGATCTATAATTCTTGAAAAAATAAAAGAATATTTAATTTACTTGATACTCAAAAACTTCAAGATTAAAATTTGATCCCTTGCTCATAACCATAAAAGCAACACAAATTTATTTATATAACCTTAAAAAGGTTTAGAAAGACAAAAAAAAACAAGTTCAAACAAAGAAAACATGAAGCACAGTGGTAGATAACAACTTCCACTTGTTTATTTAGAATGTCTCATCATTCCTCGAATGTCCATGCTCCTGATTCAATTAAATTATGAACCTTGCGCTTTAATGCCCCACAATTCTCAGTAGCATGGCCCGTGTTTCCCTTATGCTAGCTACATATTGCATTAACTTCATACCCTTCAGGAAATGGGGGTTCTTTCAGTTTAGATTGAACTAGAGTCACGAGATTCTGCTGAACTAGTAATGGGAGCAGTTCTTCATATGTCATTGGAATTTCATCGAAATAAGCCTGCTCTCAGGTCATTCTATAAGATTTGGTCCCATGATTAGTTGAATAAGACCTCACTGTATTGATCTCGGCTTCTCTCTCGACGTCAGTACTATCGGAGCCTCTTATCTTGCCATTCTTGATAGCTATTTCGATCATTTCTCCACACATGATGATGTCAGAGAAATTATTAGTAGAATCCCCTATCATGTGATTAATATATGGAGATTTTAATGTATTGACGAACAAAGTAGTGAAATCCCTTTCAGTCAATAGTGGATTCACTTGAGAAGCAACGTTCCTCTATCATTGTGAATATTGTCGAAAGCTCTCGTTGCACTTCATATTCATGTTTTTGCAACATTGTTCGATCAGGGGCCATATCAGTCATGTGCTTGTATTGACCCAAAAAGGCTTGAGCTAAGTCTTTCCAAGAACGTATTTGAGTACTTTTTAGCTTATTATACCATTTGGATGTAGGTCCAGATAAACTATCTTGAAAACAATGGATCAACAACTTTTCATTTTTATATAGCTAGTTATGCGACGATAATACATGGTGATATGAGATGAAGGGCATGTGGTCCCATTATACTTCTCGAAATCTAGAACCTTGAACTTTGGTGAGAGAACTAGGTCGGGGACCAAACTTATCTCTTTGGTGTCAAACCCATAAAATGACTCAGTCGTCTCTCTAGATTTTATCACCTCTTCTATATTTTTCAGTCGTTGGATGAGTTTTTTCTTTTCAACTAATTCATTTGAGTTAGGGAACTTATTATCAGGATAAAATTCATCTGGCTTCAATCTAGAAGCAGTAAGATAATCAGTGGGGAATGAAGCTCCATCATGATATTGTGGGTTCTTAACAGTGAAATGGACTGTGGGTTGGATTTCCTGATGCGCAGAAGTGTGCCCCAGAATGTAAACACGTGTAACACCAAGAGGATATGTGAGTTTTTCAACAAGACTTTTCCCAGTGGTCAAATGCTTCCCGATCATTTCTTTCATCTTGTTCAGTAGATTGATCTGAGAGTTTGCGATATTAGCTTCAACTTGTACGAACTTGCTCCTCAATTCTTCTTGAGTCTCTTTCTGCTGTATCTCAAATTTGGCTAGCCTATCCTCAGTTTCTTTAGATATTTTTCTTGTGTCGTGCTAAGCGTTCTTGCTACAAGTAAGAACCAAGATCACTTAGGTCGAAACCCTTATTTTAATGAATGTTTTAATGCATGATTTGGAAATGTATTGAGCAATATAAATGTAATGCAAAAAAATAAAAGAAATATAAACAAGTTAGAGCAAAATAAAAAATAAAAAATAAAAATAAGAAAAATAAAATGGTTAGTACCAATTAATTGAAAGAAAATATCCTATCTATCATGGTATATAAATCCAAACCTCATACTTTCTAGTTCCATGCTGTGTTTGGAAAAATTAACCTAACCGCATGATTACTAGTTCACATGTATTTTGATCAGAAAAAAGAAAAAAATCAAATAAATTAAAAGCTAGAGCTTATTTCTCCTTTGTGTATACCTACAGACAGAGTTTCAGCATTGTCTTAGATCTGGTGAATTTCTATGGTTTATTATATGCAGGGTTTTGGTTCTAAGGTAAAAAGGGTCATCGAATTGTCCTTTGTTGGTGCCCCCTTGGGCTACCAAACCCTCAATCCCAGTCAATTACAGACTTTTGGATCGAGTTCAAATCGAAGAAACACACTTCCTTATGTCTATACGGAGGTGAAAACCACACGAGGAACATAAGGTGTGAGCTCAAGGAATGGTCCTCTATCCCATACGGAGGTAAAAACCACACAAGGGAGTAGTTTCTCATTCAAACTAAATAGGATAGAGCGGGGTTTAAGCTCATGTCATGATAATGCAGTGTACAGTGTGTAAGGAGAAGAGAATCTCTCAAACCTTTGACAAACAACCACTAAAAAATGAATCCTAATATCTGAAAATCAATCAAATATAAATGTTAGTATATAAGGATATAAAATAAATAAAAAAATTTGAAAGAAATCAAAAGAAATCGTAAATTAAATAAATATGAATTCTTAATTTCTAACTATTAAGATAATATATAATCGATTTAAGGCTTGATCAGCTTATTCCCCAATGGAGTCGCCAAGCTGTCGTAACCGGTTTTCGCCCAGGCACGAATGTTTCTTGGCAGAAAAGAGCTATGTGAATAAATAAATGGTTTTTATTGAAATATTTTGGAGTCGCCATCGACCTTTTGGGTTAGGTAGGTCGAATACCTAAAAATTATCTTTTAAAAGAGTTTTGAATAAAACATCATTTAAAAGATAAACCAATCCGCGTATAACAAAAAATTCATTCTTTTTAATAATAAAAAGGGATTCGTGGTCGGTTACGTTTGGGGAAGGATTAGCACCCCACAACGCCCAAAATTGGTACATGTTGATTATATATTGTCTCTATTAGCGGAAATCTAAGAATTCGAATATAAATTTAATTTACGATCCTATTATTCCATATTCAATTGCATAATTTTATTTAAAGAAAATTCTAAGGAAAATAGAAAATATTTCAATATTTCCAATCGAAGAGAAACTATTCCCTAAAATGTTTTAGGACGAATATTTATCTTTCTGATCGAAATAATAAGAATGTGATAATTCTTCCCAAGAAATAAAATTAAAATAACCAAATTAAAGTAAATATATTTTTTAGGATTTTATAAGCAGATTATTTATTTATTTTAAAATACGAGAATATGACATCTAGTTACTTTAAGACAACTCTTTCTTAATATTTAAAAATAAATAAATATTATTATAATTTTAATCAAATTATGAAATATGTCAAGTTATGCTTTCACAAATATTCATGTGATTAAAATGAAATGAACATAAAATAAAGAACAATAATTAAAGTATTAAATTTAAAAAAAAATTAAAGATAAAAATTAAAAACAATTACTAAATATAAAAGGGTTAAATTAAACTAAATTAAAATTGTAAAGCTGAAATTAAAATGACTAAAATTTAAATAATTACTAATTTTAAACAGAAATTAAAAATAACAAAAATAAGGTACTAAGATGTAAATTGCTAGAAATAAATGTATGAAAAGAAGTCATAATTTCATATATATGAGAAAATATTTACTATAGACAAATAAAATAAAATGGAAAATCAAATTAAAGGCATATCACTTAAAATAAAATGTAAGCTCTCTCTCTCTATATATATATATATAGATTCATAGAAAAAGAAAAGAGAAACCAACATATTTAAGTATGTACATATGTATATTAACATACTTATAACATTTATTTAATATTCCTATATATATATAACTACCTATATTATATACGTTGAACAATATTTAATAAAGTGTTATAAACACTTATATAATGCGCATATATATATATATATTTATAATAACACATACATGTATACGCAAAACATGTGAGTACTAAGTAACATGAATATTAAAGTAATTAGAAGAGTATATTATGCAAGGTATTAGAATTAAATAAGCGTAAATGCAAAACGTATCAAAGAAGGAGGACTAAACGGGTGATTACCCTAATATTAATCATCAAAAGGGAAATATGCATCTAAATTAAAGGGACTTGAGGGGAAATAACCCAAAATTTTAATATGTCTAAAACAATACTCCCTTCCCCGTGTTCTCTTCAGCCCTTTCTTCTTCTTTCTTTTCTCATACTTATTTCGGCGCAGCTCAAACAGAGAGAGCTCACCGACGCTAATCACCGATTTGGTGACCGTTACACTCCGACCGACTACATTCTTTCCAGCCAAAGGTAACCAAACGACAACCCGACCCTTATCTCTCTTTTAAATCGAAGCAAATAAAAAAAACCCAAACTATACTATCTTTCGACCACTCAACTCCAAACTATTCCATCCATTGACCTGAGGCTCCTGCGAGGTAACCGTTGAAGGTGAACTCACACTCCTCCTCCCTTCTACTTTTTTTATATTATTTCGAATCCCCTGTTCGTCTTTTTATTTGGTTTTTTATTTTTTTAAAATACTGCTACTCTAGTTCGAAAATAACAAAATAATAATAATAATAATAATAATAATAATAATAATAATAATAACATATTCAAAGAAGAAACCTTAGAAATGTAATTTCTGCTGTTGTATTGCTGCTAGTTTTTTCTCCGTAAAATTACATATTGTTCTAGGGTTTTTATAGCCCCAGTTTACAAAAGAGTAATCAAAGATGATTTTTTCTTTCTCCTTGTATGTGTGACTGCTGTTGATGCACGTAGAGGGAGCTGTTGGAGAACTACTGAAACGTGGATGATCAACTATTATTGGTGGAAGATGCTGAAATGTTGTTGTAGTAGAGGAACAACTGGACGGTTATCGTTGTTGGAGCTGTTGGCAGCTGCTGAAGCTGAAACGTGGAGCTGCTGGAATTGGGAGATAAAAATGGTGATTACAGTTACTTCCACTCTTGTCGTGGTAGTTGGAGACCCTTGGATAACTATAGATAATGAGACTAGGGAGACTATGACTACTTTTTTTGCTGAGCTACCTGAGGTTCATGAGGATGAGCCCTTAGATGTTATGAGATAGTGTGTTGATGATTTATGTGGCACTAATGTTGCACTTAACGCCTTGGTTGACTCTATTCCTAGTGGCTTGGTTTTTGAACCTGTGGAGGCTGCTGTTGAGCTTTTATCTTGGTTTGGTGTTCTTCTCGAGCATTCTCTGATATGGGTATAGTTAAGGGGGTAAGTTTAGGGGGATTAATGTATGATACAGAGGAAGAAGTTGTTCCTCCTCAGGGGTAATAGTCATTCTATGATGACAATGAGTAAGAATGGTATTAGGAAACTTCATGTTTTCTTTGTTGCTTCCAGGGCTATTAACTCTGATGGTGAACTATTGACCATTGAAGAGGTTTTCTTAGTAGACATTGGAGGGAAGCAGCTCAAGCTGAGTATGAGGCCCTCTTAAGGAATTATACTCTAGCTCCCTCACCGGAAGGCTGTTGGTCGCAAGTGGATTTTTGAACTCAAGAAGAATTTGGATGAAACTACAGACCACTACAAGGCTCAACTTGTAGCTAAGGTTTACTTGCAAAAAGGGGTTATGATTATCATGAGACATTGAACCCTGTGGTCAAGTCAGCCACAGTGCACACCATTTTGTCAATAATTATCTTCTAAACGATGGAATCTTCGACAGATGGACATCAATAATGTTTTCTTCAATGGTAATGATGTTGAGGAGGTGTATATGATGCAACCCCAGGGTATGAGAAAGGTGATAAGAAGACTGTGGTCTGTAAGTTGAGAAAGACCATTTACGAGTTGAAGTAGGATCTCAGAGCATGGTTTGAGAATCTTCAGGATTATCTGGTTTCTGTGGCCCTTGTTTTATCTTAAGCTTGATGCATCATTACTTGTTAAGAAAGTTGGTTTAAAACTGATTTACCTTCTTGTTTATGTGGGTGATATTATTCTTACAGTTAACGATGATAAAGAGTTACAAAGATTTGTTACTGAGTTGAACATGATGTTTGCATTGAAAGATCTAGGACCTCTTAGTTATTTTTTGAGAATTCAGGTCTCATTATCCGAGGATAGGGTGTTCCTTCCTCAATGTAAATATGTTGAGGATCTTCTTCAAAGGTATGGCATGGATAAGGCGAAGAGTTTGTCTAAACCCAATGTGACCAATTGCAAGCTGTCTATGAACAGTGGTATACCTATTTTGAGAGTATAAAAGTATAGTTGGTTCTCTTCAGTGTGTTATCATTACTAGACCCGACATTGCTTTAGCAATGAATTGTGTGTGTCAATTTAGGCAGACACCTTTGGATGAACATTTTTATGCGGTCAAATGAATTCTTAGGTACTTATGGGGGACTTTGGATTATGGACTTAGTTTAATCGTGCTTCTCGACTCTATATCTAAGGTTTTACTGAAGCTGACTGGGGGTTCGATATTGATGATCGACGGTCAACGACTAGCTTCTATGTTTAGTTTGGGGAAAATCCTGTTGCATAGGCTTCGAGGAAGTAAACATGTGGTTTCTTGGTCAACGATCGAGTCTAATTATTATAGTCTGTGCCACCACTGAGATGATTTGGTTAAAGTCCTAATCCTGTCATGTTCTCTAGTGTAACACCTTGATTTTTCCCCAAATTTGAAACCCTAAAATTTGATAATTTATTCTTCAAATCATTAAATCAATTTTAGGACTACATTAAATTTTGACAGAATTTTCGTGACCATTTTGTAAAGGATGGAAACTTGCAGTTATTAACCTAAACCCTAGGGAATTGGATGACCAACCTTTTCATTTGTCCGTTTCAATTTTAACATAATTCTAACTTTGGTTTTAAAAGAACCCATCTGGCGCCGCTGCTTTATTTTATATTCTTCTTTACCGTTTAACTTCACCCTTGCCAGTCGTCTGCTCCCATCTCGCATCGTCACCATTCGTCGCCTAGGTGAGTCGTCGATCGTGACAAGTCAGTCTTTACTCGGTCTTGACATCACCGTTCCTTTAAAACCCATAAGTAACCAAACCGAAGCCAATCTTTTCCCATCGTCCCGTCGCTGCTCATGTTATCCATGGCCGTCCACTGCTGTTCTTGGTCGTTCAATGTCAGGGCTTCACGTGGGTTGGTTGAACCGACTCAGTTTGGTGCCGAGCAATCCTATCGTGGTTGGGGCTGTTGTTTTCGACTGGTTTGGTTCTGATTCGTCATCGTACCATCGCTGGTCGTGCTGCGGAAGGTGTGAGTTGTTGTTTTCTCAATTGTTGCTTAGGGTTCTGTTGCCAGTAGCCTTGGAGTGGCAGAATCAGAGGGCCAGTATTCAAACCGACAATTGCTATCTAAATCCATCGTTCGAACCGAATATTGTAACTATTGTTTTAACGACGTATTATCGTAAAATATTTGAAATTTGATAATTTGGTATTTTAATTCAAATATCATATTTTTGTAGGAGCGTTGATCAGAAAATTGAGTTACCGCATTCTCTGTCGTTAATGGGTCACTTTGAACCGACTCGAGTTACTAGAATTAATTGTGAGTTAGTGAAATATAGTAAATTTAGTTTGAATTCATTACCTCGATAGAATAGTAATTATTATTATTATTATTATTCGGTGTAGGAGTTGATTCGGTTAGACCCATTATTCGAGTTGATCGGGGTATATACTACGATTATTGTTAGCTATTTGTCGAGGTGTGTCTTTGCTAGTGCTATATTTGTATTGATTGATTGCTTGCATGTTTGATTGATTGGGAAATTATTTGGAAGCATGTTTGATTGTGCAAATTGAGTCTGTTAAATGTGACTCGGATACATATCATGTGATGTATGTTGATTTGTTGGAACTGAAATATATGTTGTGCATTTTGGATATGTGATTTTGTTGAATTATCATAATCGAAATATGTACTTTAGAATATTTGGTTATGAAATATTGTTATTCGGATCGGATCAGACATCATATATATGTTAATCGGATATGTATGTCATTTGCATGTCATATTGGGACAAATTTTGATAGGGGAAGTTCAGTGCATTCACTCGACGGGGTGAATGTCACTTTCGGATTCAGTTGCCTCTACCTTTGTGACAGACCTCACTTCATATGGTGTGATTGGATTGTAGATAGAGTGGTTCTAGGGAACCCACTCTTCGGATGGTGTGACAAGAGCATGGGTGGGTGCATAAGCATTTACATAACATTCAAATTTATGATTATCATTGTTTGATTTGGATTATAATTAATATTGATTGCTTTGGATTAGGTATGAATTGCGAATGTTTGCACTTTAGAGAGACACTAAGCTTAATAGCTTATACCCCTATAGTTTCCTTCTTAAATATTCGTTCTTAGGCGACCCAGTACTTGGAGCTGTAACATCCCAAACTATGGGTTAGTGACTAAATGGTAAAGTTTCAGAATTTAGTGGTTAAAAAAATAGAAGAATGGATTAGTTTAATGATTTATCTGGAGATAAATCCTAAAAGTTTTAGTAATAATTAAAGGAATTAAAGGGAAAAATGGTCTTTTTATCTAAAAGATAATTATCTTATCTCTTTATTAAGAGATAAGCATGTAGGGATCTCCAGAACTTCTTCTCCTTCTTCTTCCTCTCCTCTCGTATCTCCAAGCTCAAAGGTGAGTCTTCTACTTAGTTAATTATTTGTTAATTTTAAGATTTGGGTTTTGATCATTAGATGATAACTAAGCTTAAGGAAAGCTTAAGTTATCTTAACATCAAAGGATGATTGAGTTAGGAGAGATTTAAGATTTGAAGTTCTTAAATGAAATCTTGGAATAGAGTTCATAACTAGAATTGAAAGTTATATTTGACTTGTCATCAATATAGTTAAGATATACGAAGTGTTAAAAACGGAGTTCAAACATGTTGATTTATTAATGTAATTCTTGAATTTCATATGAAGGATAGGATTTGAAGGTTAAAGATGAAATAAATGAGTATAAATTGGTTCAAGGATGTGTACTAGAGTTAAGAATGAAAAATGGGATGAAACATGAAGGATTTAATCCAAAATGAATGAACTTTTGGGTTCAAAAAGAGGATTCTGGGTAGAGTGCACCGATGCACATTCATAGTGCATCGATGCATCAAGGTTAAAACCCAGAAATTGTTTGAATATGCACCAATGCATTGGTAGTGCATCGATGCACTCTTTTAAAATAAATACATCGAATGCAATTCATGCATCGATGCATAAGTAGTGCATCAATGCATCCCATTAATAATGAAACATCGAATGCAATTGGTGCATCGATGCATAAGGAGTGCATCGATGCATCCCAGCAATAATACTACATCGAATACCTTTTATGCACCGATGCATCAGTAGTGCATCGATGCATACCTTCATTAAAAGATGAAATTGACTTTTCTCTTAGTCTAAAGAGTGAACCATTAGAGTATATTAGTTATAATACTGATATAGATCCATGTGTGATTATATAGATACTAAATGTAAGCTTATTCCAGAACGATCAAAGGATTAGAATCGAATCAAAGCAAAGCTAAGGTAAGTGCATACTATATGTATAGTATAATGGAATAAGACTTGTGATAAGTCTAATCCTTATGTTGATTTTTATAATACAATGATTGTGAACATGCATACATGATAATTATGGTGATATGATATGTGATATGAGAACATGATATGAATTAAGTGATATGAGCTACATGATCTACGTGAATGTATGCACTTGTGATACATGTGATATGATATGAAATATATAATTACACATACATGTGGTATGTGACAGAAGAGAAAGAACAAGTGATATGAAAGGTATAAGATAATGCCTATAGTATACGATATGAGAACTATAGGTGTAGTTGGCATGCTAAGATTCGAGGGTTTACATATGTTTAAAGGCACATATGAACAGTTTACATATGTTTAAAGGCACATATGAACAGTTTACATATGTTTAAAGCCACATATGAACAGTTTATATATGTTTGAAGGCACATATGAACAGTTTACATATGTTTAAAGGCACATATGAACAATTTATATTGTGACCTCTGGATCATGGCCCTTCGGGACGAATACTGAACTAAGGTTCGATGCCCCATGAGGGAATTGATACGAGCTGTGGTGACAACATTAGTGCACAACCTCAATGCACTCACATACCTCTATTCTTAATAATATACATGGGCAATGCAATTGAAATACCGAATTAAAGTGAAAGTTATACAAGAAGGTAAGTTTCGTATGTGTATTATATGATTATATATGTTATCGTGAAATAGATATATGCATCTTGAAATGTCATGATCCAATGGTAAGTATGAACATTCATAAGTTTATTGTTGCATATTCATTTATTGCCTCACTAAGTCTATGACTTAGCGTATAAGTGATTTACACGTAGGTACAAAGAATCAGGAAAAGTGGAAATAGAAGTAGCACGGACAGCAATACTACTAAGAGATTAGATCAGAAGTAATTGACAAAGTATGTACTTGGTTATGTATAGAATTTGGGCATGTAATAAGTGTTAATTATGAATACTCTGATCGATTTTGTATTTTATGGTTTTATTTAAATTAATGTATTTCGTTTTAATGAAAGTTTTAAAAATTCCCGTAATTTTCTATAAGAGTCAAAGTGAGAAAAGTCAATGTGACACCTCGGACTTGTATTCGGGTCGGATATGAGTTAAGGGTGTTACAGGAGCATTGTTTCAATTTTCAGATAAAATTATTATAATCAGTATGCTATCTTATTTAAATTTCTTATTTTGGATTTTTTTATCTATATCTTTGGATTTATTATTAATATTTATGTAATTTTGGACTTTGGACTTTACGATTAATTTTAGAATTGTTTATGCATGTTTTTGAATAATTATCATTTATATTGAATTTCCTTAAACATTTGTTTTAATAAACTTTTGATGTTTAACTTTGAGAATTGTTTATTAAAAATTTTAATGTATGTTTTTAAGTTTTAGATTGAAAACGGTTTACTTGAGGGGAAAAATTATTTCAGTTGGACTCTTTAGATTCAACATACTTTCTTTTAGGTCGAATTTAGGGGTTATATCCTACTTCTAAACAGATGGCTGATGTTTTGACAAGCTGCTGTCTAGTGACATCACTACAGAAAAACATGTATTTTGTGGCATTTTTTTACCTATATCGGCGTTTTTAAGCGCCGCGAAAATCACATGCGGCGTTATGACAAACGCCGCAAAAAGCGCCGCTGAAAATAGCGCCGCTAAAGTTAGCGGGGTTTTCTGACAAAAAACACGCAATAGGTTTTGTTATTTAGCGGCGTTTGTCAAAAAATGTCGCAATAGGTGTTGATGTTTAGCGGCGTTTTCCCTACAAACGCCGCAGTAGGTGTTGAGATTTAGCGACGTTTTACTTACAAAAGCCGCAGAAGGTTTTGATATTTTGCGGCATTTTTCCACAAACGCCGCAGAATGTGATGATGTTTAGCTGTGTTTTCCCACAAATGTCGCAGTAGGTTTTCAGATTTAGCGGCATTTGTATCGAAAACGACGCAATAAGTGTTGAGAATTAGCGGCGTTTTTATTGAAAATGTCGTAATAGGTATTGAGATTTAGTGGCGTTTCCATACAAATGCCGCTAAAATTCTGTATATAGCGGCGTTTCTAGTATACAAACACCGCTAAATGTATGGTATATTGCGGCGTTTGAAAACAAACGCCGCTAAATAACACAAAATTTAACAGTTTTAAAAATAATGCTTGATTACCCCAAATCTATTTTTCAACCTGTTCCATTATCCAACAAACAAAACAACAATAATATATTCTCTTTATCCATAACAAACAACATCAAATCCAATATAATAAATAAAAGTTTTCATTAACGTAATATAAGTTCAGTAACATTAACAGAATGCTCATTATAACATAAATGAGACTACGATGATGGATTCTGAGGTTGCATTTCTGTATCATTAGCATCTTATCATTGAGTCATTTTTCAAATTCTTCACATCTCTGTTGATATGTTGCTTCTCTCTGTGCTATCGTTGCTTCTCTTTGTGCTACCTGTGCTTCTTTCTCTGCTTTCACTACTGCTCTGGCTGCTTCCGTTGCTACTCTGGCTGCTTCCGCTGCTGCTCTCTCTGCTTCCCTTGCTTCATTTTCCGCTTTCAAGTTAGCCGTTTGTTGATCCATCTCAGCCAACTTTTCTTTTAAACGACTAACTTCGTGGTGGGAAGATCGAGACTGTGATGACATGTATTGTGATGAGTTGGATCCAAAATATTTGGTGGGAGTATCGAATGACCCTTGACAGCGCACCCGACCATATCTTTCAGGACCCAAAACGTCATTAATAGCTTGGTTTTCAATGTCATCATCATTAACAATATCGTGACTCGATGCAATAGCATGATGCTCCACCTTTTTCTCCCTCAATTTTTCCTAATATTAAAGTGAATAATTAATTAAAATAAAAAATTTCATAGTACAAATATAAATAAAGTCAGGTAAATTTAAAACGGCTACCCAATAAACGTACCATAATTTCTGCAGTGTCAGCAGTCATAGGAGTGACATCCTTCTTCGTATGTGTCATGTCGAAGAGTTGGATTCGACCAACTTTAGAACCGGATGTATTTTCCTACAATGTACCATAATATAATTACTATGAGTTAGTATGTACATGGAATACAAAAATATTTCAATAATCTGTAATACCTCCTCGTGAGCTATACAAGCAAAGCTCTTTGATCCAGCCGTGTGCGTAAACTTTTGTTATTGCCTGCTAGCAGCATCAACATGCTCTCGGTCCTAAATGTAAAACAATCACTTTTAATGATGATTTAAAATCCGTTACAATTATTTCTGAAAAATACAACATACCTATCCTTTTTTTAAACTCCAAAATTTGACTGCATCTTCCTATTGATACCTGAGCATTCCTGGTGGGACTGTTTGCAACTTCTCTTCAAGGCTGAGATCATTCTTGAAGTATTTCTTCTTTAAGGAGCTCTTGTGGTCCCTCCATCTCTTCCCTAACGCTTGCTTCACATAATCGTCAGAGACCTCTAAAGAAAATTTCTCCTATACAGCAAATAAGTGTGCACCGTAAGTATAAATTAGTATTGAATTTCCATAGAGTATCTATTATAATGACATTATTACCTTAACAAAATCCAACGCTTGATTTTTGTTACTATTAGGCATTTTGTGCCATGACTCGTAATTGATCGGTAACAGATTCGTATTACTTCCATCTATGCCAAGTAACCTGTTAGTAGACGTGATTATGGGCCAATAGGTTGACCGACATCATTTCTTGAAACTTTGACACTATGCCCATGAGAAAGTTGGTATAATTCCTTCAAAGTTGTACGCCCTCGAGTCTTGCGTGTTCCAGCATTTTCAACTATATAATAAATTATTAAATGCCAGTTTTGAAAATGAACAAAGTAATAAATAATGTTTCGAAGATTACTTTGAATTTCTACTTCTTCTTCAACAGTTTCAGGAACTTCGGAAGACTCAGGTGCATTCGATTCCTCGTTATTTCTTTCTTCATGGTCTTCAGAAGCTCGAACAACCCGCAAATGAGTTATTTTTCTCCTTGGCATGACATCTATAATAAACAAACATGAGTAATAAAAAATGAATTAATTAATGAATATATTGAAAGACAACACGTTAAAGGTTATAACATTATAAATAAATAAATGAAGATATAAAATCTTACAAACATCTTATGTAATGTCAGTTGTCATAAATATTTTCATCAACGTCCTCCTGAACCCATTGAAATGTGTTGTATTAGTGATAGTTTCATCTAAGTTTTGTGGTAGTAGAGGTAAACATTCTGATCTTGTTTCAATGTCATCTCTACTTCCATCCCCAATGTCTATCAAGTCTCTGGGAGTATTTCGAAGCACAACATACCAACCATCATCCATTGGATCGTGACAATAAAATATTTGTTTCAATTGAGAAGAAAATACATATGGTTCATTCATCGAACGTTGACCCGTGTGAATTAATCGAGAGAAATTCACCATTGTAAACCCGAATTTATCTCTTTTTATACCTCTGTTTACATCAACCCAGTAACACTGAAACAACACAACCTTTCGTTTTCCATAATAATCTAACTCAATAATGTCCGTAAGATTTCCATAATAATCAACCTCTCCCTCATGCGGATTATTGTCCCTTATAGTAGCATAACTTGTAGTTTACGAAGTAACTACGACTCCACAATTTTGTGTCCTCCTTAATCTTTCACGAGATTTCATGTGGAACCTGAACCCATTAATGAGGAAGGAATTATATCTTTTAACTATTCTATTAGGACCTTGAGAAAGCCATTTAACTTCATCACTAACTTCTCTCCCACACCAAACCTATTACACATGAATGGTGAATTAATTTGCATTGACGTCGATATAAAAAGCAAGATATATATAATTTATAAGTGTGTCGTAAGATTTAGTTGCTTACCATCTGGCCTAACCATTCATGAAAAGTTTCTATGAATAACTTATGTAGCTCTCGCTGATTTAATCTTCGGGAGCGTGCTCGAGATCTCAATACTTCTTTAAACTCGCTATAAATAATATTATGTCGTTATAAATTGATAAATATAAAAGATAAAGAGATTTCATTAGGATTGGGTCTGAAAGACTTACGTGCGAAAGAGATCTATTGAATCGTGATGGAAAAGAAAATATCGGTGTACTTGTACCCAAGACGTGTCATCTAAGTGTGCAATTTCAACTTTCCCTAATGGTTGACCATAACTTCCAAACAAATAATGTTGAGGAAAGTCATCAGTACTTAACACATCATTTCGATTTGGTCTATTCCATCTTGTTTCAATATCTTCCAAATATCTTGAGCAAAATGTCATACATTCATTTCGTGTAATTCAGTTAATACCTCTATATAGGGTACATCCATCGATAGAAAACTGGACCACCAACTCTTGCTTCGTGAGGAAGATGAATTAGCATATGCACCATAATTGTGAAAAATGAAGGCGGAAATATCTTCTCCAAATTACATAAAGTCAAGGAGAATCGATCTTGAAGTTTATCAAGTTCTTCAACCATTAGAACTTTCCCACAGATGGCTTTCATTATATTAGAAAGTTCAATGATACAAGACGTCACCTTACTCGACATGCAACCGCGAACAGCTACTGGCAGTAAATCTTGCATTAATATGTGATAATCATGTGACTTTAAACCATAAAGTCTTCGATCTTTAACACTGACACATCGAGAAATGTTTGATGCATACCCATCTGGGACCTTTATATCCGTCAACACCGTGCAAAACACTTCTTTTTATTTCTTCGAAAGAGAAAAAATAGAAGGCGGCAAGAAATTTCTTCCATTTGGACGTAATTGCGGATGAAGATCATGCCGAATTCCCATGTCCACTAAATCAAGTCGACTCTTAAGATTATCTTTAGATTTTCTGCCATCATTCAGAATGGTCCCGATAATATTCTCACAAACATTCTTCTCAATATGCATTACATCAAGTTTATGTCCCAAAATCTGTTTTTTCCAATAAGGCAACTCGAAGAATATACTCATCTTTTTCCACAAGCATACCTCATTTGGATCATCCTCTTCATCAGACTCATTATCAGTTTGTTCGTCAACTTCAACCTCTTCATTGACCTGCTTTGCCTTTTTCTTTGATCGTGTACTACTTGGTTGATTCTTCTTTCCATAAGTAAAATTTATATTTTTCAACATTCTGAATATTTGAGAACCGGTTGTTTGGTCAGGAGCATTTTGAAACTCTTCATCACCATCAAACATATTCTTTTGACTTCTAAATCTATGATTATCAGGTAACCACCGACGATGTCCCATATAAGAGAACTTCTTTCCATTAACCAACCACTTCGAACATGTTTGTAGAGCACAACAAGGACAAGCGTAACGACCTTTAGTACTCCAACCAGATAAATTTGCATACGCAAGAAAATCATTAATTGTCCATAATAAAGTCGCGCGTAAATTAAAGTTCTCATTCGTCAACACATCATACGTTTCGACCCCTTCCCATAACTGTTTCAACTGTGCAATTAACGGCTGCATGTAAATATCAATATCATTTCCGGGGCCTTTCACGCCAGGGATTATCATGGATAAGATGAAAGATGATTGTTTCATGCAAATCCATGGCGGGAAATTATATGGAACAAGTACAACAGACCAAGTACTATACGAAGTACACATGATTTTGAATGGATTAAACCCATCAGTTGCAAGACCGAGCCTGACATTTCGAGGATCTCTCGCAAAACTTGGATACTTGTTGTCAAATGACTTCCAAGCTAAAGAATTCGCAGGATACCGTAATAATCCATCATCGGTTCTGCCATCATGATGCCACCTCATAGACACAACAGTCTTGGAGGACATAAACAACCTTTGTAGCCTAGGTATGAGAGGAAAATATCAGAGAATTTTGACCGGCTTCTTTCTTGATGGTGCTTGAGCTGCATCCTCAGTAACATTTTCTGCCTCCCTACTCATCCATTGAGATTTTCCGCATACATGACAAGACTCCTGATTTTTTCGATCACCCCAATACAACATACAATCATTCGGACAACTATGAATTTTGTCATATCCAAGACCCAAATCTTTTATCATTTTCTTCATATCTTTACTTGATTGAGGGATTTTTGCAAAAGGAAACACTTCTCCTAGTAACTCCAACAATTGCGTAAATGAGTTCCTAGTCCAGCCTCCCAGGCATTTTAAGGGGAAAAGATGAATTTAGAAAGAAAGCTTTGAAAACTTTGATCCGTCATAAAGTTGTTCATTCATTTCATTTAGCAACTTGTAAAACTTTGCCGCTTCTCCATTTTGCTCTTCATCGCATCCAATTCTTCCTATCTCAATGGAATCATTAACATCATTCTGCCAATAATTTTCTATAACGTCCGGCTGACTATTGTGCATATTAAATGCATCTCGTAACATCCCTTCCATGCCATCTTCTCTAAAAGCTGGATGGTGAGAATGAGCAGGATAAGTTGAATAACTCGTGGAAGCATATCTATCTGATATAAACTCTCCATGAAAGATCCATTTTCTATACCCCCGAACAAATCCAAAAATAACTAGATGCTCGTACACAACTTCACAGATGTGCCAGTTAATATTAACACATTTCTTACAAGGGCAAAGAATCATATTCTCTTGGCTTGCATTCATAAAAGATAAATTTAGAAAGTTTTCAACTCCATTTTGATATTCGACGCTTACCCTTGAGAAATCCATCCAAGTCTTATCCATTACGTATTTCTGGAGTTTCAATTTCAAATGTTAAATGCTAAAATTATAGAAAAAGTTAGAACCCAAACATAAGCATTAAACTATCAGATTTAGTGCATACTGGATACTTCTTGATAATTACACCAATATTATAGATAAATTTAGAACCTAAACAGAACTAATATTGGATACTTCTTGATAATTACAGTAATATAATGTGCCTCCTCCTCCCGACACATTAGAAATCATACATGGATTTTATAATAAGATGAGAGAAGGAGAATCTTAAGCTCATGATGCTGAAGAAGATTTTGAAAAATAATCATATATAATCATTTTTTGTGTTTTCGTTATTGATAGGGAAGCGGTGGCGGATTGATGAACGTTGCTCTTGTTGAAGAATCAAACCTAGAAAAGATCTAGACTCGATGAAGAACAATAAGGAATGAATGGGGAAGGTGGTAGCAATAGATAGGGTTCTTTAGGGTTTCTTTTTGGTGCTGAAAATAAGATTAAAAAAAGATAAAGAAAATATAAAGGAATTGCAAATAAAATAAGATAACCAATAAATCAAAAGATCTCCCTTATGAAGGTGAACGGTAAAGATGATTGATGACGTGGATAGATATGTGGAAAATCGATGGATAATGTCCTATCGAGCCCTCCTAGTCGCAATGAAAAGGCAAACACGATAATATGGCTCTAACCAACCCTCCTAGTCGCGATGAAAAGGCAAATTGGAGTGTGAAGATTAATCTCCCTCACAAGAACTTGAAAGAACTCAAGGAGAAGAAGCTTCGAAGGCACAAGGCAATCAGCACTTGCAAAAACAAACTCTCGTTGTATTATTAATCAAAGAAATCATGAATTACAAAGTTTAATGAAGCCTCCTTTATATAGGGGTTGAGTTCTAAAGGTCCTAAATAACTAATGGATAAAATAATAATAAACTAAACATATCTTAACTCTAATTCCTAATAAAATAATAATAACTAAAGATAATACTTTTAACCCAACCTTAATTCCTAATAAAATGATAAATCTAATCCTAAAAGATAATACATCATCCTATATTAAGTTATATTACAAATAATCAATAAAAATATTGAAATTTCGTAATATTTACAAAATCTCGTATTAATCCCGTATAGGATTTTCTGCATGCACCGTCTTCAGTAAAATAGCCATATCTTGAGTTCCCGATATCGGATTGATGCGATTAAAGAACTGTTGGAAAGATAAGAGACAGAAGGTCGTATCTACAGAAGACATATTGACTAAATAAGATCAGGATACCATTCAAAAAGTCATCGTAAGTCTGATTCTGTTCTGATCTTCTTTTCCAGTGCTTGGACCGAGTGGATCATTTGGAAGAGTTATTACTTCTTCCTTTGTTGTGAGCCTTGTGATGCATGTATCATCCTCTCTTTCTTCAAAAAGATTCAACCTCAAATCTAAAACATTAAAGGGAGCAACATTAGAATCGTTTAATGATTCATTCACATTATACTTACCGAATAGATATGCTTTGAATCTTCGAGACTTTGTTCTTCTAATAGGTTCGAGTAGAAACATTAGTCCAAAGAAGCATGTATTATGGACTCTGGTGCATGTATCATTCCCCCACTCCTCAAAAGGATTCGTCCTCGAATCTGAAAATCCAAGAGAAAGAGACTTTAATGTGTTGAAAGGAAAACTTGTGAAACATTTATCAGGATCAATGTGATGTGTCTTTATGCGTTTCAGTCGAGGTTTCTTCTTTGTAGGAACTGATTTCTTGTAGTCTTGAAATCCTATTTTGTATACAAGTCTTGTAATCTGATGTTTAGGTTGAAGTTCAAAATGGCGCTGACCACTGTTGGCTTTCTGTATGATTGCTTCAGATAATTTATCCATGGTTTTATTCGTGTGTGGTGAGAATGAGTGTTTAAAAACCATGTCAACTGGTTTGTTAAAGTAATCCCTTAAGTCTCCTAAGTGTGGTTCATGAATTAAGAATTCTCGGGAGGATATTTGTGGACTGTAGAACCTGTTTAATTGGCAAGGAAACTCATATACAAGATAAAGCTCATTAAAAGCACTTTTAAAAGTATGGGTAGAAATATCAGAAATATCTGAGTTATTGTGATATGCATTTTTGATATGTTCAATTCTCGGAATAGTAGTATGCGTTTGATAGGTAAGAGTATACCTTTGTGGTAGTGCATTGTCTACTGTGTTTTGCTTACCTCGGTATGTTACGTACTTAAAGGAGTTGTGTTTAGTATGGATGACAACTTCACGAGCCTTATCTTGTAAGAAGGAGAAGAAGTACGTTACAATGTCATTAGAATGAGTAATAAAATACTTACCTTTGGACTCTCGTAAATCGTGATTCTTCATTGATATGACATAGTGATTAGGGATTTCAGGTGGTAACCTGTCAGGAGGGTCACCTAGCACTATTCGACAACTCATGGCAATGGAAGATGGTGTGGTCCAGTCTCGTGTTGCTTTTACTTTCTCATCATTTACTTGGATTCCCTGTGCACGAACTATAAAGCATGTGGAGTTGTTCAAGTCATGTTTCTTCATTAAGATGGTGTCACGACTAAGGCTTTCCTGGATGTATCCTTTTTATAACAAATCTAACTCTTTGGTTTCTTTGAGATTGTATATTTGACGAGGTATGATGGAACCTTGAATTAGGTTGGTTTGGTGTTGTTTTTCTCTTTTCGGTGGTAATTTGTTAGGTGGATCACCTAATACTTCTCAAAAATCCTGTAACAAAGATGAAAACACACTAGGCAAATCCTTGTTAATGTTAGAAATCGAAACAATTGATTCTTTAAAGCGAACAAGGATGGAAGGTTGTTTGTAAAGAAGGTTCTCTCTCAATTCTTTTGTGCTCACACATAGATTTTGAGTCACTCTTTTCTTCTCACAATTAGGTTCACTCACCTCCCATGGGTCATTATTCTTTTGGCTTTTGTAACTAGTGACCTCTTTTTCTTTTGCCTCTTTCTCAGCTTTTTCTTTTTTTTTTCTTTCCCTACCTCCTTACAAATTATCATTTGATCTGTAGGGGCTGGAAGTGTGTCATTCATTGCTGGTCGTTCTTTCTCCTTGTCAGGTTTGTCATCTCTTAGCTTTTCCAGAGAAGAATGAGTAGAAGATGAGGAAGGATTTGAAGGATTACCTTGGTAAGAGGATGAAATACCTTGGTAATTTTCTCTGAATTGGAATCTCCTTTGGATTTGTGCTTCTATTGTCATTGCTTTCATCAGTGTATCTTCGAGGTTTTCGTACCCATGGAGGTCAAGAAGATCAGTGATGTTTGAGTTCAATCCGACGACAAATCTTGACATGGTGTCCTCTTCTTCTTCAGTTATGTTAGCCCTATTGAGTAAGGACTGCATCTCCTTGTAGTAATCTTCAACTGAACTTCTACCTTGTCGAAGTCGGTGTAGTCATTGTTTAACTTCTCGTGTATAATGTGTCGATAGGAATCGGTTCCTCATGGCATGTTTGAGTTCGGTCCAAGAAGTGATTGGTTGAATTTGGTAGCTGTCGATCTTTTTCCTTGTTTGCATCCACCAAGTGTGAGCATATCCTTCGAATTCCAAGGTGATGAGGGGAACTTGTTCAGCTTGGGTACAGTCATGGTATGCGAACAAGAGATCAACTTTTCCTTCCCAATTGATGTACTTGTCTGGATCGTAGTCTCCTTTAAAAGACGGGATCATGAACTTTGGTTTTGCAAAGAGTTCGGGTGTTTGAAAACGTGGTTGTGCTCGCCTGGGGGCCAAAAGTTCAGCATTGTTTGGCCTTAGATTCTGGTTTGGTAGATCCAATTGTAGTTCTTTTCGTTCTCTCAAGGCATTGTTAAGTTGATCAAATTGAGTTGTGAGTCATTCAAGTGCGGCTAAGATAGCCGTAAGTGTCTCATTGTTATTGTCGCCCATCCTGCAATTATAACACTCAAAAGAAGATTTTAAAGTAGAATAAAAATAAAAGAAAATAAATTTAACAAAGCAAGAAACCTCACAAGTCACTCCAAGAAAGTAACACAACGAGAGGCAAGTAAGCTGATCTTGTACTCTTTAAAAATCACTTTACCAAGTAGTCTTTCACAGTTCGTATCGGAGTTTGATTACTAGCAAAGGCGATAAGAAAAACCTAAAAGCTCTAAGAGGCCAAACAAAGATTAGACTCCAAGAGAACGAGAATGCAAAGAAGGAAGAAGTATGCAAACTCTTTAGTCCTACTAACACAAGGAAGATAATGTGTTAGATAATGCAAAAGAACAATAACAGGGAAAAACAAAAGAACCTAAAGCACTAAGAGTCAAAGAAAAAAAGGACCAAACCAAAAAACCTAGAAAACGTTGGATCAACTTGAGAAACGTTTTTGAGGTGGTTACCGGTATCCAAAAATTCTGGAAAATTTTTTGAATATCTTTCGATGCGTCAAGAAACCACCTGTAAAATATCAGAACCAAATACCTTCAGTAGTATCCAGTAGACTCTGTTGAACGGTAAGTCCTCAGACAATCTGTTTTTCTTGATTGCTTTGTTCGAAGTTGTTCTTGATCTCCAAAAATTCTGATTTTTTGTGTGAATGATCTTCAATATATGGAGTTTCAATAAGAAACTTTTCACCACAAAATTCCTCCTTTATAATTTTAAAGAAATTCGACAATATTCTAGACCGAATCTACCGATAAAACTTGAATGATGTATTTGAAGGATCTAATGAACTCTGATCAAAGTGAATTTTGGACTGGAGATTAAATATAAGACAAATATGATATCTGAAGAAAATCAGCCCTAAATACCTTCGTTTGCAAGTTTTTTGAAATTTTGGCTTTTTTGTTTTTTTTGTTTTTTTATTTGCCTTTTTTTGTTTTTTTTTTTGAAAAAAATAGCAAACTAATAAGATGGATTTGAATCTAAATTAAAATTAAATAAAAATAACCTGAAATGATGAATCTTCTCTGAACTAGCTCTATTAAGGTACCTTGACGGTGTTGTGTGCAAGAACAAACAAGATTGCTTGCTTCTTTTCAAGAATCGGCCCAGCTCTGATACCAATTGATAGGGAAGCGGTGGCGGATTGATGAACGTTGCTCTTGTTGAAGAATCAAACCTAGAAAAGATCTAGACTCGATGAAGAACAATAAGGGGTGAATGGGGAAGGTGGTGACAATAGATAAGGTTCTTTAGGGTTTCTTTTTGGTGCTGGAAACAAGATTAAAAATAAGATTAAAAAAAGATAAAGAAAAGATAAAGAAATTGCAAATAAAATAAAATAACCAAGAAATCAAAAGATCTCCCTTATGAAGGTGAACGGTAAAGATGATTGATGACGTGGATGGATATGTGGAAAATCGATGGATAATGTCCTATCGAGCCCTCCTTGTCGTAATGAAAAGGCAAACATGATAATATGGCTCTAACAAACCCTCCTAGTCGTGATGAAAAGGCAAATTGGAGTGTGAAGATTAATCTCCCTCACAAGAACTTGAAAGAACTCAAGGAGAAGAAGCTTCGAAGGCACAAGGCAATCAACACTTGCAAAAACGAACTCTCGTTGTATTACTAATCAAAGAAATCTTGAGTTACAAAGTTTAATGAAGCCTCCTTTATATAGGGGTTGAGTTCTAAAGGTCCTAAATAACTAATGGATAAAATAATAATAAACTAAACATATCTTAACTCTAATTCCTAATAAAATAATAATAACTAAAGATAATACTTTTAACCCAACCTTAATTCCTAATAAAATAATAAATCTAATCCTAAAAGATAATTCATCATCCTATATTAAGTTATATTACAAATAATCAATAAAAATATTGAAAATTCGCAATATTTACAAAATCTCGTATTAATCCCGTGTAGGATTTTCTGCATGCACCGTCTTCAGTAAAATAGCCATATATTGAGTTCCCGATATTGGATTGATGCGATTCAAGAACCGTTGGAAAGATAAGAGACAGACGATCGTATCTACAGAAGACATATTGACTAAATAAGATCAGGATACCATTCAAAAAGTCGTCGTAAGTATGCTTCTGTTCTGATCTTCTTTTCCAATGCTTGGACGAGTGGATCATTTGGAAGAGTTATTACTTCTTCCTTTGATGTGAGCCTTGTGATGCATGTATCATCCTCTCTTTCTTCAAAAATATTCTACCTCAAATCTGAAACATTAAAGGGAGCAACATTAGAATCGTTTAATGATTCATTCACATTATACTTACCGAATAGATATGCTTTGAATCTTCGAGACTTTGTTCTTCTAATAGGTTCGAGTAGAGACATTAGTCCAAAGAAGCATGTATTATGGACTCTGGTGCATGTATCAGTTATGTTGATTAGAATTCAAGTCATTTATTGAGTTTAAGATGATTATTTTATGTGATTTATATGTTCTCAAACTTTGATTTGTTTATGTTGTAATATTTTATTTGAAGGCAACAGTATATTATGTTGTGATAAGTCATAAAGTTATATAAATTATGCATTAATTATTTATATTTTAGTGACCTAAATTATTTATATGTCGATACCTTATTAAACATTTATACTGATAATTAAAATATTCATATCTTTAATTGTGGAGAGATTTAAATACAAATAATAAAATAACCTAACAAAAAGTTGTGAAGATATTCCAATCATCCATGCCATGGTGAGTTGGTTAATTAGGATCGATTCTAATCATCTAAGCATCTTTTTGATTATTTGGACGTCTCAAACAATTATAATCAACCTAATAAAAAATTAGATAAGTATATATAAAATTTAGATCAAATCATGGATTAAATTTTACAATTTTACCAATCAAAGAAACAAGGTTAAAAGAAACAAACCTGGGTAATGTTCACTAAAACTCTCTGAGAATCAACCTTTCAAGAAAAAAACAGTAGAGAAGTCCAAACAAAGGGTCCACAAATGTAGTATTCACTAGTTCGAAGCTTTAAAAATCCTGAATTGACAAACACAAATTCAAATCAAACATAAGTACAAGACTAACATTAACAAATTGAAAATAAAACAAAGTTCTAAAAGCATACACAAGTGAAGCTCTCTATCACCGGATGAAACGATGTGAGGCAGAGATGTTCGCTGAAATTTTAGGTTAGGGTTCGAGATGTTTGTTAATTTAGGGTTTTATTAGAAATTTGCGGCGTTTGTAATCCAAACGCCGCTATCGTTATACTCTATTGCGGCGTTTTTTAATAAACGCCACTAATGTCCATATATTGTGGCGTTTGTGTAAAGAAATGCCGCATCTGTTCAAATATATTACGGTGTTTGTTATAAACGTCCTTTTTTCACTGCTTAAACAAAGGCAGCCAAACCTCACTGACGTGATTTTCTAAAACATGACGACAAACTAAAATTTGTTAAGAATCCCAAAATTCCAAATTTCAGTGAACATATAAACAAACTATTGAGACTGCTCCACCAGTGGTCTATTGATCCAAGCACCGGCGTTAGCTGCAACCACCACCTCATTTCCTGAGATGAAATCAAAGATTGAGAAGTGGGAAGAAGAGTTGGAGCCACGAGAGGACCAGTAAATCGGAGATTTAGAAACATTAAAGTTATGCATAAACAGTCTTCACCATATTGTTCAGTAGAATTTAGTTGTGCTCATTAGTGGGGAAAGGACGTAGGAAAGTTGTTTTCCTTGTTTGACGACGTATCGTTAGGTTTTTCCTCCGTGTAAACTCTATATGGAGAAACTCTTCATTCATTTCACCAAATAAATTTAAATAGATGATATAAATGTTTACTTGGAGTAACAGTAGAGGCAACTTCATCTTCATTGAGGATAGATACTGCTTTTGCAATTGAAGATTCTTTCAACGCCACAGAGTTACCAAATTCAGTTATAAACATCGAGTATTTATCCACTCCTCTATCATCGTTCTCAATAAGCTTCGAAGATCCTATATGCATACAATCTATGAAATTTGACTGAGCGTAGAAAAACAAATTATAGCGGCTGAAAGATTCATAGATTATTACCTTCAAGAAGGAGATCGGCCATGGAAGGGTATGGAGCAATAGGAGTTCCTTTCGGGTCATCATCCAGTTTCGACGGCAAGACCGGACCGATATCCTCCCAACGATAATTTGATCCATCATCAGAGCAAATACGCCACTTAGACATTCCGTCGACGATAATTTCTCTTACTCAAGGTAACACCTGCTCTTTTTTTCTCAAATACGTTAGCTTTTTGGGTTTTCCCCATTTTCAGAAGACAAAAAAATGAAAAAGATCATTAATAATAAGAGGAATCAAACCGTGCAGTTGTGTTATTGTTCGTCGGTGAGAGGCCCGATTTGGTCGCCGGGACATACAAACGACGACGTCGGTAGGAATCATTTGAGAGCTATTGTTGTTCCAGAGAAGAAGCTTTGAGGGAAGAAGAGTTTAAATGATTTTAGGGTTCAGGTAAGAGAAAATGAGGAATATATATTTAACATTTTGCGGCGTTTATACAAAAAAAAAAGCCACTATTGATTAAAACTATTGCAGTTTTTTTCTAAAAACGCCACTATTGATTAACACTATTGTAGCGTTTGTCTAAAAACGCCACTATTTATTATCACTATTGCGGCGTTTTAAGAATAAATGCCACTATATATGTAATCTATTGCGGCATTTGTGGTATAAACACCGCTAATTTACTGATCTATTGTGGCGTTTTGGCTAAAACGCCACTATATGTTAATCTATTACGGCATTTGTGGTATAAACGCCGCTAATTTACCACTCTATTGCGGCGTTTGTTAAAAAAACGTCGCAATAAACCACACTATTGCGACGTTTGTTGTAAAAACGCCGCTATATGTCAACTCTATTGCAGCATTTTTACAACAAACGTCGCTAAAGTATCAATTTGTGACGCTACGATTGTAAACGCTGCTATATATTTAACTTTTGTGGCGTTTTCTCTCCAAACGCCGATAAAAACGCTGCTACATATCAGTTTCGCTGTAGTGCATGTTTGCACATTTCAGGCAACGATTGTGTGTACTGTCACGTGATTTGAATTGTAAGTGATTTTTTGTTTCCTTTCTATGTTTTGTTCTTTGTTCTTGCGCAGGTTGTTACCAGTTTTGGAACTAGGTTTAGAAGAGATAGATAGTAGGGTGAATGTAAGTGTATTCACCAAGTGTAGTTAGTTGTAGGATTGTAGTTCTGCACTGGTGAAGCTTTGGAAGACGGCTGGCTTTTTGTTAAGGCTGTTAGGAGTTTATTAGAGTCCTTGGCAGTGCCCTCTCTTCCTCCCTTCGTATAAAAGCTTAGCCTGTTCCCATGGGATATTACAGATTTTATCAATATAATTCAGAGAGTGCTGCCTCTCTTTCTGCTATGTTGATTATCCTAACACTTCAAAATGAGCATAATATCACCCATCAAGGATGACATGAGGTGAAAAAGGGATTTTACGAGGGTTTAAGCCCAAGAGTCACGCTATGCTTGATTAATGGCATTTTCAGGTTTCTAGCAAGTTTTAATGTTTCCGATATCGTCATTGTTTGAAATTCCTTGTTGTGATTGTATGATTAGTGAAAGTCGTGGAAGAGCCCTTTAGTGTAAAAGGGAAGATAAAGATTGGTGACAGTTGAACAAAAAGTTTTTATGCGTGTTTTGAATTAAGGCAATACACTTTGAACGTCGATACAATTTACATATTAGATTTTAGTGTGCCAGTTTGATAACAACATTATCCAAAAGTATCAATACCCTATTCTATATCGATATTGAATGCTTATTTAGCCTAGTTTGACCCTTAGTTTGATTAAGAAAAAACTGGCATGGGTGCATAATGAAGGGATAACCATAGAAAGAAGCCTAAATGCACAAAATGATTAAAATGTCTTTAAGAGGGATAACTTTACCAAAATACCCTTATGTGAGAAAAATTGTGAAATTATCCCAACAACAAGCTTAAATGATTAAAAATGAGGATTAAATGGATGAGAACTCTATATGTCAGAAATACCTTGAAAGCTAAAATGACTAAAATATTCCAAGTATAAAATGATAAGATTCTCCTAAGTCACATCCTTCTAATTTGGTGTAAATTTGTTAAGAAGTGAAGTTGCATATACCTATCGAATAAAAGTGTCAAATTGTTTGATTTAGTAAGGCGTTGGAATAAATAGACTTTAGGAATATCATTTGATTTTGGGTACATTATAAATGGTGCATATGAAATTCATATATTACATAATCCACTCCTCTTTTCAGTTTGTAGTAATGTGTTGGTGATGCTTTTCACTACTCTTGTGTTTTTGCAATGACAGCTCCAATTTAATGTAGGTTAAAACAAAGAAACAGCCACCAGACCAAAGCTTTGTTAAGAAACCAAAACCGACAACGCTGTAGAATCCAATGAAGAAGAAGAGAAAAAGTTCGATGATGATGAAGAAGAAGGAGAAGGAGGTGGAGTTGGGTTTTATATGACCCCATTTCTACGGTGGCGACATTCGGAAACGGTGACTGGAGAAACATTAATCCAACGTCGAAAGACAATAACCAGCTCCTTGGTGTTTTGGCACCTTTGTTAAGAAAGTCTCTGGTGACCTGTAGCGTGGACACTCGTGACGTGTCTTCCATGGATATCAGCCTGCCAACCGAAGTGAAACACGTGTCTCACGTCACATTCGACCGCTTTAACGGTTTCCTCGGTTTTCCTACTGATCTACAGCCTGATGTTCCCAGAAGGGTTCCCAGTGCCAGGTTTGGTTCTGAAATTTTATTCCTTATGCATTGCAGAATTTTATATTTTTAAGCTAAGTTGAATCTTCTGAATTCGTTGATTAGATGCTTTCTTTAAAAGAAAAACTTTTTTCCTTATTTATTTTGGTGGGAAATATACAATTACATTGCTGTAAATACGTGTGATGTTAATTTGCAGAAGAAATATTAAATTTTCTTTAATTTCAACAGCTTTTGTATGTGTGAAAATTATGTTCGACGTAATTGTGTCCTTATCTGGTTTGTGTGCGTTTCTGTACAATACAAGAGAGGCATGCCAACTACTTTTGGACAAGGAAGTTGCTAATATTTTTGCAATAAAAGTTTTTACTTTTTTCCAGAAAAGTTGAGGCTTTCATTAAGATGGAAATTTAAGGATGGTGATTCCAACCATTAGTCTATCTTTTTTGTAGTCTACTTGCTTCATTGGTAATAACCCAATTTTGATTAAAATGATGCTTCGGATGTGGATTCTGGCTTTTGATTGTTTAACTTTTCATACTCCGACTGATGGACAAACCATAAGTATTTTACACGCATAAAAATCGAACTGATATTTTGTTATGTACTGAAGATCAGATCTTCTCTGCTTGCGTTAATGACATGAATTTATGTTGTAAATTGTAATTTTGTATCTGTATTTGATATTTCTTTTCATTGTATTAAACATACAAGATGTTTATTTCCCATCGTCCAGTGCAAGTGTTTTTGGAGTTTCTGCCAAGTCAATGCAGTGTTCTTATGATGACAGAGGGAACAGTGTGCCGACGATTCTTCTTATGATGCAGAGGCGATTGTATTCCGAAGGAGGCCTTAAGGTAAGTCTAAGTCTATACTGGGTTCATGTCTAAATAGTGTCTTAATTGCTTAAGGTTTTGAACGAGCTTGATTCCGTTGACTGAAGGCCGAAGGTATATTCCGAATTAATGCCGAGAATAGTCGAGAAGCATATGTCCGGAACAAGTTAAACAGAGGTGTAGTACCACGCGGAGTCAATGTGCATTGTTTGGCAGGTTTGATAAAGGTATGCATCTATATATTACCTAGTCTTGTTTCTGGTATATGAGAGCATTGCCAGTATTTCTGAATTGATTGCTCTACTTGAACCTGAAATGTTTGTATAGGCATGGCTTAGAGAACTTCCAAGTGGGGTTCTTGATTCCCTCACTCCGGAGCAGGTGATGCACTGCAACACCGAAGAAGACTGCATCGAACTTTTGAAATTAGTTCCTCCAACAGAAGCTGCTCTGCTTGATTGGGCTATCAACTTGATGGCAGATGTTGTTCAACACGAATGATACAACAAAATGAATGCACGCAACATCGCGATGGTTTTCGCCCCGAAAATGACTCAGGTTTGTCTACTTGCCTGTCATGATTTCATTTTGTCCCACCAAACATAACTAAACTGGAGTCTCTTATCGGTTTGCAGATGGCTGTTCCTTTGACAGCATTGATTCATGCTGTGCAAGTAATGAATTTCCTCAAAACACTCATCTTAAAGACATTACGAGAAAGGGAGGAGTCCGCTGCCGAGGCCAGGCTCCTGCCATCGTTCTCTGATTCTCCTACCATGAACAGCAGGGTACAGGATTGTGAAGCTGTAGATGCATGTGCATCTAAGGAAACTGCCACTGCAAAGTTCTTGAGGTCTGCCACACTGAGTAGACTCGAATGTGGCCCTGACTATAGACTATGGAGCAATCAGGAGAGTGACGGTGAAGAGGATTTGAATCCTTTTCAGGTAACATCGCGTCAAATGTGCACGGAATAGAGTATGACATCAGGACCGGCTTAGTTTAAGGCGATTACGCAGGCTCCCTGTAAATAGTAGAGGTGGATAGGCCAAAATGTTCACATATTGATCAATTGATGAGGTGATTGCTGGCATTGCATGGCCTTATGACGGTATGATTCCTAGTGTTTCAGCGAAATTTGTTGTTTATTGGATTTGTTTAAGGTACTGACTAAAGGTATAGTTTGGTCTTTACTGATTTATGAGATAAAATGCAGTTGTTAGCCTCCTTGTACTGCCTACGATTTGCTAGTATTCCAGAAATTCAGATAATTCCTTTTTCATGGGAGGGGATCTTCAATATGGGCCTCCACATATTTATGGATCGGATTGGGCCTCCTTTAGTTTGAATTTGATCGAAACAGATGTATTTATAGCAGTGTAGAATTATTATATATTATTAATATACTATATTGTTAAAATTTTTAATAATTAATATTTTAAATATTAAATATTTTTAAAATTATATTAGCCTGGTATATATATTTTTAGATTAAGTCTAAATATATATTATTTTTATTATATTTTATAAATTTAAAAAATATATACAAATTATGCTAAGATAATTTTTTTAGGTATAACTTCAAAATTAGTCTCCCAGCATTAATTAAAATAGTCATTTTACCTCATATTTTATATTGGAGCAATTTGACCCCCAAAGTTTCATTTTATGATAAAAAAACCCTTAACATTTGACAGAATAATCACTTTGTCACTTATTTTTTTAGGCATTTTATCCCTCAACGTTTTCATTTAGGTTTAAAAGACTCCTATTTCATAATAAGCCGATTATAGGCTTAAACCGAAGTTACAGGAGTTTTAAAATGTGTACATATCAACAAAAAAGAAATTTTTTGATCTGATAGTGTAGGGAGTGTGCTGTCTTGCTAATAGAATTAGATTGTTACGTTATAATAAGAGTATGATAATGAGAGTTTCGAAATGAAGTGAAAGTGATAGGCCTGATGGTGGTAACAATTCACCTGCCCTGGCCAGGCAGGATGAGGAGCGGACACCTCAGGGAGCACCTTTGTAAAAGTTAAGGATTGTTTTCAGGAGATTGAAAACGCATTCGAATAGTGTTAGAGGATTTCCATCGTTCTGAAGTGGAGTAGTTCCTTTGCTACGCTGATAAGATAGAGTAGAGTGGATAGCTGTTATCATGAAAATAATAAAAGATCAAGTGATGTGGATATTGTTTCGGAAGAGTTTAAGAATGGGTATATCGGTGATCAGTTTATAAGACAAAAGAAGTTGGAATGTTTGAGTTTGAACCAAGGAAATTTCATTGTGTATGAGTAAGAATGCGGGTTTGATACATTAAGTAAATTATTGTTGAGTTAATTTCGATCGGAAAGAATGTACATGATTGGAAGAACTGGTGCTGACTAACAAAGTTATGTGATGATAAATGTATTAGAGTTAAAGGATTAGAAGATGATGCCAGGTTAAGCTAACCAAGTATGACGTGGATTTGGATATAGTTGTATATTTTGATCATGTAAATGTGATGTAGTGAAGGAGATGAGGATTCGTATGTTTGAGTGAAGCTAAGGATTGATAGAAAAGTTTAAGATAATAAAAAGGGATATGTGTATTGTGATTCGAACAAGGATTTTTTTAAGAATAAGGTTTGTGCAAGTAGTGTTGACTATCAGAGTTATGAAGATGTGATAAAGATTGGTAATCAGAGATCAATATAAGTGATATGAAAATAGTATGAGAGCATGAAGAAAAAGATATGACTTATGTTACAAAGAGATATTGAATTTTTGAAGGAATAAGTGGATATGGAAATTAAATGATGGAGCTTAAAGGATTAAGTGTGACAAGGATTATTTGATTTCGTAAAGTGTATGCCTTAAGCACATCTGATGAAGGTTTAAGGTTGTGTTTCTTGGTTAAGTAGACGTAGTCAGAGAGAGATAAGGATTTATTTATATTTATTAAGAAAGTTTAAGATATAGTCGAATGATTATATTCCATTTAATCAAGTTGTTAAGAAAACGTGTGTTATTTTGAAATGATAATGGATTTAAGGTTGAGATATTACCGTAAGGCAATTAGAGATTGATGAAGAAAATCAATTGATTTACGATCTTGAGTAATAAGAATTGATGTTACTGCCTACATGATAAGTGACATGATATGAATTTTTGAAGGTCAAAAGTAAGTGTAGAATTGAAGGAATAAAAAGAATAGGAAATGGATTGGATTTGTGGAATTGAAGATAAATTATTAATTGCAACTGTGAAGAGTTAAAGTGGTGGAAGCATCATGAGATAATGAATAGAATATATGTATATGGTATTTTCATCTATCGGTGTAGTAAAAATTCGAGGATGAACTTTCTTAAAGGGGGGATTTGTAACATCCCAAAAACTGGGTTAGTGACTAAAATGAAAGTTTTTGAAATTTGGTGATCAAATTATGAAGATTGAAAACTTCAAGGACTTAATTGGGATTTTTTTTAAAGAGGATTGATTGGTAGAGATGAAAAAGATTGAAGGGTATAATGGTCATTTGACAACCAAGATAATTATTTTGTTATGGTTATATAGTAACCACGTGGAAGAGAAAAGAGGGAAAAATGAAATATAGATTATTCTCTTCATCTTTCTTCTTCTCCTCTCTACCGTGACACCATAGCTTGAGGTAAGGAAGATTTTAGTTGGTTATTTCTGGTAAATTATGTTTGGTTTTGATTCTTGAGGGTGTTAGAAAATGTATGGAAGCTTAGGGAGTGATAGAAACTTAAAAGAATGGTAAATTATGGGGATTTAAAATAAGGGTTTTTAAGTGAATTGTTGGGAGAGAGTTTGTAAGTGGATTTTGAAGTCATATTTGACTTGTAAAGGGTATAATTAAGAAGATAGAAGTAGTAGAAGTGGATTAAAAACATGTTGAATAATTGATATGATTTTTGGTTCCAAGTGTTCTATGAGAATATGGATGTTAAAGTGTGTTAAAGTGTGTTAAAGTGAAGTAAATTTGTCTAGGAGTGTATAGTTGAGTTTAAAGGCTTTATAGAAGAGTAAAATGAGAAAAATAACAAAGTTTTGGGTAATTTTCGGGTTAAAAGAAGTGTAATCTGGGATGGTAGTATCGATAATGGTTGAGTGAGTACCGATACTACAAGGAAAATTTTGGGATAATTATATGTAGAGTATCGATATTGTACGAACAATATAGATACCATAGGGAATAAGAGTGATAAATCTTCATGGGGTACCGATACTGAAGTGGTGGTATCGGTACCATGGGTATCGATACCATTGGGGAGGTATCTATACCATTTCTTGCAATGAAATTACAAAATAGAAATTGGGTATCGATACCGTGGAAGGGTATCGATACTACAAGTATAGAAGTATCGGTACTGTGCTTGTAGTACTGATACTACCAAATTTGGAATTAAGGAATCAATGTTTTGTTTAATTTATATTGGCAAAAATCTTTTCGAGTATTTCAAATTTCGATATTCATTGAATTGTATATTCGTGTAGATATCGATCGAAGACAAGATCAAGACAATTCGAAGCTATAAGAGTGCACAAGAATTGTACATATATGAATGGACTAGTGAGGCGAGGTGAGTGCATAATAGTATGAAATATGATCGGAGGGGAAATTAGACTTGCCATAAGTCTGTTCCCTATATTTTGAAATATATGATTGAATGAATAGAATAATGAACAGGATTGATATTGTGTGAATATGACTTGTATGCATTATATGTTATGTGAACATAAGAGAACAATACATAAACTATATGATATTAGATAAGTGAAGGTATGCATATATGATATATGTTATGAGATAAGACATATGTGTTTACATGAGACATGATATGAGATATATGAGAAAAAGGATATGTGATGATTTAAGTGAACATATAAAATATTATATGACTATGTGATTATGTGAAAAAGAATACAAGTAAATGTGATAAGCTATGTGATACGTGAATGTAAATTATATGGAAATGTTCTACATGAAAGTAAATTATGTGCCTATTTGAATATGTGAAATAATATAAAAGATAATGTCCATGTTATATGACATGAGAGCTAGAGGTATAGTTGGCATGCCAAGAGTTGAGGGTTCTACATGGTACTTCGGGACATATATGTAATCATTTGGATCATATATGTGGTACTTCGGTACGCCTATTTGGTACATTGGAATATGTATGTGGTCCTTAAGGAGTGGTTATTCGGGACATATGTGTTATATGTGGTCCTTCGGGACATTTCTACGCGGTCCTTCAGGACAAATTCTATGTGCCCCTAGTGGGAATTTATACAAGCTGTGGTGACAACATATGTGCACAACCTCAATGTACTCACATATTTGTAGTTCTCACATGTGTACATGTGCTATTAAAAGACATAACATAAATAAAGTGTATATGTTGTCATGTGTTTTGTTGTGTGAAAATGTATGATATGGTGTATATAAGTGTTAATTACAAGTTTAATTGATAAGAGAGATTAATAAGAATAATATATGATTATGTTAAGAATGTAGAAGATGATATATGCGTATGCATGTATTTGCTACATGAAATAGTATATGATTTTGTAGGATATGATAGAATTAAATGTTCATGTATTGTTAGGAATTTCAATTACAGTATATGTTTTATATGCCTCACTAAGTCAACGATTTAGCGTGTGAGTGTTTCACACGTAGGTTTCGATGAGATTATAAAGCATAGAGGAGCAAGAGGAGTCAGATTCTCCTTTGCAAAGATCAGATCATAAATGTATTTGAATAGTATGTATTTTGTTATAAGAAATATAATTGGCATGTAAATAAATGTTTGAATTGTATAGGCTCTGATAAGTTTTGTAAACAATTTGATTGAAATTGTATAAATTATATACTTGATTTGATAAAAGATAGAATATTCATTCTTTTGTAAAAGTAAATGTTTTGAAAAGTCAATGTAACACATCGGACTCGTATCTGGGTCGGGTACGGGTTAGGGGTGTTACAGGAGGGGTCTGAACAGTGCCTTTTTGATAATTTTGGGCTAATTCTCTCCGTGGTCATCCGTAATTTTAGGATCTTACAATTTAGTCCTTAAAACCTTAGATTAAGTGTTTCTTCCTGCAATTTAATCCATGTAACTTTTATTTTTAATGAAATTTAATCCCTGGTTCCATGTTAAATTTTTGTCGTTGTAAATTATTATTTAACATGTAGTGCTATTTTTTTAAATTCAAGCATGCCTAGTTAGTTTAATGGCGCTATTGATATTTTAATAACATATGTTTGTTTAATTGTGTGACTTTTTTTAATTATTAAGCATGATTAATTAATTTGGTTCCTAATTTAAGCATGATTAATTGTTTTAATTTGATTAAATTATTCAATTTTATAGAACTTATTGATTGAACTACATGACATTATACTCTGTCTAATAAGTATGATAGTCTCATCTCATTACTCGACATTTTTCATAAATAATTGAAAGGTAATATTTGTTTAATTTAAATTATCGAAAAGGCATGTCCTAATCCAACTAGAAGTCCAAATCTGATAACTTAAAGTGAATAAATATCCTCCAATAAAACCAGTTAAAATGACTACATTTTAAAATTAATCAAGAGGGTAGGAAGGGAAGTATTTTTATATTTAGATTTAATGAGGATAGGCCACTCGACCCTATTCTATGGTTTTTTCTCGTTATTTATAAGTATTTGAACATTCCCTATCTATCTTAAAGGCTTGGTAATTTTTACAAATAAAATGTTTGTTTGTTGCACAACCACTATGTGAATAAATATAACATTACCCATAAAATTATAGTATTTCTTATTTCTTTACAAGAATGGTAAAATTTTCGTTTTACCCTATATTAGATGGTCTTTCCCCTCGACTTGAAATGCTAAAATATTGTCAGTTTACCTTCATATTATTGAAAAGAAATATTGATTATTCATCGCTTTTGTTGGAAAAGAGAGGGAGTCGTCCTTCTTTATATTAGGTGACTAACTCTCTTCAGTTAAATGCAACGAATTGTTAATTTTTCTCTATAGAATTTTAATCGACAAAATATAATTGTATTTATTCAATTAAAAGGGATCATTAATTAAATTAGATTTGAACTCTTAATTTTTCATTGCAAAGACAATAATTAATCGATTAGGTACCGATTTTCAGGCGTTGTGGAGATGCTAACCCTTCCTACACCTAACCGACTCTCAAACTTATTTTTCTAGAAAAGTATACCAAAACGTTATTTTAATAAAATTTAAAATTAAAATTTTATTAAAAATAACATTATATTTTTGGGTGTTCTAATCATACCCTAAACAGAGATTGGTGGGACTCCCTCGAACCATATTTTTCATTTTTAAAAAAATCTCAATTTTAGTCAAAATAAACCTTAAACTTAATTTTTTTATTTTTTAAGATGTTATGATAACTTTGCAACTCCGATGAAGATATTGGAGAGTCAAGTCGTTAGCTGATTAATTATTTTCTTTGTAATGGAAATTATGGATTCAATTTAATTTAATTTTTAATCCTTTGGTTGCGTTTGTTTGTAACTTTTCTCTTAAGAATTTTAATTGACAAAATAAAGTTATATTTATTTAATTAAAAGGGATCATTAATTAAATTGGATTTGAACTTTTAAATTTTCATTGCAAATACAATAATTAATCGACTAGGTAAATGTTTCAGGGTGTTGTAGGGGTGCTAACCTCTCCCCATACGTAATCGACTCCCGAACTTATTTTTCTAGAAAAACATATCAAAATGTTATTTTAATAAAATTTTATTAAACAGAACAAAAATATTTTTTTGGTGATCCAATTATAGCCTAAAAAATATTAGAGGCGACTCTCTTGAACTATATATATTTTTTATTTTTTTAAAGAAAATCTTAATTTTAGTCAAAAAGAATCCTAAAATTAATTTTTTTTTCAGGACGATGCGTAAAAAATAAAATATTTCATAAATGAAATTATAATAGTGCTATATGTGATTATTTTTAGTTCTTATAATTTAATATAATTAAATAACATTTGATAAAAAAATATAATCTCATCTTATGGTCAAAAATAAAATAATAATTCAATCTATTTAAAATAATGAATTTAATTATTTTATTTAAAATATAAATAAAATAAAATAAGAGATATTCAAAGTTTCAAGAAATAAAAAAATTTAATTAGGAAGTTTTATTCATTGTTTTGAAAATCGGACCGGACCGGCCGGTTCAACCGGTTTAATCAGGAACCGTTGTCTAGTCTGGTTCAATCTACACCGATTAAACTGCTATTAGTGAACCGGCCAGAACCGTTGAACCGCTCAAACAGGACCGGCTGAAAATCAGAAAAAACCGGGAAAAACCGCCAATTTTGTTTTTTTAAAAAAATTAAACCAAACAACGTCGTTTGTTAAACGAGCCAAGTCGAACTCGAGTATTACTGAGCTCGACTCAAACTTGAAAACTTTAAAAGCTCAACTCGACTCAAACTCACGAGCTAAAAATTATCAAGTTTAACTCGAACTCGAAATATAATATTGAAACTTGAACGAACTCAAAAAAAAAATTTAGAAGCTCTATTGAAGTCTAAAATTCGAGCTTGATTGAAGTGAAAGAATAGTTCACTTAATGCTCACCAAAAGACTCCATGATTTTGAATTCCAAATTACATCTATTATTTATAGAAGTTAGTTGGGATGTTCTTTTATGTTTCTTAGCCATGTGAGATTGTTTTGTTCTCATATTTTTACTCTTTATACTTTTGGGATGCTCTTCTATGTTTCTTAGCCATGTGAGATTGTTTTTTAAAAAAATTAAACCAAACAATATTATTTTGTTATGATTTTTTTAACCCCAAATTTATTTTTTAATTATAGTTATATAATTATATTTATTATTTAATATATTTTACCTTAATTATTATGTTGTAGTTAATTTGAATCATTTTGTTTCACTTGATTTTATGGTTTTTAACTTATATATGACTTACTTTGAATATGACTTGTGATATAAAAAATTATTTTTTACTAAATATTTTTGGTATTTTTATTTAATTTTTTTAAATAATTATGACGTCGTCTGGTTCTTCCGACTGATTGAACTGATTCAACTGATTAAATCAATAAATCGATAGCATGATCAGTTCGTTAATCGATCCGATTTTGAAAACCATGATTTTATTAATCGTGTAAATGAGGAGGAGAATGCCCCCACAAAATGAGTACTAACTGGGCAGTCACTGTCGAATCACGTGGAAAGCGGACCCAGTAGAGACTCGCCCCTATGCCTCCTATTACTATTAGGCTAGCTTGGTCAAACCTACACCAATTCTTAAGGCTCTGTTTGGATGTCGATACCAGATGTTTTTAAGGGTAAACAACAAATGTAGTACCTCAATTATGATTTTTATTCTATTTTGGTCACCAAATTATTATTATTTTTAAAATCATACATAATATTACATTTTGATTTTATTTTGGTAACACATCGTTAAAAAATTAATTAAACTATTAACATGACATCTATTAAAAATTTTCAATGATGCAATGAGATTACTTTTAGTTTTTTAACGGTGGGTGACTAAAATGAAACCAAACCATAACGTTAGGCATAATTTTGAAAAAAACTTATTAAGCGATTAAAATGAAACAAAAATGATAGTTGAATACTAAAAATGTAGTTTACACTTTTTAAAATTAATTTGAAAAGTTGAAAAGAATTTTTAGGATAAAAGTATTATAAAATATATAGTAGTTTAGATTTTAAGATTTTTGGTAGAGTGATTAAGAATGATTATATTTATATATTTTTGTTGTCCTCGAGTTCCAAGGTTTTGACCTGGTTAATTTGGACTAACCCAAGTTACACACCTGATTTTGGTGAGAAATTTCTCAGTAGAAATTTTTTACATACACAAAGATTCGAACATGAAACTTTACTTAAGCAATATCAAGTTGTTTACTACTTAAACCAATCATGTTGGTTGAATGAATATATTATCTTTCATTATGTGAGTTTAAATCTTGATATTTGCTTAAAAAGTATAGTATATTTATTTTAGATATTTTCAATATTTTTTCCAACGTACCTTTTAAGAAACAATAAATGTTATTACCAAAACATACATTGGTGTCAATGGGAAAATCTTTGTGTGTCGAAAGAAGAGGGTGGAGTAGGGTTTAGGGATCTAGCCAAGTTTAATACTGCGTTATTAGCAAAATATGGATGGAGGTTAATCATCCAACCTAATTCATTGGTGAGCAGATTACTTAGAGCCAAGTATTACCATTCGACGGAATTTTTAAGAGCAAACCTAGGTTCTCAACCTTCGTATGTCTGGAGGAAAGAGGTTTCTTGGAAAAAGGTTTACGATGAAAAGTGGATAATGGAGCACCAATAGAGGTTTGGAATGATTACTGGCTCCCAAAATTCCCACCAAAATGATTAGAATTCAGGGACATTAATGGTGTAACCAGAGTTATCGATTTGATTGATCCGAATACAAAAGGGTGGAAGACAAATCTCATTAATGTATGTGCAAAAGAAATTCGTTCAATCCCATTAGCCAAATTCAATCAAATGGATGAAAGGGTATGGAGCGGAGAACTGTTATAGTAGGAGAAGAAGATGAAGAACGTAGAAGCGAAGAAGAATTGGGGATAGAGGAACGAGGGTTAGGGATTGAAGAGAGTAATTTGGGAATTAAAGTCAAAGATGGGATTGAAGCACGAGGGATTCAAGTGTTAGACTTATCTGATGGGTTAGAGCAACTCAAAGACGTGCAAGAGGAGCTGGAACGGCCCAACCAAGATGGCCCAATACCTGCAGCAACAAAAGAAGGATAAGAATAATCTGTTAAGCATTATGTTATTATAGGGTGCCAGTTGGCTTGTTAGATTTTCCGTACTGCATTTGTAACTAAATAATACCTCTTGTAAACATCACATTTCCCTTATGCAATGAATGAAGTATTTCTTTTCTACAATCTCTCAACTTTCTTCTCTCGAATCTTTTTCTTTTCTTTCAATCCATAACAATTGGTAATCAGAGCCTCGATTATGGCATGCCAAAGAAGAATCAAACTATGGCTGAAGCTGATTTATTAGGGCTACAAAAGCAGATTGAAGATTTAGCTGCTTTAGTAAAACAAGGACAGGGTGAAACCAATCAACCCAAATGGTGGGAAAATCAAGAGAATCGAATCAGTGCATTAGAGTCAAGAATGGCAACTAATCAAGGCTATGTGGAGGAATTATTGAAGATCCTGACATGCAAAACTGGAGATCAAGAGCAATATGCTGGTGAGCAGCTACAATCTCCTGATATTTCTAAAAATAAGGAGAAGACTCATGATTTGGTGACTGTTGTGAATGACAAGTCTAGGTTTACTTATAAAACGAATGAACATGGGATATTAAAGACTAAACCTGATGCTTGTTTAGTCATTAAGAATAATTCTAGGCCTGAGAATCAAATGGGTGAAAACAATGACTCTAGACCTATTATATTGGGACTGGAAGTTGAAAAAAGGGGCCATGGGGTTCATTTAGCTCTAGGACTATGTGGAATATACCTAAAATAGAACTGCCTTTCTTTGAAGGGGTTAATCCTAGAGGGTGGGTTCAGAAGTGCCTGAAATACTTTTATATTTGTGGGGTTCTTGTTGAGCAGAGAGTGGAGCTAGCTATGATGTATTTAACAGGAAAGGCAGAAGTTTGGTTTGATAGTTACATTATACAGAAACACCATGTAACATGGCATGAATTTGAAGCTGATCTCTGTCATAGATTCAGTGATAGAACTTTTTCTGATATTGTAGAGAAGTTCACTAAATTGACTCAGAAGGGGTCTGTGGAAGATTATCAAGAGAAGTTTGAGGAGTTACAACCTCATATGCTTTTGCAGAATCCTACTTTAAATGAGAAATTTTTTGTGTCACTTTTTATTAGTGGACTTAGAGATGATATTAAGCATAGGGTCAGGGCTTTAGATCCTAAAAACATATCTGAAGCATCTAAACAGGCCAAGCTTTATGAACTGTCTGTGGAGTTTGAGAATAGAAGAGTGAGGTCTTCTTTTAAAACCCCACCTTACCCAAACCCTATATATACATCTAAAACAACTACACTGCCAGTACCTACAAAACCTACTTCTGTAATAAATCCAAAGCAAAATATTATAGATTACAGAAGGTTAAATAATCTCTGTTTAAAATGTGGTGAAAAGTATTTGGAAGGTCATCAGTTTAAAACCAGACAGTTGAATATGATTACTGAAGAGATTGAAACTTCTCTATTGGAAATTTGTCACAATGATCCAGAACAATTTCAGCAACCAGAAGATGAAAATTTAGAGATTTCTATGAATGCTATTATTGGATGCATTGGCCATAATACATTGAGAATACATGGTACTATTCAAGGGAAACCATTGAATATCCTACTTTATAGTGGCAGTACACATAGTTTCTTGACTCCTAAATGGGCTGATGTTGGTATATAGATTAATACTTCTTATCCCTTGGCTATCACTGTGGCTAATGGTCAACAATTATTTAGTTCTGCTCGATGCAACAAAGTTGAATGGAAAATGCAGGGACATACTTTTTTTACATGATTTTGGGCTGCTTAAATTGGGAGGAATTGACATGGTTTTAGGAGTTGATTGGATGAAGTTATCCAGTCCAATATTAATGGACTTCAATAACATGACTCTAAGCTTTGACCATCAAGGAGAGCAAATTTGTATTCAGGGACGCCAGCCCTCAATTGAACTACAATAAATTTCAGGGGTTACATTACTTAAAATGTATGCATGGGATTCTGATATTTTGGGTCATGTGGTTTTATTGACTATGGCAGGAAATTTTACTTCTATTCCTACTAAACTCCAGCATGTATTGAAGCAATATAACATAGTTTTTGCTGAACCAACAGGGATACCTCCTCAGAGATCTCATGATCATGCTATTCCACTTAAATCTAATTCTACACCTATTAATTTAAGACCTTACAGGCTTCCTCATAATCAGAAGGTGGAGGTAGAAAAATAGATTGCCAATATGTTTTCTTCTTCTGTTATTCAGCCTAGCAGGAGTCCATTTGCATCACCCTGCCTTCTTATTAAAAAGAAGGATGGCACTTAGAGATTTTGTGTTGATTATAGACAATTAAATAGCATGACAATCAAGGAAAAATTTCCTATTCCTATTGTGGAGAATTTATTGGATGAGTTGCATGGGGTAATATATTTTTCTAAGATTGATTTGAGGTCTGGATACTAGCAGATTAGAATTAGACCAGAGGATATTTATAAGACAGCTTTCAGAACACATCAAGGGCATTATGAGTTTAAGGTAATGTCTTTTGGCCTTACTAATGCACCTGCTACATTTCAGGCTCTCATGAATGAATTATTCCATTCTTTCCTAAGAAACTTTGTTTTAGTTTTCTTTGATGATATATTGGTGTACAGCAGCAGTATGCAAGAGCATGTTCAACATTTACAGCTTGTTTTGGAAGTTTTGCAAGTTAATCAGTTATTTGCAAAATTGTCCAAGTGTTTTTTTGGACACACTAAGGTGGAATATCTTGGTCATATTATTTCTGCTGCAAGGGTGTCTACTGATCCTAGAAGATTGAAGTGATGCAATCTTGGCCTAAGCCTAAAACTCTTAAATCTCTCAGAGGGTTTCTAGGTCTAACAGGTTACTATAGGAGATTTATCAGAAATTATGGCATTATTAGCAAACCATTGACAGAGATGTTAAAGAAGAATGGCTTTCAGTGGAATTCTGCTGCTTATATTGCTGTTGAAGATCTTAAAAAAACTATGTTTTTTGCTCCAGTCTTAGCCCTGCCAGATTTTTCTAAGACATTTTATCTGTAAACAAATGCTAGTTCTGGAGGTGTGGGGGCTGTTCTTTCCCAAGAATGAAGACCTATTGCATATTTGAGTAAAGCTCTAAGCCCTAGAGACTCAGTATTATCTATTTATGAAAGAGAATATCTTGTTATTCTATTGGTTGTTTCTAAATGGAGGCATTATTTGGAGAGTATACCATTTGTTATTAAGACTGACCATAAGCCCTTAAAGTTTTTGTTAGAATAGAAGTTGACCACTACTATTCAAAAGAAAGGATTGACAAAGTTGTTGGGACTAGACTATACTATTCAGTATAGAAAGGGGAAATCAAATATAGTTGTTGATGCCTTATCTAGAAGATGAGAGGATCAAGCTCAATGCTTAAGAATGAGAGTGACAGTTTTAATTCCCAGTTGGGTTCAGGAGATTGAGGACAGTTATGTGGGTGATTTTTAGCTCAGAATTGGATTTCAATTTTGACTATTAATCCTGTTACTGATAATAAGTGGAAATATGCTAAGGCTTTTCTTAGATATGAGGGGAGAGTTTATGTGGGAGCTACTGGAAGCCTTAGACTACAATTATACAGACTTTGCATGACTTTCCTCAAGGGGGCATTCAGGTGCACATGCTACATATTATAGGATTAGGTCAAACTTTTGTTGCTTAAATCTTAAACTATGGTTGCTACTTATGTGAGATGTTGTGAAATTTGCCAGTAGACTAAAGTGGAACATGTAGCTAAGCCTGGTTTGCTACAGCCCTTACCTGTTCTTACTCAAGCTTGGGAAATCATCCCTACAGATTTCATTAAGGGTTTACCTACTTCACTAAAGAAAAACTGTATTTTGGTGATTATGGATAAATTCACAAAGTACAGTCACTTTCTATCATTATCTCATCCTTATACTGCAGTAGAGGTAGCTAAACTCTACCTAAACAATGTTTATAAACTACATGGCCAGCCTAAAATGACCATTTCTGACAGAGATAAGATCTTTACTAGTTGTTTTGGAAGGAATTGATGAAACAATTGGGCACTAAAGCACTTTTCAGCATTGCTTACCATCCAGAAACAAATGGCCAAACTGAAAGGGTTAACCAGTGTTTGGAACAGTATTAAGAGTCATTTGTTTATATCAGCCTAGAAAATGGGCTAAGTGGCTACCCCAGGAAGAGTGGTGGTACAACACCACTTACCATAATTCTTTAAAGTTGACTCCTTTTCAAGCATTATATGGGTACAAAACCACCTATTATGGTTTGGCCTACAGACTCTACTAAACAGTTAGTCAATGAAATTATGAATAGTAGGGAACATCTCAGGCAATTAGTTAAACAACAGTTAGAGTTAGCTAGTAACAGGATGAAGCAGCAAGCAGATAAAAGTATATCAGATAGGGTCTTTAATGTTGGAGATTTGGTTTACCTAAGATTGCAGCCCTATCAACAGACTTCACTTGTCTTGCGAAGAAATCTCAAGTTAGCAGCCAAATACTATGGATCATATAAAATACTTGAAAAGATAGGTGCAGTGGCTTATAAATTGTACTTACCAGAATCATCGAGACTCCACCTAGTGTTCCATGTGAGTCCCTTGAAGAAATTCATCGGGAATTCCTACAAAGTTGTCAAAAATCCTCCTGCAATAGAAGAAGACGGTCAGTTGCGAATCAAACCATTGAAAGTGGTGGGAAGACGTCTAGTTAATCGAAATGGTAAACCAGTAACTCAGCTGTTGATTCGATGGGAGAACTTGGATGAAGCGAATGATACTTGGGAAGACTATTCAGTTTTGCGAGGACTATTTCCTACGTTTGATCCTTGGGGACAAGGCTCATCTCGAGAGGGGGGGTATTGTTATAATAGGATAAGAAGATGAAGAACGTAGGTTAGAGATGGGGATGGAGGAATGAGGGTTAGGGATTGAGGAGAGTAATTTGGGAATTGAAGTTAGAGATGGGGTTGAAGCACGAGGGAGTAAAGTGTTAGACTTATCTGATTGGTTAGAGCAACTCAAAGACGTGCAAGAGGAGCTGGAACGGCCCAACCAAGATGGTACAATACCTGCAGCAACAAAAGAAGGATAAGAGCGGTCTGTTAAGCATTCTGTTATTATAGGATGTCAGCTGGCATTATTAGATTTTCCGTACTGCATTTGTTACTAAATAATACCTGCTGTAAACATCGTATTTCCCTTATGCAATGAATGAAGTATTTCTTTTCTACAATCTCTCAACTTTCTTCTCTCGAATCTCTTTCTTTTCTCTCAATCCATAACAAGAACACTTAGGGGAGTACATAGTTCGAAGTGGTTACAAGCTACTGATGAAACGAGAAGAAACACAAAATCTAGATCAGAATCTTTACAAACAAATTTGGTCAAGTGAGTGTCAAAGGAAAATCAGGATACAGGTACGGAAATTTTGTCAAACTTTATACCTACAAATCAAATGCTCTACTATAGACGCGTATCTACAAATCCCAGTTGTCAGACATGTCCAAACCAGATTGAATCAGGATCTCATGTGATAACTCATTGCATCCAAAGAAGAGAAGTATGGGAAAAATTAAACTACACATGGCCAAGACAAATTTCTCAATGGAGTTTCAAAGAGTGGTTAAGCTGGGTAATGAAAAACCACACAAAAGAGAAACATGCAGAGATACTAGTAAGTATTTGGGCACTGTGGTTCGCACGAAATAAAAAACTTCATGAAGGAAAAATATTGAACAATAATGAGATTATCTCCATCATTAAAAGTCAGTGTAGGATTATACCGTAGCAAAAAACAGATTAAGTAGTCTAGTGACACCAGCCATGACTAACTGGATTCCACACCCGATGAGCATGGTAAAGGTGAATTTTGATGCGAGCTTCAATCAACACACAAATAGATCTTGGTCAGGAGTAGTTATTCGTAACAATGAAGGGCAAGAAATGAGAGCTTGTAGAAGACATACCGGGGAAGTTGTTTCGGCTTTCGCGGCAGAGGCGATAGCGGCAAATCATGTAATTCAATTGGATACTGATTTGGGTTTTACTCGAATCATTGTTGAAGGAGACTCCCAAACGATTATTTCTAAACTCCAGACATATAAGGCGGATCACTCTGAGATCAGCGCAATAATCTGGTAAATCAAGAACAAAGCTTATCACTTGACTAGATGCGAATATAATTACACATCATGAAAAGGTAATATGGTGGCCCACACACTAGCCAAAGATTCGACTCTTGGAACATAAGACATTTTTTGGGTAGAGGAATTACCTGAGAAGGCAGCAAGAATAGCAGATGAAGATAGAAGAAGACTGAATCCTCCATGAGCCAGTCGAGAGAAAGGTGATGACACGCGTGCATGCTCTACTAGTACGGTGGAAAGTATCTTTGTTAAAAGGGTATATTTACAGAAAACGTGCTCCAACTATCTTATTCATTATAATCAGTTTACAAAACTAAAGCCTTTATATACAACCACTAATAGTTCCTAACCTCACTAACAAACTAACTAATTAACAACAACAACCTAACGAATTATCAACAGCTTAACTAACTAAATATCTGACAACTAACACTCCCCTTCAAGTTGGTGGTTAAATATGTTAATTAACCCCAACTTGGAACACAAATATTCATGTTTTGAACTCCCAAAGCTTTTATTAGAATGTATGTCTGCTGATTTGTTGTCTTCACATACTCTGTTTCAATTATTCCCTCTTGAATCTTTTCTCGAACAAAATGGCAGTCAATTTCAATGTGCTTTGTTCTTTCATGAAAAACTGGATTTGCTGCTATTTGAAGGGTTGCCTTATTATCACACATCAATTTTGCTGGTCCTTGCAATTGTATTTTGTTTCTTGGACTTCCAAGACAATAAAGAATCCCCTAATTTCACATAAAAACCTGTTATTGACCTCCTTGTCATCGGGAAAGTTGCCCAATCTGAATCACAAAAAGCCTGAAGTTGGGACTGACTTTCTGCACTCAGTAACACTCCTTGACCTGGACTGCTCTTGATATACCTGACCACCTCAAAGCTGCATCCAAGTGTATTTTCCTCGGTTGCTGCATGAATTGGCTCAGTAATTGTACTGAATAAGCAATATCAGGCCTTGTGTTGGTAAGGTAAATTAGGTTCCCAATCAACCTTTGATAACTTGTCTTGTCCTTTAACATCTCATCCTCTGAAACCAACCTCTTATTTTGTTCCAAGGGAGTTACAGCAGGCCTTGCACCCCTAGTCCAGTTTCTTCAATTAACTCCAATGTATACTTCTTTGGCTTATAATTATTCCCTTTTTTATCTTAATATTTCTAAGCCAAGAAAATACCTTAGTTCACCAAGATCTTTCATCTTGAAGTTTCTATTCAGAATCCCTTTAAGTTCTTCAATCAATACACTGTCATTTCCAGTTATCAACAGATCATCCACATATATGAACATTATAACTATCTTGCTTCCTTGTGACTTAGTGAACAATGAGTAATCAAATTTGCTTTGAGAATATTCTACCTCTAGAAGAGCTTCTGTCAACTTCAAGTTCCACTGCCTTGAAACATGCTTCAGTCCATACAAGGAATTTTGCAGTCTGCACACCCTGGTCTCCCCCTGACTGCAAAAACCCTCAGGTAAGGACATGTATACCTCTTCAACTAGATCACCTTGGAGGAAGGCATTGTATACATCCATCTGAAAAAGAGGCCATTGATGAATAGAAGCAAGAGCCAGGACTTTTCTGACAGTGACCATCTTTGCCACAGGTGAGAAGGTCTCAACATAATCAACCCCTTCTCTTTGAGTGTATCCTTTAGCAACGAGACGTGCTTTAAACCTCTCCACTTCTCCATTCAAATTATATTTGATACGATAAACCCACTTAATTCCAATGGGAGTCTTATTAGAAGGTAAGGGAACCAATGACCAGGTATTATTAGATTCCAAGGCTAAAATCTCTTCATTCATGGCTTTAATCCACTCAGGATTTTGAATGGCTTCAGCATATGTCTTAGGCTCAATTAAATGAGAGATATAAGAAAGGTAAAGCTGAGTTTTAGCAGGAAATAAGAATAAGAAAGAAAGTGAGAAATTGGATAAGTACTTGGAAGAGAAGAAGATTGGTAGGACTGCACAAAATCATGTAACCAAGCAGGCTATTTTTTTGACCCTAGTAGACTGCCTAGGAGGGATAGTAATGCTACTTGATGAAGAGTCATCAGAAATAATAGGTTAAGGTGAAGGAGGAGGTAAAAAAGAATTATCTGTTGAAGCTTGAGGTGATGCAGACCCAGAAGGTACAAGAGATTGGGTGTGAGAGGGCATGACCAGAAAATCAGAGTCAGAAAGTTCTTGAATAGGAAAAAATAGGGAAGAAGAAGAAATGGGAAACCTGAAGGGAAAAATGTCCTCATGGAACTTTACATCTTTATTAACAAAGAATGTTTGTTTTTCAAGATTAAACAAGAGGTAACCTTTTTGAGTGGCAGAATAACCCATAAAGATAGAAGGTATTGCTTTTGGGGAGAACTTATCCTTGTAGTTTGGTTGCGTGGCATAACATAAACAACAAAAAATTCTCATATGAGACAAATTGGGAGGTTTACCATGAAGAAGTTCAAAGGGACATTTGTCAGTTAAAGAAGAAGAAGATAGTCTGTTAATGATATAACAGGCTGTGTTGACACATTCCCCCCAAAACTTAACAGGAACTTGGGAATGAAATTTGTGGGCTCTAGCTACCTCTAACAAATACTTGTGTTTTCTTTCAGCAATGCCATTTTGCTGAGGAGTATGATCACAGGAACTTTGATGAATAATACCCAATGAAGAAAAAAAGGAAGAACACTCACTAGCAAAAAACTCAGAACCATTGTCACTTCTAATGAATTTAATTGTGACTAAAAAATGATTTTTTACATAGGCAAAGAATTGTTTTAAAGAAAGGATTGCATCACTCTTAAGCCTCAACAAAAAAATCCAAGGCATCCTTGTGTGATCATCAACAATGGTGAGAAAAGACCTATGACCACTATGAGTGGAAATCCTATAGGGTCCCCATATGTCAATATGTATTAAATCAAAAGGTGCAGAAGCTCTAGATATACTGTGGGGAAAGGGTAACCTAGATTGTTTAGCAAGAGGACAAATGGAGCATTTATGTACACTGTCAGCATCAAACTTATAAGATTGTAAATATGGGATTTTATGTAAACTAGAGAAAGAGGGGTGTCCTAAAAGAGCATGCCAAATCTTTGTATTATTGATAGTTGAAAGATTCATACATTTTGAAGAACCCAAAGCAGGAGTACAAGAAAAGGAATGACAATGAGGAACAGAAAAAATACCATAATCAAAAGTTGAAGAATCAAAAAAATACATCATGCGAGACTCTCTACCAATCCCCTTCATCTTTCCAGTGGAAAGATTCTGTAAAATACAGAAGTCAGGATAAAAGAAATAGTACAATTCAGCTCTTTGGTCAGTTTGGAAACAGATAGAAGGTTATTTGCAAAATTTGGTATAAACATGACATTTTTAAGGGAATTATTCTGGTCAAGGTAAACAAAACATGTATGTGTTATGGGAGATGTTTGGCCATTAGGTAAATGTACAAGTCTAGAAGCTGATGTACATGCAACAGGAGATATTAGTCTATGAAAATCTGATAACATATGGTCAGTGGCCCCTGAGTCTAATATCCAATTGAAAGAAAAATTGGTAGTGGCAGAGTTAATACCTACAGTGTTTGCTGCAACAGGTGTCACTGTATCCACAGAAGGTATCGTGTTCAAGAGATGAAGTATCTGATCATACTGAGCCTTTCTAAACATAGGAACATTGGAGACAACTTCAGGTTGGGACTAAGAACTTGACTGATTGTGAGACCCGAGAGGAGACCTAGTAGAGGCCAAAGCAACCTGACCACCTTTCTTCTTGGAAAACTTAAAATCAGCCAGAATCCTATCAACCGATAGCAATTCTCACTCTTATGCCCTCAAAATTTACAATAATCACACACACCAGAGAATTTCTTTCGATCAGTAGTCCCAGCAGAGGTAGAGTATAAAGCCGAGTCCTTAGAGATTGGAGAAAGGGCAGAAGAGTGAACCGTCTACGATTCCTCCTGAACCAGCATCGAATATGCCATATTAACAGTCAGCAACGGTTGCATAAGCAGAATTTGACTCCGCACAGCAGTAAACGTCTCATTGAGACCCATGAGAAATTGAAATAATTTCTACTGTGTATAGTGAGCTGTTGTGCGTTGTGAAATAGCACAACCACAAGGGGAAATGAGAGCCAATGCTTCATACTCGTTCTAGAGCGATTTTAATCGAGTGAAATACGTTGAGATGGAAGAATCACCTTGATTCAGGAGTGCGATTTCTCGGTGAAGGAAGAAAGATCTGGAACCATCAACCTTGGCAAATCGCTCCCTCAAATCTTGCTAAACCGACACAGCACTAGATGCAAAAACGATCCCAGCGGAGAGCTCCTTGCTGACGGTATTAAGGATCCAGGATAGGACGAGAGCATTACACTTCTCCCACTGAGGGTGTAAAGATTCGTTGAAATCATCTCTTTGGCAATCACCGGTGACAAAGCCTAATTTTTCTTTACAAGCAAGGCAATCTTCATCGATCGACTCCACACACCATAGTTCTCAATGCCGAGAAGCTAATGCGAAACAAGGAGAAAACCCGGTGCATTGGAAGCATGCAGGAATAACGGGTGATTGAAATCGAAGGTTGAATTCTCCATGGCTGCGAAGGAGAGGAAAAAGAGAAGTAAAATCCCTAAATCAATTTTAACCGTGCAAAACAAAGTCAGGGGAAATTATCTGACTCGTGATACCATGTTAAAAGGGCATATTTACAGAAAACGTGCTCCAATTATCTTATTCATTATAATCAGTTTACAAAACTAAAGCCTTTATATACATCCACTAGCAGTTACTAACCTCACTAACAAACTAACTAATTATCAACAGCAGCCTAACTAATTATCAACAGCTTAACTAACTAAATATCTGACAACTAACATTCTTGTCAGAAGTCATCATAGACCCACTTGCAGGAAAGGAAAAAGGAGAAGAAGAGCAGGTGTTAAGGATTTAGCTTTTATTTGGTTTTGTTTTAGGTTCAGTTTTATTTTTCCTTTAATAATTTTGTTGTCCTTGATGGGAAACAGTGGCACTTATGTTTTATTTTGGGTAATAACAACCCGACTTTTGAATTCAATAAATAAATGTGTTAAAAAGAAAACAATACATGACATAACCCTACAATATGTTTTGTTTATTTAATAAAAATGTATTTCCAAACTTTGTTTTGTTTTCTTTCCTTCATTTCTCGGTTCTACAGTGCGACACCTTTAATATACAACTAAAAAAAGATGTTACCGATTTTATTATTATTTAAATAATAAAACTGATAAAAAATACCTAAAACATTATTATTTCTACGGAGTTTTTCCCGAAAAATCACCGGTGACAGGTATATTTACCGATCTAACACTGGTCATATTATATTTCTCGATCTAACACCCGTAGCAGTAAAGCGCGCTATATGCTGATTTGGCGCCACGTGGGGTATAGCGCGCCCCCTGTACCGCGCTATATGTTGACATGGCTTACACGTGGGTATAGTGTGCTCCCTATCCGCGCTATACGCCACGTAGGGGTATAGCGCCGCCCCTGCTCAGCGCTATACCTGGGTATCTGACAGAATTACATGGTCCGCGCTATACTATTTATCTGAATAATTACATATAGCGCAGTGCAGGTACCACGCCTTATATGGTTATAAATACCTTTCACTCCCGATTAAGTTTCTCGCATCTCTCCTCTCAACTTAAAAATTAATACAACAATTCCGTCAACGAGTAATAATTCTGGTAATTTTCTCATATTTGATTTATAAGTTCGTGCGATTTTTCATTATAAATTTTTTATTATACTTATTGTTTATTATGATTATTTGAAAAAATATTATACTAATTATTTTTAATTAATTTTTGTGTTTGTAAAATTGAAAAGCATGAGCATACGTCAAAATAGTTTTCCGGTGCAGGTAATAATATAAAATTATATTATTTAAATTATTTACGTTGATGTGTAAAAAATTTATTATGTTATATTTTCGTTCATATATAATTTATTTAATCAGGTTTGTTTCAGTTATTTTTTTTTTGCAGATATAATATTGTCGCACTTTTAAACTCAAAGAATGGCGCGACTTTCAGCTATTATTTATTATAATGGTGAAATTCGAGAAGATGAAACCGGCGTTGTTTTCGTATCAAATGAGTGTGTTAAAATATCATTCAAGAGAAACATAACTCTTGAGGAGCTGATAACGAAGATTTCGAGGAAGATTCATGTCGAAACTAGTAGAAGAATGTTATCGTTGCAGTACAGATTTCCAACATCATTGTTGCCATTAACTTATACAGCGTTCGAACTTTCGAACAATGATGATGTTCAAATGATGGTTGAAGCTCAAAGTAATTATTCAGACGCCGCTATTGAGATGTATGCACATTTTGTTCAAGTGCGTGCTGTTCGGGGTCAATCATTAAGCTCCCACTATGGGCTGGCTGAACAAGTTGATCAAGTTGACAACCCGACTACAGTAATGTGTAATGATTTTAAATCTATAATGGGAAGACAGTCATCCGCAACTCCTTACGATATGTACCGAGGTGGGTCCACGAACAATCCGTATGGCAACACCGCATCCAGTTCAAGGGGAAGGCATTCATCTGCAAATTTCTTTGACCATATGGAGATGCCATCAACAAAACCATCTGTGCAGTTTCCATTTGACACGATGTCTTCAAGCTCTAGGGGAGGCATTCGACTGTGAGCTTTTTCGATCTCAATGTCGATATGCCTTCCAGTTCAAGAGGAACTGGAAGGCGTGCAAGTAGTAGGTTCTTCGGCCTAAATGTGGAGAGCATGGAGGAACCATCATCTCCACCAGAAGAACCGCTTCGTGAGCCTGGTGCGGATGGTGCTGAGACTGGACTATTCATTCACCCAGAATCACCGCAATTCAACTCCGATGATGATGAAGTTCCAGGAAATGTGGCACAAACTGACCTCCTGCACACATGTATGAAACTGATTATGGTGCAATGTACGGGCCAGAATTTACGGATATGCCTCATCTCGGTGACTATAGATATTACTCATTAATAAATAATGGTGAGTTATATTTAGGCATGGAGTTTTCAAGCAAAGAAGAAGCGGTGATGGCTATAAAAAATTACAATATCCGTAATTATGTTCAGTCCAGAGTCAATCGATTGACAACCAAAAAATATGTATGCTATTGGGCCCGATGCGAAAACGGATGCAATTGGATGGTTCGCGTATCGAAAATGAAGAAGAAAAACAACATATGGGAACTAACAGTATACAACGGTCCTCACACATGTTGTGCTGGAGGTCAACCAAGATCATCCCAACTTGAACTCTGAAATGATATGCCAAGCCATCATGCCGATGGTAAAAACAAGCTCTCATATAGCTGTTGCAGTGTTGATTTCAGCTATACAATCGCAGTATGGGTACACTGTCTCTTATAAAAAAGCTTGGTTGGCAAACCAAAATGCCATTGTCAAACTTAATGGCGAATGGGATGCATTTTACAACGAACTTCCAGGTTGGTTTAGGCTAGTGCGGACGTTGAATCCTGGGACAATTGTGGACTTCGAAAGCTCCTATGCATACCATAATGATCGAGTTCTTCGCGATCGAAGCCATTTATACCGGGTTTTTTAGAGTTATTCACAGTGCGCTAATACTGCCAAATACTGAAAGCATGGGGTTCAGATCGACGGGACTTTCTTGTATGGAAAATACAAGCAAGTTTTATTATTGGCAGTTGTCCAAGATGGAAATCACAACATTCTTCCAGTTGCTTTTGCTCTTGTCGAAGGAGAACATACAAATTCTTGGGCTTTTTTCCTCCGAAATTTACGTGCACATGTTATCACGAGGGAAAATATCTGTGTCATTTCAGATCGCGAGCTGGGATCAAAGCAGCAATAGAGTCTTTGGGTCCAATGTGGCAACCACCCTTTGTCCAACATAGGTATTGTCTCCGACACATTGCTGCGAACTATCATGGAAGGTACAAGAAGAATGATGAGCATCATTAATTATGCGCATGGGTAAGTGAAACTGATGTAGTTTGTTTTCTTTCAATCATTTTAATTTTACAAAGAAAGCAAGTTAGTAAGTTATACATTTTTTGATCAGGTTACAAACTGCTTCCTCAAATGTTTGAATCAATGCTTCAAGATTTACGGGCGAAGAACGAGGAAGGATACGATTACATCAACCTCATCGATAAAGAAATGTGGACGAACGCATATGATGGTGAATATCGATATGGACACATGACGACCAACTTGGGTGAGGCAATCAATTCAACCTTAAAGGGTGCGCGTCACTTACCTGTAGCGGCTTTGGTAAAAACTACATATTTTCGTTTGGGGGCGCTTTTTGCGAAGCTCGGGGGACAAGCTTAAACCTCGATGCAAGGCGGGCATGTCTATCACCCTAGATTAGTTGCAGATCTACATAAAAAATTATTGCATCAAATGTAATGTCTGTAACAAGCTTCTCTAGAAGGCATGAAATTTTTCGTGTCACAAAGTTGCGGTGACCTCTTCAAGGGATTGAAGTTGTGTCATTAAGAGTAAATCTAAGGGACAGAACGTACGACTGTGGGTTTTTTCAAGCTCTAAAGTATCCATGCTCTCATGTGATAGCATCTTGCTCGCATACACGTCAATACTATAACCATTTTGTGGATCCCATATACCTACTATCTGAAGTTTTTAAGGTATACGAAATTCCCCCCATATCTAATGACAAATACCCTGATGAGGTTCAAAATTGGCTTCCAATTGTACCAAATCCTAGTTTATTGAGGGAGTGTGGTCGTCCAAAATCATATCGAATTCATTGTGATATGGATACTCGAGAAAGATCTAGACAAGATAGAAGATGTGGGCATTGTAGAAACCCATGACACACTACAAAAACATGTCCACTTCTGTTGTCATCAAGTAAAAATTGATGAGGAAATGATGTATTTGTTTATCAAATAATAATTCTTGTACTTTAATTTGCATTTACTTCAAGTTAATGTCATTCGATAATCGCTGATGAAGATTAAAAAAACGAACACAATCATTAAATTTTATCAAACTAATAACAATTTAGTATTTGAATATAATTTTAAATACAACAAACTTACAATAAGAATTAAATGGTAAGTGATAACCAAATTACAATAACTGATATTAAATGGTAATAACAAAATTAACTGAAATACATTAAAAAAAGTCCAACAAATTTAACAAAAAAAAAAGTATTAAATGAAAAATAATAAAAAATTACAATTTAACAAAATAAAGTAAATACAAATATAAAAAAATCTATTGATGCATGCGACACGAATGTGTTCCGCAGGGCGGTGGCTGTCGGTCTCGAGGAGGGTTTCTTCGTATCACTGGTCATCACCATCGTCGTCATCGTTTTCATCATGAGCAGGTACATTAGGTTGATGAGGAGCTGATGACGATGAAGCACCTCCATAGAATAAGGACCCTGGAGGTGTATGACTGACTATCCCACCGGCCTGCGAAAACTGGGAAAACTCATAAAACCCAGACATCGGTGATTGTGAAAACTATACAGGAGGTGTCTGTGTTGCGGCCATGGGTGATGAGGCTGAACCCGCCAAATATCCAACATATGAACCCCAAGTCGAATCTACAAATATAGACCCATAATAGCCTCCAAGAGGGGTCATCTGTGACGGTGGCGGCGGCGGGGTCATAAAATCAGGTGAAGACGGCGACATCATATATGGCTACGACATCATAAATGGCTGCGGTGGCTGCTGTGAAGGTCCTGCTGGTGCAGTTGAGGATGAACCGGAAGCACATGCTCTCCGTCCACAAGTCGGGGGACAATGGTACTGTGTCGGTGAACGTCTCTGTCGACGTCGCGGAAAGGTCTGCCCTTGTGCATCCTCGGGAAGCAAAACCGGTTTCCCATTACTATTGAACCACTCATAATAACCGTCAGCAACCATCAAGAGGTCAAGTAAAATTGGCTCTTTACGGGGAAGGCGTCGATGTCGATCCTCCCACAACACGACCCACTCATTATGCCTCACCAGCCAATCTGTATCTGTCTTGCCGCGTCTATCTAAGCTATGCAACTCGTCCATATTGCGAGGTGCTTCCGGAATTAGTTGAAAACAACCAAACTGCGGAGCACACGATCAGTAGAGTGCCACTCGACGGTCGCATAACAGATCAGAGGGACCATCGCCATCCAAATATCTGATGGGCCCCTCAACTCAGGTAGGATCACCGCCCTCACATCATCAGTACAATATGGCACTCATTCAAACTAAAACAAATATTATATATTTTTTTATCAAAATAATAATCTAATTATATAACTATAATCTAAAATCGATTTTTAAACATTAAAATTCATACCTGTGTGCCAGCCTTCTGATCGATTAGCACCCTAATTTTTTCTAAATCATCAGGTAGCTCCTGATGATTTTTCCTATCAGTAGACCACCTATTCAAGGAAAAAAATTATTATACGCTGTATAAAATTATTAATATACAAAATCAGTTTTATAATTACCTCAGAAGTAGTGGAAATATGAATGGGTTCTTCACAACGGGACATAAAAAGGGCAATCGATACCATGCCCAAGACTGCTGCAACAGGAGACATCTGCCGATAGCATTATGCATGTAGTCAGTGGCTCCACACATCTCCCTGTACAGCAAAGCCAAAACTGCCGAGCCTCAACTGAATGATCCAGCAAGACGAAAGTCGCTAAGATGTCGCAACCACATGCAGTGAACTAGGTTGCGCGATTTGTCCAGCATCAGCAACCCTCCTATCAACTGCAGTATGCATGCCCGTGCATACATCTTAACTTCATCCTCAGAGGCGTCTGCGCTCAACTCCCAAAAATTGGATCTAACCAATTTAACGATATCCTTCCTCCAATAAAACTTTCCGGGACACGTCCTAGTAGTCCAGGAACCCTGCGAGATCCCTTATATCACATCTCCATCCACCGGAAGCCCTAGGTGCATAGCAACATCCTCAAGTGTAATCGTGCACTCTCCGTACGGAAGATGGAATGTGTGGGTCTCCGGCCTCCATCGCTCTACTAAAGCAGAAATAAGGTCTGGTTCTATCTTACAGTGACTCTGATATATACCTATGTAACCAAATCCAACCTCTACTAAATACGGCAAGACACGGCTAGGTATCACTAACTTAAGATTCCTAATAAAATGATCTAATACACAGTCATTCTCCTAAAATTAAATAATTACACAAATTAATTCTTAATCTAATAATCATGCATTAAATAAATCAACAAATTATTACAAATAATTTAAATTAAATTAAAACGTTAAAATGTTACCGTATAAGCAAAGTGTCGAGATATATGATTTACATGAAGTAGACCGCCTTCCATTATATATCTGCAAAAAAATTATATTAGTAAAATATTAAATAAAGTAAAATGCTTAAATAAATTAAATATATAATATTAAAAATATTATAAAATATACCTTAAACAGAGAGAGTATTTGAGAGAATTTGAGAGAATATGGTGTGATGAAAGTAATAGAGGATGGGGGTATTTATAGGGAGGAAGAGGAATGGGTGATAATTAAAGGTATAGCGCGCCCTCTGTACCGCGCTATACCCCACGTGTTAGATAAATAGATATAGCGCGGATCAGAGGGTGCGCAATACCCACGTGTAAGCCATGTCAGCGTATAGCACGGTACAGGGGCGCACTATACCCTACGTAGTGCCAAATCAGCTTATAGCGCGGGGCAGGGAGCGCGCTTTACTGCTACGGGTGTTAGATCGAAAAATATAATCTAACCGGTGTTAGATCGGTAAATATATCGGTCACCGGTGATTTTTCGGGAAAAAAACCTATTTCTACCTAAAACATCAATATTTTTTAACATTTTCAGTAAAATGCTCAACAATAACAAAATCAGTAGAAAAATAACAAAACCGGTAACATTTTACGATTTTATTAACAAACCAGATAAAACACCCACTAATAACAAAATCAATAAAAATAATAATATTTCGATATTTTTTATCAATTTTATTATTTAAATAATAACAAAACCAACATCTCTCCGGTTTTTGTTTTTAACCTTTTTCAGCTTCGCACCTTTCTCTATATATACGTACACACAATACACCATTTTCTCCCTGTGAGAAACCTCCATATATTGAAAACTAAGAAAGCAAATACAATAACTCAACCAAGCTCTCAGCTACTCCAGTCCTCATTTCTTCTGCCTGCCTGCCATGGAAGATATAATAATCTCTCCATCTTCATCTTCTTCATTAATTTCCTTTTCACATAAAACCCCACCTTCAACTCTCCAGCAGAGGCTCCGATATGTAATCGAAAGGCAGCCGGATTGGTGGGCGTACGCTATATTTTGGCAGACGTCGAACGATGACCAGGGTCGCCTGCTCTTGTCTTGGGGCGACGGTCATTTTCAGGGCACCAAAGACACGTCCCCAAAATTCCATGACAACAGTTCCCACATTCAGGGCTTGCACAATGAACGGAGGAAGGTGATGAAGGGAATCCAATCCCTGGTCGGAGACAATCACGACATCGATATGTCGATGATCGACGGCACTGATATCAGCGATGCTGAATGGTTCTACATGTTGTCTTTGACCCGAAGTTTCTCCGCCGGTGATGGGATCCCGGGCAAGTCTCTTACGACAGGTTCTTTGGTGTGGTTAACCGGTGCACACGAGTTGCAGCTTTACAATTGCGGAAGGGCTAAAGAAGCACAATTGCATGGCATTGAAACACTGGTCTGCATACCGACTTCTCGTGGCGTTCTTGAACTTGGCTCCTCGGAAATCATCAGGGAAAATTGGGGATTAATCCAACAAGTGAAGTACTTATTCGAGTCGGATCCCATCGGCATGCCACCAAAACAATCAAATCCAATCGAATTCCTTGACAGAAGCATCTCATTTTCCGACATCGGCGTAATCCCTGATGTTCAAGAAGACCGCAACGACAAGAAAATTTTACAAGATCCGGTGAATTGTCCTTTGTCAACTCAGAGCATTCGGATTCCGATTGTCCACTGCTTCCGTTGAACAACACGGAGAAGAGAATCCCAAAGAAACGCGGAAGAAAACCAGGCTCGGGACGAGAGACAATGTTTAACCACGTGGAAGCCGAAAGGCAACGCCGTGAGAAGCTGAACCACAGGTTTTATGCACTCCGAGCTGTAGTCCCGAACGTGTCCCGCATGGACAAAGCATCCCTCTTGTCCGACGCAGTTTCATACATCAACGAGCTGAAATCCAAGATCGAAGACCTCGAATCGGAGCTCCGTAGAGTGTGTAAGAGAGTGAAGGTCGAAACAATCGATGTCATGGATAGCCAAAGCACAACCACCACCACCTCGGTGGAACAGATAACAGCAGCAAAATCATCAAGATCAAGTGGTGTCGAACTAGACATCAAGATCATCGGAAATGATGCAATGATTAGGGTCCAATCGGAGAACGTGAACTATCCGTCGGCAAGGTTAATGGATGCCCTTCGTGAGTTGGGGTTTCAGGTCCATCATGCAAGCGTTTCCTGCGTTAACGACATCGTCCTCCAGGATATCGTCGTCAAGCTCCCTCATACATTCAAAACTCATGAACAAGGCCTCAAATCTGCTCTTCTAAGGGAACTACAGCCCTAAAGTCCACTCTTTTTTTTCCCTTGATTCTGTATTTTACTACATCGGATTTGCCTTTGAGCTGTAACTCTGCTTGTCATGTAAATTATTAAGAAGATAAATTCAAACAGCTATATTATTATTATCTCAATTTTTTTTCTAGTTCCTCTGCTTTCTTCCATCTGAAATTTTGCTTATGAGCCTGTACCAAGCTTGGGTAGTTCTGCTGTGCGGCGGTTAAAAACGGGCTAAAAAATGGCGTGATCGGTTAAAATTTAGACCGGTTATATTATATCATTCAACCGGAAATATTATCAAATAAAATAACAAATTAGGTAGGCTTATATAATGTAATAGGTAGCGTTTATATAATAAAATAGGTTAATTACTGGAAACATTATCAAGTACAATAACATATTAGGTAGCGTTTATATAATGTAATAGGTAGCGCTTATATAATAAAATAGGTTAATTAATGGAAACATTATCAAGCACAATAACATATTAGGTAGTGTTTATATAATGTAATAGGTAACGCTTATATTGCATATTATATCATAAAACTGGTATATTTATATCAGTAACATTGCAAATTTATTTTAATAAAATATAATAATCATAATTTTTATTTATAAAATTATAGATATAATATTTTAATAATAATATTTACATAGATAATATTAAATAAATTATTCTAATATTTTAAAAATAATATTATTATTTTGTTAATAAATAATATTATTTTATTGTATTTGATGCTTATAGTTATATTGTAATTATGAATATTTTCCATCATTTCATTATGATAATTTTTTAAAATTATATTGTAATTATATATATATATATATATTATTTTTTTTATTAGAAAGCTAATATCGAAATATAAATACCGTGTCCTTTTTTCATTAGTTATATTGTGGCAACTTACAAACTAAAAAATTAAAATAAATTTGTATAATTTGTGTTTACTAATTTTATTATTAAAAAATCTATTTTTACCGGTTTTGTTATTGTTGGACATAACAAAATCCGTTAAAAATACCTAAAAATTATTATTTCTACATACAACATCAATGTTTTTTAACATTTTCAATAAAACGTAAAAAAATAATAAAATCGGTAGCGCTTTACCTAATATATTGAAAGTATCGATCCTTTTATAAAAAGGATTAATATTTTACAATATAACCGGTAAAAAAATAACAAAACCGGTAGCGCTTTACCTGATATATTGAAAGTATCGATCCTTTTATAAAAAGGATCGATACTTTAAATATAACATGTAAAAAAATAACAAAACCGGTAGCGTTTTACCTGATATATTGAAAGTATCGATACTTTTATAAAAATGATCGATACTTTACAATATAACAGGTAAAAAAATAACAAAACCGGTAAAAAAATAACAAAACCGGTAGCGCTTTACCTGATATATTGAAAGTATCGATCCTTTTATAAAAAGGATCGATACTTTACAATATAACAGGTAAAAAAATGACAAAACCGATAAAATTTACCTAATATGTTGAAAGTATAGATACGTTTTGTAAAAAGAATCGATACTTTTTTGAAAGTTATATAATTTATGTTTCAAAAAATTTTAATAGTGTTTCATGTTTTCCACCTACAATATTAATTTAATAATCTCATTTACACAAAAAATTATTTGATTGTTTTGATATTTTATAAAATATTATTTAGAATTTAAATTTATCAATATTAACCAAAGATAATAATAAATATGTAATATATATGTTTATTGTTTTTAATTTAATAATAATATATACCGTAACATAAAAAATAAATCATTAGACGCGTATAATTACTAAAATGATATATCTTAAAATTCACTCAAAAGATAACCTTAAATTAATGTTTTCCACAGTGAAATAAGTATGGACACTTTTATAAAAAGGATAGATACTTTACAATATAAGCGCTACCTATTATATTTTATTTTTACCTATTATATTGTAAAGTATTGATCCTTTTTATAAAAAGGATCAATATTTTCAACATATCAGGTAACATTATGAAAAAAGGTAAAATTTACCTGATATGTTAATTTACCTATTACATTATAATTATTGGTTTTGATGTTTTTTGGGTCGATACTTGTAGAAAATGTATTGACACATATTTAGGTAGTTATTGTACATACCTAAATATGTACTGCGAATTTAATGTTGTACCCACCCTTTAACTACCACTACCAATACCACATCCTATTGAAAGCAGCACGACTGAAACATGCTCAAAATGAACATTTGCTTACATCTCCATCTACTCTGGGACCACTGAACTTGCACAACAAAATTTTTGCCATGGATTATACTGATGTAGACAATGTTAAGCCAACCGAGGAATGCCATGAAGTAAATAATGTTGATGAATTTGACAGATTGGTTGGTTAGCTCTTCTGTTCACGCGATCAAACTGGTACTTTTACAAGGGATTCGCACGGGAACATGGGTTTAGTGCACTTAAGGGAACAACACGGCTTGACGTGGAAGGGAATGTGAAGACACAAGAATTTTGTTGTTCCAAAGAAAGGTTTCGAGTATCAAAAGTCAATACTGTTGATCGTCAACGTGCTCATACACAGAACATGATGTAAGACTAGAGTCTTAGTTACAGCAACAAATACAAACGATCAGTGGGTTATAAGTAAGTCTGATCAGAAACATAATAATGCATTGTGCACACCTGCTATGACACCATTTATGCGTTCTAATAGAGCTGTAAGTAAGGCTGATATCGATGAGGCAACAACATTGAAAGAGGTCGGTGTTGGCACGTCACAAGTAATGAACTATTTAACGCAGCAGGCAGAGGGCTATCATAATGTTGGATTTACACATAAAGACCTCTACAATGCACTTCAAAGAGGTAAAGCAAAGGAAATCGTCGATGGGGATGTGAATACGCTTATTGCCTACTTTGATTATAAGAAACATGATGATCCCGAGTTTTTATGACATACTCGGTAGACGAATCGGGGGCATTGTATAATTTTATTTGGTCAGATTCTACATCAAGATCGAATTACACATGCTTCGGTGATGTAATTGCGTTCGACACAACGTACAAAGATAATTTGTATGGTCGACCAATTATGCCTATTGTCGGTGACAATCATCACCATAACACAATTGTGTTTGCCACTGCCATAATCGCTGACGAGACGTCTCAATCTTTCGAGTGGGTGCTACATAATTTTTTAGAAGCCATGATGAATAAATCACCTATTTCAGTTGTCACCGATGGGGATAGGGCAATGCAGAGGGCTATCAAATCTGTTATCCCTTATGCTAAGTACATATTATGTTCTTGGCATCTTTCTCGCAATGCACAAGCTAACATTGGTGACCCAAAGTTTACAGCAGCATTCTCAAAATGCATGGCTTCCTGGTGGACAACCGAGGAATTTGATATTCAATGGCATTCAGTTGTTTCAGAATTCAACATCCAAAAGCATCCATGGGTGATTGATAAGGGAAATACACGACACTTATGGGCACAAGCATATCTATCCGGTCATTTCTTTGCCAATATTCGCTCAACACAAAGGTGCGAGTCTATGAATGCTTCACTAGCGATTGCACTGAAACACAAGAAAATATATTTAGATGTTGTTCATGCAATTGAATATGGAATTAGTAGAATGCGTATGAACGAGTTGAAAGCGGATTACTTAAGTTCCCATACGAAGCCCTTCCAGATCACAAAACCGGTCGACCTTGAAAGCCATGCCGCTGCGATTTTTACCCGCGAATCTTTTCATGCGTTCCAAGATGAACTTATACGGGAGACATTGTACCGGATTGAGGCAGAGATTAAGTCCTTATCAGATGAATGTCAACATTATATTTTGTCAAAGTACGCAGAAAAAAATAGAAAATTTGAAATTAGTTTTGATTCTCGTACGAAAACTCTAATTTGCTCCTGCAAAAAATTCGAGACCGTTGGACTTCCGTGTCGCCATCAACTTCACATTTTGAAGCACTTGGATTACACATATTTGCCCGGGACTTTGATTCAAAGTAGGTGGACTAATGATGCGAAGGCTTCTGCACCCAGTTATGTTGGCATGAATGTGTCTCCAGAAGTGATGCAAATGGCAAGGTTCGCTGCTCTACGTTCAACGTCAAGTAGGTTATGCTACATTGCATCAAAGACAGACGATTCTTTCAAAACCGCAAGAGATGAGATAAAAAAACTAATAGAAGAATTAGAAAACTCGTTTGGTTTGAATGATTCAGTCAACCAGAGCATTGTAGTAAACAACATTCGTGACCCTCAACGAAAACAATGCAAGCGAAAAGAAGTGCCGAAGAACAAGGTCGAGAAGAAAATTAGGCGATGTGGGTACTGCAACGGTGAGGGACATAACAAACTAACATGTCCTCAAGTCAAGCTCAGCTTGAGTACAAGACAATGATCTCCATCTCCATATATCGTAAGTATCAACATGACTCCTATTGTGTATAAGAAACATTATATATTGATCGACACTTTATGGAGACTTTAAGTTTGGATACAATATATAAAACTATTATAAATATACTGATATTTCTAAGTATGAAAACTTTGTCGTGGATATCATGGAAAACAATTCTTTAATAATGTGTTTCGATACATTTGCAACCAGATGTAAAATACATTAATAACTAGTATTGATATTTCAACAATCCTCAAATGTATATGTATACAGAGAAGCAAATATGGAATAATTAATGAAATATACACACAATATAATCAAACCAAAAGATACATACACAACAATGTTCAAATAATGTATCGACAAATGAAATTAATCCGATGAAAAAGGGTTATTTCTAACAAAGTCTGGAATATTAGGGGCCTTCAACAAATTTTCCAAATACTCTCGTATGTTTCCGCCTTTTTCTGAGGACATACATAAATAATTTCAATTATCAAACTAATGAGGTGCAATTTTACTAAAAATTAACTAAATTCGCATAAGCATGAATAAATTTGTGTCATACCTAGAGCATTGTCGTTCGAATGGGAAGCAGCGTCAAAGGTATGTGGACATATGTAATTGTATTTCTATATAAATACATAATTTGTTAAAATAATCAATGTCGAACACCTGTTCAACTGGAAAAACATATTGCATAAATGCAACTTACCGGATTATAAATCATTTTTTCTGCTGAATCATTGACCAAAAGTGTATTTAGCTCGTTAAAATCAGGACACGCATTCCAAACATCATTGAGATCTTTACAGTAGGTAACATTATCGTATGTTTTTCATTTTACTTAATCCTGTTCACAAACAGTCGAACATAAATATGTAGGAATTATAGACAACAAAAAGTCAACAAACTGTAATGACATTCATCTTACCCAAACGAATAGAAAATGCTCAGAAAATAAAGGTAGTTTCTCAAGTACACGTTCGACGTTATGCCTGAGATTGTAATCAAGTTTGAATGTTAACATTCAAATGTATATTAACGATTTTGACTACAGTAATTCAATTTCTCCAAACATGTTCCAACCTCATCTTTGAAGACCAAAGGGCAACAACAAAATTGTCGACACAAAATTGCATAAATTCAAATAATCATGTTCTGAGGACAACATCTACAACATGAAGAAAATGAGATTAAAGTTATACGCTTATATGTTAAAATAATGGATACAAAATAATAGAATTAAAACCTGCAGGAAGTCTTGGGATGTAGGCAATGACACCATTGAGATCAAAAATTAAAAGTTTTCTTGAAGGCGGCGTTGCAGACACGATATACTTGTTTGGATCATCATCATCGTCATCATCATCATCTTCATCGTCAGCTTCATCTTCATTGACCGCTTGGTTGTCCACATCTGTTAAAAGAAAATAAAATACAGTTCAGAACTTGTAAATGTTTAGAAACATAAATAATGAATTACCTAACTCGTTTGATGTCGTTGACGTAATTCGTCACGCAACATGGAGACTTCATCGCGTAATGATGAAATATCGGCTCGCATTCCACTCACAAGGGAATCAATATGCTCCCGAAAATTGACCATGTATTCCATCACAGTCTTAATTGTGACATCCTCTCAACTGGAGCTTCTGGAGCTTCTTCCATCATTGCGTCTCCAATTGGCTGCTCTTCTTCATGGCCAATGGGGTCCATTTCCTCCCTCTCTTGATCTAATCCGACCTCCTTTACATGCTTCCAATCGAGTTTTTCAACAAAATCATATCCCGTTTTTTTAATAAATAACATGTCAATCTTGCGGGTTAATCGAACAAGGGCGTCATGCGAAAAATCAACTTCTTTCTTCTTCAACAGATGGGTGATGACACATCCATATGGTAGTGAAGTTGAAATTGTTGCTCCCTTTGTGACCATATATACAATTGTATTAAATATGAGTTTAGCAATGTTTGGAGCTGTTTTGGATTTGGATTTATACTTTGCTATCCACCAATAATCGTTGTCTCGAAGCGTTGAATGTTTTCCCCCACTAGGCCGGATATACCATGTGAGCATTTTGTGAAACACTCTCGACTCTACATCTAGGTGAATTGGGCTATTTCTAGCAACCCGTTTAATTGTAGACCAATCTACATCATTTTCATCTGAATCCCCTTTATTCGCTACACCTAAACCCTCCGCAATAGTTTCCGGAGATATATATATATCCTTCCCCATGACATATGTATTAATTCCTATTATATTAGTCTTATTAGGCTCGTGCTGTAAGGAAGCATTGTTGTAGAATACTCTAACTAGGTTGGGGTAATATTTTGGTTCTACACCAAGGAATTCAAGCCAACCCCAAGATATAAATATGGATTTAAAACTAAATGCATATTTATCATCAAACAAGAAACCCAGGTCAATGACACGTTCGGGACGAATCTTCCTTACTTTAAAACTCGTCTGCCATCTTTGTTTCTCCATATCGGATCTAAAGTTTAGAGTTTCGAAGGACCTGATTTCCTCAGAATAATCGTTTGTTTTAGAAGGAGGTTGTGGTTGAGAAAAACTGGGTTGAGAAGAGCTTTGAGAAAGACCGCGCTTCTGACGCTGACGTTTTGGAGCCATTTTGGTTGGATGCTATTACAATGGAACACAAACACATTCAGGAAAAAAACTTCAATATAGAAATCAATCAAACCCATAAAATATCGATACATTTACCTGAATATCTGATCGTCACTATTATGATAATGCTAGTATTCTTCGGAGAGGAAGAGTTCTCTTCTGCTTGTTTGCCTTTAGGTTTAGGGTTTGTTGATTTAGAGTTTGTATACTATATATAATGAACGGGGGAAAACACTCGATATTTAAATTAGTATCGACAAAAATTAAAAAGTGTCGATATATATTATACACCTAATCTCTCATAAAACCGGTATACTTATACCGGTTAGATTGAAAAATTACCTATTACATTATACTTATGGGTTTCGATGTTTCTGGGATCGACACTTTATGGTTGCACCCTGTTTGCCATTCATTCTGGACCAATAGTATTGACACAAAATTAAAAAGTGTCGATACATATTATATACCTAATCTCTCATAAAACTGATATACTTATACTGGTTAGATTGAAAAATTACCTATTACATTATACTTATGGGTTTCGATGTTTCTGGGATCGACACTTTTTATATATGGATCGACACTTTATGGTTGCACCCTGTTTGCCATATTGTAAATTTACCTTTTACTTTAAAGTTAATTTTGTAGTTATTGTACATACCCTGAATATGGAATGGCCATTCAGTCTCGCACATGATGACAATTATGATGACATTTGGTATAATATAGACAACAATCTCCATATATCGTAAGTATCAACATGACTCTTAATGTGTATAAGAAACATGTACAACAACCTACTGCTAGCTTTTCTCAGCTCATTCATAATTACATTCACATACAAAATTATAAATCGTATACAAAATTATAAATCTTATACAAAATTAACCCTACATTTACATCATTGCATCCTTTTGTTATTCTTATGTCTCATGGAAGCTTTTGTTATCTCCTGTCTTCGTTGATTTTGATTGTGGCTTATGAGATCGTTTAATATTCGTGATCGATCCCACTCTCCAACAACCTATATTCAAATTGTCAGAACGTTAAGTATTGTAAACTACAACATTCAATCTACGACTTTTAACAATTTTACCACAAACGAATTTTTCTTTCCACTTACAAAATCACCAGTTGCCCCTGTAGAACCGATCGATTCCATCCACATCATCACATACATGCCGCAATCATGTATGTTACAAAATTTGAAAACCACACATGTCAATTATGATGAATCCTGCATAAATTAAGCTTTCTATTTATGATAACATCTCATACCCATTCAATTGCTTATTCTTCTTATGCTCCACAAATTTGAAATTTTTCAAAGGAAACTTTCCTAGAGATCCACAATATTCAACCCAAATGCGTTTCTTATTATAAAAATCTAATATTTTAATATGCATTAAAAAAGAAGAAGTTATGATCCAAAAAATTATGCATTATAATTTACATAATGTCCTTTCATACATACATACATACATACCAATCTCTTAGCATCCTTCACTCTTTGTTTAGCTGCTTCAGATGTAAACATACTATCATATATTGTTGCAACAGGATCTACCATATCCAACACCAACAGATACCAATGTGAATTATGGTAGTTTATTGTGATCATGATCTGCAACAAATTTCACACCCAATTTGACAAAATTCAACATTCTATATCCGAAAACATCATTTGCAATTGGTATGGTGTCTTACTTTCTCACAGTCGGTGAATTTCACATAGTTATTCAATATGGGGCCCCAGAAGGTAGCAATACTCTCAACACTTTCTTTGTTGTTGACATCCAACGCCTGTTGTTGCAATTACGCAACAAACATTATTAATTTACCGTCTATAACACTACTTTTCAATATTTATTAATTTAACTCACCGCTAAGAGGTATGGAAGGTAGCCAATCCTCCGGAGTGACTTTTGAGAATTGTAGCATATTGTCCAGCGAGCAAATTAATAACCTAACAAAATTAATTACATAATCAGAACATATTCAATAAGTTTTAACATTTTCTACTTTCTACTTACCACACCGCCAACCCATTCTGTAGGCTTCAACGTTGCAACGTCGTATACAGTAGCGAATTGATTTCCCATTGAGATTACAGAATATCTGTATGAATTATTAGGATTAATATGTTGTCATGAAATATTTAAATATCACTCACAAAGCAATATATTTCACTTACCCCGGTTCTAACTCACTATTCCATAAATAATCACAAATTACAGCTTCGATGTCATCAATTCCGCTTGGAATATCCGCTTTTTCAACCTACAATTTTGCATACAAATTTTTATCACAAAATATAATAAAGATCAAATTAAGTTTTCTTTTATTCAACTTACCTTCTGTTTCTTCTTCTGGGGTGCAGGACATTCTGAATCCAAATCTGCTGCTATAACACTCTCCGGTGTATAAATGACATCGACTTCCTTCCTCCTCATTTCTTCCATCTCTTCTTCTTCCTCATCCCTCTTTTCTTCCATCTCTTCTTCTTCCTCCTCCCTATTTTCTTCTTCATATTTTTTCAGTTCATCGTATTTTTTCTCTACATAGCTCTTCATCTCTTTTATTTCACCCTTCAATTGATATCCTTCATCCAAGTATTTATCAACCACCCCCTTCACCCCCGTAAGTTCACTCCTCAATTCCACAACCTCCTTCACCACTCCCTCAAATTTTTCACCCGTCACCATCTTAAGATCACCCATTAACACCTCAACTTCTTTCGCCACTTCACCCCTCAACACCTCTACTCCTTTCACCACTCCATCTATTTTTCTTCCACTACCCCTTATGCCTCTCAAGTGTATCTTCGACTCTTGATTGTCTTTGCATGATATAAAATTGGATTTTTTTTATATCAGCCAATTCAAACATCAAAATGTCGAAGTTACTCTATTTTCCCTCACCGTCATCCCCCAATACAACCATCTCTCTTTTCTTCTCCTCTGCCTCCACTACCTCCTCTACATCCTTGCCAATAACCTTCAAAATTAAATTACAATATTAAGACATTGATTATATTCTTAATATTATTTAATTACATTTATTACCCTTTCTTGCTTCTTCGCTCTATCCAACTTCAACTTCACCATCACTCTAACCACCTCTTCCTTCCCCCATGCACGGATGCGTGCCACTCCGGTTCTTTCATAAGCCGAGACTGCCTCACAGCCCGACCAAAAATCGAACAGTGCAACCTGCATTTATAATAAAATTTATATTTTTATATAATAACTATACTATCATTTTATATAAAAACACAAAAAAGTTCTTCAACTCATTTACCTCTAAGATTGTTATGCACCCTTTGAGGTATCTATGGCTGCCATTTTTAAAGGTGATTATTGATTCAATCAATCTCGAATGGATATATTCAGCCCAATTGAATTCACCATTCAAGCCTTCATCGCAAATGAGCTTCATATATTCCTTGTTCGTTGACGTATCACTCGTTGGACAAAGAAAGATACCGACAAGGTATAATAGAACTCTGGCCTTCAACTCATCCCCCCGTAAGATCCACTTTTTATTTCCTCTTCAATTTCAGCACATGTCACCTTCTGCTTCAAACCATATTTGGAGGCAAGTATTTTCCAGTCTTTACTCTTACAGACTTATACAACACTTTTGCCTTCATTTTCTACCCCCAATACGGCTACAGCACATGGGATCCCGAGAGGAAATGAAAAATCACCATACTTAGCAATACATTGTCTGACATTAAATTACGCCATCAAGGATCGACACAATTCCTTCCGAATAGGTCGATCCCTTACTCCTACCAACGATCCAAAACCTATTTCTCCCAGCACATTCAACTGACACTTCTCCTTAAGGTGTTTAATTAATGAATTCACCCTTTTAATGCTGCATCTTGTCGACACTTCCTACATTTTTTAACAATATATAATGTTATAGTTCTTATATATTTTGTATCAACATATTTACAAGTTTAATGAATACCTTATTTTCATGTGCTTTCCTCCGTTCTTTGTATTCTTTACTATCATTCCTTGACTGTGTGATGTAAGGTTCCTTTTCAGCATCACTCATCGAATTCCATTTGGTCCTCACATCTTTTGTCACCTAATATTAAACATAAACGTTTCTTAATCAATACATTAACATTAAATAATTCTCAATGTCAATTTCATTTTACATACCGAACCGCTCTGTGTGCCATCTTCCTTCATCCTTTTGCATTCGGTCATACTGTCAACATTTAAAATTTGTAATCAATTTAAAGTTTATCGATACTTTAATCAAATTACCATTTCAACAATAATAACAAAAAGACATTGATACTTACTAGAAGTACATATATCTACCCTTTGGTTGCTTTCGAGTCTCGGTCTCAATTTCAAAGTCATCTGCGCCACCAACAATTTTCCAACCCATTGACTCTATTTTTCCTTCATATATCAGTTTACGCAAATCAAATTATTTTGTTACATACACTTTATTCAATATACAAATATAGATAACTACTCTTGTGGTAAAACGGTTTTCTTCAAAAGAATTTGAATGGCCACTACAAAATGTGTCGGCATATTTATACAACCTATAATATCATTTTCTACCTATAATATTTAATAAAAGTATCGACATTTATATTTTACCTTGAATATCACTTTCTACCTGCAATCGGTCCCAAATGCTTCTTTACTCCAAAACCACAAACAACACATAAAAACCCTATTCGCGATTACTGTAATAATAAAAAACTAGGGTTTCGACAACATACTTTTCGATTCGACTGCAGCAACAAACAAACAAATTTCGCTTTAGAAACGCCTTCTGAAATGCAGCAATAATTACACTTCGATTTCAAAAACTCGTTCGTTCTATCTATTTTCAGAGGATATTTAGCTACGGCCTTTATATTTTCATCGGATATGTTATTTATATTTAATCGATACAAATACAAAAGTGTCGATACTTTTATGTCAGGTGCCGATACTTTCGAAAGGATAATTACGTATTTCTTTGAAAGTATCGATAATTTATTACACGTACTTACGAAAATATCGACACTTTCAATATATCCGGTAGCGTTTTACCGGTTTTATCATTTTGATACCGGTTTTATTATATTTTTACCTGTTATATCATTTTGGATCAATATATTTTTTTAAAGTATCGACTTTTATAGGCACTAAAATTGATTCTCTTTTAAATTCATAAAGTATCGATCCTTATATAAAGTATCGACAATTTCAATATATCCGGTAGCGTTTTACCGGTTTCATCATTTTGATATCGATTTTATCATATTTTTACATGTTATATCGTTGTGGATCGATACATTTTTTTAAAGTATCGACAGTTTATAGGCGCTAAAACCGCTTCTCTTTTAAATTAACGAAGTGTCGATCCTTATATTAAAGTACCGACACTTTAAATATATCCGGTACCGCTTTACCGGTTTTATCATTTCAATACCGGTTTTGTCATAATTTTACCTGTTATATCGTTGTGGATTGATACATTTTTAATTTGGATCGACACGAACCGACAAGTTAAGTTTGTCGGTTGCATAATTTTTTAATATTTCTTCATGAGTTAGACCTACTACATTATTATTAGTCAACATTTCCAATAACGCTAAACCAAATTTATTAAATATCTTTTAATGTATCTGATAATACCATATATTAACTGTATATTAACTTATCTTTCCAGAGACATTCCCCGAGCTTGACCTTGACATCAAACCAAATATTAATAATGCCGGACCTACTATCAAATTTTGTTTTATATAAAATGATAAGACACCTGTACGTTTTATACATGGACCACTAATATAATATTATTTGTACTATAAAATTTTGTTTTATATAAAATGATAAGACACCTGCACGTTTTATACATGGACCACTAATATAATATTATTCGTACTATAATTTATAAAAGGGCAGCACATTTTTTTAACTTTATGATAGGGTCGCTAATTTTCTATGCCAAGCAACCTTCATCTATTGGCCATTTATATTGACCCTCACATCAAATACTGATTTATTCATTTTAGGAAAGTTTAAGTTTTACCAAATTATTCCATGCTCTGAAAACAGGTTATGTCCCCAAAATTTATGCACGGCACCAATTTATGGAGCAAAAGTATTAAAAATCCCAAAAACAAATTAGGGTTAACTACATATTTAGTCACTCACATATACTTGTGGTTCTATTTTAGTCACGTAATTATATATATATATATATTTCTTCAAAATCATACTTTTTTTCATTAAACTAAGGTGATTACAAAGTAGTATATGTTATAAATATTCTCAACCATTTGATGATGAATGCTCAATCAACATGTTGTAGTCTTTGATGCTCGAAATAATTAAGAAATAATTATACAAAACTACTGACGTAACATTTTTTTATTTTTTTAATAATGACATGATATTATCTTATGGAGACATGAATGTATCACCATTAATTTTTAACGATGAGTGATCAAAAAGGAACATTAGATCTGATTTTGAAAAAATAGTTAGAGTGACCAAAATGGAACGACGAAAATAATAGGATGGCTAAATATGTAGTTTACCCAAAAAATAATATACGAGTAATATATGTTTTTTATTTATTTTATTTAATTAAAATAATAATATATTAATAAAAATAATTTTCTAGAAAATTTTATTTTTATTCGTAATTTTTTTAATTATAATTTTAAAATATAAATTAAAAGGACCAGAAAAAGATGATGGACCTTCGTGAAATTGTGAAATTAGATATGACCCTACCTTCTTTTATCAAACGGAAATCTTCCATTAAAAAAATCGAAAATAAATGGATCAACAAAAACCTAAACAATTAGGACCCTTCTCTTTGGTACTGAGGAAGTAATCACTTTTTTATTAGGGCCTGATTTTTTAGTGAAATTATAAAATGTATGGTCGTATGGATTTTGTTAACAATGTCGTACGGTTTGGATTAGGGTAAAAATGATCAGAAGATGTCAGCAGTACCCCATGCATTCAGAGGTGAAAATAATTGCTCATAAGAAAGGTTTCATTAAAGCTGAGCCAGAATTCTGCTAACCATCAGGTTCTATCAAATTCACAAAAATCCGTATCATGTCTATGGGATTAATTTAGTTAATTTGATGCTTGCTCCCCCCCCCCCAAATTTATTGAAATAGCATAACCAGGTTGTGAAATCATATTAAAACCTCAAACACTCATAGTTAGGCACAAACAATGAGAGATATAAAATCGGGTAATTGTTCAGGTATCAGGTCGGGTTGTATTATGTAAATTTAAATTGGATACAAACTATGTCATGTCAATTTAATAGTTTTACATGGATCAAGTTGGGTTTGGCTCGATTGGGGTTTATGTTAGTTTCAAATTGATTTAAAATAAGATTCAATTCTGGTTTGGTTCGAGTTAATTTTAGTTCAGATTAATATCAGTTCATATTAAAACAATTTGGGTTTGAATTAGTTAAATATTAGGTTAATTCAGATACGGATACACTTCAAGTCAGGTCTCGTTCAGACCAAGTCATGTCATTAACTGGTAAAATCCAGGTCGAATCTTATCGGGTATGAAAGAACTTCAGGTTGGGTCATTTTCGGATGAATTATTTTATGCCTTCATGAACGTCAAATTGTAATTTGTAATTGTATAGAGTTTGCAGTAAATTAAAAAAATATAAATAATTATGGGCTTATTTAAAATAAAAATATACTATTAAAGACTAAATTGAACCAACATTAAATTAAAAACTAAAATTTAAACGAATTAAACAACACACAAGGATCAAATTAAAACAATTATAAAATGTGAAGTTAAAATTAATATAAAAATTGACAAAATTGAATTCATTTTAAAAGTTGGTGAACAAAAGTTTATATGGTTTAGATATTATGATATAATTTATAGAGTTTGAAATGAAGTTTATGATGTGATTTATATGGTTTGGAGTAAATTAAAAAATAGAAATAATTATGGGCTAATTTAGGATAAAAAATATTAAGAACTAATTGAACACACATGAAATTAGAAACTAAAATTCAAATAAATTAAACAAAACGCCTGGATCGAATTGAAATATTGTAAAATGTAAAGCTGAAATTAATATCAAATTGGACTAAATTGCATTCATTTGAAAAGTTATTGAACAAAAGTTTATAAGATTTAGAGATTATGATATAATTTATAGGGTTTGAATTGAAATTTATGATATGGTTTATAGGGTTTGGAGTAGATTATAGAAAAAAATAAAAAAAATATATGGGTTAATTTTGGATCAAAACAAACTTTTGCGTACTAAATTGAACAAACATGAAACTACAATATGAAATTTGAATAAATTAAATAACATACAAGGATCAAATTGAAATAATTGTAAAATGTAAATTTGAAATTAATATCAAATTGGAATAAATTAAATTCATTTTAAATGTTAGTAAACAAAAGTTTAACATCTTAATCAATATTTTTATTTAGAATATATTATAAAGATATATTGTTGGGATTTTCGTAGCTCTATCGATCAATCGAAAATGTGCCAAGAGGGGGTGAATTGGTTAAATAAAAATTATAGGGATTATGGAGAGAAAGGATAGGAAATATGCATAACGATTTAGAGTAATTCAACTTCTTAACTAAGTCTACATCCACTCCTTAGTTCTATAATAAAGATTTCTAACAAATTCACTAATTTCTTTTTCCTTTTTTTAGGCTCAAGAATAACCTTTATAAATCCTTATCTTTTCAATGGCTAAGATAAAACCAAAACACCTTTTACAAAAGGATAAAAGATTGTAAACAAGAAAGTCTCTCTAAGGTGGGTTTTTACAAATTAAGCTAACAAAAACACTCTATGTACAAGAGAAAAGGAAAAATGAGATTGAAAGAGTTTTTCTCTTGATGTAGATTGCTTGGATAGGTGTTGTAACCTTCTTCAAGTGTCATCAACTTGTTTTTATACGTTGGAATAAGTTTGTAGTCGTTGGAGATTATTTGGAGCCGTTGGATTCATTAATTTTGAGCATTTAATGCTCACCGGCACATTCGATATTGATAACTTTGTAAAAAGACTATATTTTAGGTCTTTTTACTTAATTTATTGATTGTCTAAAAGCCATTGACATAGCATTTTAGCTGCATATAGTTGCATTAAGGATATATTTTCATGTGGTGGATAAGTTTTGCCAAGGCAAAGTTTATTTGATTAAACTGATGCTACTGATGAGAAAGGTTGTTTGTTGATTGTGATGATGCAGGAAATGACTAAGGAAAAATTTATTTGCCAAGACAAATTAATTTTCTAGGGCCAATGGAACACAAAAGACGAAGACAGTGAGGAACATAATTTCCTTGCCAAGGTAAGATTTATCTAGCAAGTCTGACGCAGATCTGACGAACTGCTGACGTCACCTACCAGCTGGTTGATTGACCTCACGTGCAAGCAAGCCCCCAAGTTTCTGACAACAGCCAGACGCCTTTTCATTTATAGCATAGATAAGAAAACACGGGTATTTAGGGAATATTTAATGATATAAAACCCTAAAAAAATTCCCTTAATAAATACCCAGTGACACCCGCCAAAAAGAGGAGGCAAAGGGGAGAATCATACAGAGAAAATAGCCTAGGTTTGGAAAAAGGTGGTCGCGGCGTCCTTTTTTCCACCATCCCCACTCATCCGTCCTTGGTGCCCTCCATAGCCAGGCTTCGCCGAGGCGGCTGCCAGGCCCTCGAGAGAGGCTTGTGCGCTAGAGCAATCATGGTGGTGGTTTGACGTCACGAGAAAGCTTTGTTCTGGGAGTTTTTTTTCCTCTTGTTCTTCATGTTTTATTTTTCTAAGGCTTGTACTTAATGAATATTTTTGGGATGATGTTAACCACACCATAAACTATTTTATTTGGCGTTGGGAATGCTTGGATAATATTTTATTTTACCGTTAATGAATGATTAAGTATGTTTTTGTTAAGTGTTGTTTTGTTCATTGTTTTAACCTTTTGCCTTGACTAGGTAAGAGCTTCGAGAGATTGCCTGGTGCCTAAGAGAAAAATTTCTAGACCTTATAAGAGCTTCGAGATATATATGTTTGTCTAGATATTGATTCTTAGATTTGAGAGAATTAAGATAGATCTACGTGAACAATGAAATGGATCTGAGATGGAGATGTTCTAACTTGTCTACCTTAGAGATAAGGAGAGGGTTTCAATAGACTAAATGGGATAAACGCTAGAGTAGGATAGACAATGACTATAGTTCACGCTGAGGGGTATTGCCACAACAATAGTCTGACAAACCAAGGGTTGTAGCTCACACCGAGTAGTATTGCTATAGAAACCGTCTAAGAATACTCAACAATCTTGTCGAGCAGCCTAAGCATAGCATATCAAATCATTCTTAGCATGAAATAACTTCTCGCCATAGCAAAACCAACCTAAATGCCCGTTAGAAGTCTGATTGTGTGAGGCTTCCATTTTATTATAGAGTTTTGATAACTTTGGCCTTGACAACTTTTATTTGTTACATTTACATATTTTTATTGACTCGACAAAACATTTTTGCTCACTTCACTTAGCAATTTTTCTTGCCTTGGACATACTTTTTTCCATCTGTTTATACCATTTGCCATTGCATATTTTCCTTGTTTATATCATTAGACTTAGATACTTAGGATTAGTTAGTGACACTTATTCCTAGTTGTATCAATCTTTTAAAAGCCCTCCAATCCCTGTGGAGACGATACTCAATCACTACTATATTACTTGCATCGATTATGTATACTTGCACATATTTGCTTGCCTTAGCATATGTATTTACAAGCGATCAAGTTTTTGGCGCCGTTGTTGGAGATTGACAATTGGTGTTTTTAAAAGTTTTGTTATAGCATTATCTTGTTTCTTTATTATTCTATTTTTAATTTTATTTTTATGGATTTATTCACTATTTTTGTTTACCCTTTTTAGGTGTTGTGTGGTTGCATAACTTGTATAAGTCCCAAGGTACAATTATCTCATTTTGAACCTGAGATTGAAAAAATTTATGTCAAAGAATATATGTTCAAGGAACTCAAAAAGCTATATACGTAGTTCAAGATGAAGTGGAGGAACCTGAAGAATTAAATGCCATAACAAATAAAAATGCGAAGAAAGCTGTGAGACCACGAACTATTAGAGATCACTTAGCTCCCACCTTGGATGACCTTAAGCCTGCTATTGTGGCTCCCAAGAATCAGGCAGACCACTTCGAGCTCAAACCAATTATGTTTCACATGTTGGACTTGAGTGAACAGTTTGGTGGTGCTCCTCACGAGAATGCAAGGCAACATGTTTGAGCATTTTTGGAGGTCTGTGACTCATTTCGACAACAAGGTGTGCATGAAGATATGCTGAAATTGAAGTTATTATTGTATTCTTTGAAAGATCACGCCAGAGCATGGCTTAATGGACTACCTTCCGGCTTGATAAGGTCCTGGGTAGACTTGTGCAAACAATTTTTGCTATGGCATAATCCACCCAATATGAACAACCATCTCAGGAATGCCATAGCAACTTTTTTCCAAGGCAATGAAGAGTCTATGTACGAGTGTTGGGACTGATACAAAAGTTTTCTTCACAAGTGCACCAATCATGGATTCCACGACTGGACTCAAATTATGATGTTCTACAATGGAGTTAACGCACCCACTCGCATGATGTTGGATTCCTCAGTGAATGGTACTCTGCTTTACAAATCGCCCGAGGAAGCCTTTGAATCCTTGATAGGATAGCCAACAACGATTATCAATTCCCATATACAAGGCTTTGAACTGGAAGGAAAGTGTCTGGGCATTTAAACTTGATGAAAAGGATTTAGTGTCTGCCCAACTTTCTGCCATAACAAATATGTTGAAAAATTTGTAGCATTCCAGCGAGGTGAAAGTCAATGTAACCAACTCAGCATGCAATTTTTGCCACGACAATCTTCAGCATCAACGGATACCCTGGAAAAATATTAACAAGGGTTCAACATCTTTCTCAAATTCTAATTCCCTCGAAGCTTCACTGCAAGATTTTATGGCCTCAACAAAAGATTTCACGACTTCAACTAAGGCCTTGCTGCACAAACACTCTTCAATAATTAAAAGACAAGGCATACTGTTGCAAAGTCAAACAACTTTATTACAAAGTCATATCTCATATTTGAGAGCATTGGAAAACCATGTAAGCCAAATTGTCACGGCGTTACATGCTCGCCTACAATGAAGCCTCCCTAGTGATGCTAAGGTCACTAAGCCTCACGAAAAATGAGCAATGCATTGCGCTTACAATGAGGAGTGGTACCCAGATCAATTAAGAAGATAAGTTTGGGGGGAAGAATCAAGAAAATTTTCATCGCAACACTGTACCAGACGAATCTGAAGGTCAAGTTGAACTTGTTGTACAAGAAGAATTGCCTATGGAGAAGGAAAATGACGCGGGTTTAACAAGTCACCTACTGATGGTGGAAAATTTATTGCCACGGCAAAAGTTTCACCCCCACCTGTAGCAGATGAAGTCAGGCCTCCTCCACCCTTCCATCAACGATTGAAGAAGCCTAACGAAGAGATCATATTCCACTACGATTCAGCTCCATGCATAGTGCACTTTAAAAGAGAGAGGACTATTGCAAAGGTCCTACAATTCAGATGTGAAAGACATGAAATGCCAGGGCAAAATATTTTGAAGGTGAAACTGTTATATGTGTGGGGTATTTTGGTATATACTGGTGCTCCGGTCGAACGCGACAAAATTGTCTTATCAATTCAGGATGTTTGGAGTTTGCATCCCTTTAACCCTCTTTAATTTTTTGTCATGTCAAAATTATTTTTTGTGTTTGTTTTTCTTTATTTTATTTCTTTATTTACTTTTAATACTAGTTGTTTATAAGAACATGCTCCCAAGCATGTGGACAAGAGTAAAACCCCTATAGATGTTGCGCCCACTTAGAAAGAATACTTAATTGGTTTTGGCACAAACAATGAAATTGCTTATGATGTCCACCCACCTGCACAAAAACCACGACAAATTGCAACACCTCTGATCAAGCATCACATGAAGAGGACAAACAATCACATTTGGACTTGTCCACCTGAGGAATCTGCGAAAACCAACCCCACCACCATCAAAGTAGATGTTAGTCAAGGTACCTTGCATTACATTTCATCTTTAGTTTAGTCTTCATGCACTGAGGACAATGCATCTCTCAAGTTTGGGGGAAGTGTTGTACACCATATTTAGTTTTTTATTTTTGATAATAATTGGTTGAAATATTGTTGTCATGGCAAGAGTTTCATTAGGATAGTTGTTGGAAAAAGTTGTTGATGCCCAATGATAATTATTTTACATGATTGTTGAAGGCTAGAACCGACCTTAGGACTTGATTCTTTGTGACTCTTTGAACACGATTGTATGTTTTCTATGCTTAAGGTGCTTAATTTTTTTTAAGAAAGAACTTTTTGCGCGTCGTGGCATTAAATGTTTGAAAGGATAAATTGAACTCCTTAATGTTTGAATTGTGTTGAATTAAAAATAAATGTCTCGGCAGAACTATAGAGGGACACTCCTCTGTGCGATGGTATGACCTAGAAAAATCCCTTAAATAAATGGTTGCCTCGGCATATGAGTGAATGAAAGCAGTCACGGGATGAATCTACCTGAGTAGCTCGTGGGTAGAAGGTATGTTCCCTTTCACTTAGAGTGCGGGATGGTAGTGTGATGAGCTGACTCCCCTTAAAGTATGCTTAAACAAAAACTCTACCTGACTAGCTCGGGGTGGAAGGTATGATTCCTTTAATTTAGAGTGTGGGATGGTAGTGTGATGAGTTGACTTCCCTTAAAGTATGCTTAAAAAAAGGAGTTGAAGTTACATGTTTAAAAATAGGAGTGAAACTATACTTGATGAATAATTTGATGCCTTGGCAAAACAGAAACACTTACTTATGAGTTTTCTAAATACGTTAAAGCATAGACTGCTATACAATCACACACACATATACACCGACAAAGAATCCTAACCTAGGAAAGGTACTTGACTTCTCGTACAGTCTACCATGTTGAGGCTAAACTTTTTGATGAGGGCTGAAATTTTAAACCACATGATTGTCCTAATTTTTTGCTTTGCCATGGTAATTTATTTATCTACTGCTTATTATCCATTGCTTGAGGACAAGCAATAACTTAAGTTTGGGGGTGTGCCGTAAAAAGACTATATTAATTTTAGGTCTTTTTACTTAAGTTATTGATTGTCTAAAAGCCATTGACATAGTATTTTAGCTACATATAGTTGCATTTAAGACATATTTTCATGTGGTGGATAAGTTTTGCCAAGGCAAAGTTTATTTGATTAAACTGATGCTGCTGATGAGAAAGGATGTTTGTTGATTGTGATGATACAGGAAATGACTGAGGAAAAAATTATTTCCAAGACAAATTAATTTGCCAGGGCCAATGGAACACAGAAGACGAAGACAATGAGGAAACAGATTTCCTTGCCAAGGCAAGATTTATCTTGCAAGTCTAACTCGGATCAAACGAACTGCTGACATCACCTGCCAGTTGTCTGATTGACCTCACGTGCAAGTAAGCCCCCAAGATTCTGACAACAGCTAGCCGACTTTCCATTTATAGCCTGGACAAGAAAAAATGTATTTAGGGAATATTTAATTATGCGAAACCCTAGAAAACGTTCCTTAATAAATACCAGTGACAACCACAAAAAGAGGAGGTAAAAGGGAGAATCATACATAGAAAATACCCTAGGTTTAGAAAAGGCAGTCTCGACGTCCACCATCCCCACTCGTCGTCCTTGGTGCCTTCATAGCAGGCTTTTTTGGGGCGGCGGCCAGGCCCTCGAGAGAGGCTGGTGCGCTGGAGCAGTCATGGTGGTGGTCTGACGTCACAGCAAAGCTCTGTTCTGGGAGTTTTTCTTCCTCTTTTTCTTCATGTTTTATTTCTAAGGCTTGTACTTAATGAATATTTTTGGGATGATGTTAACCACACCATAAACTGTTTTATTTGGTGTTGAGAATGCTTGGATGATATTTATTTTACCGTTAATGAATGATTAAGTATGTTTTGTTAAGTATTGTTTGTTCATTGTTTTAACCATTTGCCTTGACACTGTAAGAGTCGTTTGTCTAGAAATTGATTCTTAGATTCGAGAAATTAAGATAGATATACGTAAACAATGGAATGGATCCAGGATGGTGATGTTATAACTTGTCTACCTTAGAGATAAGAAGAGATTTTCAATCGACTAAAAGGGATAAACGCTAGAGTAGGATAAACAACGACTATAGTTCACGCTGAGGGGTATTGTCACAACAACAGTCTGACAAACCAAGGGTTGTAGCTCACGCCGAGTTGTATTTCCATAGCAACCGTCTAAGAATACTCAGTAATCCTATCGGGCAGCCTAAGCATAGCATACCAACTCATCTTAGCATGAAATAACTTCTCGCCATAGCAAAACCAACCTAAGTGCCCTGTTAGAAGTCTGATTGTGTGAGGCTTCCATTTTATTATAGAGTTTTGATAACTTTGGCCTTGACAATTTATTGTTTACATTTGCATATTTTATTGTCTCGACAAAACATTTCTGCTCACTTCACTTTGCAATTTTTCTTGCCTCGGCCATACTTTTTCCATATGTTCATAACATTTGCCATTGCAATTTTCCTTGTTTATATCATTAGACTTAGATACTTAGGATTAGTTAGTGACACCTATTCCTAGCAGTAGCAGTCTTTTAAAGGCCCTTTAATCCCTGTGGAGACGATACTCACTCTACTATATTATTGTATCGATTGTGTATACTTGCAGATTTGCTTGCCTTAGCATATGTATTTACTAACGATCAGGTATCGATACCAGTAAGTTGGTATCGAGATCGACCATCCTAACGGTCAAAATTATAGCCGTTGAACCCTTGGTATTGATAATGTTTATATGAGTATCGATACTTACCTATCAGTATCGATACGAAAAAAGCTTTCTGGAATTTCGATCTCGAGACTAGCATGTTGGACTTAAGATTAACAAGGGTTTAGCAAGAAACAAGTGTTTTGAGCTTTAAAACAATATTTATAATTTATGAAGTTACTCATAAACATATTACTATTTTTCACATTTAAAAACGCTTTAAAGTAGTTTTTGTCAAATTATTTATAGAATCATAGCATGTAAATTTTAACAACTTAAAACATTTAAAAATTCATGTTATATAAAATCAAAGTTGGTTCAATTATCTCTCCCTATTTGATATAACAAAACCATTTGTGAATATTTTCTTTAGCTTTAAAAATGATTGTCAAATTAGTTTTGTGAAAAATAAAATCTCTCCCTTAGTAAATATTTTAATGAAAAAGAGAAATATTTTAGAAAATATTAAAGCTTCTTTTTTCATTTTTGAAATTGAATTTTTCAAACCTATACTTCTCCCCTTTTTTGTTATATAAAAATAATTTAAACAATTAGGTTAAAAAATAACAATGAAGAGTAAGTCAAAGTTTTTAACATAAAATCATTTGAATTTTTTAAAGGCTCACCTCAACAAATGCATTATAAAAAAATTAACTTTAAACTTGACACTTAAAGACTATTGAATTTCAACAAAGATGAAGCAACATATTAGTAACACATGAAATCAATATTTAAGTCTATTATACTTTATGCAATATTGACATAAAACCTTAAGTTCTATGCATACAACTTTCTAAAATGTTATGCATTTAAAAAAATGGATATCAATGTTAGAGAGATATCATTTTCAATAAAAGACACATGCATAAACATTTAAGTTTAAGGTAAAAAAATCAAGTTGTCAAACAAAACATTAAAAGCATATTTGATCAAAAATCATTATGAGAACAAAAATCTATAAAGAATCATTCAAAACAAAAAAATATTCACCATAATATTTTAACATACATGAGATAGAAAACAACACATAATCATTTAAGTATAAAACTAATGCATGCATAAAACAAATAGGTAACCAATATTCAAAATCAAACACATTAAGTTTAAAGGTTACCCATTCCTCATCATGTGTGGCTAGAGCATTTAAATTTTTCACTTTGGTCACATTGCTCCCATACACCTACAAGAGACATTAATAGGATTTTGGTATCTAAATTGCTTCGGATCCTTGATGTTAGTGCTAAGTCCCTTGTTCCCTTAGGAACCCATACTTACCTAATTTTAAAAGATTTTATAAGTTTTAAAGGATAAGTATGCTCCATATGACCATGAAAATGGCAATGTGAGCATTTTGTTATTCTCAAACATGATGAATTGTTTTGAGAAATTAATTCATTTTCTTTGTTAAGCTTTCAAGCTTAACTATCAAGATTTGCTTTTTCAAAATCATTGATTTTGATTTGTGAAAGCTAAATATAATTTTTCAAAATTTCATTTTGTTTTCAAAATCAAATCATTTTCAACTTTAATTTTTAAATTAATTTCTTATATTTGGATTCATGGTCTCAAATTCCAATAAACTCATCATAGTCATCTTGTAACTTTTTAAATTAATAAGAATTTAAATTATTAGAGTTATAAGTAGGGATGGCAAAAAACCGAACCCGTCTGGGAAAACCGAAAACCGAATTAAACGGGTAAGGTTCGGGGATGATAAACGGGGACGGGGACGGGGACGAGTTTGTAATCCCCACTCTGATTACCCGAATACCCGGCCCGATAACGACCCGATAAATATTAAAAATAATTATTGTATATATATAATATTAATAAATTTAATTTAATTTAAATATATATATAATATTTATATTTAATTTAAATATATACTCGGCCCTATACCCATTTAAATAACTGTTTATGCTAAACGGGGATACATGTTTCCCCATGGTTTCCCTGATTACCGTGAGGATCCCCATTTAAATCCCAGCGATTTTTTAAGCAGGAATGAGTACGGGTTTTTAAACGGGGACGGGGGACCAATCCCTGGCTGAAACTGCCCCGTTGTCATCCCTAGTTATAAGTAACCATTGAATCTTTTTAATGGCCATGAGACATAGGTTGGCTACTTTAATTTCAACATAAGAGTTATCTTCATCATTCCAAGTAGTGTCATACCCCAACTTAGGGCCTAAAAATTTTCTTAAAATTCTTACGAGGACGAATTTAGTTAAAATTTCAATTTAGTCAACGGAAGAATTTTAAGAAAATTTTTAGGCCCTAAGTTGGGGTGTGACAAGCAACCACCAATGCTTATTCTTGATTGATACCTTCTTTTTTAAGAGGGGATAATCACATAACATGTCCCATTTTATTTTTGCATTCAAAGCACACAGAGGACCCTCTTCTTGCTCGATTCATGCTTCACTTCCTTTCCTTTAAAAGACATGAATCTTATGAATCTTTTAAATATCTAGGCCACCTCATCATCTTCATCTACCTCTCCACTTGAGTCTTGATTACTTCATTGGTGGATTTGAAGGCGATTCTTACCTCATTTTTTATCCTTCTTCTTCTTCTTCGTCCTTCTTCTTTTGGAGTTCACTTATGTGATTAATGAACGATGATCATCAAGGATTTATAACTCCAAATCCTGGCTTCTTCAATGGTAGGGGTGGCAACAGGGTAGGGCGGGGGTGGTTTTGCATTACCCAATTCGTCCCTAACACTTACGAGTACAGTTTTAGGGAATCCCCATTATATGTTTTAGGGAATTTTGTCCCCATACCCATCCCTTACGAATCCATACGGGTTTCAGTTAATCCTCATCCCCAAAAAATAAACAAATATTTTTGAAATTAATGCAACTCCTAAAATTTGTAAAATATATTAGATTATCTCAAATTGGTCTCTATCTATAATATGAAAGTTTCAAACGTCAATATTCATCTAACACCCAATGTATATGTACAATCTTAACCATTTTCAATCTCAACAAATCAATTATTAAATGAGAAAAGATTCAATTTTAGTTATTTTATATGTAACAGTGGCAATACGTAATCTCACAATCTATCATATATTTTTTATTAAATATATATTAAGGGTATATAGGTAAATGGTTATAAATATATTTTAAAATTTTGTAAAATATCAGGGATCCTATTGATATTTTTCAGGGATCCCCACGGTTATTCACACGGGTACGGTTCGATTATCCCCGAATTTCGGATATAAAAATTTCGTCCCCATCCCAATTTGAACTTCAGAGATAAAACTTCCTCATCCCTATTTCGTGGGTAAAGATTTAGTTATTCCCATCTCTGTCGGTTCAGATCCCCACGGTTTTCGGTTTTCCCCACCCGATTGCCACCCCTATTCAATGGTGGTTATTTGATTTCCTAAGATGTAGGTAATGAGGCAAGCATATTTCTCATTATTTCTTCATTGGAATAAACTTCCCAAAGTTCTTCAACTCGTTGACAATTGAAGTGAACCGATCTATCTATGTCTTTATCGGGTTTCATTTTAAAGTCTATATAGTTGAGAGTGAGAATGGATTCAATTGCATGGTATTGGCATTGAGTTGGGCATGCTTCCATCTTTACTTGTCCATCCTTTCGACTCCTTGGAGTGAAAATCATCAAGGTAGTACGTGCCGAATGTCAAAGTCATCTTCTCGTTTGAAAAAAGGGAATTGATAGAGAACTCAAGGATCTTCACAGAGTTGTTAAACCTTCAATTGTGACCCGTTCTGATACCAACTGTTGGGATTTTCGTAGCTCTATAGATCAACTGAAAATGTACCAAGAGAGGGTGAATTGGCCAAATAAAATTTTAGGGGTTATGGAGAGAAAGGATATGAAATATGCACAATGATTTAGAGTGATTTAACTTCTCAACCAAGTCCATATCCACTACCTTAGCTCCACACTAAGGATTTCTAACAAATTCACTAATTTATTTTTTCTTTTTCTAGGCTCAAGAGTACTATTTACAAATCCCATTTACAAGAAGATAAAATGTTGTAAACAAGAAAAACCCTCTAAGGTAGTTTTTGCAAATTAAACTCTCACAAATAATCTATATACAAGAGAAAAAGAAAATGAAATTGAAAGAGCTTTTCTCCTGATGTAGATTGCTTGGATAGGTGTTATAACCTTCTTCAAGTGTTCTCAACTTGTTTTTATATATTGGAATGAGTTTGTAGCTGTTTCTAGCCATTGGGAATAATTTGAAGCTATTGGATTCATTAATTTGAGCATTAATGCTAACATGCACATTCAGTATCGATACTGGGAAGTTGGTATCGAGAACGATCACCCTAACAGTCAAAATTATAGCCGTTAAACCCTTGGTAATGATATTGTTTATGTTAGTATTGATACATACCTATCAGAATTGATACTAAAAAAGCTTTCTGGAATTTCGTTCTCGAGACTGCCATGTTGGACTCGAGACTAGTAAGGGGTTTTGGCTAGAAACAAGTGTTTTGAGCTTTAAAACAATATTTATAATTTATGAAATTACTCAAGAACACTTATTATTATTTTTCACACTTAAAAGCGCTTAAAAGTAGTTTTTGACAAATTGTTTATAGAATCATAAAATGCAAATTTTAACAACTTAAAACATTTAAAAATTCATGTTATATCAAAACCAAAGTTTGGTTCAACATTCTCATCCTTTTTGATATAACAAAACCTTTTGAGAAAATTTGCTTTAGCTTTAAAGATGATTTATCAAATTAGTTTTGTGAAAAATAAAATCTCCACTTCAGTAAAATATTCTAATGAAAAAAAAGAAATATTTTAGAAAATATTAAAGCTTCTCATTTTTCATTTTTGAAATTGAATTTTTCAAACCTATACGTCTCCTCCTTTTTGTTATATAAAAAATAATTGAAAATTTAGGTTCAAAAATAACAATGAAGAGTAAGTAAAAAAATTTAACATAATATCATTTGAAACAATTTTAAGGCTCCCCTCAACATTGCATTCCAAAAAATAATAATTAAATTTAATAACTTGACAATTAAAGACTACTGAATATCAACAAAGATGAACAAATATGTTAGTAACACATGAAATTCAATATATCCAAGTTTATTCTACTTTATGCAATGTTGACTAAAACCATTGAAGTTCATATGCACAAAGCTTTCTAAAAATGTTATGCATTTAAAAAAAATTGATATTAATTATTAGAGAGATATCATTTTCAATAAAAGACACATGTATAAATATTTGAGTTTGTGGTCAAAAACCAAAGTTTGTCAAAACAAAACATAAAAAACATTTTTGAGCAAAAATCTGTATGATGAACAAAAAGTCTATGAAGAATCATTAAAAAAAAAAGCATCATAACATATTTTAAGATACATGAGATAGAAAACAACACATAATTGTTTAACTTTAAAAATCATGCATGTGTAAAACAAATAGGCAACCAAATATTCAAAATCAAACACATTATGGTTAAAGGATACCATTCCTTATCATGCGTGGCTAGAGGATTTGAATTTCTTCACTTTGGTCACCATTGCTCCCACACACCTACAAGAGACATTTAATAGGATTTTGGTATCCAAATTACTTTGGATCCTAGATTGTTAGTGCTAATGTCCCTTATTCCCTTATGAACCCATACTTGCTTAATTTTATAAGATTTTCTAAGTTTTAAAGCACAAGTATGCTTCATATGACCATGAAAATGATAATGTGAGCATTTTTCCATTCTCAAACATGATGAATTGCTTTGAAAAATAATTCTTTTTCTTTTGCTAAGCTTTCAAGCTTAACTTTCAAATCAAGATTTTCTTTTTATAATTCATTGATTTTGATTTGTGAAAGCTCAAAATCATATTTCAAAATTTCATTTTGTTTTTCAAAATCAAAATTTACTTTCAAAATCAACTCATTTTCAACTTTAATTTTGCAATTAATTTCTTATATTTGGAATCCATGATCTCAAATTTCAAATACAACTGTCATAGGCATCTTGTAACTCTTTACACGAATAAGAATTTAAATCATTAGAGTTAGAAGTTACCCTTGAATCTTTTTCAATGGCCATGAGATATAGGTGACAAGTGCAAGATTGTATGTTAATGGCGGTAAACTTGAACTTTTTAAATTTCAGGGAATGAACTTGAACTTATAAAGTTTCAGGGGGGAAGAAATAGGGTTTTAATAAAATAATGCATAGAAAAATCTAAAATATATGATAGTTTTAAATTTTTAGGGGTGGACTGCCCCCACCCGCCCCACAGTCCATCCCTAGACATGATCAAGTGTATTAATTGTTATGTGAACAACAGATTAAGAAAAACAAGATAATTTGGGAGGAATGTATGACTAATTATTCATGGTGCAAACAACATCTTTAAATAGTCTATACAATTAATGCAACAAGTAAAAAATATGTAAGTAACTCCTAAAACGACGGAAAACATGGCAACTTAATTAAAAACACTAATGTTTGTATACCATGTGCATAAAAAGCTATTGAAAAAGTCTAAAAAAATCTTCCTTTAAACCAATATTAATTTCAAATATCAATTTAAACTAAGAAATCTTACTAACTTCCTGTATTTTTGCCTTGCAAACTCCAAGCATTGTCGTAGCTTCTGAAATGTGGCAAGTTTGAGGGCCTTTGTAAATACCTGTGATTTGATCCTTAGTTTTACAATATACAATATCGACTCTTCATTATTCTCATGATCTCTCAAGAAATGATATCGGACATCAATATTTTATTCTCCTATGTAAAATAGGATTCTTGAATAGCTTTGTAACACCCCAACCCGTACCCGACCCGAATATGAGTCCAGGATGTCACATTGACTTTTTAAAATAATATTTTTACCAAATAACAGAATATTTGAACTTATATTAAGAAAATACGATAATATATTATCTAATTATGTCAGTTATAAATTCTACAAAAACGTATTTATGAACAGTACTATACAATATGAACAGTACCGTGAACAATATGAACAACACCCTGTACAGTACTTCCGTAAAACATTCATAAACTCGATCAGAGCACATATACTTAATTTAAAGACCTTTTTTACATGCCAACCTATTTATCAAAAAATGACACATACTGTGTAATTAACTTCTGATCTGACCTTCGAGCAGAGATATGTTGTTACTTTGAACTTAGCTTTGATCCTCCAGCTTCTCAGTACCTACGTGTAAATCACTTACACGCTAAGTCATACACTTAGTGAGGCATAAACATAATAATGATGCATTTCTCATAAATATAAATATGAAATCTACGAATTCAATCGTTTCACATATGATTTCCGTATACATGATAACAACATAATAACATATGATAATGCAAACACTTTTGTAAGCCAATTAATATGCTTATCAGTACTTATATTACTATTACTATATTCCTTTTTATCATATAAATATATATTGAACATTCTATACATACCTTGGAACACATATACCAATTCACAACAGAGCATACATAGTATCATATCAATTAATTTATTTACTCTCTTTAAAGACCATATATTAACCCATGTATACTTTTGAGAACTTAAGGTATGTGAGTACATTGAGGTTGTGCACCACTATGTTGTCACCACAGCTCATATAAATGTCCCGAATGACCTATCCAGAGGTCATAAAGAACCTCGGCAACTGTCCATAGGTCCCGAAGAACCTAGGTAAACTGTCCATATGTTTCTTAGAACATAGGTAAGCTGTCCATATGTCCCGAAGAACATAGGTAAACCCTCGACTCTTGGCATGCCAACTATACCACAAGCTCTCATATCACTTAATATGGGAATTATCATTTATATCATTTCACGCATTCACATGCATATTTCACTTTTCATATGATTTCATAATCATATGTCATTTAAATTATAACACTTTTCTTGTGTTCATATGACATGTAGATCATTAGTATCATGTCATTTCACATATACACTTTTATATCATATAAACTCATATCTTCTTATCACATATCTTCTTATTATATCATTCACCTCATATATTCAAACATACATACATTTCATGTCATTCATTTCATTCTCTATATCCTTGTCACATAGCTATTTTATTTCTCATGTTCTTATGTAAACACATATGTAATGTATTGTTTACTTATTTTCATATATATATCACACATTCATGTATTCAAGTAATCATGTAGATCATGTCACATATACTAACATATACCTATTTTCATATACTCATGCACATATAAGAATTCCATCAATATAACATTTTAGGAGTCACTTCTTACCATAGTAACTCATCACTGGCTCATTGCAAGCCAATGTATGTTCAATAACACAAGTACAATTAAATTGCACTCACCTTAGCCTTGCTTTGATTCGATCATAATTCGTTGATCGTCCCAGGATTTGCTTACGTTCGATGTCTACCTAATCATACATTGATACATATCAGTATTCTAATTGGTATATTCTTATCTCCCATTTCTTAAACTAAAAGAAAGACTAATTTCATTTCTTATTTAAAATAGGTATCAGTACATCCCTAACTGAGGTATAGATACCCTGTCTATGGTATATATACCCTGATAACATTCTGGAAATTTCTATCTTCAGGGGGGTATTGATACCCCCTATAGGGTATCGATACCATACTGACATTTTGTAATTTTTCGTTCAAGAAGGAGTATCGATACCCCTTCATAGGGTACCGATACCCTTTGCCCAAATTACATTTTGAGCACGAAAATCACCTCATTTATGCTCAAACACTTCCTATTTCATCCCATTACATATACTTAACTTATCTACTCATACTTGAACTCATTAATACTCATTCAATACATCATTAACTTCAAAATCCTATCCACCACATGAAATTCAAGAATTAAACTAAATTTTCAACATGATCCAAATTCAATTATATGCTTTAGACTTCTTAATTCTTCTTATGACAAGTCAAAAATCTCATCAAAACTCTAAAAACCAAACCATATCAAAATTCATATTTAAAACTCATTTTACAAATCCCATCCTAATTTACTCATCTTATTGTTTTAAGCTTATATAAGCTTTCCTTAAGCTTATATAACACCTAATTACTCCAACCCAACCTAAATTTAACTAGAAATCTCTCAAGCTTATCCTGTATATATCCTTATATTATCTATTTCTATGTCAAATGACCATTTTGCCCTTTAATTCATTTGATAATTACTAACAACTCAGGAAATATTTTCCAATAAATCATTGAACTCTTCAACTTTTCCACTTTAATCACTAAATTCTAAAATTTTACAATTTAGTCACTAACCCATAGTTTGGGATGTTACAAATCTCCCTTCCTTTTAAGAAAATTCATCCTCGAATTTTCATTGTACATATTTGATAATAACATATCTTCAAATGTTCTTATGTTTTCTCCTTTACTTACTCTTTCCTTCCTTTAGCTCTTCAACTACCTTTTTCCCCTATATAAACATCTACTGTCATTTATCATATAAACAATAACAAGTAACCTCAATTTATTGTCTTTTCTCTCTTCTATTTTTTATTTTCCTTTGACCTTTTTAAAGTCCATATAATGTCACTCATCATGTAGACAATAACATCCATTTTCATCAATCAACATCATAAATCCATCTTTAATTACCTTATAACAATAACTAAACTCTTATTCCATTATCATTTGACTAATACACAACCTTAAATCTTCTTTAAATGTAATTAAACATATACTTTACAAAATCAAACAATCTTTTCACATTACATTGCCCACTTTTCTTACTTATATATCGAACTTATTATTATACTTCCATATAACCTTATCATGTCTAATTCTTTAAATTCAACCCTTTTCATTTCTTTATCCAAACACTGTGCCCTACTAAAATTGTCACTATCACATCACTATAAATAACTTCTAATTGAATTCTCAATTCTTTCACCAATACTACTAATATATGAACATGCAAGCCCAAAATAATCATTATTATAACGTATTTATTTCACAATAGAAGATACTGCTATTATCCTGGATTATCAAGATCTTCATTGGTATTATATTATACATTCGAGCAGTGGACCGTATTTCCTGTTGAGTAGGATTCAGGTTGACTTCTTCCTCTTCCTCTACCACTTCCTCTTTGAGATATCGAAGCAGATCGCTCCAACTGTGTAGGCTTTTCTGTCCCCAATGGACAATCTCTCATGAAATGTCATGTTTCCCCACATTAGAAGCAAGATCCAGATTTAACTCTACACGTCCCACCGTGATATCTCCCACAAGTCTGACAATGTATCTATTGTGCTATTCCATCACCAGACCCTACTGATTGGGTCTATCTAGTTCTATCTGATTTGATTCTCTAACAAGGTGAAGCCCCGATTCTTTTAGATGGTTGGTTTTTTGATCCCCAAACCTTTCATTCTGAGCTCTCTAGAGCTTTAGCACGATTTACTATTTCTTGAAATGAGGACAAGTTCAGCACTATTAACATTTCTTTCAACCTCGGGCGCAAGCCCTCTACAAACCACTCACACATCCTTCTCTGTTGGGATCAACTCAGCCGCAAATGACTTAACTTATTAAACTCGCACTTATACACTGTGCGATTCATCTATTTAGATTCAAGAATCTTGCTTCATTTTCCTGATAAACTGATATCCTATATACTTATGCTTAAACTCTTCTAGAACAGAGACCATGTCACTTGATTACTGGTCATTCTCAAAGTGAATTTATCCACCAAATTCTCACTTGGCCACAAAACCAGGAGATTACTCCGTCCAGCTTTCCACCTCAGAACAGTGGAGTCATTCTAACAAAATCTACAATTCAATCATTTCACATATGATTTCCATATGCATGAAACCAACATAATAACATATGATAATGCAAACACTTTTGTAAGCCCATTAATATGCTTATCAATACTTATATTACTATTACTATATTCATTTTATCATAAAGTATATTGAACATTTCTATACATACCTTGGAACACATATACCAATTCACAACAGAGCATACATAGATCATATCAATTAATTTATTTACTCTCTTTAAAGACCATGTATTAGCCCATGTATACTTTTGAGAACTTAAGGTATGTGAGTACATTGAGGTTGTGCACCACTATGTTGTTACCACAGCTCGTATAAATGTCCCGAATGACCCATCCAGATGTCATAAAGAACCTCGGCAACTGTCCATAGGTCCCGAAGAACCTAAGTAAATTGTCCATATATTTCTTAGAACATAGGTAAACTGTCCATATGTCACAAAGAATATAGGTAAACCTCGACTATTGGCATGCCAACTATACCACTAGCTCTATATCACTTAATATGGGCATTATCATTATATCATTTCACGCATTCACATGCACATTTCACTTTTCATATGATTTCATAATCATATGTCATTTAACTTATAACACTTTTCTTGTGTTCATATGACATGTAGATCATTATCATCTCTTGTTCTCATATACTTCACATACATCACATATATCACATTCATATCATATTCATATAGGCTCACGGTTTTATCACCTATCATGTCATTTCACATATACACTTTTATATCATATAAACCCATATCTTCTTATCACATAGCTTCTTATTATATCATTCACCTCATATATTCAAACATACATACATTTCATGTCATACATTTCATTCTCTATATCCTTGTCACATAGCTTATTTTATTTCTCATGTTCTTATGTAAACACATATATCATGTCTTGTTTACTTATGTTCATATATATATATATCACACATACATGTATTAAGTAATCATGTAGATCATGTCACATATCGTAAACATATACTATTTTCATATACTCATGCACATATAAGAATTCCATCATCATATAACATTTTAGGAGTCACTTCTTACCATAGTAACTCCATCACTGGCTCATTGCAAGCCAATGTATGTTCAATAACACAAGTACATTAAATTGCACTCACCTTAGCCTTACTTTGATTCGATCCTAATTCGTTGATCGTTCCAGGATTTGCTTACGTTCGATGTCTCCTACATAGTCGCTATTTGTAAACTCGATTAAGATTATTTTCTCTCTTTTGTACAAAATCTCATAGACGGTATACCTTGCAAATATTTAAGGATTCTTTTTTTGTGTTTGATGATGCTTTCTTTTGGATGTTCCATGAATTTGCAAATAAGATTTACATCATATGTTATATCTGGTCTAATCACAGTGAAATACATCAAACTTCCCACAATTTGCTTGTATAAAGTATTGTCGATGTTTCTTCCATTATCATCTTTCATTGACTTGACATCTAATTTAATTATAAACCGACCAATAATTTTGGGTAGCCAATACAATCACCAATTTAATTGTGTCATGCCTAGCAACTGGAGCAAATACCTCCTTGTAATGATGTCGAATCTGACTAAAACCTTTCGCTATCAAGTGTGCTTTGCATTTTCAGCTTCACCAGTTTCCTTCAGTTCATCTTATAGACCCACTTAACATCAATGATTTTATGTCCCTTTGGAAGCTCAATTAACTCCTAAGTTTTGTTTCTTTCAATAGCTGTAATTCATCATCCATTGTTCTCTTCCATTTTGATTGTTTAATTGCCTCTTTAAAAATAGGATCACAATCTGAAAAAGAGCAAAGTAAGTGATTAGGTCCTTAGATTGATCAATTCTTGAAACTTGATAATCCCTAATCCAAGCAAGTCTTCTTTTTATACGTGATGATGTTGGCTCCGTTGCAACTTCAGTTGAATTTGAATTTCTTGCTCATGAGGTGGCTCTAAATATCCTCAACGTGTCCTCTCCTTCAAAATCTATTGGAATATTCCATTGAACTAATAGTGTCCCAACACCAGAAGTTTTCTTATAAAAAATCACATCACGGTTGATGACAACTTTCTTAATGCTAGGTTTATACAACTTGAATGCTTTATTACATTCACTAGCATTAAGAAAGATATAATTTTCTCATTTGTCTTCTAACTTATTTCCTTTTTAATCAAGTACATTTTCTTAAGCAATACACCCAAAGATTCAGAAATAACTGAAATCGAGTCTCTTTCCACTCCATGTTTCTTCTGGTGATATATTTAAAACAACAAAAGTTGGACTTCTATTCAAAATGTGAATTCTCCAGTTGAAACATTCTGGCCAAAATTTCTTAGGAACTCTATTTCTTTGCAATAAACTTCGCACCATGTTGAAAATGGTTGTGATTCTTTCTTTTGGATACACCATTATGCTGAGGTGTATAAGTTATTATCAATTGTCATTTAATTTCATTCTTTTCCAATATTAGTGAATTGATATGAATATATTCTCCTCCGTGATTAGTCCGTAACAATTGTATAGAATTTTCTGCTTCTTTCTCAGTGATTGCTTTATATATTTTGAAAGCAGTTAACGCTTTACATTTTTCCATTAAAAATCAACCCATCTTTTTCTATCATTCATCTATAAAGGTGATAAGATAGCATTTACCTCTATTAGAAATGGGATTAATTTGCCCACAAATATCAGAGTGCACTATCTCCAATAGTTTTCTAGTTCTTTCCATTTTTCATTTTAGAAATGATTCTCGATGTTGCTTACTGAGCACAAATTCCTTGCATATATATGGAGGATAAGAGAGCTGTGGGAAGCCAATTACCATGTTTTTTTTGTTGAAGCGTTTGTAAGCCTCTAAAACCAAGATGACCATAACCAAAATGCCAGAGCTGCATTGGATCAGACAAGCTTGTTGCAAAACATGACTGAGTATAATTATTGAGGTTGAGTGGAAACATCTTATTGTTTTCATAGCAACTTGAGAAATTAATTCCGATTTTTCATATTGAACTTGACACATATCATTATAATTTTGATCTCATAACCATTCTCTTGCAACTGACCAATATTAACAAGTTGGTCTTTACATCTATGACATAAAGGACATTAGACATGGTTTGAGTAACATTACATTTATTAGAATAGTTATCTGTCATTTTCCCTCATCGAGATCTTTATATTGTTGCCATACTTCACATTATCTTTGAATCAAGAGTAGAAAAATTATCTTATCTCCACTCATGTGATTACTGCATCCGGTGTCTAAATACAAAAAATGCTTGTTGGTAGGTTCTTTCACATGACATACCATCAATGACGATATCTTTTCATCTTGCTCTTTTTTTCCCAATAAAATTATATTCTTCCTCATGTGTACTTGAGAAAGTGGGTTCGACACTGATTTCTAGTGATCATACTTGTGACATCAATATCATTCAATATTGATTTGTCTGCTAACTTGATAACCACCATATCTTCTCCCCCTTTCTTGAGATTAATTTCTAAATTTTGTCGATGATCATAGTTTCCTCTACCGCGACCTCTGCTAATTCTACTTTATCTTGCTGCTGCAATTTCCTTTCATGAACCAGTAACGAACCTTGCAATTCATCAATGGATAAAAGATCAAGATCTTTTGACTCCTCAATGGAACATACCAAGTAATTGAACTTTGGTGTCAATGAGTGAAAAATTTTCGACTACAACACTCCTCTATTTTCTCTCCAAATGTTTTCATCTGATGATAACCATCTTCCTTGAGAAGAAGTCGAAAATGGTTTCTCTATATTGCATTTAATAAAGTTCAAACTCTGAGGAAAACGCCTCAAGTTGTTGCGTCCTTGCTCTGGTGGATCCTTGAAATTTCTTTTTCATGAATCCTAAATATCCTTTGTTGTATCTTTCCAAAGGATAGTCTCCAAGGTGATCAATCTCTTGAAAGAGACATTTCTTTACCTTAAGATCTTTCAATTTAAAAGCATCAATTTCTAGTTGTTGTGCATCCGCTGCTGTTGCCAACTCTGGTATTCCCATGGAGACAACTTGCCAATACTCCTTGGATCTGAGAAAATTTTTCATCAACATACTTTAATGATTGTAGTGACTATCGAAGCGAGTAATTGATAGTTGTACAAAACTATAAGAGGCCATTTCGGTTGAATAAAAGAGCCGAAATATTGTTTGCCGCTAATTAAACTTGGCTCTAATACCTTGTTATGTGAACAACAACTTAAGGAAAAAAAGATAGTTTAGGAGAAATGTATGTATGATTATTCATGGAGCAAACAACCTCTTTAATTAGGCTATACAATTAACATAACAAGCAAAAAATATGCAACTAACTCCTATGAAAAGCATAACAAAACCACTGCTTGTAGATCAGGTTCATAAAAAACTATTGAAAAAGTCTAACATGAATCGACCTAGTCAAGTTCGTGAAGCACAAGCACCATCAGTTGTTTGTGTCTAGTGTGAAAACTATCATAAGTACGAGGAGTGTCCACATAATCTTGAGTCTATTTGTTATACAAGAAAATTCAATCATCTCAACACAAATGTACATGGAAGCAATTACAATCCAAGTTGGAATTCATATATAAACTTGCCTTATGGGAACACCAATACAAACGCCAATAAAAAAGTTGGATTAATTTTAAAAAGCTTAATATTTAAACTTGAATAAAAATAAAAAGCTATTAAGATCCAAATTAGAAGACACATCCAAATTTATCTTATGGGAACACCAATACAAACGCCATTTAATTGTTTTTCTTTTTAATTTAGAAACTTAAATAGTTATAGAATAAAATAAAAAGCTACTATTAAGATTTAAAATATTAAAAAATATTTCGTGGAGGGTCTGGGATTTGCGGCATGCTTATTTCGTGGTTGGGGGAGAGCTTTTCCTTTCTCCTATGTTGAAATATTTGTCTCTCCCCCCCCCCCATCGGATACATTGTTCCAGAAATGCGTTTCAGACATTCAGTTTAAGTGCATGAACGAGGATTCAATATGCGTGTTTACTTGTTTACGCCACAGACAGATTTACCACGTGATAAATTTGGCATTTCTCATTGTGGGCCATTGACTACTAACATCAAAAACATTGAATATCCAAGTGTTAGCAAAATGATGCTGGTCAACCCTTCATTACCACTTTTACATGCTCGGATCCATGAATCAACTTCATCACATGAATGAATCTACCAAACAAACACACGTTTTTATTTTTGTATCACTTACAAAATTATCATGCGCTTACTGAACATGTATTAAACATACATGAAACAAAATTTTAGTGATTAATTAAATGTTATTATCTTTTAAGATTTTAGACTCGAGCACCGTGTACGCATTGTACAAACATTTGTTGTCAAATGATAAGGCTTTAAACACTACATTGTAATCACCCTAAACTTAAAAAAAACATTCTTTAATCTTATGTGTTGACGTTGTATTATTTTATTTTTATCAATAATATCTTTATTTTATGTAATTGTTGTGAAGTAATCTTGTTTAAAATGATAAATAAATTTAAATACATTTCAAATAAACTAATTATTTCCATATTTCTTAGAACTAAAATAAAAATTATTGATCATTATTTAAAAGCTAAACTAAAAAAAAGTACTTAAGCTATGTTAATTTTTGCTTTTGGTACCTAAATTATTTTTTGTCAAACTAGGTACTTAAACTATTATATGTAACTACATTAAGTGCCTCAACTATTTTTTTGACAAAATAAATCCATAAACTATACCCTTTTTGTTTCAAGCCCCTAAAATATTTTTTGGTAAAAAAATAAGTACCTAATTTGTATGACGTGTCAACATCTTATTGATTGAAAATTAATTTTTAACTAATAATATTAGGACTTAAAATAATTAAATATATCAGTTTAACTACCTAATTTGAGCAAATATAGTTGAAGTACCTAAAGAAAAAAAGATCATAATTTAGGTAATTATTTTACTTTAAGCCTTATTTAAAGTATTTATACACACTATTAAAGTAAATAAATTTAGACTTATATACCAAATTGACCTATGTCTCGTTAGGTGATAGTCAAGTAAGTTTTTTTAAATCAAATAAATCTCAACTATGCTTATTTAAAAATTCATGATTAAATAAGTCTTTGAAACTTAATATAGAATAAATAATGACTATGTTAACATTCAATTTCGTGCAGGTCTGAACCGAGATTTTCAAAACGATTTGAGTTGAGTCCAAATTGATGCTTTAACCATCGAATTATTATCTATAGATTTCAATTTGAGATTAAGATTCCATTGGATTTGGATTTGGATTTGAATTAGAATTTTCATTGAATTTGGGTTGAGTTGCCAAATTTGGGCCTTGAACCTAATTGTGAGCTTTTGAATTTGAAATAAACTTTTGAGTTTGTTTCTATTTGGTTATTAAGTTTAAGGTTGTTGTTTTTTTTTTTTTAATAATTTAGGGTAAATACAAGATAATATTTGTTCGAAGATCACTCTCAACTTTTTAACATTGAACACTCACTCCTATCAACTATTGTGCTTGAACATGAGACCTCAAGAATAACAACAATTCTTTTACTATAGAGCTCATTTAGTAGCTCGTTTAATTTTTCTCGTTTAAAATATAAGCTAAGGTATATATTAAATTGAATACATGATGAAATTTCGAGTTTAAACTTTAAATCCTAAGAAGTTTAAGAATCAGTTATGTATTTTACCATTTCCCTAATCCTCTATTTTCCCTCTCAGTTCCAGCCCACCGTTGTCTCTAACTTTAAGCTTCATTTTCCTCTTTTTTTCACGAGATTTATCAAATCTTATATCATTTTTTGTGACGCTGTATTTTACAACGTCGGTGTTTTTGAGATCCTCGCCTCATCTCGATCAATGATAGTTCGGTTTGTCGTTCGCTGGTCGTGTATTGCAGCCCGCTCAGATTCTTTATGAAATAAGAACATGTTTATTTATCTTCTATTTTTTTTTTAAGTTTTTTTAATAACTTTTATGAACTAAGTTAGATCAAAATCTTTATGAAACCAAATAACACGTTCTTGGTGAGAGTATCTCAGTGTTTACAGTCGATGACTCAACCTGTAAGTAGAATTGAAAGCAGCTTTAACAGGACCTGAAAGAGTAAATACGATTTTGATAATTTTTCCTGATTCATGGTGCTTCTTTACTTCTTTATTAAGTCTTAACATGTACGGTAAGAACTAAGTCGAGATGAAATTCTATGTTTTCTGTAAAATCACCACAAGATTTTACCATCAATAAAGACATCGACTCTTCTCGAGCCTATCCATTTCCAATTTCAGGAATTAATTGGTATTATGCTACATGATAATTACATTTCACCAACCATATGACCTAATTAAATTTGGAAAAAGTTCCAGATGAACCTCGAATGATTCTGGATAAATTAATTAAACTTTCGATTTTTTCTGTTTTATCTGTTCTTTTCTGTTTGTTTGGTGACACTTTTGAACATATATATAAAGGATTATGTTTGTGAACACTAAAGGAATACTAACCGAAGGATATTAAACAAATGGTAAACGAACATGTTCGTAAACATATAAACAAACAAGTTTTAGAACGTTAAATGAACGAAAATGAACACGAATATCTTCAAAAATAAATAAACGAACGCAAACATTATATTAAAAAATTAAACAAACACGAATCGAACATGAACAAACTTCATAAAAAAAAATGATAACTAACATAGTCTAATTCGTTCAAGCTCGATTTACAACCTTATCATCTCTCCACGCCATCTCTATCCTGCTTACCATCATGTTATAACCTGCAAACAACGCATAAGACAGTTGGGTTAGCAATCAAAAAGGAAGTAAGCCAAAAATATCAAGCCTTCATCTCTCAAATTGCACCATGTCATCGATCCTCATCCTCGTCACCACCACATTACTTTTACCTTCCGATTTCACCTGCGAAAACCAACACCAACCAACAAAAAGTAGCAGAACACAAACAAGCAACAAAAAAGGGGAAAATAGTTCAAAAGAAATAAAATAGTTCGATCAAGGCTCTTCGCCAGAGATAAGATATAGCCAGAAGATGACGCTTGATGGTGACTCGATGATGGAAGTCATGAAGCAGAACAATATAATTAAGAAAAGGTAAACTTTTGGAAAAAGAAGAAATAAGGCAAACGAAAAGAAATAAAATAGTTCGATCAAGGCTCTTCGCCAGTGTTTGAAGCATCGAATCTTCAATTCCAATGATAGAGCGTCTTCATTCGGTGAGGGGACCAACATATGTGAAAAGGGCCTCCATCTGATGGAATAGGGCGGAGATCAGAAGCCAAATATATTTGCCCTAGGTTCGCGAAAATTAGGGCATTTTTAGGTGAATCAAAGGCTAGGCCTGGATTCGTGTTAAGAAGGATGGAAATGTTGTTAGGAGATTTTAAGGGGAAAATAAGAGAAAAAAAGTGAACTATGTGTGATAATATATGTGGAAATATAAATATAGAAACATTTAATGAAAAATATCGATTTAGATCAATCAAACATTAGTACATCTATGTCACAAAAATACATGAAATTCTTCTATAAGTAAATATGATATGTACGTGCATCCGATTAGGGATGGCAATGGGGCGGTTTCGGGCCAGTGTTTGATTCCCGTCCTCGTCTCCGTTTAAAAAACATGTAACCGTCCATGCTTAAAAAATCGTGGGGATTTAAACGGGGATCCCCATTAGGTAATCGGGGAAAACCGCAGGAAAACGGATATCCCCGTTTAACATAAACGGTTATTTAAACGGGTATCGGGTCGGTATATATATTTAAATTAAATATATAAATATTATATATATATATATAATTTAAATTAAATTAAATTTATTAATATTATATATATATTTATAAAATAATTATTTTTAATATTTATCGGACCGGGTATCCGGGTAATTGGGGCGGGGATTACCAAACCCGTCCCCGTCCCCATTTAAAACATTCGATTTTTCTCTGTCCCCGTCCCCGTTTATCATCTCCGAACCCGACCCGTTTAATTCGGTTTTCGGTTTTTCCCAACGGGTTCGATTTTTTTTGTCATCCCGATTCTAATTCAAAGATAACCATAAACATCGAACCATAATGGATGTTACCACCCAATACATGGCAGAACCAACAAATCAGATGTTACCGACCAATACATGGATGAATCACCAGAGCAAACTAAATGTTATCAATCAGATTATGGTCTAATTAACAAGTACATGCTACAGGCCACATCATGATTCGAGGGAGAAATGGCTTATCTGAGGAATTAAGGATTGGTTTGCAACAAAGATGGCTTATCTGAGGAATTAAGGATTTGGTTTGCAACAAAGATGGCTTATCTGAGGGGATTAAGGATAGCATTCAGGGCTCATGAATCCACCTACTGTACATCGATGGCAGTATCCTCTTCATCAAAAACTTCAAGGCGAAAGCACGATGAGTGAAGCATATTTTGACAAGCTACGAAAGATCATCGGGACAGAAAATCAACTTCGAAAAGTAAAGCATCTACTTCTCCCTTAATACCCCCAGTCGGATCGAAATTCCATTGTCTATTTTGGGGTGGAGAAAAAAAACCAGATCCAGGCTGCTCTAGGGCTTCGTCTTATTGTGGGAAAAGGAAAAGTAAGGACTTTCAACTTCGTCAAAGATCGGTCGTTCAAAATAATTCAAGGGTGGATGAAGAGGTTACTTTCCTTTGGAGGACGTGAAGTCTTCAGCAAATTAGTGGTCTAATCGCTCCTGGCCTATGCCATGTCATGTTACCTCCTTCCTAAACGTGTTATCGAGGACATAACTGCATAGATTAGATCTTATTGGTGGTTTGAGAAGAATGACTCAAGAGGATGTGCAAAGGTTGCTTGGGAAAAAGTCCGCCGTATTAAAAAAAAATGAGGGCCTAGGATTCTGAGACCTCAAAATTTTCAACACAGCCCTCTTAGCAAATTAGGTCTGGAGGTTAATCAATGATGCATCCTTAATCACCTTCCATGTATTCAAAGTGAAGTACTTCCACAATTCATCTTTCCTTGAGGCGAAATGAGGGGACAAAGCCTTGTTTGTTTGGACCAGTATCTTCAAGGCAAAAAAGCTATGTGAGAAGGCTTCTTCTGGAGAATAGAGTTCGAAAGTAAATCCTGCATGTTCTTTAACTCTTGGGAAAACTCTTCCCCTATCCTATGGTCATCCTAGTACCTGGATAACCAAGATAAACCCTTCAGATGCGCTGACTTCATGCTTCTTGGAGTCCCTCAATGGGATGATGAGAAGATCAAGGTACCATTTCAAATGGAAGACGCGACCAAGGTTCTAGGTACGCTCATCGCTCCCGCCCCAAATGATCGGTTGATATGGTATTACCATAAAATTGGCTCTTACTCGACTAGATCAGGCTATAACTGGTTGTTGGCCTAGAAAGAAACCCCTTGCAATCAGACCTGGATCTAGATACGCCTTTCCAAGCTTTCCACCCTCCCAAAAATCTATATTTTCAGGTGGAGGATCTGCTAAGATATCTTACCATTCGGAGAGAGGATGAGTGTCATAACGATTCCCGGGGAACCCGTTAGACTTAAAAATTTAGTTTAGGGGATGGTGATGAAATATGATTTGAAAAAGGTTTAACTTTGGAGTTGCCACCAACCTAAGTTAGGTAGGTTGGAAACCTTAAATAATAAAAATTGTATGCGTTTTACCAAAAATTCATTTTTAAGAGTCCGGGAGTCGATTACTTGCGGGGAAGAGTGAGCACCCCCACAATGCCCAAATTTTGGTACCTAAATGATTATATGTTGTTTAAATATTGGGAATTACAAACTTAAAAAAATATTTATATTATGATCCTACTATTCATTCAAATTTATTTAAAAAGTGTGAACAATCTTAGGGAAAACACTTCCTTTGTATTTAGGAGACTTTCCCATAGATTCCCCTCACAAAAAAATTATTTTGCAATTTTTGCAAAGATAAAATACCATAAAATAAAACAAAATAAAAGTGAAAAATAATCGGAATATATAAACATAGAACGAATAAAAATATTGAATATAAAACAACATTTGTGTGGAAAATCCTCGGAAATACATCTTCCATTTAGTTGGGAGAAGTCTTCGTAGATTTTCTTCACAATTAAATTTCTCATTTTTCTAATATTAAAACAATGATGATTGGAAACATGCGAAATAAAAATATTTACAATAAATAGAGATATGCATATTTAATTACATATGATACAAATGAATACATAACATACAAATATATAAATATGGATTGAAATAAATACAAACGAATATTGCAACCCAAAATATAATGGTCAAAAAGTAAATCTTTAAAATTACAAGGACCAAAATGAGAAAACAACAACTTAAAGGACCAAAATAGCAAAAAAACTAAAACTTAAAGGACTAAAATGGCACAAATAGAAATTTAAAGGGCTAAAATAGTAAAAAAAAAACTTAAGGGTCAAAATAGAAAAACAAAAAGTTACAGGACTAAAATAGCAAAAATAGAAAGTTAAAGGACTAAACTGGTATTAACAGAAACTAAAAGTAATACAATAGTAATTACAAATAATTAGAGCACAAATCGCAAATATTAAATAATACAGGCACCATAAATATAAATAACCCCATAAATAATATAAATGACTAAATTGCATTAAAAAATAAACATGAAGGACGAATAATAATTAAACCAAAAGTAAAATAATGACCAAAATGGAAGTTTCATAAACAACAAGAACAATGTCTAACATTTACAAAATATATATAATGATAGTCAAGTGACCAAAATACAACTTTCACAAATGCAGGGAATAAAATCTTAAATAAAAAAATTACAATAGAGGACTAAAAACAAAGATTACAAAATCTAAAGCCCCATAGCATGGTTTACCCATTTTGCAAAACACGGAAAAGGTCCCCTTAAATGACATCGTTTAGGTCGGGATATATATGCCCAACAATGGGCTTCTTTTTCTCATTCCTTTTCATTTTTGCTTGGCTCAACAAAACAAAGAGAGAATGAGAATTCGGTGAACTCCCTCGACGGGGAAGAAAGAGAAGGCCGCTATCGACGGAGCTCACGACGGAGCTCGCGAATGTTCACGGCGACCGGAGTGAGGCAACCCTCCCAGAAAATTCCCCTCACCTCCCTAAGCTCAAAACCCCAACTAGTTTAGTCTAAAAACCCCTCATTAGCCCTAGATCTAGAGGATTTACCTCTCAAAAGTGTGTAAAACCGGCGACCCCTTCGGCATCCCGATAAACTCCGAACCCAGGTATGTCTCTCTTTTTCTTTTTTCTCTCGGTTTTTTCTTTTGGTTCAAATCTTTTTCTCAAATCTTTTTTCTTTGCTTTTTTCCTCTCGAAAACTCTCGGTATTTTCCTCCCCAATCCCGAATCATTTTTTCTATCTTCTCTGCCTTGATTTTTCCTTTATTGCATGCATTGATTGATTCACTTGCCTCTTCCCGAGGAGATTCATTGATCTTTCTTGGATTTGTTTTTTATTTTTCTATTGGGATTTTTTGACTTCTTGATTTATTTGACGCATGAATCGATCACTGTAGGTGATAACACCGGGCGGGAAACAATTGGCGGCGGCTCAGTGGTCGACTCATGCTCGCGGGGAGAGAGGCGGTGAAGTCCATGCACCGGCTTTGGAAGCTAAAACATTGAAGGCAACAACTGGAGCTTCTGAGATTTTGTAAACCCTAATCTATTTTAGGGTTTTAGGTCACTGAGTAGGGTCGGGTTGGACCTGGGTTATCTTTCGGGTCTTGGTTTGGGTTCCTAGTTGACTGGGTTAAGTGATGGGTCACTTGTAATGGGTCACTTGTAATGGGTCAGAACCGGGTTGTCTTGGGTTCTGGTTTGTTTTTATTTGGTTGCTGGTTGGGTCTGGTGGGCTACTTTGTAACTGGGCTCTATTTGGGATGTTGTAATTTTGGGCTTCAAGGCCTGCACAAAAACGTAATTGTAAATAATAATAAAATAATAACAATAATACCATTAATATTAATAATAATTATTTATAATATTTTTTCTGACCCGGACAAAAATAGGTGTCTATAGCTGCACTCTTTGTACATTCTTCTGTTAACAAGAATAAGGCAAAAACGAAAAAGACAACCAATTTTTGTTCGGATTTTTTTTTGGTTTTTGGAAATTTGATGTGTTTGATGGTGGGGGACGACACGACTCATACGCGATGAAGATGTATGGTCGACTAAGGGTGACACGGCTCCTACGTGATGAGGAGATTTGGTCGGGGGATGACACGACTCATACGTGATGAAGAGTTCTGGTCATCTTTTGGAATGGTGATAACTCGATTCTTATGCGATGAGGAGGGTTGGTTATCTAGGGGTGACACGGCTCCTACATGATGAGGAGGTCTAGTCGGCGGATGACACGATTCCTACATGATGAGGACGACATGCCATCTTTAGGGATAATGGTTTCAATAGAAACCAACTCAAAGATGATGCTTCAAAAGAAGTTGTCTCAAGAGAGATAAAATTTGTTTCAAGGGAAACAATCTCAAAGATGTTTTTTTGTTTCAAAGGAAACAGACTCAAAGATTTTTTTTTCAAAAGAAACTGTCTCAAGAGACAAAATTTCTTTTAAGAGAGACTATTTCCAAGATTTTTGTTTCAAGATAAACAACTCAAAGATGATTTTTTTCAAAAGAAATTGTCTCAAGAGAGACAACTTTGTATCCAAAGAAACAAACTCAAAAAAAAATTCTCAAAAGAAATTGTCTCAAGAGAGACAAAATTTTGTTTCCAAAGAAACAAACCCAAAGATTATAAATTTTGTTTCCAGTGAAACAATTTCAGGATTTGTGTTTAAAGTGGAAACTGTCTCAAGCGAGATGAATCGATTTTAAAAATCTCAAGTGAGATTAATTTTGTTTATACAAAAAATTTAAATTTGTATCTTAGAGAAAAATGTCTGAAGCGAGACAAAATTTGTTTTGAGAGAAATTGTCTCAAGCGAGACAAAATTTGTGGAAAAAATTCTCAAGCGAGACAAAATTGGTTTTTCAGAGAAAGTTGTCTCAAGCGAGACAATTTTTTTAAAAAGAAATTATCTCAAAGGAGACAACCAGTCTGCTTGTTCCTGGATGTGTAGAAAAAGTCTTCAAAAGATCTGATTGTTGACTTCAGGAAGTCAAATCATTCTTTCTTCAGGTTAGAGACATTTGGTCATTTCCGAGCTTTGATTTCTTGAGAGATCAAAATGATGTATTTTTGGATGGCTATCTTAGATGTTATGATGGATGCCAAGATGAAATTTATTTGATGTTTTTATTGAATTTTTCCTCAGGTGAGGAGAAAAATGTCTTTAATACTCATGATGATGAATGCAAAAATGCAAATTTCATGTGTCATGTATGTATGTGTATGTATATATGTATGTGTTGATGTATGTTTGTATTGATGTATGTTTTCTCGATCTGGAAGGAGACTAGTTGTGAGAGCAGTCTTCACTCTATCATTGATTCAGTTGTCCTCATTTCTATCAAGGTGTACTCTTGCAAATCTCAACCTGAGATAATTTGCTTTCTTTGCCCCCATTAAATTTTGTCCCAAAATTTAGCTTCCCTTGCCCTTGATTCGATCATGAGCTTCAGAGAGATATTTGTTGAATTCCAATAAATGCTTACAAAGAGCTTATCTTGTTGAAAATGTTTTTATTCTTTTGGATTTTCAAAATTAGTAAAAAATCAATATAGTTTTGAAAAAATATGGCCTCCTTCTAAATTTCATAATTGAAACAAATCATAAACAGGAGTTCATTGGATATCAAAAGAAGCAAATGCTCTTTTAATCTTTGATAGCTGCAAATCTTTTACAAATATCAAGATCGAAAGGTTGGTTTCCAAGTTAGCTACCTAAACTCTAAGGTTTATTTCATCGCTTCAATCATCGTGAAGATCATGGCATGCCCCTCTTTATTGGTTTGGTATTTTGATCGGACAATGACAAAATGTCGCAACTAGCATAGTCAATAGCTAGACTCTTTTGAACACTTTTTTTCCAATTTTGTGAAATCTTCCATCTGTTCAAGCTTCGTAGACTCCTCTAGTCAAGGTAGTGCAGAAATATCGATTTAAAAATGTGATTTCTGAGTGCTCGTGTGACGTCAACTATAACAGGTGTTCCTCAACTCCTTTAGTCCATATTCACCGAAACTCTTTATTTATTAAATTTGATTTAATTTGTATCGCTCCGCTAGCTGAATTCAGCTTTATTATAACTACCTTTGTTCGGCTGGCTGAAAGATTCATGTCGTCACAAAGTCTTCAACTTGACAACCACAGTGGAGTAAACACCGAATTGCCAAGTACCCGATCAATGTCATGGTTTGAATGTAATCTATTCATAAAGCCAAGGCTTTCGAGTTTCCTCTATAACCAATTGCTTTAGCAGAATATATCAGCATTATTGTATATATATATATATATATATTGGGTAAATGGATTCCATTTCTTAAGCTCGTTGAGGAGAACCTGTTATAGCCTAGGTGTTTGTTGAAGGTCATAAAATCTCATTGTTAGAGTTCAATTCCCAAGCAACTGACCTAAACTAGATTCACCTACTTGACCATTCCATTTGAGAAGATCATGATCATCATTGAACGTCTCTAACAAAAGCGAAAACAATTAGTTTTGCAATTTCATGTGATAGTTACCCCATTTTGTCCACTCCTAACACATACCTGAATGCCAAACCCTTTGATTGACTCTTCATGTGAAGAGAAAACTAGTTCGATCCCTACAAGAGAAGGGTATATATTTTGGTGTATCTATGGAGTAGGATCAAGGGGTCATTGTTTTTCTAGGGTTAAATTTTATCATTTGTCAAAGATTTACAACCTCAATTATTAAAGAATATTCAAGGAATTTCAAGATTGAAATTTGTTCATTTTTCATTTCCTAAAAAGGAAGCATTTTATTGAAAATGTTCGAACATCAAGTGACTTACAAACATTTAAACACAATAAGTACAAAAGAAAAAAAGTTCAAACAAGATGATACATGTGAGAATGCAACAAAAATTCTTGATGGATGCCCCAACCTGCTCCTGATCAAAATGCCCCATTATTCCTAGAATGTTGGGTGTTCTATTGGATTAGGGTATTTACCCTCATTTGATCACCATTTCTCGATCATTTCTCTTGTCAGGACTCCCTTGTTAACGAGCTTTTCTATCTCCTCCATTTGGTATGCACTTGTCAGTAAGATGGCCCAATGCCCTTAGATGAAAATCGGAAGCACTATTCGGGTAATAGCCATAAGCAGAAGGGCTAGTCTTCATTCTCAAAGGCCTTGGGGTAAGATATTGACTCTTGATTAAAGGGGATAACAAGTCAAAAATGGGCACTTGAAAAACCTTGAGGGTCGTGTTTTTCCAAGACATCTTTTGAGGCCAATCTTGAATTATTTCTCTTTTGATTTCCTTCTCATCATTCCCTATTTCCTTCTCCTTTTTCAGCATTAAAGAAGTCTCGAGAGTTGAATCCTTTAAATTTGCCCCACATACCTTACTCTCATGGATTTTGCTTTTTTATTTCTTCACGTCTTTTTCTGTATGCACTTCATTTGTTTTGATCCTATCAACTCCATTCTGGGGTCTAACTCCCAATTGTTTGACTGAAACCGACTGTTGGTTAACATCCACCTCTATAACTCCATTAGCCAAAAAATCTTGAACTTGTCGTTTGAAGTGACCACAATTCTTGATGGAGTGTCCTCGGGCTCCGACATGATATTCAGAAGAAACTTTCTCATTATACCAACTCGGATAAGGTGGTAACAGTGGCTTAGCCAGATGTGGAGTAATTAATTGGGCCTCGAGCAACTTAGAATATATTTTTTTGTATGAAGATGAAGGAAAGCTGACTGAAGGCTCTTTTGACTTCATTTTCTCTTTGCCACTATTATGATTATCCTGAAGATCTAGTGAAGGATCATTAAGATATTCATTTTGAAGGTTCATCCTTTGACCAACGTCTTGTGGGAGACATTGGTTTGCAGATCTTCCCTTATTGATAAGTTTTAAGCCTCTATGAAGTTTAGGCTTTCCATCTTTAAAGCATAACAACCTTTCGGCGATGAGGTTTTGAACCTTTAATCTTATATCCGCACAATTTTATGTAGAGTGACTACAATCTCCAGAAAGATAACTGCATGAATTTTTGACACCTTGCCAATCTGGACACCAATAAGTATTAGCCTTTGGAGGAATAGGTGTTAGAAGGCCACTTTCAAAGAGAAATTGTAACAATTCTGAATATGAACCTAGAATAAGAACGGGAGATATCCTCTTCTTTTTCTTCTTGTTCTTTTTAGCCTTGTTTAATGGCATTTGAACATCTTCTATGTCTCTCTTCTTTAAGTCAGATTCAACTTTAGTATTAAAAGTTTCACCCTCGATTTTTTCTTTTCCTAGCTTGATATCTGCTATCACCATATTGGCCGCACAATCAACATTCAAAGTCTCATTGAAAGCCTTTATAGCATGATACTCTGGTGGCTTCTCTCCATGAATCAAAACAGTCACATGTGCCTCAATTTAGACATTTGTTCCCTTGACTCGTCCTGAAACTTCTTTGCTTAATCATTCATTTCTTGCTGAATCTTAACAAGTTGCTCTTAGAGTTTCTCGATTCTATTAACACGTGCTAAAATCTCATTCATGGCTCTTATCTTTCCCTAGGAAGACCAAGTTGACTCCAATTCTTCTTTTTTAATCTATGCCATGGAATACTCCACGAATTACTCCCAAATTTCATGAATGATGCATGTGAAAATGTTCAAATAAATGAAGTACAGAATACAAATGCAAAAGGTATCGATTTCCAAAAGTAATCATTTTTTGAAAGAGTGACATTCATCCAAAAGAATTTTCATCTTTACGAGAGAGATCCATAGACGAATGTGGTTTGTGATACGTAATCCCCAGGCAAACTGCCAAGCTCGAATCGCCGAATTGCGATCTTCCTTGTTATGAAAAATCTTTTCCATTTTAATAGTCGCTCTTCTACTATGATGATTACTTGGTTAATCAAAACCTTTCATTTCTTTATGATGATCATGCAATTCCAAACAATAATAAAAAATCAAACATAGAAAATGTGTCAGTATAAAAGAATTCAAATATCAAACAAATATGAAGACAATAATATAATACAGGTAAAGAGAATAAGTTTATATTCGTTTCTTCTTTGTGTACACTTAATTTGGGTACCTACAAACGGACAGAGGTTCGGCATGCATTTTATCTGGGTGGGTTACTATGACTCACTGTATGCATGTGTTAGGTTCTAAGCAAAAGGGTACTCGACTTGTCCATGTTTGTGCCTCCTTAGGCTGCCAAACCCTCAATCTTGGCCCATTACAGGCTCGTGCGGATCGAGTTCAATTCAAGAGGATACATTCCCTTATGTCCATACGGAGAAACAATTTATCTCACGTAGACATAAGGTATATGGTTCCCAAAGGTTACTAGCTAAACCCATGCAGAGAAACAAATTATCTCACGTAGGCTAAGCTTTCACCTCAACTTAAAAGGGACAAAACTCTTAAGTGAGCTTATGAAATGCAAATGCACGTGTTGTGTGTGAGGAGAAACTCATAAACCTTTAAAAACATGACAGAAGACAGAAATTTTTACAAGCGCGGATCCAAAGGAGGTCGACAACAAATCGGAGAGGGAAAGCTGAAATGTTTATCGACTATTTCGTGGGTGCTAGAAGTCATTTCAGGCAAAAAGAAGATCGAATCCACGATCACGATGTCAAAACGAAACTTCCCGTGAAATTTTGGCTTGAATATTAATTGGCAATGAGCATTTTGGTGGTTCTATCGTCGGCCCTTGAAAACTGAAGTTGAGGCGAGTACTTTTCTGTTTCATCTCGTAGAGAGAGAGAGGAAAATTAAGCCAAATTGAAATTTGGTTTGCATAAAACACGTGCATTGGTTACATTTTCCAAGGGTAACCCGTTGGTCTTGGACGGTTAGGGTCAAATTGTTGTTTTAGTCCTTCCAGGTTTGGAGAAATTTCATTTGTTTGCTTGAAGTCATTTCTCATTGTGATTTGGTCCCCTAATTTTTTTATTTTTTTTCTTTTGCAATTCATTTTTAGTACCAATTTAATCCATCAATTTTAATTTATTTCAATTTAGTTATTCATTTTTTTCCTTTTTCCTTTTAGCATTTTTATTTTTATTTATTCATTTTTTCTTTCAATTTTAGTCTATTTTTTATTTATTTGTTTTTCTTATTTTTATTTTATTACCTTTAAAATCTAACATATTTTTACTTTTTAGGGATATTTTCAATCGATCAAAGGCAATTATTTGAATTGAATTTTTAAATTTTAATTTTCGCAATTAAAACAACCGACGAATTAATTGGTACCGAAAGGGCAGTACAAGGGTGCTAATCCTTCCTTGACTGGAACCAACTCCCGAACCCGACACATTTCTGGTAAAACGCAGATCAGGTAAGATGGTGTCCTATTAGCCTAAATATTTTTTTAAATGATTAGTGGCAACTCTAAATCATTTTATTCAAGTCGAAGCTCAATTCTGGGCCCACCCGAAAGACAGCTCCAACAAATATAAATACTCACACTAAATAAATAAATAAATATATCATAAAAACAAAGAAAATAAAAAAGAAAAATAATTAAAAAAAATTATAATATTAATTTAAAAAAGAAAGAGAATTCAATTAGAATAAATATTTAGTCATTATAAAAAAAAGTAATCAAACATAATAAAAAAATAAAAAAATAATCTAATTAAGAAGAAAGGAAGAAAACACATAGTAAGAATTAAATAAATTTAGAAGGAAACTAAAATTAGAGGGGGGGAAATAAAAACTAATGAAGTTAATTTTTTTTAAAAAAAAAACCATTCACAAATTAGAAAGAGAATTAAAAGAATTAGAAAAAAAATTAAAAAGGAAATAAAATGTAGATTAAGTAACTTCTTTTAAAATAAAATGAATGAGTTAATTCAAAATTTATTTAAAAAGGATTATTGGAAGATGACCAAAATAAATTTTTAAAAACAATAACAAGGACATCAATAATTATCTCCTACCCAAGTAGGAACACGAAAATTCTATAGGAATTTGGATCGGGTATCAAATTATTTAATTTAATATAAGTCTCAAAATGTCAAAATACAAATAATTTTTCTTTCTTCAAAATTTTGGATTTTTTTAATAAAAAAATAACAATAAAAAAATGATTTTGACAATCAATATCCACCAATGATTTTCATTGAGAAACTTCAAAGAAGGATAAATATATGAAGATTCAATGGAAAGCCTTTATCCTTGTTCGTCGAGTTTCTCCCTTTCATCGTGATTTTCAAATAAAAGTAATATTAAAATCGATTGAAAAATAAGAACAAAAGCAAAATAACAAAAAAATGAATTGGTCGGTATCCATAAAAAAATCCTTAAGAAAGGCTACTTAAGAAAATCTATTTGAATGCCTTTTCCTCATTCATCAGTTCCTTCTCATTCGATGATTTTTTTTAAATACAGATCAAAATCAACATAAATAATAAGAAAAAAGTAAAAAAAATAAAAATAAGCAAAACTAATGAAGAAATCATCTTTAGGTAATTTTTTTTTTCTTTCTATTGATTGTATCCTCCAAATTACAATGTTTTGATGGCTCCCTCTTTTTCTCTTTTTCCCTTTCATTTTTTCTCTCCAATATTTTTTCTAAAAATTGTGCCTCTCAAAAATTTTCTCAAAAATAATGTGTCCCTCTTACATAAGATGAGTGTTTATTATCAGCTCCCAAAAACCCAAGAAAACTCAAGCATCTTTTTATTAATGCTAGATATACTAATTGAAGGGGAAAAATCCTAAAATAATAAAAAGATCCTAAATTGCCCTAAATAAATTATGGAAAGTATAAAATTGAATTGCATTACAAATATTCAATAAAATTATTGAAAATTCCTAATAAATTAAAATTCTCGCATTAAGCCCATATCCAAATTTCTACACACATTGTCTTCATTAAAATAAACATATCTTGAGTTTCCGATATTCGAATGAGGCGTTCCAAAATACACTGGAAAACTAACTGAAAGCTGGTCATATTTCAAGAGGACATCATGCCTTAGAAATGCACGAATCTCGCTTGAAAATTTGTTGTAAGTTTACTGATGTTTCATGCTTCAAAGTAAGCTTCAATAAAAATGTTTGAGTCTTGCAAAAAAAATATGTCGAAAAAAATTTTACGCTGCAACTTGATTCTACTACGGCCGCAACCTCCTTGAGAAATCATAGGATGACCTGCACGCAAGTTTGAATTCTTAACCATCTTGTGCCTATCCATGACACCTTGAGCAACATTCGAACTCGCAATGAACCCACCAGCTTGATCGAAGCTTCTCAATTGAGACTCAACATCAACAAGATTTGAGACGAGCCTCCAACGCGTTGAGCCATTTCACATTTCTAGTATTTCCAACCCAAAAAAAAAGAAGAAAGAAAGTACCCGTATGGGTAAAACATTAACAATGCACAAGAAACAAAAGAAGGTTTACAGGTTTATCTCTTTTCAGTCACCCAAAAAGGAAAAAAAAACTTGTCTTTGGTTGGGAAAACTTTATTTTACTGGAAAATAGTAGTGGACGAATCAAAACGAAGCCAGATTTTTCATGGAAAATAAGAAACGTTGCACTGTCGATTTCATCATACAGACGCACGTGCGGCGAATTACATAAAAATAGAAAGAAAATCAAATCTACAAAATTAACTTCGATTTGACCTAGTTTAGAAACAAAATACAATGCAAAGTAGTAAAAAAGAGATTTGGGAAAAACCTTTTAAGAACAGATTGAGAATCAAAAGTCCTGGTGGTGGAGGTAAGTTGTTTTGATCCAGTGGTAGAGGCTACTAGTGTTTTTCATGCGTATGCATTTATCGTTGCCATTCTCTTCTCTTGCTTTACGAAGAAGAACAAGAAAACAGATCCACAAAAGGGTTTTTTACCAAAAGAATCAAAACCAAAGGGAAAATTCAACGGTTTCTCCTCAAAAGAAGGCAAAATATCATCTTCTCCGCTTGGGTCAGCTGTATAGAATAACCCATTTTTGGAAGCACTGTTTTCAGTCGAAAGAAGAGGAAAACCGTGAAAGTTTCGAAGAAGCTAAGGGTTAAAGTGATAAACTTGCGGCGTTTGTAATAACAAACGCCACTAATGTACTGAGAAATTATGGCGTTTATTCAAAAACACCATTAATGTACAAGTTTATAGTGACATTTGTCTAAAACCGACACTAAAGTATGAGTCTTTAGCGGCATTTGTCTAACAACCCACTAAAGTATGAGTCTATAGCGGTGTTTGTACAAAAATGCCACTAAAATACAAGTCTATAGCGGCATTTTTATAGAAAAAGCCACTAAAGTACTAGTATTTAGCGGCGTTTTTTCCAAAAATGCCGCTATAAATCCATTTTATACGACTTGTTATTAGTCGTAATAATAGCAATAAATGGCCTCCACCTAGAATAGTTGCAACCTTCTCATAATCAGAAACAGACACAACACATAGAACCAAAGCATCATAAATTTCTTTAACATATGAATGGCACGTATACTAAGCTCCCCTTTTTCACTATTTTCAACTTATGATGCAAATTCATTATGGTTGTAATAGATCTACTAGTAAAAAAATTAGTAACCATATTTCATAACTTTGCCGTCGTCTTAGCCCAACAAACTAAGGAAACAGCGATAAACTAACAATGGATAGAAGCCAGGAGACCAAAACACTATCCTGAGCAACAAATAGCTCATACTCGTCATTATCAACCACTTCACGAGTGACAGTAGCAAACGGTGGACGAACAACTCCGATGAGAAGCTTTTCAAGCCAGTGACTCCTTACGGCCAACAGAATATGTTGCTTCCGCTAAAGGAAGTTACACTCATCAAGAACCACACTAATTCGTTTATTGGTAAAGATCTCATCAACCTTGACCAAAGAACCTTCAAACACAGTCGGAGCACCACCACCAAAGGTAGCTTCTTGCGACAGCATCACGAGCAAATCCAACCACACACTAAAAAATACACAAGAGAGAAATTCTCAGGATCACTGAAATCTGATACCTTGTTGAACAACAATTATAAAGGAAACTTTGGAGTGTAATCATTGTAAAGAATAGCATACAATACAAGGTAACCCTACTGGTATTTAAGCTCATTGGTCTCTTGCTGCCATCTTTGACTGTTGATATCATCGGATACAACGTTTTAGAAGACTTGAGATTCATTAAAATAAATTTTCCAGTTTTCTGGTATATGCATGCGGTCAGATTTATATATGCGCCTAAAGTTCATATTGACAATAAATCATATGATATATAATTACGATTAAAACAACAGGTAAATAAAAAAAATCAAATGAATACATCTTAATTTATAATTTATGCATACACATACACGACAAAATTACATATACATATACATATTGTATCTCTATATTATTACAACTTTACATTTTCTTTTAATTACACATATATATGTATATATATATTGTCTCTCTGTATTATTACAACTTTGCATTTTCTTTTTGAAGTAGTCTGAGGGCACAATCCTATTGAACTTACATGTTTCAGCCACGGCGAAAGTCATCTTTCTCACACAAACAAAAAAGTTCATCAACATCCACTAAAATGGAATTAAAGAAATCATATCATTCATCAATGCCAGGTTGATGTTTAATCTCATTTCTTGTTCAGCGGTGTTAGGTTGACATTGAATCTCACTATCTTGTTCATTGGTGCTAGATTGATGTTGAATCTCATGGACATACCCATTAGAGTCACGAAACAATGAGAAATCGTCATGAGAAAGCACACTTTCCTCATACACACGGGATTGCAATGAAGAAGATGCAACATATGTCTGATCATTCTGTTCATTGGTGCTAGTTTGATTGTGAACTCCATCAAAATCATCACTACCATAAGCAGCATTAATGGAAGGCACCGTCACATGCTCATCGTACATCTGTGATTTCTGCACAGAATCATCCTCATGTTCAACTTCAACGGAGTCATTTATCAGTGCCAGTAACTCTTCAACATCAATGACCGATGGATTCTGATTTACAAAAAGAAAACAATTAGTTCATCAAACTTTACCATTTCCATACTCATCAAATATATGTTGAAAAGCTACATTAGAAGGTGCGTGTCTTACGTCAAAAGGTTCATCTTCTGCAGCATTACTTGGCTGGCCTTCTTCACCACTTGAAATGCCAGCCTTTTCATCATCTTTTTTCTTCAATTTACAAAGAAAATACCCTTTCTGTACAAAGAGAATGACAAAACAACTTAGTGCAAATAACTCGCAGCATAATCAGCTTTTCAAATTAAGAGTACAACAAAGAGAAACAACGCAACAAACTGGGATCTGCTATGAATTGCAAGAAATTATACTATCAAGTTTGGGGAAACAGCAACAATTCTTCAAAATTGAATTCTCTAGAGCTAAAAAGTTCAAGAGTTATTAATCCTATACATGAACCGAGTATAAACAAAGATAAATCTTTTAGACGTATAAACAAAGATAAATCTTTTAGACGCTAACACAAAAACATCCTATAACCGAAAGAGAAATTTGAAATGATTACAATAATTCAGATTTAAATGCAGAAAAAAATACCTGGTTAGGGAGAGTATGAGGCAAAGTGTATTCATGGATGACCCAAGCGGTCCGTTTTCCTTGAGGATAGCGACCCTCATAGAAAACCAAAGCCTTCTTGGTACCAATTCCAGCCTTAGCTTTTATACTCCTATGTTTACCTGTTAATTTCCAGTAGCCAAGCTTGGTTGTCCTCTTGACCCGTTTACAATGGTTTCTTCGAGAAAATAGATACCAAATCCGATCATTAGATCTTCTTGCTGAAAACCCTGTAAAACAAAACACCAAGAAAGTGAGAAGAATCTGGAAAAAAAGAAGAAGAAGAAGAAGAAGACGACGACGATGGGCTAAGTTGAAACTTACCGGGTAATTCTCCAGGCTCCCAGTCGCTGAGGTCGCCGACGACTTCACCGATAGCTTGGACAGCAGAATCACGATCGAGTGCCTTATTACATAGGTAATGATCGATGAGTTCTTTATCAGTTGGGTGGAACCTGTATCCAACGATGTCGTTGCAGCTACACTAGTCCATCTCATCAGATACTTGAGAAGAAACCAGAAGGGTAATTCAACAAGAAGACGATTCCAAGAAATTAGACAAACAAAGAAAACAAAAAACCCTAATTCCCGTCCCTCAATAAGAAGGGTCAAGGAAGGTGATCCCATGAAAATCTTAGATAGATAGGGTAAAACCTTTAAATGAACAAAAACTCCTTCCTCAAGAAGTTGTGGGAAACAATAGGGTAAAATACGATTTTCATCACACAACTTTAATTTATTACTATTTTGGTCACTCAACTTTAAATTTTTTAGCTCGTTCACTCAATTTTTAAATGATTTCCTTTTATATCACTCAACACCAAAATGATTAGATCTCTACAAAAAGTCAAATTTACAGCCAAACTACGTTTTAGATCCTTGTAAAAAGTTGTTTTCTTTACTTTTTTTCTTCATTTTATGTTTCCTCTTACATTTCTTCCTCACTTTTCTCGGTCTCTACCTGGATCAACCTAGATTTTGACTTACTTTCCATCGTTGATGGGTGTACACTCAGTAATGGTTCTTGAGTAATTGAAGATGGTATGAAAGGAGCATATGACAGTGGTTCAAGTGGCAAGTAGTGATTTAAGTATTGCTGAGTGTTCAATTAATGATTGATTGAGATGATAAATGTTAGAATGAGAAATGGGAATGATATACAATAGAGGGATTATCCAGTAAAATGTCTAACTAATTAAAAAGCAAAGTCAATGGAAAAATATAAAAATAATATTAATACAATATTAATTATTATATACGCGAATCAAATATTAATAAAATAATTTACAATATTACGCTGTTAGAGTGAAAAAATCAATTTCCAAAATTAAGTGATCAAATGTGAAATTCTTCAAAATTAAATGACTAAAATAAAAATAAGGTTAAAATTGAGTGATAAAAAACATAATTTACTAAAAAAATATTAAGTGGGATCCCCAAAATTGAGGGATATAAAACGTAATTTACTAAAAAATATTAAGTTGGATTTACCAAGGTTGTAATGTAAAAGTTGAGTTAGATTTCCACAGATTTATGTGGGATCTTCTTTAACTGTTGTAAACTTGCCCCCGAAGTTTTGGCCAACCGACATTATCTTTTTTTGACAATGCCACCGTCCATTCAACTTCTTACAATTTTCAATTGCCTGTTTGATGTGTGCCCCCACTTGTCTAAATCAAATCTCTTTGACACATCTTCGAACACCGTAATCTCACTGGAGAGAATACGGCGGTGAAAGAGAGTAGATTTGGGGCCAAATCCCTTTCTCCACTTCACGGGGGAAGAGAACTGCTTTCTTTACTGCAACACCGATAGCTTCTTCTTCTTCTTCTTCTTCTGCTTCTTCTTCTGCAGTGCCTTCATTCATGTCTGCTAAGCGGCACTCTTCATCCATATGTTGCAACCATGTAGCATCCCAAATTCCCTGCAAACATGTCAATCAATTATTGAACGTTTCTACAAACAACGGGTCAAGGATATGGTTTTTTTTCTGCATGATGACTTCAACATTCTGAATGAAATTTGGTTTTGTGGAGAAAAGTTGCCTTGAATATTACATCGACTTAAAGCTATTTTTCAGATAAAAGGTTACATCAGAAATGTTGCCAAAACTTATTGCAGTGACAATATGTGTCCATACACAAGTAAAATTAACTTTGAAACAAAGTCATACATTAGTGATGCAACACACCTTAAATTCTTCATAGTTTAGAATACCATTTCCATTGGTGTCTGCTTGGACCCAGAGATCTTTTTGTCTCCTCGAAGCTTAATCCGTAAGAAAGACCAGTCAAATTCACCTGTAGATGGTTCGGAAAAGGTGAGAATTTTACCACTCGCATTATATACTAGGGTACTATATTAAGGAATTGAATGAGAAAATAACTGTCTAAGTGCATCACAAAAAGCTGAATATGTTACATGGTTGCTGTTATTCTCGTGGCAAAGGCATCATTTTCGGACAATGAAACCTTTTTAAGTTGATACTGTCACCAATAAAATGGGAATTAAATTTTAGATGCAGATCCATGATAATTGGTGATATTCATTTGTAAAAGAAAACGTAAGACACATACATTTCCCATTATGCTCCTACTCCTAAGATACACAACTCTAAGGTAGAATCAGAGAGATGATTATCAGATTCCCGCACCAGTCACTTGACAATTCCGTCAGTAACTGAAGCCTAGGTAACAGATTTGAAAAGTGGTTGTAATGTATAAGGTGGTTATCAGCATGTGAGCAAAGTATAAGATATGGCCTGCCCTGATGTAATTGTCTAATGGCGTTCAAGTTTCGATTACTGCAGTAAGAATTCAGTGAGCAATAATTTGAGTTACGAAGCCAAAATACAGAACTATAAACAAACAGTTAAAATGAAAAACGCAGAACTAACCTTTATTATACCAAAAGCTGCTTCAGCCCAACTTATCTTCAAAGGTTTTTGTGATTTATGAGGATTAAAAAGCCATATGAAATCAACAACACAGATGTTTCCCCTATGATTTCTATGGCTAACCCACTGTAGGATACCAGAGACACGACGAAGAAAGCCGACATATTTAATCAGTAAGCATTGCAGACTCAAAAAACATAGTGGTATATTGATAAATAGGTACTAAAATAAAATATGAAATATACTAACCCTATGAGCATCCGCATCGCTGTCTGTATATTCGTGTGCAATATAATAAGATTATACAAATCCATCGGACCTGAGGAACTTGTAGACATGTCCACGTTTGCTTCCATTCCAGTCACTGCAAAATCAATAGCATTAAAGTGGGGAAATGAGACCACGGAAAGTACTGGGGAGATCAAGTGATAAAACCAAAGATAATGCTTACCCACGTAGTATGACAGGCATCTGGCTGAGTTTGTTTTCTCTCTGATATGTTTCCAGATATTGTAGTATTTGGTAAACCTAAGAGAAGAATATCAAAGCTAGAGATAAGTCAACTCTGTTAACATCAAAAAGAACTGAAAAAGACAGTGGACTGGTACACGGACATATTTCATAAGACGATAACATTTACCTGGTGCAATCTCACAATGGATAAACTGGAATCATGAGGAAATAAAAGGTGGGTGTTGACAATGATAATTTCTTGTTCAACGCTGTCATTCTGATTTCTTGAGAACGGCGCAATTAATCGAACATGTAACAGTTGAGCAACACGATCTCCAAAGTCATTGAAGAACAGCTCCCCATGGTTTAAAACCTTTAAGTATTCCTTGTGTATAGCAGTCAACAAACCTATGGAAGTAAAATTAATAAATGTTCTCAACCCTGAGACTAGAAAGCACTTGAAATTCAAATTGAATCATACCAACCAAAACATCAAGAACAAAAGTAATTGAATGTAAATCTTGCAGGATGATCTACACACATTATAAGGACTGTAAACAGCCCAAGAAGTATGACCATCCTTTTCCCATGTAGCTGGCAACCGAAACCACAGAGCAAAAGGAAAAATATGTAAATTATAATGGAACTAGTTCAGCCTTCAATAGGTGAGAAATGCTCATTCTTTTGTTTACCCTATTCTGTAGGAGCCGATCAAAATGGAGGATTTGCATACTGAAAGTGGACAAGTAGAAAATAAACTTCCAAACAAAACAACACTCAGCTGCATCAAACTACAACTAATATTACACAATTGTCTGTCAAGCTCTCAAATTATCTACTGATTTTGACTTGAGTTAAGCTTAATATACTTGAACTTGGTACAACATCACATAAGAACATCCATAACTGTCTAATCTATAAACAAAATCTTAAAACTGGGCTCCAGTATGAGAATAAATACGTTAAAGTGAGTGCACCATCTCCTCGGTTGTTGCTTCTTGCAAGCTTGAAGGTATCATAGCCTGCAGCACCAAGCCTTTCTTCATACATATGTACCAACTCTTCATTTCCAACCCAAAATTCCTAATCATTGAAGAACAAATAGTCATTAAATAAAGGCTTATGTCATAAGTGGAGGCAATAGAAGAAAAGGGCATATGAAACCCACCTGGAGACAGATAATGGACGACCTTTCGTAAAGCAACCAATTTAGGATCTTCGTATTTCTAGCCAACCAAAATGCTCTAAAATCATTCTCTCGTACACTCTGATTCTGTTCCATAATCATCAAAAAAGACAACGAAATGAGCAAAATTTACAAACGTTAAGACATCGATAATTGCAAGAGAGGGGTAAAGAGAGAAAGCAGTGACACTAAAAGAGAAAAGAAGAAGAAGAAGAAAAATCACATGCTGGTCCCATCTCTTGTAAATGGGTGCTAGGATGTTGAATGTGGTACAAGAAACGCAAGGCTCCTCCATTGTTGAACAAACATAACCAGTGTCTTTAAAAGGAACAGAATCAGTTTCACTGGAATCCACATTAGCAACATCAGAGTCATTGTAACATCCTGGCAACAACACCTTCCACACAAAAAAAGGGAAATGTTACAATACAATAAATTGAAAGAGAAGCAAAACCCAAAGTCTGAAACAAGAAAAAGATCCCAAATTTCCACAAACCATTTCAGAATTCTTTCCACTTAGATTGTTGTTGAAGTAAGCAAGGAGAAAGGAGGAAATGATTAAAGGGAAGAAGCAGAAAACGAAGATTTTGAGAAGGGTGGGTTTATTGAAGTAAGATATAGGGGTTGGCCTTAGCTTTGGGTTGTGGACTGAGTTTGATGGAGGATGAACTCTAGTGTCTTGATTCATATGGTCGAGATTGATGGCACTCGAGGGGAAGGGGAAGGGGAAGAGGGTAGGAGAGTGGCGTTCTGTTCGGTTGATTAGAAACAACGGCATTCGAGTGCTCTCTCGGTAAATACCTGGCTCAGGTCCTCCAGCAAGGATCGTTTTATTTTGGGTAGACTACACATTTAGTACCCTACTACCATTTTTAATCTGTTTTGACCATCTAATTATATTTTTTAAGATCATTCCTAACGTTACGTTTTGGTTTCATTTCGACCACTCATTAAAATAAATTAATAGAAATACTGATGTGACATTTTTAATTCTTAGTGATGACGTATCATTATCTTATCCTGACACATCAACATAATCGTTATATTTTTAGCAATAGATGATCAAAATGAAACTAAAACAAAATATTAAACATAATTTTGAAAAATAATTATAGTTGACATATTAAAACGGAACAAAAGTAGCCCCTTTTTTTTACATTTAACTATTATTTTTTAAAATTATACATAATATTCTGTTTTGGTTTCATTTTGATCATTTATTGTTAAAAATTAATAGTATTATTGACGTGACATTTTTTAAAATTATTTCAATGATGACATAACATTATTTTATGGTGACACATCAATATACTGTTATTTTTTTAACAATAAATGATAAAAATGAAATCAAAACATAATATTATACATAATTTTAAAAAAATATAATTAAATAATCAAAAGAAATAAAAGTAATAATTAAGGTTGAGATATATAAGAAAGCAAGGAACACTGAACCTAGAGAAGAAATATAGAAGAAGGTTGAGATATATAAGAAAGCAAGGAACACTGAACCTAGAGAAGAAAGTAGTCGCAACTAGAGTTGTAAAAAGATGACCCGACCTGTAAAACTGACTGAAATCGACTCGAGTCAAAACCGTTTTTGACCTGCACTTTGGCGATATGAAACCGACTTGAGTCGGAACTGATATTGACTTAAACCCGATTTGGACCTAGAAATTATGGATCTGAACCCGACCTTCATCCGACCTGAGAACGACTTGAACCCGAATTGAACCAAAAATATGATACCCGAACCCGAACTGCATCCGACTGATATGAACCCGAACCGGAGATTGACCTGGTAAATAACTGGTATTACCCGACCTGTTTTCAACCTGACATGTTTTTAACCTGATCTGTTTTTAACCTAACCTGCAAATGATCGATTTGTTAATGACTTGATCTGATATTTACATGACTTATATATTACCATGGACAAAATTATAAGATTTTAATAAAATTATGAGTTTTTTAACTTATGATGTAATTAAAAAATTAATATGATTACTTTTTAAATGTTATAATAAAATATTTATTATGATAATTAAATTAATAAATAGACCTATTATATAAAATTATTTAATAAAAGTAATAAAATTATTTAAATGTAAATTAGATAAAACATTATTAATAATGCAAAGGAAAATTAATATAGTTTAATTTATATAAATTATATAGTTTAATTTATATAAAGAAAAAAATAATATTAATAATGAAAGTATTTATTATGTAATATATATTAATGGTTTACATTATTAATATAAATAATTTTGGCAATAAAATGATAATTAATTTGAAAAAAATGAACATTAGTATTGAACGTGATTAAATCTCTAAAATATAGATATAAACCATACAGTTAATTTTGGTACAAAAAATTATCTAACAATTATAACATAAATGAAAACTAATATAAAATATAAAATTAATTGATAATGATAATTTAAATAACATTTAATATAAAATTTGATTAACATTTGAGTCAATTCAAGTTGAATACAATAAAATGAAGAAAAAAATTAAAAAAGTTTTAAGCTCTCAGATCTTATAACAAAAATGTTATAAGGCTAAAAGCCTAACTTTGCTACCATAAATTTCTTCATCGAGCTTTTATATCGAAATAGCTGCCAACATTGTTAAATTACGGGCAACTTTTAAAGCTACCAACATAATTTAACATGAGTAGCTATTTCGAAAAAAATGTCAGTTTCAACTATCTATTTAAGTCAGACCAACAAAATAAAATACAAGGCAACAACAAGCAGGCAGCAGGAAGCAGTAGCAGGCAGTAGGAAGCAGTAGCAGTCAGTAGGAAGCAGCAACATGTAGCAACAGCAATAGCAGGAAGATTTTCTACATTAAACAAACATTTAATCAGCAGTAAAGCCAAAGGGAATACGATGGCCAACAGTGTCAAACATTTCTGACTTTACCAAACCTTACATAATCAAACATTCAACATTGTTTATGAAAATAAAATTAATATCAATAAAAATCAGAATGTGTTACTTTGGACAGAAGCATCCTACAAAAAAAAAACAAAATCATCAATTAAAATGTGTTTCATATACTGTTAAACATAATAAATACAATAAGTAATTAATAAGTAAAAGTTACCTTTAAATGGAAGAAATAAGACTGAATCGTAAATTCCAATGGTTTCACTTAACGTTAACACCCTAAAAAATTAAAATTAAAATAATTAATAAACTGTTTGAAATATTAAGATTAAAATAAAATAGAAAGCAATTATATCATACCTTTATATAGCAGACTTATTAACAACAGTAAGGTAGTCTTCATCCTTTTCCTCCGGCTCAAAACCATACAACCAATTACGGGTTGTAACAAAAATCTCAACATTTTTTGGTAAGAGTGAAGCTCTTAATTTGTTCAAAATTCTACCTCCCATACTAAAGGACGATTCAGATGCAACTGAAGTAATTGGAATAGCCAATATATCTCTCACCATGCGAGAAAGTACAGGATATGAAACACGTTGATTTTTTCATTACTTTAAAATATCAAAGTCAGATTCTCCAGTACGAGGGAAAAAGAGCAAACTGATGTACGAGTCAACATCAGATCGTCCACTCCTTGAAACAACTAAATTGGCATCAAAATTCTAAAAAACAAAAGACAAGAAATTAGTAAATAAAAATAGGAAATAAATAAGTTAAAATTCAACTAGAAATTATATTAACTAACCTGAAATAAATATGATTTTCTAAATGTTCAAGGCCGATTGGAACTTGAGCCATTTATGTCTAAGGATGTGTTACTTTGGACAGAAGAAGAAGAAGAAACACAAGGTGCATTTTTTTGAATAAAATACATATAACTCAAGAAACTCATCATAAATGAGACTTACCCTCTGTTGAACCTCATCCTAAACATAAAGAAAATTGTACAACTTTTTAAGCAGTTGTAATTTATATCGAGGATCAAGTAAAATAGCAAAAGACAGAATCATTGAGTGGTCAGACCAATATTTCTCATAAAGCTCAAGCATGGTTCCTGCCATTGCAGAAATACCTTCACAAAGATCATTATGAGCATCACATAACAATTTCTCAATTGTAACAACGTTAGCCAAATACAAGTTAGAAGTGGGATACTTAGAAACAGAGAACAGAGTAGTAATTTCATAAAAAGGCTCAAGAAAATCAAAGATTTTTTGAATTCTTTCTCATTCATAATCAGTAATGATATCCAACTCATTTTCCCTATTAACAAACAAGTTAATCCCTAATCTAGCCTCAAGTGCCCTATAAAATCATCAAGTAAGTCGAATTCCAACGAGTAGGAACATCCAATACTAACTTACCAGAGAAAGAAGAATCATAGTCTTTAACAGCTAATTCAAAGGTACAAAGTCGAGAGTCCGAAGAATCAATAAACTTAACAATATGATGTAATTTATTAACAGAATAATCAATTACCTTCAAACCTTTTTGAACTATCAAGTTCAAAATATGGGCAACACACCTTATATGGAAGTACTTACCATTGCAAGGAAGAGGAGAAATGACATTCAAATCATTTTTCAGTCTCTTAATCATTCTATCATTTGTAGAAGCATTATCAAGTGTAATGGTAAATGCTTTTTTTTAAGACCCCATCCACATATCATCTTTTTCACAAACTTAAAGATAGACTCAGCATCATGAGGAGGAGGAAAACGAAGAAAATTAAGTATTTTAGACTGAAGTTTCCAGTTATTATTAACATAATGAGCAGTAAGGGAAAAATAAGAACGTGAAGTGCAGGCAGACCAAGCATCACATGTAAAACAAACACGACTTGAGACAGAATGCATTGAATCAAGCAGTAATTTTTTATGCTTTTCATGCTCCAACATGCAATACTTAGTAACACTATACCTAGATATATCCTTAACAGAAGAATTAAGGTATTGATGTAAAACCCTAAGTTTATCAGGCTCAACTATACTATATGTAATAACCATGACACAGAATAGCATCAACAAACAATTCACAGTATTTGTTTTGATCAAAATAAGCTACACTATCTGGATTTTCAGTAAGAAAATCCTTTTATTCTTTGCATTTCTCAGTATCTTTTTAGGGTTAGATGTACCAATATAAGAATCAACTTTATACCTTTTCAATTTGCAATACTTACACTCGGCATAAACAGAACCATCATCAGCTTTGGTGAATGTGTAGTGGTCCCAAACAACAGAGGTTCTTCTCCCAAATTCGATTGAACCAGTGGACTTCCTCTTAGAGGATTTATTTAAATCAACTACTTCAGATAGTACATCATTTATATCCCCTTGCAAAACAAATTATGGCTAGCAACCAACCTTATAAAAGCAATTCAAATGAACAACCAACAAAAGCTACAAATTAAACAGTTTATTTAAACTGTAAATAAAGGCAGCTAACAACCTTATAAAAGCAATCCGAATGAACAACCAACAACACAAACAAATCAACAATAGCTACAAATTAAACAGTTTATTTAAACTCTAAATAAAGGCACCTAACAACCTTATAAAAGCAATCCGAATGAACAACCAACAACGCAAACAAATCAACAGTAGAAACAAATCAACAATAGAAACAAATTAAACAGTTTATTTACCTCTTTTAGAATGCCCTTCATTCTGATTTGTTGGGTTTTCTCCTACAAAATAAATGAATAATATATTAATAAACAATATTAAAATAAAAAAAATAATACAATACTAAACAATAACATACCTGGACCATTCAACTCTTAAGAAAAGTTGTCCATAAAACCCTTGAAAAAAAAGAGATTCGAATATCAACAAAGACATCAAGTGAAAATACTCGGTTAGGGTTTTTTAGGTTTAGGTTGGAATTAGGGTTAAGGGTTTTAGGTTAGGGTTTAGATTTGGGTTTGGGTTTGGGTTCGGGTTTTAGATTCAGGTATAGATTTGAATTCGGGTTTGGGTTCGGGTTCAGGTTTAGGGTTCAGGTTCAAGTTAGGGTTGGGTGATAGAAGATGAACATGTTTGGGTTTGATCGAAGAAAACAAAATGATTTAAGGGTTTAGGTGTTTGTAAGGATCAACAAGAGGTTTGATCTAAAAAACATGAAGTGGTATGTGTTTTGGTGTTTGTGAAGATCAACGGATGATTTTTGTGAAGAACAAATATGAGCTGGAATGAATACGGATGAACAAGGGAGAAAAGTTTGGGTGTTTGATCGAAAAAAATAAGAAAACGTATGAGTTTTGGTGTTTATAAAGATCAAATGAGGGTTTTCGTATGAATAAGGATGAACAAGGATGAAATTTCGAGTGTTTGATCCAAAAAACAAAATTTGTTTTTGGATTTGGTGTTTTTGAATATCAAAACAAGGTTTTTTCAAAGAAAAATGAAGAACACGGATGAACTTCTAGAGAGAGAAGGCAGAGAATTTGAGAGGAACGGAGAGCTAGAGAGATAGCAAACTGAGAGAAATGAATAGGAAGTTAAAAATGAGGAAAAAACAAAAAATTCTGACTTTATATAGTGATCCGTTCAGATCGGGTATTTTGCATCCGCGTGTTTTTAATTTCTTTTGGCATTGTAGCGATGTCCCCTCTTTTAGATTTTATTCAATTTAGTCCAACTTTAATGATTCAATTTAATCGTTATATTTTAAATTATTTCAATTTCATCCCTATATAATTTTTATTAATTAACTATTTATAATTAATATTATATTAATTATATATTATAATTAATATTAATATTAACTTATATTAATATAATATAGTTTATAATTTATAATTAATATTAATATAAAATATAGTCTATAACATTAATATTAATATAAATTATATGTTATAAATTATATAGTATAGTTTATAAACTATATATTATATTAATATAAATTATAGTTAAGATAATTAACATTAATATAAACTATATAGTACATTAATATAAACTATAGTTTATAAATTATATACTATAGGTTATAAAGTATAAACTATATAGTACAATATTATAAACTATTGATTATAAACTATAGGTTACATATATAGTTTATATAACATATAAATAGATTGTATATATACATATACTATAGGTTATATATATTCATAGTTTATATATACTATACATAGTTTATACATATATGATACATGTACTATAAGTTACATATATAGTTTACTTTTATACATATACTATAGGTTACATTACATATATTAACTATTGTTTATGATAGTGTTTAGGATTTAGGGTTTAGGTTTAGGGTTTAGGGTTTTTATAAACTATATACTTTATTAATTTATGTAGTTTATGCATATTGTTTTTATAAACTATATAAGTAATTTACTTTATATGTTAGATATATATATATATATATATATATATATATATATATATATATATATATATATATATATATATATATATATATATATATATACATAGTATACATACATGTACTATAAGTTACATATATAGTTTAAATGTATACATATACTATAAGTTACATATATTAACTATTGTTTATAGCTATAGGTTAATGTTACATATATAATTTATATAAACTATTGTTTATAATCTATATGAATTATCAATGTGTCTATACATATATAGTTTATAAAGTTTAGGATTTAGGGTGTATGTTTTAGGATATAGGATTTAGGGTTTTTATAAACTATATAATTTATCACTTTATATAGTTTATGCTAATATTTCTTTATATATATATATATATATATATATATATATATATATATATTATTACTTATATTAGTTATACATACATATATATACTATATTAATATAAATTATAATATATAAACTATATATTTTATATAGTTTATACATATATTTTATATATATATAAATATATATATACTATATTAATATAAATAATATAAACTATATACTTTTTATATTTTATACTTATATAGTTTATATATATAATTCACATAAACATAATTTTTATATATAGCTTATAATAATTATATTGTTTATAATATAAATATAGTTTATATATAAACTTATATTATATATATATATATATATATATATATATATATATATATATATATATATGTTTTCAATTTTTAATGAATGCAATTTACTATATTTTTCATTATTTCTTTACATTTTTTGTATTTATTTCGATTTAATCCTTTTGTGTTTTTTAATTTATTTCAATTTTAAGTCTTTCACTTTTATATGTATTCAATTTAGTCCTTAAATTTATATTTGCATCTCCATTGTTAGTTGTTATTTATTTATATTTTTGTAACTGGCCCATAATTTTTTAAATGTGTTTAATTTAGTCCTTTTTATATTAATTTAAACCTCATATTTTAATTTTATTTTGATTTAGTCCCTTACATATGTGTGTTGTTCAATTTATATTTAAAGATTTTATTTGCAATTTTACATTTCTTCAATTTTGTCATTAAATTTATATTTTTTTTACAAAATTGATCTATGAATATTTATTTTTCTATTAATTTACTCAAAATCATATACAATTACAACTTGCAATTCAACAATCACGAAAGATGACAAAATAATTAATCCAAAAAATAAAAACGACCCGACCTGAACTCAATTCGTATCCGATAAACATCTGACCTGAATTTTATCTGTCAATGATGTGACCCGATCTGAACGAGATCCGACTGAAGTCCACCCGAACCTGAATTAACCTAGTCTTTATCTACTTCGGACCTGGACTGTTTTTACCTAAATTGACATCGATCTGAACTGAAAATAACCTGACCTGAACCCGATCTGGATCTGGTGTTAAATCAACCTGAAAATAACCCAAACTGAAAATGACCCGACCTGAACCCGATCTGGATCTGGTGTCAAATCAACCTAAGTTGACCTGTACCAGATTTTACCCAACCTGCCAAGATCCGACTGAAACTTGTCCGATTACCTGATTTTACAGCCCTAGTCGCAACCAAAGATTTAACAAATATCATATCTCATCCCTATGTCATTCTAACTTAATTTTTTATAGTCTCATTCAATTTTATTTTTATTTTTATTCTTTAAAAAGTATAATTTGTTAATTATTAACAAATGGTTAACCATTTATCAAAATTTAAAACATTAACCGTAATCGTTAACCGGCATTTTCAATGATTCAATTAACTGAAACTATTAAAATTACAAGTGAACAAATTCGACTAAACTCGAAAAAAAACTTTTTTTTCAATTAAGAGTTATTTGAGTCGAGTTATTCGAGTTAACTTGAATTATCAATTCGGTTTTCGAGTTCAAGTCGAGTTGAAAATTTGGAAATTTGAGTTACTTGAAAAACCATAAATTTGACTATGCACTTTGACGGTTTATAATTTAGTCCCTAATTTCATTATCCCTTCAATTCCTCCTTCATTTTAAGTCTATTTTTAACCAAATTAAACCACAAGCTCCTAAACTATTGTATAATACATACCTAATTTCAATTCCTCTTTTCGATAGAAAAGTTTTCTACTTTTCAAATTAGTCCCTCAATTTTTCATAATTTCTTTTTTTTCATTTCATCTTTTATTTTCGTTTTTATCAAATTTGAACCACATGCTCATATACCACTATAGAATACCTATGCAACTTTAATTCTTATTTTGTTTACTAAAAATGTATTATCTTTTTTTATTTATGCCCTTAACATTGCATTTTATTCAATTTGTTCTTTTGACTGCAATTGTTTGTAAATTCTTTCTTTCCATTAATTCCTAGACTCTTTTATACATTAATCAATATTTTACCCTAAAAATAAAGAAAAATATAATATTGTGAATATATTTTATAATTTTAGATTCTATTTGATATATTAAATAATTTTATAATGTGAAAAGAATATGAAATATATATATATGATTAGATAAAGTCGAAAAATTGGAACCAATCCTTACCATAATACTATAAATAATTATAACAAAATTAGCATGGAAACTCGAATAACTCGACTCAAATTTCTTAAACTCTATTTGGCTCAAAAAAATTTCAAGTTAAGTTCGAATTGTAAAATACGACTCATCAACTCAAATAAATCGAATTTTTTTACTTGATTCGACTCAATCGAATGCTCACCTCTAGTTAAACTTTAACGATTCGGTTAATTAACCTGTAAAAAATAATGGTTATACCAATTAATGGTTAACAAATTAATTTGAAAACCCCTACCCCTGATCCCTTAATTTTAGAGTGGTGAAGAAAGAGATTGTCTTGCAACTCTATTTCTGAGAAACTAAATCGCTTTCGAGTGGCATCAATGAAATTGTCCCATCCATCCGGAATCATTTCTTGGCTTCCCCTTCCATCCAAAAAGACGCCATGATGATGATCCTCTATTCCATAGAATTCGAAGAAATCGTGGTCTGAGGCAATATATTCTTCGAGGTCTTTTCCTGTAAAGAATGAAAGCTCTATGTACATTGGCTTAAGAGAAGAAAGAAAAGCATTATATAACTCATCTTTTAACTCTTGTCTTTCCTCGATTAAGCATGTTTTCTTTCTATTCCTCAACATCGCTCTATGATTGGTTGATCAAACTCATTTGAGCAATCAATAGTGTGAGTTGATTGGTCACATCCTGATGAGTCTTTTGATTTCCTTAGTTGTTCGTTTTTGTTCTATGAAGCTGGATTGAAGTGACATCAGCAACTTTTTATGTCGCGAATTAGTTTCCTAAATCGTCAAATCAACGAAAGCACCAATGTAATGAATCTTTTTACCATATTCATTAATTACAGTAGAAGAAATAGAGAAAGGAAATTAAGATAGATAAGAAAGGTTTCAACAACGAACATTGAACCTAGAGAGAGTAGTCATAGTCAAAGGTTTAACAAATGTCATATCTCATCTCTAGGTCCTTCCAACTTATTTATACTAATATTTCTGCAATATAATTAAAATAAAATTTTACTAAACGATTTAACAATATCTTTGAATAATCCCTTTGACATAATTTAACATAACCTTATTCGATTCTTAGTTTATAACACTAAACTAAATGTGTAGTTTACTTTTTTTTATTGAAGCACAAGCGCAACAACTTGTGACACTGAAAAGGTAAATAATGTCTCTCTAATGAAGTTTTTTTTTTTAAATATCGTTGTTAGGAGTCGGTGAATCATCTTCCTAAAATTATAATCAAATTTAACCTCTCACATCGCGTTACAATAATGATTTAATCACATTCACTAGAGAGAGTCACATTCCAAGGCTTTCATACCGACTCGCGTCGCAGACCTAATATTGGTGGGCGAGTCTTCATTTTCTGTATATACAATAATTCAAACTCGAGACATTGTTTAGACAATATAAAATTGCTTACCACTTCATTCAACCCTATTAGTTAATTTGAATCATCATTTTTTTTAAAAGGTGATGGGCCGTTAATTTGAATTTCTTATTGGTAATATGTTTCTTATTCGAGTTGTAAGCGGTTTCATGCTCTACCTTACTTTCAAGGTTGAGGATGCTAACAGCGGAAACACGGAAACCTTCCAAGCTAGAGTTTGGAGTAAAATTCCAGGGAAAAATTGCGACGACAGGTTTGAGATCGAGGAGTGTAGCATTAAGCCAGCTACTACCAGAGGTAATAGTGCGAAGTCTAGACCCGCCTCTGCAACTAAATATATTTGTTCTAAAGATGATTAAACCAGGCAAAACCTGGTTCGATGCAACTTTAGTAGTGAGTAAAGGGCTTGTAAACTGATGCCATTTTTTCTTGGTTGCAGTGGATTCGGCGAATGGGGCTTAGGAACAGCATGCTAGGTTATTTTCTCATCATTAAATTTCAGTTCGGGTGCTCTGCGGTTGGTGCCATCAAGCCTTTTCAATTATCAAAGCTATTTTGTTTAGTTCGAATAATATTAAAAGACTTCGGTTGTTGTTCTATCCACTTCAACTTCTCGCGTATAAAGCTTGTCTCTTTAAATTATTGACTCGTTTGATCAGTAATGAAGTACTTTACCGCGTTATTGTACTAAAAACCACATTAATTATGTTAAAATAATTTGAATAGTAACCACTTAGCATATTTATTAGAAAAATACCCCAAACAGCACACGTAGGAATTACTCACCTCTTATTCAGCGCAATAACTTGTCTCGCATTTTATAAGATGCGAGATATTGTGCACTTTACAGATTGCCCAATTTAATATGATTATTTAGTACCTCGCGTTTCCCAGGACATGAAGTCCTCGAGATATTGAAAAATTATCGTTCGTAGAAGTTTAGAGATTTAAAATTGTTGAAAACATTTTGATGTTTCGATATAACAAAATAGAGTACTATTGAATTTTAAGATTTTATATTCAATTTTAAAATATATATTCGGTTAAATTATTCGAATATAAAAAATATTACCCCAAGTTTTCAAATGACAATTTTAATCCTTACATAAGTGTAAATTTGTGATTTAGTCTTAAAATATTTTTGAAACAATTTTACATAGTATTTCGAACCTTACTCGAGCCAAAAATAAGTTTTATAAAGGGATGTACCGATACACTCTTGTATGTACCTATACACCCCGTATTTCGAATGTAATTAGTGTACCGATACACAGCCGATGTATCGATACATTCCTGGCTACGAGAAACATCGAATGTGTTGAGTTAATCGATCGATGGAATCGGCCAAGAGGGGTGAATTGACAATAAAAATTTTGGTGGAAGCTTTTGCAGAAAATTGAAAGTAATTACACAACAATTTACAGTGGTTCGACTTTATCAACCAAAGTCTACGTCCACTACCTTAGCTATCTACACTAAGGATTTTCTAACAAATTCACTAATTTGTTCTTTCTTTTGAGGCCAAAGAGATAACCTTACAACTCCCTCAAGAATATACCCCAATTCTTGAGAACACTCTTTTCTCAAAGAGAAGATTACAAATTTGCAAACTCACAAGAAAAAACCTCACAAGGCAAATATGTTTGCACAATTCTAGAACAAAGAAAGAACACTCAAGAATAAATACAACTGAGCACAATAAGTGTTCTTGAAAGCAAAATGAATATTGAATGAAAAATAGACTTGAAATGCTCAAACTTGAGGTTTGATGATTTCTCTTTGATTCTCTCTTGATTCTAATTGCTTGATGTTTCTTTCTTTCTATTGATCAATGGCTTCAGAACTTGTTTAAATACACCTTCAAATGATTCTGAACGTTGGGGATGCTTAATGGAGTCAATGTAGCCGTTTAAGTGTGAAAACAATTAATAAAATCAGTTAGGAGCATTAGTGCATCGATGCATACCCATGGTACATCGGTGCATCAGTGTAAAATTCAAATATTTTGACCGTTGGACCCTTAGTGCATCGGTGCACTAAGAGTGCATCGATGCATCAAGTGCATTCGATGTTTCAAAATAGCCAGAGTGCATCGATGCATGGCTGGTGCATCGATGCATCAAATGCATTCGATGTTTTCATAAAATTCTCAGTGCATCGGTGAGTGGTATGTGCATCGATGCATGAAATGCATTCGATGTTCAATTTAATTCATGGTGCATCGATGCATGGATTGGTGGATCGGTGTATCACTCTGAAAAATTGATTTTAGGCTTGATTTTGGTTCAAAATACTTGGTGAAAATTGTTTCAAAAATATATTAAGTATAAAACACAATTTTACACATTTAGTAAGGTTTGAAATTGATCTTAAAAGACTTGGAGTAATAATTTGATATTCGATTAATTGAATCGAATATACTTAGAAAATCATTTGTAAAATCTTAAAATTCATTTAAACTAATTTGTTATATCGAAACACAAAAATGTTTTCAACAATCTCCCCCTTTTTGATATAACAAAAACATTTGTGTTATTTTAAGATTTTCTAAAAATTTGAAATCAATTTTGAAATTACTCCAAATTACTCCCCCTTACTATAACACTTCTCCCTTTAAAACTTTAACACTTACACTTCTCTCCCCTTTTTGTTAAATAAAAAAACTCAAAACTGAAGGCTTTGAAAAAACATAGCCAATTGATTAAACATTTTAATTGAATATATCTTAAGCTGCTAAGATCAAAGATCAAAAGAAAGGTTAGCCATTAGTGTTCATAATCAATATTCAAATCAAATGTGAAATGATATTGGTCATAATGCAACTAAAAAAATAATGATGCATATATTGAAACAAACCAAAATATATGAAGTAAAAGTTCAAATATCCATCAAACAAACATCCAACATCAAGAAAGACAATCCAAAATGTTTTAACAATTTAAATTCAAGTTCAAACCCAAAACAATCAAAGCAAGATAAGTCTATTCATCCATCGAAGGATCGGGAGGAGAGGAGGGTAACGCTCTCACCTCAAGCGTGAGTGTATCCAAACAATCATTCATATCTTGTTGTCTAGCTCCCAAGGTAGAGAGCTGAGACTCAATGAATGTGAAGCGCGAATCCATTGACGCATACCGTAAATCAAATGTCTCCAAAAACGAACGAAAATATGGAGGCATTTGATCTTCTTGTGGAGTTGTTTCTGGTGCAGGCTCGTCATCAGGTACGTGATCATCGATGTCTTGCATAAGTTGTTGAAATTCAGGATCATCGTCAGAAGTCAGAGCCGGAGGAGGAGGAGGAACCGAGATGAGCTAGGAGCAGCTCGTGAGGAACTAGCTCCCGGAGTTTGTTTACCGGGTTTAAAAGCCCATAAACATGTTACCTCATCCAATTTCCAATCTGATTTCTTCAAGGATGTGATATTGATAGGGTTTTGAAGTGGTATAAGATTGTCAAGAGAGACATCTAGACCTAGTTTGATAAAGAGATTACTTAGAAGATAACCATAAACTAAGGTTTCGACATGTTTGGATGGGATAATGTTTATGATGTCCACTAGTTGACTGAATATAATGTGGGGAAGATTTATTTTGATTTTATTTTTAATACAATATATCCACCATAAATCCCTAGCACGAAGTGTGGAGTACCTACCTCCGAATGGTCTAAACCACCAAGAGATCATCAAATGGAGAAAACGATCGTGATAAGATCGTAGAGTACTAACACTTGAGTTTGGAACATAGGGATATTCCACATTTTCACTCTCATTATATACACCACTATCATCTAACCCAAATCGGAAAGCTATAGTCTCGGGGTCAATATTAATATATTGGCCTAAAAGATAGGATCTAATGGTTATAGTTCCCATGAGTTTCATTTTTCATTTTGAACACACCGCATTGGAATAGAAAATGTGGACCAATTGTTGATAGACGATAGGTTTAAGCTTAAACAATTTATCAAACTTCCAAGCTTTAAGAATCGGAAGGTATTCGAAATCAATGTCAACCATGGCTTGAAGCGAAGGAATACACTCTTCACAGATTCTATAAGTTTGGAAAGAGTTTCTGTACCTAGAGTACAATTCGTCTCTACGACGCTCAGGCATGTTAAAACAAGATCCTAATAGAGATGAAGGTGGAGGAGGAACGGGATTAGGAGGTTGAGGAACGGGAGGACAGTTTTGGTTTGACCTACTCGAAGATGACCTAGGTTGTTTAGGGTTTGACATGATTAAAGGAAATCAGAATAAGGAATATCACCTGCAATTTGAAACACATGTATGCACAATCAATCCCAAAACTCAAATGAGTCCTTAATAATTCAAGGTTCTCTAAACCATATCTTAATGGGCATGTTTTGAAAACTATTTAATAATATTTGATTATCATAATATAGTTTTCATTAAAACAACACAATTAAATAAAAAATATTACTAATTTTTGAAATCATATATATATTTTTTAAGTTCGAAATTCAAAGAAAAATCTTGAAAAATTCTTTGTTTTTGACAAAATTGGTAGTAAAATCTAGTTTAGAACCAACAAACAATCAATGCCCGATATAATATTCATCCTAGAACTAATCAAAACTAGTTCTAAAATCAAAAATAAAAAAATAGAGGTTTTTGAAATATTACCTTGAAAATTCAGATTGAGAGGGATGAGGAGTTGTTTTGCACGATTTAATGATATAAGCAGGTTTTGAAGATGAAAAGCACGAAGAAACCGATGATTTTCGATGATTTTGAGCAAGAGTAGGATTTAGAGTGAGAGATAGAAGAATGGCGGGAGAGTTTTTAGTTTTAGGGTTTGAGAAAAATAAAGAAAATGAGGCATTTTAACCCAAAACCCGACGGATGCATCGATGCATGGCTCTTGTGCATCGATGCACATTCAAGGGTGTGCATTGGTGCATCATCTGATGTATGGATGCACATTCAAAGGGATGCATCTGTGCACTGTTAAGTGTATCGATGCATTAAGCACAAAATTGTCATAAATCCGTTTTAAACACTCAAAATGTTAAATTAATTGGCCCTACTGGTATTGGCAACTCATATATCAAAAATTAATTATGTTCAATCAATCAAATTAATCTTTAAACTTTATTTGAACATAAAATTAATTTTCACCAAAGAACATAAACTCCCCTTAACTAATAACAAAGAATGCAATCAAAAAATTATTATTATAAGCATTTTTCATTTATTCTTAAAAGTGCTAAAAATATTTTAAACACTAAGTAAAGATAGGTCAGTTAAACCTAATTTTCTCCTAAGTGTCCAAAATCTTTTCTTATATAAGGTTTTGTAAAAATATCCGCTAATTGGTGCAAAGCATCAACAAATTCTAGAACTACATCTTCCTTAGAGACATGGTCTCTAATGAAGTGATGTCTAATTTCAATATGTTTAGTTCTAGAGTGTTGGATGGGATTTTTAGTGAGACAAATAGCACTAGTATTGTCACACTTGATAGGAATAGTACCTACTTCAATTCTATAATAAAAAAGTTGTTGTTTCATCCATCAAACTTGTGCACAACAACTACCGGCTGAAATGTATTCCGCTTCAGTGGTAGATAATGCAACACAATTTTGTTTCTTTGAAAACCACAAAATGAGCATATTTCCAAGGAATTGGCAAGTACAGGAGGTGCTTTTCCTTTCTAATTTGCATCCTCCATAATCCGCATCTGAGAAGGCATGCAAGCTAAAGCTAGAGTCTCTAGGATACCAAAGTCCTATACTAGTAGTGTCCTTAAGGTATCTAAAGATTCTCTTAACAGCTAGTAAATGTGATTCCTTAGGGCATGATTGAAATCTAGCACATAAGCAAACACTAAACATAATGTCCGGTCTACTTGCAGTTAGATAAAGTAAAGATCCAATCATTGACCTATATAATTTAACATCTACACATTTACCTCCTTCATCTAAGTCAAGCTTTGTTGAAGAGCTCATTGGAGTGTCATGAGGCTTACCATTTTCCAGTCCAAACTTCTTAAGCATATCTTTGACGTACTTAGATTTATTGATGAAGATGCCATCTTTTCTTTGCTTGATTTAGAGTCCCAAGAAAAATGAGAGTTCCCCCATCATGCTCATCTCAAACTCACTTTGCATTAGTTTAGAAAATTCTTGGCAAAGAACATCATTAGTAGAACCAAATATTATATCATCAACATAAATTTGAACTACTAATAAATCTTTACCTTTATGCTTTAAAAACAATGTAGTGTCAACCTTCCCTTTTGAAAACCCTTTTTCAATTAAAAAGTTTGACAATCTTTCATACCAAGCTCTAGGAGCTTGTCTTAAACCATAAAGCGCTTTTGTCAATTTAAGAACATGATTTGGAAATTTTAAATCTTCAAAACCAGGAGGTTGTTCCACATACACTTCTTCTTTTATAAAACCATTTAAAAATGCACTTTTAACATCCATTTGATATAATTTAAATTCATTGAAACATGCAAATACTATTAACATTCTAATTGCTTCCATCCTAGCTACGGGAGCGTATGTTTCATCATAGTTTAGTCCTTCTTCTTGAGTATACCCTTGAGAAACAAGTCTAGCCTTGTTTCTCACTAGATTACCACTTTCATCAAGCTTATTCCTAAATACCCATCTAGTACCTATAGTAGATTTATTACTAGGCCTTTCAACTAATGTCCATACTTTACTTCTCTCAAATTGATTTAATTCTTCTTGCATAGCCATAATCCAATGTTCATCTTTTAATGCTTTTTTGATGTTCTTAGGCTTTATGCATGAAATAAATGCAACATAATTACAAATATTTCTAAGAGAAGATCGAGTAGTTACCCCTTTTGATGGATCACCTATAATTTCACCATCCTTGACATAGTTGTACTCTCTTGGGTAAGAAACTTCCCTTTCTTCAATGGTTTGATTCTCTAAAGGATCATAAGTTTCCTCATCTTTCGTTTCCTCCTTTGATGATGATGATTCTCCAACATCATGTCTAATGTTATTTGCTTGTACAATACCTACATCATCATTAACACAAGAATCCTTCCTAGGAAGGGGATTATCATCGAAAACAACATGTATAGACTCTTCTACAACTAAAGTTCTTTTATTAAATACACAATAAGCTTTATAATTTAAGGAATAACCCAGAAAAATTCCTTCATCACTTTTAACATCAAATTTGCCAAGATTTTCTTTACCGTTGTTTAGAACAAAACATTTACATCCAAAAGGATGAAAATAACTAATGTTAGGATTTTTTTTTTGAAAATTTCATATGGAGTTTTCTTTAAAAATGGCATAATCATTACTCGATTAATAATATAACAAGCGGTATTTGTGGTTTCCGCCCAAAAATATTTTGGCAAATTGTTTTCACAAAGCATGGTTCTAGCCATTTCTTCTAAAGTTCGATTTTTCCTCTCAACAAGTCCATTTTGTTGAGGGGTTCTAGGTGCTGAAAATTATGGCTAATACCATTAGAATTACAAAACTCATTAAATCCAAGTTTTTCAAATTCAGTGCCATGATCACTTCTAACACTAGTGATAGAGTAACCTTTTTCGTTTTGGATTACTTTTGAAAATGTGATGAAATTTTCTAATGCTTCATCTTTAGTATTTAAGAATAGAACCCAAGTATATCTAGAATAGTCATCTACCAAGACAAATGCATATTGTTTTCCACCCAATCTAGTAGTCCTAGTTGGCCCAAAAAGATCTATATGGATCAATTGTAATACTCTACTAGTTGATACATCATTAATGGATTTAAAAGAAATTCGCTTTTGTTTTCCTTTAGCACAAGCATCACATATTTTATCATTATCAAATTTAAGCTTAGCCAACCCTCTTACTAAGTCTCCTTGAATTAGTCGTTGCAAAACACTCATACTAGCATGTCCTAGTCTCATATGCCATAACCAACTATCATGTTTATCCTTAGCAACTAGGCACAAGTCATATCAATAGAGTCTAAATGCACCATGTATATTTTCCTATTCTATGACCAACAAGCATAATCCGATTAGATGCAATGTCAATGACTTTACAACCATTAATTTCAAACATGACATTGAATTCTTTGTCGCATAATTGACTAATAGTCAATAGATTATGCTTTAATCCATTCAAATATAATACATTTTTAATTTGTATGGAAGAGATATTACCTATAGTACCAATACGCTCAATGTGACCTTTTGAATTATCACCAAAAGTCACTTCTCCTCCATTTTTGACGTTAAGCTCTATGAACCACTTTTTTCCGTCATGTGTCTCGAGCATCCACATCAAGGAACCATGAATTTGGATTGTTTCCCGTGCCTTGTAGCAATGCTCCTTTCCTACAACATAGATTAATTTCTAATTTTTGGTACCCAAATTCTTTTGGGTCCATATTCATTAGTTTCTAAAATCCTTGTCCCCTTAGGTATCCATTTATGAAGGACATTTTTATCTTTAGTAGTAATGAGTTCTTTAGGAACCCATATACTTCTAATGATTTTACCATTTGAAGTTCTTCGAGGACTTTTATGATTGTAGTTTCTAAAACTTTTCTTAACAAAGTTGGATTTTGAATTCCTCACTTTTTTTCAAAACTTTTTGTACCAACCTTATTAAAAGAAGTTTTAAGATCATCAATCTTCTTTTGATGATCATCATGAACTTTGAAAGTAAGTTATGCAATCATATTTTTCTTTTCAAAATCATTAATTTTGATTTACAATTCTTTTATCTTACTTTCAAGCTCATTGTTGGTCTTGGATAAAAGACTATTTTTGGTTTTCAATTTTGAAATATCATTTTTGTATTTTGAAAATCGAGTCTTATAATCCGAAGCCAATCATTTATATCCTCTAATACATCATAAGATAATTCATCTGAATCGAATGAGTTAGAGGTTACCTTAAAATCTCCCCGATAGCCTTAGCACAAGTTTGCAACTTCTTGTTCCTCTTCATCGGAACCTTCTTCATCGATCCATGTAGCTACATGATCCTTGTGCTTCTTTTTGGATTGACCCTTTTTCTTCAATTGTAGGCAATCATATTTGACATGCCCCGACTATTTGTATTCATAGCAAATGATCGGGTCTTTCTCATTCGATTCAGTTTTGAAGCCTTCATTGCGTTTGAATTTTCTTCCTCGGTTGGGCATCATCAACTTCTGAATCGTTTGCCAAATAATGCCATTCCCGTCATCATCATCGTCATTCGATCACTCTCATCTTTTGTGGATTTGAGAGCAACTCCAATGTTTTTCTTCTTCTCCTTCTCCTTTGGTGTCTCGTCAATCTTATCGAGGTCCACTTCATCTTCAAGCATCATTTCATGAGTGAGAAGGGAACCGATTAGCTCTTCAAGAGTTAAGGACGTTAGGTCCTTAGACTCGATGATTACCGTCTTATTTGATTGCCACGATTTTGGAAGAGAGTAGACTAACTTCCTCACAAGCTTTTCATTTGAAATGATCTCTCCATATGATTTGAGACCATTGACAATCATTGAAAATCTATCCGTCATAGCTTTGATATCTTCATTTGATTTCATCCTGAAATTTTCATAGCTATGCGTTAGAATGCTAATTTTAGATTTCTTTACCTCATCGGTACCTTCATGAGTGAATTGAAGCTTGTCCCATATTTCTTTGGCGGTTTTACAAGATGAAACTCTTATGTATTCATCTGGTCCAAGAGCACAAAATATGATATGGATGGCTTTGGAGTTGAGCTGGAACATTCTTATCTCTCCTTCACTCCACAACCTTGGATGAGTGAGAGGCTTGATGTATCCTTCTTCTACGGCATTCCATGCTCCCATGTCACTTACTTGGATGAAGTACATCATCCTATTTTTCCAATAGGCATAGTTAGCTCCATTGAAGAAAGGCGGCTTGTTGACGGGCATTGAATCGAGACCGGAGTCGTAATTTGAAGCGGAGGCCATTGATGACTTGATAATCGATGTAACTCTTCCCGAATCGACTCAAGAGGTGATTAAACCTTCAAATGAGTGAGACTCTGATACCAATTGTTGAGTTAATTGATCGATGGAATCGGCCAAGAGGGGGGTGAATTGGCAATAATATTTTGCAACGATTTACAGTGGTTCGACTTATCAACCAAAATCTACGTCCACTACCTTAGCTATCCACACTAAGGATTTTCCAACAAATTCACTAATTTGTTCTTTCTTTTGAGGCTAAAGAGATAACCTTACAACTCCCTCAAGAATATACCCCAATTCTTGAGAACACTCTTTTCTCAAAAAGAAGATTACAAATTTGCAAACTCACAAGAAAAAAACCTCACAAGGCAAATATGTTTGCACAATTCTAGAACAAAGAAAGAACACTCAAGAATAAATACAATTGAGCACAATAAGTGTTATTGAAAGCAAAATGAATATTGAATGAAAATAGGCTTGAAATGCTCAAACTTGAGGTTGATGCTTTCTCTTTGATTGTCTCTTGATTCTAATTGCTTGATGTTTCTTTATTTATTAAATATTTTGACCGTTGGAAGTGCATCAGTGCACTAAGAGTGCATCGATGCATCAAGTGCATTCGATGTTCAAAATAGCCAGAGTGCATTGATGCATGGCTAGTGCATCGATGCATCAAATGCATTCGAGGTTTTCATAAACTCCTCAGTACATCGGTGCATGGTATGTGCATCGATGCATGAAATGCATTCGATGTTCAATTTAATTCATGGTGCATCGATGCATGGATTGGTGCATCGGTGCATCACTCTGAAAAATTTATTTTAGGCTTGATTTTAGTTTAAAATACATTGTGAAAATTGTTTCAAAAATATATTAAGTATAAAACACAATTTTACACATTTAGTAAGGTTTGAAATTGATCTTAAAAGACTTGGAGTAATAATTTGATATTCGATTAATTAAATCGAATATACTTAGAAAATTATTTGTAAAATCTTAAAATTCATTTAAACTAATTTGTTATATCGAAACACAAAAATGTTTTCAACAGAATGTATTTAGTCTCATGATACACCTGGGATGTACTGATACACTAGGTCAACCAACGGTCGAAATATTTGAATTTTACACTGAGTTACTGATACACCTTGATAGTGTACCGATACACCTACGCTCCCAACAGATTTGTTTTAATGATAATTACACCATAACGGCTCTATTGACTTCACCAAAGGTCCCCAACGTTCAGACTCAATCCAAGGTGCATTTAAACAAGCTGAGGAGCCATTGATCATATACAAGAAACAAGAATTGAGAGAGAATCAAAGAGAAAGCCTTAAACTTATTGTTTGAGGATTTCAAGCCTATTTTTCATTCAATATTCATTTTTACTTTCAAGAACACCATTTGCACTTAATTTTATTCATTCTTGAGTGTTCTTTCTTTTTTCTAGAATTGTGCAAACATCTTGCCTTGTGAGGTTTTTCTGTAAGTTTGCGAAATTTGTATTCTTCTCTTTGGGAGAGAGTATTCTCAAGAATTTGGGGTATAATTCTTGAAGGAGTTGTAAGGTTACTCTTTGTCCTCAGAAGAAAGAAAAAAATTAGTGAATTTGTTAGAAAATCCTTAGTGTGGATAGCTAAGGTAGTGGACGTAGACTTTGGTTGAGAAAGTCGAACCACTCTAAATCACTATGCAAATATTTTCAATTTTCTGCAAAAGCTTCCACCAATTTTTAATTGTCAATTCACCCCCCTTTTGCTATTTTGTCGATCGATTAACTCAATAATTGGTATCATAGCCTCACTCATTTGAAGGTTTAACCATCTCTTGAGTCAATTCGGGAAGAGTTAAATTGATAAAGATGGCATCCACTTCCGGTTCATTCTCCATGGAAGACTCACGACCAATTCACGTGCCTCCTTACTTCAATGGAACAAATTATCGTTGTTAGAAGAGGTTAATGATGATATTTATCCAAGCACATGATCTAAAGCATGGATAATATTCAAGAAAGGATACTCTTTTCCTAAGAATAAGGAAAAAAAGTGGAGTGATCAAGAGTGGAAGAAAGCTTAGCAAAACTCAAAGGCTATGCACATGTTATGTTATGCAATTGATTCAGATATCTATAAAGGAGTTTCTTCTTGTTCAAACGCCAAGGAGATGTGGGATAAGCTTGAGGAAATCTATAGAGACGAGAAAGAAGAACAAATACCGGTGATGTCTCTATTAGCTCTAGAAGAGCCCAAGGTATATTCAAAATCAAATAAATTAAGTTCATATTCTTTTAATGAGTTACAAGATTCCTATGATGAATTATTTTCGGAGTTTGAGACCATGAACTCCGCATATAAGAAATTGTTTTCTAAATTTATAGCTAAATATGATCTTCTTTTGAAAGCTAAAATAGACTTGGAAAATCAAAATGAAATGTTGAAAAGAAGTTAGAGCTTTCAAAAATGAAATCTAAAAACTTTGAAAAAGAAATTTTCGAATTAAACGAACTTCTTCTAGAAACTAAAATGAATTTTGAAAATCAAAATGAAATATTGAAGAAGGATTTAGAGCTTTCAAAAATGAAATTTGAAAGTATTGAAAAACAAAATTTTGATTAGAAAGATAAGCTTGAACGTTTAACAAAAGAAAAAGAGATCATTTTAAATAATTCATCAGTTCAATAATGACAATATGCTCACATTGTCATTATCATGGTCATAAGGAACATACTTGTCAGGTAAATGATTTAAAATTAGACAAGTATGGGTTCCAAAAGGAACAAGGGGCATTGAAACTAACGTTCAAGGATCCAAAGCAATTTGGATACCAAAATCTACTTGAATGTCTTTTGTAGGTGTGTGGGAGCAATGGTGATAAAGGTTATGATATTCAAGATGCTCTAGTCACACATGGAAAAGGAATGAGCTCTAAGCTTAATGTTTTTAATTTTGGTTATTTGGTTGCTCATTTGATTTAAATCATGCATGAGTTTTTATTTTAAATAATTATGCATTATTGTTTTAATCTCATGTATGTTAAAAAGGTTTTATGATGAAATTTTAAGTTTTAATGATTTTTCATAATTTTTAGTTCATTATAATAAAATTTTGGTCAAAATTGGTTTTAATGAAAATGATATCTCTCTAACAATTAATATCAATTTATCAAATAATTTGATTTTATAAATTTTTGACCTTAATTTGTTTTTAATGTTTATGCAAGTAATTCAAGTTATAAATGATAACAATTGATATCAAATTTTTTAATGCATAACATTTTTTTAAACTTCATGCATATGCACTTAATCTTGATAATCAACATTGCATAATGTTTTATATGTGAATGAGTTAATGCATAATCTTTTAAATTGTGAATTTGACAAAAAGATACAATGTCTTATTTTAAATTATTGCAAAAATGATTGACATTGTATCTATTTCGATTATGCTCATTGGTCATAGAATAGGAAACATATACATGGTGCATTTAGATTCCATTAATATGACTAACTTGTGCCTAGTTGCTAAGGATGAACATGATAGTTGGTTATGGCATAGGAGACTATGATATACTAGCATGAGTGTGTTACAAAGACTAATTCAAGGAAATATAGAAAGAGGATTGCCAAAGCTAAAATTTGATAATGATAAAATCTGTGATGTATGTGCTAAAGGAAAACATAAAAGGACTTCCTTTAAATCCATTAATGATGTATCAACTAGTAGAGTATTACAATTGACCCATATAGATCTTTTTGGGCCAATTAGGACTACTAGCTTGGGTGGAAAACAATATTGCTTTGTATTAGTAGATACCTATTCTAGATATACTTGGGTTCTATTTTTAAGTACTAAAGATGAAGCATTAGAACAGTTCATCACGTTTTCAAAAGTAATCAAAAACAAAAAAAGTTTACTCCATAACTAGTGTTAAGAGTGATCATGGTACTGAATTTGAAAATCTTAGATTTACTGATTTTTTCAATTCAAATGGGATTAGCCATAATTTTTCAGCACCTAGAACCCCTCAACAAACAACAAAATGGGAGTTGTTGAGAGGAAAAATAGAACTTTAGAAGAAATTGCTAGAACCATGCTTTGTGAAAACAATTTGCCAAAATATTTTTGGGTGGAAGCCACAAATACCACTTGTTATGTTATAAATCGTGTAATGATTAGGCATATTTTAAAGAAAACTCCATATGAAATTTTTAAAAATAAAAAGCCTAACATTAGCTATTTTCATCCTTTTGGATGTAAATGTTTTGTTTTAAATAACAGTAAAGACAATCTTGGCAAATTTGATGCTAAAAGTGATGAAGGAATTTTTCTGGGTTATTCCTTAAATTCTAAAGCTTATCGGGTATTTAATAAAAGAACTTTAGTGGTAGAAGAGTCTATACATGTTGTTTTCGATGATAATCCCCTTCCGAGGAAGGATTCTTGTGTTGATGATGACGTAGGTATTGTAAATGCACATGACGTTGGATATGATGTTGGAGAACCATCATCAAAGGAAGGAGTCAAAGATGAGGAAACGCACAATGCTCTTGAGAATCCAACCATTGAAGAAATGATGCTATGTCAAGGATGGTGAGATTATAGGTGATTCATCCAAAGGGGTAACAACTCAGTCTTCTCTTAGAAATATATGTAATTATATTGCATTTATCTCATTCATAGAGCCTAAGAATATTCAAGAAGCCTTAGATGATGAAAATTGGATTATGGCTATGCAAGAAGAGTTAAATCAATTTGAGAGAAGTAAAGTATGAACATTAGTTGAAAGGCCTAGTAATAAATCTATTATAGGTACTAAATGGGTATTTAGAAATAAGCTTGATGAAAGTGGTAATATAGTGAGGAATACGGCTAGACTTGTTGCTCAAGGGTATACTCAAGAAGAGGGAATAGATTTTTGATGAGACATATGCTCCCGTAGCTAGGATGGAAGCAATTAAAATGTTGTTAGCATTTTCATGTTTCAATGAATTCAAATTATATCAAATGGATGTTAAAATTGCATTTTTAAATGGTTTTATAAAAAAAGAAGTGTATGTGGAACAACCTCCTGGTTTTGAAGATTCATAATTTCCAAATCATGTTTTTAAGTTGACAAAAGCTTTATATGGTTTAAAACAAGCTCCTAGAGCTTGGTACGAAAGATTGTCAAATTTTATAATAGAAAAAAGTTTTTCAAAAGGGAATGTTGACACTACATTGTTTTTAAAGCGAAAAGGTAAAGATTTATTAGTAGTTCAAATTTATGTTGATTATATAATATTTGGTTCTACTGATGATGCTCTTTGCCAAGAATTTTCTAAACTAATACAAGGTGAATTCGAGATGAGCATGATGGGGGAGCTTTCATTTTTCTTAGGGCTCCAAATCAAGCAAAGAAAAGATAGCATCTTCATCAATCAAGCAAAGTACAACAAGGATATGCTCAAAAAGTTTGGAATGGAAAATGTCAAACCCTACGCCACTCCAATGAGCTCATCTACAAAGCTTGATAAAGATGAAGGAGGTAAACGTGTAAATGTTAAATTATATAGGTCAATGATTGGCTCTTTGCTTTATTTAACCGTAAGTAGACCGAACTTTATGTTTAGTGTTTGCTTATGTTCTAGATTTCAATCAGTTCCTAAAGAATCATTTTTACTAGCCATTAAGAGAATCTTTAGATACCTTAAGGACACTCCTAGTTTAGGACTTTGGTATCCTAGAGACTCTAGCTTTAGCTTTCATGCCTTCTCTAATGCAGATTATAGAGGATGAAAAATACATAGGAAAAGCACCTCCGATACTTGTCAATTCCTAGGAAATATGTTGATTTCATGGTTTTCAAAGAAACAAAATAGTGTTGCATTATCTACCACTGAAGCGGAATACAATTCAGCTGGTAGTTGTTGTGCACAAGTTTTATGGATGAAACAACAACTTTTAGATTATGGAATTGGAGTTGGTACCATTCCTATCAAGTGTGGCAATACTAGTGCTATTTGTCTCACTAAAAATCCCATCCAACACTCTAGAACTAAGCACATTGAAATAAGACATCATTTCTTTATAGATCATGTCACAAAAGGAGATGTAGTTCTAGAATTTGTTGATACTTTACATCAAATAGCTTATAATTTTACAAAACCTTTAGATAAAGAAAGATTTTGGACACTTAGGAGAGAATTAGGTTTAACAAACCTACCTTGACTTAGTGTTTAAAATAATTTTAGCTCTTTTAGTAAGAATTTAAAAAATGCTTATAAAAATAACATTTTTGAATGCATTCTATGCTAATAGTTAGGGGGAATTTATGATATTTAGTGAAAATTAATAATATGTCCAAATAAAAGTCTAAGGATAGATTTGATTGATTGAACATTGTTAATTTTTGAAATATGAGTTGTCAATACCACTAGAGCTAATTAATTTAGCATTCTAAGTTCTTAAAACCGAATTTTTGACATTTTTGTGCAAAGTGTATCGATACACCCTCGCTATGTATTAATACACTATGAATGTGTATCGATACAACTCAAGATTGTACCGATACACCCATCGGGTTTTGGGTTTAAATCCCTAAAATTTAACATTTTTGCCAAACCCCTAAACACTCTAAATAACCCAGCATCATCCCTATCTCACCATACTCTCAAACTTTGCTCAAAATCAACGTTTTAAATCGGATTCTACTTGGTTTTCAAGTTTTGATCCTGCTAACATTATTAAATTAATGCAATCGTCGAGTGGCATCTTGCTGACCGATTGTTGTGGCAATTTGGTCATGTCCAAACGATTCCAACACCACAAATAACCTTGAACAATGCCGTCCATTGCCTGATGTGACAGGGGAAGACAAATGTTAATTGGGAGGTGTATCATGTGGATTGGGTGATGCAGTGGATGTCGAAGGTCGCCAGGCAACCCGTTTCTAAACCCATTTTGGCATACGGTGTTTCAGATGATTACATGCTATGGTACGAGTAAAATGGGATGTCGCATATACTGACCTAGGAGGAGCGAGCGCGAGAAATTTATAGGCTTCATTTCCTCCCACACAACGTCCCCCGACACAACTTGGTGCAAGTAAGAGTATACAAAAAACACGCTAAACCCTCATCATTGGGAACTACACAAGAGCCACTTACATAGCATCAGACACCGCTGACGATACCTACATTCACCCGCTCGACTCAATCAATATTTCAGAATATGGCGACTCTATCATTATTTCAGTATATGGCCCCACCGACATAAGGTTTTTTCGCTGACGCATTTCGTTTTTATTCGGCGGTCGTTATCCATTCTCATTGCCCTCATGCACCAGCTGAGTGATGATGGTGATGGAGATAGTGGTGGTGATGTTCAGAGTGATGATGATGCCCTCGAATATAGATTCATTCATAAAAATCTTCTTCGGACTCGTCGTCCACCATAGTGCAGTACGGGTGGACATAGGCATCAATAGTTGTTTAAATTTGTACTTTTTTAGTTAGTCAAACTGTATTTTCTTTCTTTTCAGTTAATTGAACTCTGTTTTCTTTTTTTGTTTTAAAAAATAGTATTCAAATATAATGTTCTAGTTTTTTTTATAATTTGTTTAAATTATTATTCAACTTTAAATTATTAATTTGTTTAAGTTATCGTTGAACAATATGATAATTAGTTGTTCGGTTTTATGCATAAACAACTTGGGATTCATCATACTCGCACAAATTTAATTTTAATACTAATTTAAAAACATAATAACAAAACAAACTACACGAGTTGTTTAAAGTTCTCTCTCCCAATGTTTATGGGCAATATATAGTAGAACTGGATCGTCATCCTCATAGTCTTGTGATAATCGAGTTACTCTTTCATTGCTTGTTGAATATGGTTCTTCCTCAAACGTTATAGTCAACTCGATGTTTCTACCACCAACACGTGTGTAAGGCTTAAACATCTTTCGAATGTCTCTTGTATTCAATAAGGTTAACATGTAATGTGCTTCAGTATCAGTATTTCCTACGAGAACTTTAGCTTGCAATGAAGACACATGTCATGCTGTAGATTTGTTTAATCTCCATTGAAATCAAATTGTACAACTTATCTTTCTTAATCTTGGCATTGAAGGAAGTGTAGAAATAAGTTCCGGAATGGAACACAGTTGCAAAAAATCTTGCCATTAATATTTGTTTTATGAAGGTATTTCATCCAAAATGGCACCGGTCTTGTTTTTATAGACATATTTTCTCGCTCCTTTTAATGCGAAACTTGTCATGCCGAATCAAATGTTGCTTGTACGTCAAGAATATCTGCCAGGTCAGGAATCTCTGCCACGCCAAGAATCCCTCAGTAATTCTGGTTTTGCAGAGAGCAAGTTTCCTGCCACGTCAGGAATCTCTGCAAAATTCGTGTTTTTCACAGCGCGAGATTACCCCAATATAAATAAATATCCCTTCTTCCACTGATATTGTAAATTTTAACAAAATCTATCCTTATAAGAGGCTTTTCTTCTGGTGGCGCAACTTGACACTAAATTTATGTCAATATTGGAGTTATGCCACCCAAAGAAAATGCCTTTTATAAAAGATAACTCCTTCTCGACAAAATGCTTGTTTCATAAATTTTGCCTTCTTTGTCAAACCAACAAATTTTTTAAAAGACATTCTCTTCAGGTGGTTTCCTCTGCAACTTGTCTTTATATTGTATATTTGCAAAGTCGATTAAACATGAGTAACCTGACCTTCTTGGGAAACTCTACAAAGGCATCCTCTACGACTTTTCTCACTCGAGATGTTGATTTGACAAATGACACACCTTCACTCATCACTCGGGAAACTAATTGTTTCTAAGAAGGCATTCTCTTTAGGTGGCTTCATCGACTTATCGCTCGTGACGTGGATCTAACAGTAGTGGGCATGGTTTCCGAGTTCTGAATTCCATTTTTATGCCCGATCCACCTCCATCAAACCCATGATGTTTCTAAGAAGACATCTTCTTCCGGTGGCATCCTCTACTTAAGGCATCAAACCCACAGATGGCACACCTTCGTTCGTTCCCTCAACCTTATTGTGTTTTTTTCATTACACTACTTTTGTTTGAAGAATTTTCAACATGATTATTACACCACTTAAAATGTCTCTTATGTGCCGATACTAGCCTTGTCTATCAAGACATTTTAGCTTGTTCTGTATGCACAAAACCAATCATTGGATCTATTTTGAACGAGATTTTGTATCTTCTTATTCTTGAACAAAATAAGCTTTGGTACTATTTTTCAACGCAATTTTTAACTCGTCTACAATATCTCATATGTCTTTATATTAGCCTCAACTAAAAGATAAATTTCAATACTACGTGAAGAATCTTATAAATTATAAAAATTTCGAGATTAAATACCCGGACATGCCCCCCAAACATGCCTATAACAACTTGTAGTTTGTTGGAAAAAATAAATACCTCGCCTTTTGGAAAACGTGAGGTATGTTGTATACTTCTCGCGATAAATTTCTCGGGACGGTTTAATATCTCGAGGATCTCACGTTCTGGGAACGTGATAAATTTCAGTCATTGTTTGGCCATAAAACTCTATGCATGGTTGTTTCTATAATTTTGGGTGAATATTAAAGAAAATATGATGAATAGTGAGGGAAGAAAGAATAAATGTTTTGTTATCACTTTAATTAAAATTAAATTAAATTTTCTCAATTAAAGATGTCACATGTCACGTTTTAATTAGTTTATAGTTTCTTTAAATGAACTTAAAGTTTTTCGGTTATTTGGGTAATAGAGGTCAAGCTTCGAGGGTTCTTCAAACAAAATAGCTTTCAGTAGCAAAAGATGGGGGAGCATACTGTTCAACTCCAAACAAGTTCAGATGAACCATGAGATCCAAATGGTGATGATATCGAACAAAGAGTGACTCAGAATCCTTGGAAAACTGGCATGTATCAACAACCAAACGAAGAATGTGGGCCTAGTGAAACAGAAGAATCAATTCCATAATCTCAACTCCGAAGGTCAACAAGAATATGAAGGCCAAATCTCAAATATGCCAATGCATCCATAATTGAAGAAGCAACAGAGCCTGAGACATTTGAAGAAGCATCGCAGAGTTCTGAGTGGATGACAACTATGAAAGAAGAGATCGATGCACTTCAGCAAAATCAAACATGGGATCTTGTGCCAAAGACAAAAGATGTGAAACCCATATCTTGCAAATGGGTTTACAAAATAAAGCGTTGTCCAGATGGGTCAATCGAGAGGTACAAGGCATGATTGGTAGCTCGTGGTTTCTCTCAATAGTTTGGACTAGAATATGATGAAACATTTAGTCCAGTGGCAAAATTTACAACCGTACGAGTCTTACTTGCACTTGCAGCCAACAAAGACTGGAATGTGTGGCAGATGGATGTGAAGAATGCTTTTCTTCATAGAGCTAGATCGAGAGATCTTCATGACCCAACCAATGGGTTTTCAGAGCCAATATCGTCCTGAATATGTGTGTAAGCTATGAAAAGCACTCTAGGGATTGAAACAAGCACCTAGAGCGCGTTATGGTAAGATTGTTGAATTTCTAACAAAAAGTGGCTATTCAGTAACACCTGCAGATTCTAGTTTGTTTGTCAAAGTGAATGAAGGTAAGCTAGCTATCGTACTAGTTACGTGGATGACTTAATCATAACTGGTGATGATGAGGTAGAAATTCTTCAGACGAATGAGAATTTATCAGTCCGTTTACAGATGAAGGAACTTGGACATCTTAAGAACTTCCTTGGTCTAGAGGTTGGTCGCACATTCGAAGGAATATTTTTGTGTCAACAGAAATATGCTAAAGATTTGTTGAAGTGGTTTGGAATGCTCGAATGCAAGTCAACTTTGAACCAAATGCCAAAATGTGTGCACATGAAGAAAAAGATTTGGAAGATGCAATAATGTATCTACAATTGGTAGATAGTCTGATCTACTTAACCTTGACTCGACCTGACATTTCTTATGCGGTTGGTGTGATGAGTCGGTATTTGCAAAATCCAAAGAAACCTCATTTGAAAGCAGTTCGACGAATACTAAGATATGTGAAAAGTACAATTGACTATGGTCTTTTGTACAAGAAAGGTGAAGACTGCAAGTTAGTTGGTTATTGTGATACAAATTATGCAGGAGATCATGACACCAGAAGATCAGCAACTGGGTATGTGTTTAAGCTTGGATCATAAACAATTTCTTGGTGTAGCAAGAGACAACCGACTGTGTCATTGTCAACTATGGAAGCAGAGTATCGAGCAGCATCAATGGTAGCTCAAGAAAGCACGTGGTTGATACAACTAATGAATGATCTACATCAACCAGTAGATTATGCAGTTCTGTTGTACTGTGACAACCAATTGGCAATTCGGCTGGTGGAGAATCCTATTTTTCATGCAAGAACTAAACATGTGGAAGTACATTACCACTTTATTAGGAAAAAAGGTTTTGCAAGAAGAGATTGAGATGAGGCAAATCAAGACAGATGAGCAAATTGCTGACTTGTTTACAAAAAGCTGGAGTGTTAAAAAGTCAATATTAGCTTAAATAAGTTCACACCTAAATTAATTTGATGTCATTGCTTACATCAATTTAGTTAGGTGAAAATTAGGTATTTTTCTCATTTTTAATTTCAATGGTTTAAAATATTTTGTGGTTATTTTAATGAGTGGTTTAGATTGGTTCTTGTAACCTATAAATACTCCATCTGTATTTGAATTTTATCATCCCACAATCAAAGCTTAATTATAAGCATTTCAAAGCTTTCTTAAGAGTTCTTCCCGTTTGCAATTTTGTGAGTTTATTCTAAAGAGAGTTTTTCTTCTTCTCGATCAATTAGAGTTTTTAGTTTATTTTGATTCAACAATGATTGTATATTAAATAAATGTCATTTATAGTCACTCATGGTCGTATCAAATAAATATCATATATAACTTATCTCGAATAAATATCACTCATGACTGTATAATATATCAAACAAATATATTCTCAATTCTCATTCAGTATTTCATTATTAGTCACATTATTTATCGAAAATTTATTTTCAATTTGTATTCACTTATCTAAGATAATCAGGGGTGTTTAAAAATACAAGATCCATGATACCTGTTAACCCTTTGATCCATTTAAATATTATCGAGTAAATTAAAAAAAATATCCGTATTTCCTTATCAGATGCCTGGCTCTATATTTTTCATGAGTTTCTGAATGAGGCGTGGGTCACTTAACCGGATTAACCGATTCTCTTGTTTATTTTACTTCAATTTTAAATTTTATTTCATCAAAAAAAAAAATCAAAACTCCCGTATCATTCCCCTATGTCACCAAACCCCAATTTCAAATTTGCCTAATTTCCCTCGCCACTCTTGTCTCGTCTCGACCGTCGTCCCCAATCTCACTGGTCACTGCCCCATCGTCGGTCCGTCGTCAGTTGTCACTCGCCGTCACTCACAGACCACAGCCAGAGCCAATCAATCAGGTACTTTTTTCTTTGCCTCTTCTATCTGTAATTTCGTATTTTCTTGTGTGAATTACTGAATTCTTTTTATAATGCTTAGTTGTTTACTGTGATGCTTAGTTGCATTTAGGGGTTGATACTGTAATTTTTTTTTAATTTCGTGATTGTTGTACGCGGTTTTTCAATTGATCATCAAGATCGACGGCTTTTTTGTTCTACTTAAATTGATTGGTTTATTTTAATTGATTCTGCTTCCTGAAGTTTTTAATTTATTTGATTTTCCATTGCTTTGTAAGGATTTGTTTTCAGTTTTTGTCTGATGAGTAAGGCCAAGATAGTCGATAAACCTATAGTTCCCATAGATATCTATGATTATGATGATGATGATGATGATGTCATGAGCAAGGAGGACTGGATGAAATATAAGGCAGAAGTTCGTGCCTCTGGGGGTATGAGCCTATGTTTTCTCCATCAGTTAAATCCAATATTTCGTTTTTCTTGTGCTTGATAATATTGTTTCAGGGCTATGATGTTTCTTCGTACAACTCTGTTGATGCATGTGGGATGATAACTCCTATAAATGTTAACAATTGGGAGGAATTACCTTCGTATGCAAAGGCGGCCGTAGACTACTACAATGAACATAATGTACTCTCTTTCTGTTTCATCTCAGATTCATTTGTGCATTTTTTTTTCTGGCGCCAATGTGTTGGTTTGTATTGCAGCATACACAGTTCAAGTTTGTAGAGCTTCTCAAGGGAACTGTTAAAGTTGTAAGTGGTTTCATGTTCTACCTCACTTTCAAGGTTGAGGATGCTAATACTGTAAAGACCGAAACCCTCCATTCTAGAGTTTGTGTAAAGTTCGCGGAAAAATGGCGAGGACAGGTCTGAGGTCGTTCAGTGTAGGATTAAGCCTACTACTACTACTACTTGAGGTATTATACTATTATTTCGAAGAACAACTAAATATATTTGTTTGGAAGATCATTAAGCCATGCAAAATCTGGCTCCACGTAACTTTAGTAGTGAGTAAATGGCTCGTAAACTGATGCCACTTTTTCTTGGTTGCAATGGATTCAGTGAATGGGGCTTAGGAACAGCATGCTAGGTTATTTTCTCGTCATTAAATTTCAGTTTGGGTGCTCTGTGGTTGGTGCCATCATCAAAGCTTATTTGTTTATTTTAAATAATACTAAAAGACTTTGGTTGCTGTTCTATCCACTTCAACTTCTAGAGGTGTAAAGCTTGCCTCTTTAAATTACCGATTCGTTTGATCAGTAATGAAGTAGTTTACAAGGTTACTTCTCTTTACCAATGCATTAAAACATTTTGAAGTTGATCTCCAAAACAAAGAATGCATGCAGAGATAACATATGGTTATACAAGCAGAGCAGCATGCCAAGGATGGTTATGAATTTTGTGGAAAGCTCTAATATTCTCGCGATTGGGTGTTTCTGCTTTTGGTGGGTTCTTCATGGGTTGCTGAGGATGGTTAATTGTTTGGTGTTTGAATGGAGGTTGATCTTTTTGCCATTCTAAAGAGATAAAGTCAAATACTAAGGGTGCATGCTGGTTATTGTCTAGTGCAGAAAAGTTTAATAGTCCTTGTGTTTTTGTAAGCTCGGGTCTCCTTGAATCAGGCAGTTGCGTTTCTTTAGTTATTATTGGTTGTATCCAATGTTTTTTTTTAGCGATATGGTGATGATAATTATTATACTCGGACACTCTTTCCTCTTTTCTCTTGCTTGATCGAATCTTAACTCAATTTAATTATAAGGGAGTTTTTAATGAGATTCGTCTTCTTCTTTTAAAAAAATAGATTGTTATAAATTTTGAATAATATTTAAATTCAAATTTTAAAATTTTTATTTATTGTACATTCAAAGTTCATGAAGATGTAATAAAAAAGTCCATGCTGATAAACAACCTCAAATATTCATTATCTAAATTTTACAAGGATATAAATCTACTATGAATTATAAAATGGAGAATGTGTTTCCTTAAAAGGGATTTGAACTTTGTTCACCCAAAATTTAGCAAATTTAGATTTAAATGTGTACATATTTAATTATTTAATAATGATTTAAAATTTTAAATTTGAATATTTTTACAAATTTGATAGTCTGCATGGATGAACAGTGGGAGCAATCACCCCTTAAAATTTTAAATTATTATATATTTTGATATTTTCTTTACATTTTTATTGATAATGTAATTTTCCCTTAAAATTTTATAAGTTCATCTCCTTCTAAAATTTATATGTTTGATTTTATAAAATATAAGTTATTTTTATTTTTATTTTCTTATAAAATAGAAAACATTGAAGAAAATATTTTTGGTCTTAAAATTGAAAATGATTTTTGAAAAATAAAAAATAAGTGAAAATTATGAAAAAAAGGAGTTGTTTTTTATATTTTTATGAAAATTATTTTGGAGATTTAAAAATTAAGGAAACATGATATCTTTATTTTTAACTTTAACTTTACACAAGTTTAAATCATTCTAACAATATTTTTTTAACTTAATGGTATTTGAAATTCTCAAACTTTTGTAAAAAAATCAATATGGTCCTTGAATTTTTTTTATATTCAATGCAGTCCTTAATTTAAATTTTTGTCAATAATTTAAATTTTGTAGCATTTTTATATTTAATGTATTTAATATCTTAATAATTGTCTATATTTTACATTTTTAGTTTAAATCAATTTTTAATTCTTTTAAAAATTAAATAAATCGTAAAACTTTCTAGAATAATCAATTAAGTCTATGTACCACATCATCGTCCATCGTGTACTATAAAAAAATATCGTAAACTTCACATCAATATTTTACATTTTCATGTAAGTTTATGAATTATCATGTAAGCATCATGACGATCAACATTTGATTTTGTTATTCAAAGGGTTAGAATTTTTTTCTAAGTTTAAGGATCAGATTTGGTGTAAAACCGTTTAGGGACTACACTAATTATTTTTTCCAAGAGTTTGAGGGTTTCAATTATCACTAAACATATTTATTTATGTTAATGACTCTTTTGTGTGCTTTTATAACAATATTTTTGTGTATTTTTTTTAAATTTAATCGATGTTCAATATGCATTAACATTATACTCTTATTATAAACTAAAATAAATTTTGGATTATGAAATTTATTATCAACTTTATTGTTTTATATTTGCATAACTCATATGTTAAATTTATGTAATGCATTTTTTAATAATTATATTTTAGTTTAATTATTTAATAACTATTAGTTTATTTCTATTTTAAAAAATTAGATACCAAATATAATTTTGCTATTTTAATTTGGATGAAAATTTTCATTTGTATTAATCAAACATGTTTTTTAATTTTTTAAAATTAAAAATTATTTTCTGAAAACAAAAACAAAAATAAAAAATATTTTTTAGAACCAAAATGTCCAAACGTACTCTAAATTCAATCCCAATTTCAAACGGGTCCAATAATAAACAAAAACATATTATATATTAGACTGTTTAATTATTAATAGGGTAAATTACAAAAATCATCACTGGACTTTCATTATTTTCCTATTTTGCTCACTGAACTTAAAAATTTTCAATTTACTAACTACTAAAATTTGAAGATTGAATTTTTAGTCACTCTTCAATTATCTCTCTAACAATGTGATGACATGTATTTTATTATTATTTTTTGAATTTCCACAGACTTTTATTAATATTTTATTAATATGTTTTTTTATAATTTCTGATTAAGTTGGATATTCCACCCGCCACCCATTGCCAGTCGTCTTCATCTCTGCTCCGTAACATGTCCATCCAAAATAACCATTTTCCTTTTATCGAAAGCAAATCTTCAATCCACAACCAACTCTCTAAATCAAGAACAACCCAACTGAACTTTACCACCACCATCATTGAATCCTCACTTGAGAACCATTTTATCCCTCAACAATCCCTCATTGTTAAACCAAACACAACCTCCAATTTTATTCCACCACCATTAACCATCACAAAACTCAATGCCCATTAAACTAATAGACATTGCTTAAACTAAAACTTAACCAAAATTTTGAACTAAACACAATATTGTAACCATCAACAATAGTTAAAAAGAGTAAAAAAAAAGGAAAAATAAAGAATAAAAGAAAGAGAGGGATACTCTTTTTGATTCACCTTTTAACCAAGAAAGAACTTTTGATGAAAAAGAAAAAGAAATCTCATAATCAAAGCGGTGAAAAGATGGATGATGATGAAAAACTACCAAGCGGAGGATGAAGATGATAAAAAAACAGAGAAAGTCGAGGAGTTTTGGCCTAGATCTGTCGATTTTGGGTGTTTTTGGTGAAAATGATATCAGATTCATGTTCGGGGGGCGAAACTGAATCTATAAGAGACATTTAGAGTTAAATAGTCACCATTAACGACAGTGGCAGTGGACGACGTGAAAAATGCTATGTGGCCGATTGTGGTAACTGATTATATTATGAGCAAATAGAGAGAGAACATGAGGTGGGAAAAAAAGAAAATGAAAAAAATGAATAAATGAAAAGGGGTTTCATAAAAATTCAAAACGAATCCGTTTTGGTCTGGATTTAACTTTTTCAAAACATCTTTTTGATGCTAGCGTCATGTCATAATGTCGTAAAATAATTAACGGTAGAGTGACCAAAATAGGAGCAATTCGAAAGTTTAGTTAGTAAATTGAATTTTTTTTTAAGTTTAGTTAGTGAATTGAAATTTTTTAAAGTTTAGAAAGTAATATAGGAAAGGGTTAATTACCCCATTCATATATGAACTATACCAGATTATCAGTTTCATACATAAAGTTTAAAAATTCTTTATTAACTACATAATGTTTTCTGCCTTTAACGGATTCACCCACTTCCATCACAGAAAGTGACGTGGAACCCTATAACCATGACATGTGGCACATTAAAAAACATGTTTTTAAATTTTTTAGATAAATTACACTATTCATCACTCAACTATCTCCTTACTCTTATTTTAGTCATTAAAGTTTAAATTATTTTAATTTAATTATTAAACTATATAATTGCTGGTTAGCTGGTTCTAGGAGAGTGAGAGGGACTGAATGGAAGCGGGGAGGGAGTTCGGAGCTAGCGAGCTGGAGAGAGCATTATGTTTGAGGTCTAGCCAGGTTAGGACTTGGGAACAAAATGGTGGGACTGAACCGGAGAGATGGTTGTGGCAAAGAATAGCGTTGGCGAGCTCCGATAATGTTCCGATGGAACGAGGGGTTTCTCTGGCGAGCTGATTGTAGCTGAGATCAAGAGTTTTAATCCGCCTCAGTTGCAGTGGAATATTCCCGGAGATGAAATTCCTGCTTATAGCTAGAACATCAACGCCCGATTGTTTACAGAACTGATCTGAAGTTCATGACATGGTTTTCCAAATATATTCCCAAGTTGTTCTTTTTTCGTTCCCTTCCCGTCTCCAGCTTCCATCATGTAAAGATTACTTTCAGTTTTCCTTTCCATTTCAGCCTTATTTTGTTTGGTTAATGAGAAAGTGTTTCAAGAGAATATACTAAACCAAGTCCCCAACTTTCTCCCCTTCCAGGAGAATCCAGAAAAACCATGATTCACAAAGTTAGCACAGAAGCAAAGATCAAGGAAAGTAAAGGCAACAAAAGAAGCCAGAGCCACAGATTTTGAGATTTGAATCATTGGGTTTCTGGGTTTTCCAGTAATCTCCAAGTTGCTGAAAATCTTGAGCAGCAAAGTTGTGCATGTGAAGGAAAAACAACCCTCTCTCTGCATACATTTTTTTTCAACCAAACAAAACACACACTTTCCTCGATCTTTTCACATAAAGAACGCAACTTTTCTTAATGAAATTTCACACTTTTCTCAGAAAATAGATCCAAATAAAGCATCAAAAAACTCAAGAAAGGCAGAAGCTTTGGGGTTTGAATAATTATGGGTTTTAATGAAATTTACTAGTAGAATTTGTAAAAAAATATTTTGTATTTTTCTTGATTAGTTGCCGAGAAAAGTACTAGAAATACGTGATTTTCAGATTACTTAAGCTCTCTTCTGAATTGAGAATCCGACAGGGTGGGGAGAAGAGCACGGAAAGTTAAGCTTTTGGAAAAATCTCTTGTTTATGTTCTTTGCTTGCTATTCTCGGTGTTGAAAAATCTGAAACTTATTTGTGATCTGTTTTCGGTATTGAACTTCAATTTTCTTCGTTCTCTGTTTGGTTGTCGAGAAACTGAGGGAAAAATGAAAGCAGTTGAAATTTAGATCTTGAGTTCTAAACTTTAGCTAAGGTAGGTAGTCAAAAGTTTAAAAGAATTTAAACTTTAGTGACTAAAATAAAAAGTGAGAAGATAATTTAATGAAGAATGATATAATTTACCTAAAAAATAAAAACATGTTATTTTAAGTGACACGTGTCATTTTATTAGTGGTCATAAATTTCTACGTCATTTTCCGTAATAAAAGTGGACGAATCTGTTAACGACAAAGACATCATGTATGAAATTAAGAATTTTTAAACTTTATATATAAAACAGAGAATCAAATATAGTTCATGTATGAATGGGGTAATTAATCCTATAGAAAATTGCTAAAAGTTTAATGATGATTTATGTAATTTACCCTTATTAACAACTAAGGGTCACCTATTAAGAGACCCCTCAAAATTTCCTACTCAAATTAAATTGTAGAAACCCAAAATCCATAAGCATAACCCGCTAAACCCCGCAATATTCCATGGCTTGCATTAACTTAAGGGTCATCACTAAATTATAACTCCTTTTCATTTTGACCACTGACATTTCGATTCGATCAATCAGACCATCCAACATTTAAATGGTTCAATTAAGCCACTGATCGTTAATTTTTAACGAAAGTGATGACATGACAGTTAATAAAAATTGGCATAATTATATATTTGGTCTTTGATATTCACATATTCTATCAATTTAGTCACTATTTTAATTCAAATAAATAAATTTAATCTTCCAATTCAAAGGTGCCACGTGTCATTATATGATTGGACGCTAAATTTAATTAATTTTAATATCTTAATTAAATAATTTTTTCACAAATCAGGTGATGACATGTGTATCCACATGTGTAAAGGGAAAACATATTAAACTTACAAAAGAGCTTAAGGGGGAGGGGGGGATTCGATCTAGGGACCTTAAGGAGTCCTTAGGCAGGCCTTTGCCACACACACTAAATTTTTAAAACAAATCTAATGAATAAATTATATTTTACATATATATTAAATTATAGTTAATTTAAGACTTAAATATGAAAATAAAGTTTAATATTTTTATTTTTAATTGAAATTATGTTTAGGCATAATGCAATAAAATAACCCTCAAGTTTGACAGTACCATCAATTTTACTCATATTCTTTTTTTGGATCATATTTTGGGTAAAAAAGCACCCTCGTTGGATGAAAACCGTTAGTCAACTAACGATCAACGCATGGTGATGACCAAGAAGAATATACAAACCCTTATGTTTATGTGGCGTTTCCAAGTCATGATAGATAATGAGGTGACACTGTCACATCAGATTTTTGAAATAAAATTTAAAATATTATTATTTATATTTGTTGTCCAATGAGATGATGACATGTGTCATTACAATATTGGTTTAATTAATGCAGGCAAAACATTCTTTTGTGGGGAGTTGAACATGGGACATCATGAAATCCAAACACCTAACCACCCGACCAAATCTTGCATTTATATATCTTTTGCAAGACAAAATATTTAACATATGCATTCTGTCTCTCACACATTTTATCAAACACCTTCTTCATCCCCTCTTTAAATGTAATTTTTTCTTCCTTTATTATGAACCAAGAACCAAAATATACATATAAAATCAAACTATCTTATTTTGAAGAGGCAAACATTAACATAAATTTGTGTATTGAAACAACCTACAAAGAATTTTAGAAACATTAATCTACCAACCGAAGTACATGACTAATCGCTCCTGGTTCACTTTCCCCATCATCTGATCAAAATCCATGAAATAAATCACGATGTGTCAACGAATCAGGCGGGTAGGTATGGGATTAATTATGCATTAATTGTTTTAATTAATCGTTAAACGATGAATTAAACATGAATGGAGATGAAGAGTAAAAGAGAAGAAGGGGCGGTTACGAGGGACTCAAGGCGGGCGTTCTACCAGAGCTGGGCCTCCAACGAAGGGTTGTGGGAGTTCGTGAGTTGTATGATGCCGTAGTCGATGACACCTGGAACGACGCCGCTGATGGAGATGAATGCCAAGAAGAAAGAAAAATAGAGAAGTTGTAGTTTTTTTCTTTCTTTTTTGGTTTCGGTTTCTTATTCCATGTGGTTGAATTATCTATTTTTTTCTCGTTGTTATTGGTTTACTAGTTGCTTCGAGTTATGCTGAGGAATAGGTATAGAGCATTGACTAGCAACAAGAAAAATCCCCAGGGGAAAAGAGAATGAAGGGAAAAAATTATAGGGGAAGAGAGAATGAAGAAGGTCTTTGATAAAATGTGCGAAGCACAAAACATATATGTTAAATTCTTTTCCTTACAGAAAAAACTCAAAATCAAGAGTTAGCTTGGTGGTTGGAATTTTGGATTAAGTGCATGACGTCCGAGGTTCAAGTCTCTACTAACACATATTTTTCTTACTTCAAATTTAAACCAATATGGTAATGACACGTGTCATCATCTCATTAGACAAAAATATTAAATAAAAAATATAAATAATAATATTTTAATTTTTATTTAAAAAATCTAACGTGTTAGTGCCACGCCATCATCTATAATGACCTGGACATGCCACATCAATATTTAGGTTCATGTGTTCTTGCTTGGGTAGCACCATGCGTTGACAATCAATTGACTAATGGTTTCCATCCAACGAGGGTGCTTTTTGACCCAATATGAAATGTTTGGGGGTTAAATGTTCCAAAAAAAAGAATATGAGCAAAATTGATAGTATTGTCAAATGTTAGAGTTATTTAAAAAATAGTTTAAATAAAAATATTAAACTCATTTTTATTTTTAAGTTTTATATTAACTTTAATATATATATACATATATATAATTTAATCATTAAATTCATTTTAAACAATTACTACACACGTGAAATAACCTTGAACACAATATATAAAATGTTATGCAATTGTAAACCAAATAAATAGCTCGACCTAGTGGCTAAGGTCTGCCTAGAGGCGTCTTAAGGTCCCTAGATCAAACACCCTCCCCCAAAATCTCATATAATTTTGTGAGTATTTCATTATTTTTTTTATAGTTTTTAATAGTTATATTTTAAAAAATTATTTTATTAAAAAAATAAAGTCTAATTAATTGTTAGAACAATCCTTAAGCTTTTGGAGGAGCTAGAATAGGGATCGAACCAACTTAGTTTTGAAAAGATTAGGGTTTTAGAAAATAAATGATTTAGAGTCACCATCGACCTTTGGGTTAGGTAGGTCGAATGCCTAAATATGCATGCATGATGTCATTTTAGTATTGCGAGCTCCACTTTCTTATCAAACTTTGCTTCATTTTCTTTACTAAACATTTATCTTTGCTTGAGTCTTCACCTTTCAAGTTTTGACTTTGGTCTTCTCTTTTCCATTTTTCTTTTTTTTTCTCTTTCTTTCTTATTTCTTTCATTTTTTCAATTTTTTGTATTTCCCCGTTTTCCTTTTCTTCTTCTTCTTTACAACAGGTGAGACCTTGATAAAAACTTCCTTTGGAGCAGATTGAATTATTGTCATTTTATTATCCCTTTCATATCTTTAGGTCATAGACATCTCTCTTTGTCATGCTTTGCCATGCACTTTTCGTCAATGAATACATGTGATGACATTATGGCCTACTTTGGATTCCCTGAACTCAAAAGGTTAATTCAAAGCAATACCAAGAAATCTTTTGTTTTCTTTTGGACTATGTTAGTCTACTTATAAGATGCTTGTAAAATAAAGCTATTGCTTTAAAGGATGAACTCTAAATCTATTAATAAAATATTAAGATTTATACAAAGTAATGGTAATCATAGAAATGATAAAAATCTAGAAATAAGAGACAGATAACCCAAGGATCACCAATATAAGTGTTCTTGAACCAATCAATTCGATATAATTTGGAACACTGAGGTGAGATTTTTTCTGAAAGATTTCGAACGTTGTGAAGATGTCTGTAGATGTGAAGTTTCTCCCAAAATACTAGGCTCTCGAGAGGGCTTAATTGTCGGATGTTTGATACCAAAATACACTTGAGTCGCCTTTTCAGGTTTTCAACTCAAATCATTCATTTGGTTTCAAGATGTACTTTATGAATTTTCATCTTGAACCCCCTTTAAAATTCTTTTTCTTTTCTACATTTTCTTTTATTTTTTCTTTTTTCCCTTTTAAACGTAGTATTTCTTGACATAGTCTGAGTTTATTGGGTTTTTCAATACGTCTTCATCCATCTATGCCAAAAATAACGCTCCTCTAGAAAATGCTTTTTAACAACGTATAACCCTTCCCAGTTAGGCATCCATTTCCCATGGAAATCTATATGAATAGGCAAGGTATTTTTAAGCACTATATCACCCTCTCAGAATTCTCTTGGGTTAACTTTCTTATCGTGGGCTCGCATCATTCGTTTCTGATACATCTGACCATGGAAGATATCTTTTAACCTCTTTTTTTTCAATGATATTCAGCTGATTAAACGAGCCTGAACCCATTCAGCTTCATCTAACTCCACATTTTTCAAAATTCAACGTGACAAAATTTTGACCTCGATAGGTAAAATTTCTTTCATTCCATAAACCAAAGAGAAAGGCATTTCCCTTGTAGATGTTCGTATTGTAGTTTGATAAGCATACAAGGAAAAGGGTAACTTCTCATGCCAGTCTCTATAAGTTTCAGTGATCTTTGTGATAATATTCTTAATGTTCTTGTTTACCACTTTTATTGCCCAATTCATCATTGGAAAATAGGTTACTGAATTAGAATGTTTTATCTTGATCTATGCATAAAGTTCATGCATCATCTTGTTGTTCAGATTAGTAGCATTATCTGAGATGATTCTTTCTGGTAACCCATATCGGTAAATTATCTCTTTTTATAAACTTACAATTTGTGGACCTTGTGATACTAGAATATGAAGCAATTTCTACCCACTTAGTGATGTAACAGTCACCAGTAAGATGAAACGATGTCCATTAGATGCTTTTGGTGTGATTGCTCCAATGAAGTCCATGCCCTACATAGAGAATGACCATGTTACAATCATTACATGTAAATGTAATGGAGCTGCATATAACTTATCTGCATATATTTGGCATTTGTGACATCTTTTTATGTAATCAATGTAACATGTCTACATCTTTGCCCAATAATATTTGTACCTTATGATCATTCTGGCCATAGAGAGACCTTTCGCATGTGCTCACATATTCCACTATGTACTACTTCTAGAATGCTTTTTTCTTCTTTAGTATCCACACATTGTAACAAAATCTGACTTGATATTTCTTACGTAATCAACGTAACATGCTTTTTACTTCTCAGTGTTGGGTATAAGTTTAATACTTTATCTTTCTTGGATGTATGCTGGGGATAAGTTTGATACTTGATATATTGTAGAATATCATAGTATCGTGGATGACCATCTGTCTCCTCTTTTATATTATAGCAATGCAATGGGGTTTCATATACTTGTATTCTGATCGACATCATATCAACTTTTTATTTTCCTTAAACATTGCACCCAATGTAACCAAAGCATCAACCATTTGATTTTCTTCTTGGGGGAGATAACTGAAGGTGACCTCTTTGAATTCCTTTAAAAATCTAATAATCAAATTTTGATATTAAACTAACTTCGCATTCTTCGTCTCTCATTCTCCTCATAATTGATACACTACTAACGAGGAATCTCCATACACCTTGAATACTTTAAATCTCCTCTCCATGGCTTCTTTCAACCCCATGGCCCAAGCTTCATATTCAGCCATATTATTGGTGTAAAAGAACTTCAATCTACTTGTAAAAGGATAGTAGACATTTTCTGGAGAAATTAGCATTGCCCCAATTCCTCGACCCAAAGCATTGGATACCCCATCAAAATAAAGCTTCTAGGATTTGTCATCTGAAACATTTTCTTTTTTAGTTAATATGCACATCAAATCCTAATCGGAAAAATTAAAGTTCAGGGACTCATAATCATCTGAAGCATGACTTGCAAGAAAGTATGCTATAACACTCCCCTTTATTGCTTTTTGGCTAACATACACAATGTCAAATTCTGACAACAACATCTGCCATCAGGCCAACCTGCCAGTCAAAGCTATTGACTCCATCAAGAACTTCAATGGATCAAGTCTGGATATCAATGAAGTAATATGGTATAATATGTACTGCCTGCGCCTCTTGGTAGCCCATACTAAAGCACAACATAGCTTCTGAATTGACGGGTATCGAATTTCGCAATCAATAAACTTATTGTTCAAATAATAAATGACTCTATTTTCTTCCAGATTCATTATGCTGCCCCAATACACATCCCATTGAGTTTTTGAAAGCTGTTAGGTAGATAATTAACGATCTATAAGGCACTGTGCCACCAGAATCGGAGCATTGGACATATACTTTTTAACTATTTCCAAAGTTTCTTGACACTCATCATTCCAAACTTAGGGGTTGTTTTTTTTTTCCGAAGCAATTTAAACAACAATCATAAGCAAATGAGACTGAAAACGTATTTTTACTCTTTTTACCCTATAGGAGATGATCTTGAGTATGTTCGGTGTAAATAAACAAAATTAACATCGTCATAATTTGTTATTTTGAAGATTTAAATAATATAAATCGAATATTTTTTATGATTATATTATAATTATATGATATATTATCATGGATTTACTAACATTTTATTATTAATCATTATTTATAAATACACATGTATTTTTCAAAATATCCAAAATATGAATATCTTTCCCTAAAAATATTTATTGATACATAAATCGGGAGATAATAATTTTAGATAATTCACTCATTAAATCAAGAGTCATTGATTGATTAGAGTAGAATAAACATGGTACGATAATAATAAAAAGTTTAGATAATTCAAAAGTGATTTGACTTACTTCAAAATTAATTTATAATAATAAATTAATTATTAATATTATATTTTTGAATTAATCCATGATATCTGATCTATTAATCAACTAATTTAGATCAGCCACAAAGGCGATGACGACCCTTAGCATCGAGATTTGAACCCCTAATGTAACACCCATCTTTTGTATATATTTCCGTACATGAGATATGAATGTCATATCACTTTTAAAAACTTTTTTTCATTTGAAAACCCGTAAAATTTCGTTTCGAAATTAAAATTAAAATATTTTAGCATAATTATAAAACAGTCATCGAAATATACTACCAAATTTCCACTTTATAAACATTCCAGAGCATTTTACTTTAAATTCGATTACATGCCAACAATTGTTCAATAATAAACATGATTGTCCTACCTTTACTGATGAGAGTCAACCTTAACAGATGAAAGTTGATGCTACTGCTACACTCCTTATGCAACTAATCTTTGTCTTTACCTATGCGTGAAATAAACACATGTTAAGTATTTACTTAGTGAGACATAATAATGCAAGGACATTACAATTATACGACAATATCTTATAAATACTAAATAATAATTTAATTTCATCATTCATAAGGATCAGCTAAGCCCTCCTCGGTTAAACTGTAATTCTTTTATACCATCATGAAAATTATTCTTAGTATGTCTATCATACTTATCCTTTTGTATATTTTCATTTTGGTATCCTTTCATGCCCATTATGCTCTGTTTACATTTTTCCTTTATAGCATATCTTCATACTAATTATGCATTGTTGTACATTATATATATAATTATATATCATCCCTTCATATCACTTATATACCATTTATATCACATTACATTATAATTCTTTTATTCTTCTACCTAAAGTATTTAACTTTTTATTTAACTTGCATATTTGACACTTTTCTATAAAATGCACAGCTAATCCATTATTCTTTTACTCAACGGTGTTTAACCGTTCATCTAACTGGCATAATTGGCACCTTTCTACAAATTGCACAGTTAGGCCATTAATCTTTTACTCAACGATGTTTAACCATTCATCTAACTGGCATAATTGACACCTTTCTACCAATTGCACAGTTAGGCCATTATTCTTTTACTCAACGCTATTTAACCGCTCATCTAACAGGCATAATTGATGCCTTTCTACCAATTGCACAGTTAGGCCATTATTCTTTTACTTAACGGTGTTTAACCGTTCATCTAACTCACATAATTGGCACATTTCTACCAATTGCACAGTTAGACCATTATTCTTTTACTCAACGATGTTTAATCATTCATCTAACTGGCATAATTGGCACATTTCTACCAATTGCACAGTTAGGCCATTATTCTTTTACTCAACGGTGTTTAACCATTCATCTAACTGGCATAATTGACACCTTTCTACCAATTGCACAGTTAGACCATTATTCTTTTACTCAACGGTGTTTAACCGTTCATGTAACTGGCATAAATGACACCTTTATGTCAAATGCACAGTTAGGCCTTGTAGACGCTATATTTCGACCTTATCATATAATAATATATTATTTATTTATTTTTTCTTATTTAGTTATTTATTTTACAGGCCCAAGGAGCTGCAGAGCCCGACAGAAGATTCTGGTCCAGCACCAAGCCCTCCTTCACTCATCCACAGTGCCGCATCACCCATGGTTGAGGACTCCTCGCCGTGCACGCCTCTCCAATAACCCCATAAACGTCCGGCAACCGAGATTCATGTTCATCACCAACAACCCAACATTAGACTCCTATTAGGATTCAAAATATAATCTAAAAACATGCTTTTCTTTTGATTATAAATAAGTGTAAAGAAACACCATTGTAGGACATTCGGATTACACGAAATAAAAGCAGAAGTTCCAAGCAGAAACCAGAGCAAAAATCGAAACGTTTTTTTGATTTTTGAGAAGAACGAAAGGTAACAGATCATACCTTTTATTGTTTTGATAGCTTGCATGTTGTTTCCATCGTGTTGTTCTTGATTTAAACCCAAATAAAACGTTTTGGTCGATGACAGAGGGGTGGATCTTTTGAACTTTCAATCTCAGATCTACCCGAGACTTATTTTTTTCAAAGAAATATTTTGGTTTTCGAAGAGAGTGGAAGAAAAGCTTTCAAAAAAATCAATTTTTTTTAGAGTTTGTCGCCGATGAACGGCGGCCGGCGCTGATCAAAGGCGGCTGACGAGACGACGCTATCGTATTTCTAGGTTTGGGGGTGGCCGTGTTCTTCATTGTGAAGAACACGGATGAACATTTCAGAGAATTCTAAGGGGGCTGTTTTGATCTGTTTGGAAACTAAATGAGAAGTGTAAACTTGTTTGCTGAAATTAGTATTTATAGTATACCCGCTTGGACTGTGACCCGATCCGTATAACCCATCTGACCCGCGTGTTTTTAACAAAAAATAGGGACTTCGCGTTTTGGTCCCCAGTTTTCAAAATATTGAATTTAGCCCCCTAATTCAATTTTTAAACTTCGATTCCATCTTAATTTGGCCACTTGATTTTCTTTATTTTATTTTTAACCATTGTCAATTTATCTATTAAATTTCTTTTTTTTGTTAATCATTTTCTTATTTCTTTAAATATATTTCGTTTATTATTATTATTACATATATTTATTATTATTATTATATTATATTTATTATATATATATATATATTTTTTTTCTCATATATGTATTTTTCACAATCTAACGTTTTGACTTTTTAGAATTTTCAAATCAATCAAGGGTAAGTAATTAGGATCGAAACTTTACCTTTTAATTTAACTTGTTATTTTTCTTAATTAAGACAACTGGAAATTACGTAGTACCGAAAGGGCGGTTCAAGGGTGCTAATCCTTCTTTGACCGTAACCGACTCCCGAGCCCGACATATTTCTGGTAAGACGCAGATCAGGTAAGAAATAGGGTATCCGATCAACCCATTTATTTTTAAATAAATGGTCAGTGGCGACTCCAATCCACAATTTTCTAAGTCGAAGCCTAATTCCGGGGCCCAACCGAAAGACGGTTGCGACAGCTTGGCGACTCCGCTGGGGAGACAGGTAAGTGAGTCAGGCTAAGGTAATTTCCAGTTGTCTTTTTAACGAAAAGGGTAAGTTTAAATTTTAAGGTAACATTTCGATCCTTTTTACTTACTTTTGATTATATTTTTGAGTAAATAGTTGGACTAATCGTTTTCTCGTGATTTCAGCCTTCAAAGTTTTTTTCATCTAAAGCTCTAAACCTGAGCTCCAAACCCTGTTTTAAGTGGGGGTGAAAGCGACACCTTCGTGTGAATTTATTCACCGTGCGGGCCTAGTAAGTAGCCTTCGGGATTCATATACCTTATGTCTTCGTGTGAATTTATTCACCGTGCGGGCATAAGGGAATGTGTCATCTCGAGTTTAACTTAGTCCACACAAGCATGTGATGGGTTTAGGACTAAGGGTCTGGCAAGCCCAAGGGGGCACCGGCAAGGAGAACTCGGGTACCGTTTTTAAAACCTAAATCGGGAGACCATGAAGAATTAGAGCCTACCCCAAAACAACGTTCCAAAACCTAGGATATTTTTACCCTAACCATGTTTTTTTTGTGCTTTTTCCTTCCGTCATTTTTTTATTTGTATTTTTATTTTATTAACGTTTTTGCCTTTGTGTTTGTTTTCTAGCATTTGCATCATTACAAGAGGCTATTGATCCCTAAAAAGCATTTGTTATACACAAAATAATTCGAATTAATGGACAAAGGTGTTGTAATACAAGAGATTGAAAACGCTGAGGCACGACTATGGTCCGAGAAGACTCAGAAAGAGAAGGGAGACAGTCTTCAGGGAAATTATGTGTCAGAGCTGGTTAGTCACGCCGCTGTCAGCCTGAAACAGAATGATGTCCAAGAACTGCGAAACATTTGGGACAGTTGGAAGAATGACAGAAAGCAGAAGTTCAGCCAACGATATGGTGATATCGCCCTCTTGCTCCATGTTAAGACTGATGAGCCCTGCTCCAAGCATTAATTCAATTCTGAAACCCGAGATATAGTTGCTTCACCTTTAACCGGGAAGACATGGTGCCTACTATCGAAGAGTATACTACTCTACTGCACTGCGAAGGCATCAAACTAGAGAGAGCATATATCAAACACATCAAGAGTCAGCCTTTCAAGACCGGACTGGCCAAGATTGCAGGGGTTGATGAAAAGTGGGTAACTGATCGACTCCGGCATAAAGGTAGCGGGGAAGGAATCGAATGGATCCATATAAAGCAACTAATGAAAAATCACCCTGATGAGTGAAAGACTGTAGACCTTTTTGCACTAGGTCTGTATGGTTTGATTATCTTTTCGAAAGCTTTGGGGTGCATTGACGCTGCCGTGGTAGAACTGTTTGAGCAACTCTCAAAACGAGTTAACCCAGCACCAGCCATCTTGGCCGAGACCTTTCGATCTCTCAACCATTGCCGAAGAACTGGCGGAGGAAGATTCACCGGGTGTATGCAGCTCCTTCAGGTCTGGATTCACAACCACTTCTGGAAGACTAACGGGGTTGCCTACCGCCGTTTCAGCACCACCTATTCACCTCTAGGTGAGTTCATCACCTTGAAATGGCGTGAAGGCGTTTTGAAGGAAAAATGGATGAAGGTCTTTACGCATCTTCAGGACCGGGATATTGTCTGGAGAGCCCCCTGGTTATTCCTCAGCGACGTTCTTTTTCGATGTGGTGATTCTGACACTATACCTTACTTGGACTTTGGGGAGCAGTCGGGTATGCACCGTTATTAGTACTTAGACAATATGGGGCACGTCAGTTTGTCCCAGCAACATGCAGATTAGCTAGGTCAGAGTTTGAGTATCACGGTGACAGCTATAAGAAGATGATCAAAGAAGCAACCGATTCATGGAGGAAAGTATTCCGGATGGATGTTGTAGCTGCCAGAAGCATGCTTACTCCTGATTATGTGGAGTGGTGAAGGTTGAGGAAAAATGACAATATTCTGGTGCCAGACTGTGAGGACACCCGTACCATGGAAGAACATCTCAGGCATGTCCCTTCTGAGCTTGAGATAGCCAAGACCGAGTTTGAAGCTATGAATAGCGAGCTGAAGCAGAGGATAAAGGAACTTGAAGCTGAGCGCTATCAGTGGAAGCTAGAGGCCGAATCTCAGAAAGATCGAGCATATAGACTGGAAAGAGAACAGAAAAGAGTCCGTTTTGAGCTCGAAGACCTGAGAAAGGGGTATCAAGATAAAGTCAAAGATAACTCCAAGTTGAAAGTGGCTTCCGAATATTGGAAAGATGAAGCTCATAGCCTGAAAAGGAAGTTCGAAGGGCCTAATGAGAGAGCTTGGAAGGAACAGATGAAAACTGCCCAAAGACGCTTGGCAGATAGTCAGTATCAAAACCAGCGTTTGAGAGTTCGGGTAGCTGACTTAGAAGAACAACATGAAAAAGATGGCAAGATAATAGCTGAGTTAGAAGCTATTGTAGATGGGTTCAAGAGACAAGCAAACGAGCTGCAGATAGTGCCTTTCGACGGAGGATTACAATGGCGTTTCCGTTGGGAGCAAGCACAGTGAAGGGTGAGGGCCCGAGATGCAACCATCCGAGATTTCCTGGATCAAGTGCAAAAAGCAGCCCGTCATCTTCATGGCCTGGCCAGGGAAGCCGGAGTGGTTCGACAAGGTATTCAACCAGTGACGGATGAAGGCAGAAGACTTATCAATCTACTAGAAACTATTCAGGGTTTAGAAGATTTAGTCCGAGTGTACCTTTAATTGTTTTTATGTCTCTTACAAGATAAGATATTTTTGTCTGAATAAAGATTATTTATAATAATGAACATTTTTTCTGGATCAGTGCCTCTAAGCTGCATACATCATGCATTGCATATTTTGCATTCTATATTTCATGTTTATTTCTATACTTTCCATGTTTTTACATTCGTATTAACAAACAGAACATGTCTCAGAAAGAGAAAGAGAAAACACCAAGTCTACCACTACAGACATTAAATACGCAGCATCCACATAATACCCGAGCAAAAAAGAGATAAATGGAGGCCAGAATGGAAAAACTCGAGGAGAACATGACGAGACTACAAAAAGAATTGGAAGACATGATGGTTCAAAATAGTCAAAGCACCATGGAGTCCATCAAGAAGAACCAGGAGTCATTGGTTGATCAAATTGTGGCCAAGTTATCTGGATTACAACAAGCTAGTGCAGTAGAAGGAGGTTCCTCCGGAGGGGTAATCATATCACCAGCCCCACAGGTGGTTATCTCACCCGAGATCATACCAACACCACAAGAGAACTCTTCTGCTGTCAAAAGAAAAGCACCATATGCTGTAAAGGTGCAAACTTCCACAACTAATCCTGATAATCATCCAGATGATTACGGTATCCCAGATTTCGATGAAGATGACAAAACGAAGAAGATAGAAGAAAAGATCAGGATGCTAGAAGATCGAATGAAGTTGGTTCAAGGGGATCATGTCTATTATGGAGTGGACGCAAGAGAGCTGAGCCTAGTTCCAGATTTGGTGCTTCCGCCAAAATTTAAAGTTCCTGATTTTGAAAAATTTGATGGAAACAGCTGCCCATCTTTCCATATCACTATGTTCTGTCGGAAGATGACAGGATATGGAGGGAATGACCAGCTCCTGATCCATTGCTTTCAGGAGAGCCTGTCCGGTTCTGCTATCCGTTGGTACAATATAAACATATCAACGATATGAGACCAGACCGGGTTATGCTACAGAGCTTGGAAAAGAAGCACAATGAAAGTTTCCGATAATATGCACAGCGATGGAGGGATCTGTCTGTGCAGGTTCATCTGCCCTTGGATGAAAAGGAGACTAGAAAGTTATTTGTACAAACTCTGAAGGCAACTTATTTCGGGCACCTGGTGGCAATTACATATGGAGGTTTCTCAGATCTAGTTATGGCTGGAGAAATGATTGAGTTGGCCATTAAACAAGGGGAAATCGAAGGAGACTCTAGTAAAAAGCCTCCCATGAAGAAAAAAGATCGAGAGGTCAACAATGTCAACACCTACAACGTCAACAAGGGCGTTACAGTCTCAAGCTCAAAGACCACTGCAGTTGTACCATCTGGTACTTCTAATCAAGCTCAGAGAGAACCAAGGAAAGAAAGGGAAAGAGAGCAGTTCGATCCCATTCCCATGACATATAAAGAATTATATCAACAACTCTTTGATACTCATGCAGTGTCTCCTTACCCAATGGATCCAATGAAACCCCCATATCCGAGATGGTATGATGAGAATGCAAACTGTGAATACCATGGCGGTGTGCAAGGACATTCGATCGAAGGTTGTCTCGCATTCAAGAGGCTTGTACAACGAGTGCGGAACAAAAATTGGATCATTTTCAACTCTGAAACACCGAACGTCGCCAAGAATCCCTTGCCTAATCACCCAAAGACTGGAATTAATGCAATCACCACCAGGGACGGCAAGAGAGTCAAAACCAATGTTTCAGAAGTCAAAACTCCTTTGGCCTGGGTATGGAACCAAATGGTGAAGGCGGGGCTTCTTACATCGTAGCCATGTCCAACAAGGAATGAAGGTGGCAATTATTGCTGCTACCATGATGAAGAGGGGCATAAAGCACAAGGATGTTTCGAGTTCCGAACATTAGTCCAGCTCATGATGGACTATAGGGAGCTGGAGTTTTACGAAGAAGTTCAGGATTCCCCGGAAGCAGACATTTGTGCTACTGAAAGAGCATCAGACAAGAGATTTGGCAGGGGTAGTCCTTTGATCTTTACCCCTAAGGTGAAGATGTCAACAGTAGCTCCACAAGCAAAGGTGGTGATTACGGCCCCTCAACCTTTTCAGTACAAAGACAATCGGCAAGTGCCATGGAAGTACGGATGCCAGGTGAGTACTTCCGAAGGATGTGACAACAATGTGGGGTAAAGACAACTAGAGCCCTTCAAGGAAGATGTATTGACTATCAATGAACCTATCAAGGAGGAAGAAGCTAAAGAGTTCCTCAAATATCTGAAGCATAGTGAGTACAGTGTTGTAGAACAACTCCACAACTTGCCGATACGCACTTCAATGTTGGCACTGTTATTAAGCTCGGAAGAACATCGGGAGGTACTGTTGAAAGTCTTGAATCAAACATTCGTGCCACAGGACATACCAGTCAGTAAGATGGATCAACTGGTGAATAATATTCAAGCCGATAATCTCATCTCGTTTTCAGATAATGAGATTCCATCCGGAGGAAGAGGGCGAACAAAGGCATTGCACATCACTACCTACTGCAAGGGGTATGCTTTGCCAAGTGTATTGATTGACAACGGATCAGCTCTGAACGTAACGCCTTTAGCCACTTTGAAAAGGCTACCAATAGATACCTCTCATATGAGGGCATGCCAGAACGTGGTCTGAGCATTTGACGGAACCAAGAGAGAGGTAATTGGCAAGATCGAGGTGCCATTGACCATCGGACCAGTCACCTACAACATTGAGTTTCTGGTGATGGATATCATGCCTTCTTACAACTGTCTTTTGGGAAGGCCATGGATTCATCAAGCTGGTGCAGTACCATCCACACTGCACCAGAAGGTTAAATTTGTTATTGACGGGGCCTTAGTAATTATCAATGCTGAGGAAGACATTGTGGCAAGTGTGACCACGGAGGCCCCATACATCGAGGTAGATGAGAAGGCGGTGGAATATTCATTCCGCTCCTTGGAATTTGTGAATGCCACCTTTGTAGCAGAAGAAAAAACGATTCCTAGACCCCGGCTTTCCAAGTGTACCAGAATGGAGATCATGCAAACATTGGGACAAGGTGCCAAGACTGGAAGAGGTTTTGGGAAATTTCTGCAAGGGAGGATTGATCCAGTCCTTCCCGTTTCAAAGATAGATCGGTTTGGGCTCGGCTTTCAGCCCAGTTACCATGAAAGGAGAAAATAAGTTCAGAAGAACCGAGAAAGAAGACTAGCCAGGTTGACTGGAAATGAACTTCAATGGGAGCCCATGACATTCCCGCCTCTTTGCCACACATTCAAGACAGGTGGATATGTGTTTGAAACCACCCCAGCAGATTTAGAGGCGGATTTGGAAGAACTGAGCATTAATGTCGTAACCACTGGAAATGCTGACGACGTCGTTAGATCTGGGATGTGCCCTTTGCCACCTGGGTTCGTGCCTAGCAGTTGGACGGTCGAAGAACTACCTGTATTTTACAAGAATTTTTCAGAGTAATATTCGGACTGTCCCTATTTGCCTATACCCGGGGCAATAGGTGATCTTTTGTAAGGGTGAATAAATATTAGGTTTAAGTTCAATAAAAGATGCAATTTTTTTTTCTTTCTCTTTTCATGACAAACAAATTTTCCTTTAGTTCCTTTTGAATTCATTATCTATCCTCTTTATTTCAATACTTCGTTTCAACTTTCCCTAAAAACTTAATTCTTGATTATTTCGTGTGGGATATTTTTCTCTCACACATATTTTCCCATCTTTCAGATCCCCATATAACGATAATGTAGGCACTAATCCGGAGGTGGATTTTGAATCGACCATTTGTCTCGGGGAATTTGATGAACGCAACACTGAAGAGGAGTGCAACTTGCCTACTGAATTGTTGAGAATGGTAGAAAGAGAAGATAAACAAATACTGCCCCATAAAGAGACAATCGAAATCTTGAATCTGGGCACGGAAGAAGATTGAAAGGAGGTTAAAATCGGTATAACTCTTTCGACTGAAGCAAGACAAAACCTGATAGGTTTACTTTAGGAATACAAAGAGGTGTTCGCCTGGTCATATCAAGACATGCCTGGACTAGACACAGATATGGTAGTCCACAAACTTCCAATTAAACCAGAATGCAAACCAGTGCAGCAGAAAATGAGAAGGATGCGGCCAAAAATGCTCCTCAAGATCAAGGAAGAAGTCAAGAAACAATTTGATGCCGTATTTCTTCAAGTGGCCAAATATCCGGAGTGGGTGGCCAACATAGTGCCTGTGCCGAAGAAGGACGGGAAAGTACGCATGTGTGTCGATTACGGGGACCTTAACAAGGCAAGTCCCAAAGACAACTTTCCTCTGCCACACATAGACACTCTTGTGGACAATACAGCTGGGAGAAACTACTTTTCATTCATGGATGGATTTTCGGGATACAATCAGATCAAGATGCACCCTGAAGACATGGAGAAGACCACTTTTGTCATAATGTGGGGGACTTTCTGTTACAAAGTGATGCCTTTCATATTAAAGAATGCTGGGGCAACATAACAGAGAGCCATGGTAACCATGTTCCATGACATGATACACAAAGAAATCGAGGTTTATGTCGACGACATGATTGTCAAGGCACAAACCGAAAACGAACATGTCGAGCATTTGAGAAAGCTCTTCCAGAGACTAAGGAAGTTCCAGCTTCGACTGAACCCTAACAAGTGTACTTTTGGGGTAACATCCGAGAAACTGTTAGGTTTCGTGGTCAGCAGAGAAGGCATTGAGGTTGATCCTGACAAAGTTGAGGCTATCCAGAATCTACCTCCACCTCGAACACAAAAGGAGGTTCGAGGTTTTATGGGCAGATTAAATTACATAGCACGGTTCATATCTCAGTTAACCGATAAGTGTGATCCAATCTTCCGACTTCTCCGAAAGAACAGCCCTGGGGCATGGAACGAAAACTGTCAGATCGCATTCGAGAAGGTGAAAGAATACTTATCTCATACTCCTATTTTAATGCCTCTCATCCCAGGCAAACCTTTATTCTTGTACCTTTCCATATTCGAGAACTCAATGGGTTGTGTCCTGGGTCAACATGATGAGTCTGGAAGAAAAGAAAGAGCCATCTACTATCTGAGCAAGAAGCTCACTGATTGCGAGGTCAGATATCTGCCTATCGAGAAAGTTTGTTGTGCTTTAGTTTGGGCTACAAGAAGACTCAGACAATACATGTTGTATCACACCACCTGGTTGATTTCAAGGTTAGATCCTTTAAAATACATGATGGGTGTACCTGCTCTGTCTGGAAGGTTAGTCCAATGGCATATGTTATTGTCTGAATTCGACATTGAGAACGTGAGCCAGAAAGCCATAAAAGGAAGCGCCATATCGGATTTCTTAGCAAGCAGAACCAACGAGAATTATGAGCCACTAGACTTTGATTTCCCAGATGAGGACTTGATGGCTTTATCTTTAGAGGAATCAGTTACTTCAACAGACAGTTCCTGGAGAATGTACTTCGATGGGGCATCCAATGCATTAGGACATGGTATTGGGGCAATATTGATCTCTCCGGAAGGGAGTCACTACCCATTTACCAGCAGACTAAACTTCGATTGTACCAACAATGTGGCAGAATACGAAGCTTGTGTCTTAGGAATTCGAGCTGCGCTGGGGCAAAGTGTAAAGACCTTGCGGGTGTACGGAGATTCAGCATTAGTAATCTATCAGCTCCGTGGAGAATGGGAAACCAAAGATACAAAATTGATAGAATACCGGAAGCTAATGTTGGATTTTCTCGAAGAATTCGATGAAGTCACTTTCCACTATGTGCCAAGAGAGGAAATCAAATGGCTGATGCTTTGGCTACCTTGGCAGCCGCATTCAAACTTGGCGGGGAATCTGAAATGATGCCAATCGACATATAATCGTATGAGTACCCGGCTCATTGCTACCAAATTGAGGAAACAAAAGACACTAAGCCTTGGTACTACGACATTTTGCAGTATATCAAGCATCAAAGTTATCCAGAGGAAGCCACTGAAATCGGAAAAAGAACCATTATAAGGATGGCAGCTGGGTACGTTCTTGATGGGGAGGTCTTATACAAGAAAAGCCATAGTTAAGTTCTGTTAAGATGCGTCGATGCTGAAGAGGCAAAAATGATAATGGAAGAAGTACATGACGGAGTTTGTGGAGCACATGCAAATGGACATATGATGTCAAGACAAGTAATGAGATGTGGATATTTCTGGTCCACACTGGAAGGTGATTGAATCAACTATGCTAGAAAATGTCATAAATGTCAGATTTACAGAGATAAAATAATTGTTCCACCTCATCCGCTTTATGTCATGACATCACCATGGCCTTTCTCCATGTGGGGCATGGATGTTATTGGGCAAATCCATCCGAAGGCTTCAAATGGTCATCGTTTCATACTTGTAGCCATCGATTATTTCACCAAGTGGGTAGAAGCTACTTCCTATGTCAGTGTCACTCAATCTGTTATCTGTAGGTTTTTGAAGAAAGAGATCATATGTCGGTATGGTTTACCTGAAAGAATCATTACCGATAATGCTACAAACTTGAACAACAACATGATGAAGGCTGTTTGTGAGCAATTCAACATAAAGCATCACAATTCTACTACCTACAGACCAAAGATGAACGGTGCAGTAGAAGCAGCAAACAAGAATATTAAAAAGATAGTGGAGAAAACGACCGAGACCTACAAAGACTGGCACGAGAAGCTGCCCTTCGCTTTGTTCGCTTACCGAACCTCGGTACGAACCTCGACTGGGGCAACTCCATTTTCGCTGGCATATGGAATGGAATCAATGTTACCCATTGAAGTAGAAATCCCATCATTATGGGTCTTGACAGAAGTCAAGCTGGATGACGCGGAATGGGCTCAATCCAGATATGATCAGCTAAATTTAATAGATGAGAAGAGACTGAAGGCCATTCGCCATGGCCAAATCAATCAGAAACGAATGATTCGAGCACATGACAAGAAGGTACGCCCGAGAACATTCCGAGAAGGAGATATGGTGCTAAAGAGAATTTTACCAGTTCAGAAAGAATTACGGGGAAAATGGATGCCAAATTGGGAAGGACCCTATGTTGTGAAAAAGGCCTTTTCCGGAGGAGCCCTTGTCCTGGCTGAAATGGACGGACCTGACCTACCACATCCCATCAATTCGGATGCAGTTAAGAAATACTTCGCTTAGGATGAAAACCTGAAGGGGCGTCCTAAGTCGAAAAAAAAATGAAAAACATTTAAGGTGAAAACCCGAAAGGGCGCCCTAAATTAAGAAAAATTGAAAAAAGAGAAAAACAAAAGAAAAATAACAAAAAGGTGGGTTCAAGTTGAAAACCCGCAAATGGCGTCTTACAACCAAGGATGGGTCCAAGTTGAAAACCCGAAAGGGCGATTTGGATAATTCAAGAAATCCAGACAGTTGAAACTCCCCGGCATCTGAATGTTTCACAGGAAATGTTACACTCTCCTGAATGTTGTCGCATTTTCAAAGATCCCTTGGCAAAGGCTGTATTCAAGGACACCTAACGGCTTTTCAGCTCATAAGTGCCCACATTATCGAAATCTAAGACATTCATTTATACCTCATCATGTCTTCACCTTCCAAAATGTTTGTCATGTATTATTTGTTCTTTTTCCCTCGTGAATAAAAGACAATTATTTTCTCTACACCAGTTTCTTTTAAGCATCTTAGATTGAGCTTAAACTTAGTGATTTGTTATTTTTGAAAAAGATATTCGTATATTACTGTACAAAGGTTCATTGAAAAGTACAGGTACTTGGAAGCCGATCAAGGCTCATGCATATAATTGAGATGGTTGAGAAGCATTTTCCCAGATCAAGGATAAAAAACAAACATCAGCAGAATTCAAGATCAGGGATCGAACTTCATCAAAGTACCCTTAACTTTTTCAAGTCTTAGCTAGAGACAAAAACAACTTCACAGCGAAGGATATTGAACTCAAAGCAACACAACTTGATCGAGAGTAGATTTCAACTTCACGACAAAGGATATCTAGCTCAGAGTCAAACATCCACGATTTCAACTCCACGACGGAGGATATCACTCAAGACAACACAAGTTCAACTTCACAACGAAGGGATGGCTAGTTGTCAATAACAATCTCGGAGCCGATATTAACTTCACAACGAAGGATATTGGACTCCAGACAACGCAAGTTCAACTTCACGACTAAGGGACCGCTGGTTGTCAACAAACAACTTCCCAATTTCGGAGCCAATTTTAACTTCACAGCGAAGGATATTGGACTCCAGACAACACAAGTTCAACTTCACGACGAAGGGACCGCTGGTTGTCAACAAACAACCTCCCAATTTCAGAGCCAATTTCAACTTCACATCGAAGGATATTGGACTCCAGACAACGCAAGTTCAACTTCACGACGAAGGGACTGCTGGTTGTCAACAAATAACTTCCCAATTTCGGAGCCAATTTTAACTTCATAGCGAAGGATATTGGATTCCAGACAACGCAAGTTCAACTTCACGACGAAGGGACCGCTGGTTGTCAACAAACAACCTCCCAATTTTAGAGCCAATTTCAACTTCACATCGAAGGATATTTGACTCTAGACAACGCAAGTTCAACTTCACGATGAAGGGACCGCTGGTTGTCAACAAACAACTTCCCAATTTCAGAGCCAATTTCAACTTCACAGCGAAAGATATTGGACTCCAGATAACGCAAGTTCAACTTCACGACGAAGGGACCGCTGGTTGTCAACAAACAATTTCCCAATTTCGGATCCAATTTAAACTTCACAACGAAGGATATTGGCCTCGAAACAACGTAACTTACATTGGATTTCAACTTCACAACGAAGGATATCCAGTTCGCATACCCTAACAGATAGACTCAACTTCACGACGAAGGAGTCATCTGTAACACCACAACTCCAAAGTTTTCAAGTTAAGTTTCACCTTCGCGACGAAGTATCTTGAGCCAGAAGACGATTCAGAGGCCACTTGCCAAAAGCTTTGAGCTCGTTTTCAACTTCGCAACGAAGGATTCCGTGCTCAGAATTTTCCAGTTTTTACTCAACCTCGTAACGAGGGAGTCATCTCATATTGACAAACCAGTTTCAATATCTGATTTCAACTCTACTATGGAGGATATTCGATATGGTCAAAATTTACGTCATTTAATCTTTGCCCTATTTTTGTTACACGATAATGAGCAAAGAGGGGCAGCTGTAGACGCTATATTTCGACCTTATCATATAATAATATATTATTTATTTATTTTTCTTATTTAGTTATTTATTTTACAGGCCCAAGGAGCTGCAGAGCCCGACAAAAGATTCTGGTCCAGCACCAAGCCCTCCTTCATTCATCCATAGCGCCGCATCACCCATGGTTGAGGACTCCTCGCCGTGCACGCCTCTCCAATAACCCCAGAAACGTCCGGCAACCGAGATTCATGTTCATCACCAACAACCCAACATTAGACTCCTATTAGGATTCAAAATGTAATCTAAAAACATGCTTTTCTTTTGATTATAAATAAGTGTAAAGCAACACCATTGTAGGACATTCGGATTACACGAAATAAAAGCAGAAGTTCCAAGCAGAAACCAGAGCAAAAACTGAAACGTTTTTTTGATTTTTGAGAAGAACGAAAGGTAACAGATCATACCTTTTATTGTTTTGATAGCTTGCATGTTGTTTCCATCGTGTTGTTCTTGATTTAAACCCAAATAAAACGTTTTGGTCGATGACAGAGGGGTGGATCTTTTGAACTTTCAATCTCAGATCTACCCCGAGACTTATTTTTTTCAAAGAAATATTTTGGTTTTCGAAGAGAGTGGAAGAAAAGCTTTCAAAAAAATCAATTTTTTTTTAGAGTTTGTCACCGATGAACGGCGGCCGGCGAGACGGTGCTACCGTATTTCTGGGTTTGGGGGTGGCCGTGTTCTTCATTGTGAAGAACACGGATGAACATTTCAGAGAATTCTAAGGGGGCTGTTTTGATCTGTTTGGAAACTAAATGAGAAGTGTAAACTTGTTTGCTGAAATTAGTATTTATAGTATACCCGCTTGGACTGTGACCCGATCCGTATAACCCATCTGACCCGCGTGTTTTTAACAAAAAATAGGGACTTCGCGTTTTGGTCCCCAGTTTTCAAAATATTGAATTTAGCCCCCTAATTCAATTTTTAAACTTCGATTCCATCTTAATTTGGCCACTTGATTTTCTTTATTTTATTTTTAACCATTGTCAATTTATCTATTAAATTTCTTTTTTTTGTTAATCATATTCTTATTTCTTTAAATATATTTCGTTTATTATTATTATTACATATATTTTTTATTATTATATTATTTTTATTATATATATATATATTTTTCTCATATATGTATTTTTCACAATCTAACGGTTTTGACTTTTTAGAATTTTCAAATCAATCAAGGATAAGTAATTAGAATCGAAACTTTACCTTTTAATTTAACTTGTTATTTTTATTAATTAAGACAACTGGAAATTACGTTGTACCGAAAGGGCAGTTCAAGGGTGCTAATCCTTCTTTGACCGTAACCGACTCCCGAGCCCGACATATTTCTGGTAAGACGCTGATCAGGTAAGAAATAGGGTATCCGATCAACCCATTTATTTTTAAATAAATGGTCGGTGGTGACTCCAATCCACATTTTTCTAAGTCGAAGCCCAATTCCGGGGCCCAACAGAAAGACGGTTGCGACAGGCCTCAAAGGCACTTAGCCTTTCATCTAACTGGCATAAATGACACCTTTTTGTCAAATGCACAATTAGGCCTCAAAGACACTTAGACTTTCATCTAACTGGCATAAATGACACCTTTCTATCAAATGCACAGTTAAGCATATTAATATTTTATTTTAGAGCAGTCCCTACTATAATAATAATTCATAATATCAATTAACCCTTTCAATCATTACACATTCTATGATTTACGTTGTTAGTGCTATTACCATCATTTCTCAACCATTACTAAAACCTGTGTGGTTCACATACTCATTACCAATATAAAAATATACTTCTTTATTATAAATTTCTTATGTTCATACACATATATTTCCCATATGGAAATTTATACACTTAGTATGAGTTTCTTATCTTTTGCACATAAATTGCCCAATATGGAAATTCATACACTTAGGGGCTGTTTGTTTACCTCTTAATGGAACCATTCAGCGCTGAACGCTGAACCGTTCAGCATTCAACGCGTTTGTTTTGCACCTTTGAATGATTCAGTGCTGACTGATTCAGCAAAACAGTGCTGAATGATTCGGCACATCAGTACATTCTGAATGATTCAGAGCCAGTAAACAAACAACATGTCACATTCAGATCTAATTCATCCAAAGCCTCTGAATCATTCAGTATTTGAATCATTCAACACTTAATCATTCTAAAGTAAACAAACAACCCCTTAGTATGAATTTCTTAACATTTTAGCACACAAATTGCCTAATACGGAAATTCATACACTTAATATGAATTTCTTAACATTTTAGCACACTTAGTGCCATTTGGTAATCACCATAAAGACATTAATAATTTCTACAACTATACTTATTGTAGCATGTACGTACATAATTAAATGCACTCACCTGACTTTCCTCGCTATGTATCCAAAATGCAAAGTTGATCACTCCAGTACTTTGCCTTTTTCTTTAGTTTTGCTTGACTCGGGAGCTTGGTTCTGATCTAGTCAAACACCTATTAATACATGTACCATACCTAATGTTAGTATATTTCCTAACCATTATACTTAAACCATACTCAAAAGGACATATCATTAACTTTCTATACCAATATTAGCCTATTTTTAACATTTCTGGCTCCATAGTATCGATATTACTACCCTGGTCTTAAACATTATTCCAAATCAATTCTTATCTTTTATCATTTATTCAAATGGATCCTCAATTTCTAAATCTTTCCAATAATGTCACTAACATGATATTTGGGGTATTACAATTTTCCCCCTAAAAAAAATTCGTCCTCGAATCTAAGACTTTATGTTTTTACCACAATACTTCAACTAGAGGAATTGTTTTGCTACACCAAGTCTGGATTTCTCGAGTCCAGATCTATATGAGTTCTTTTTCATAATTTAAATCTGATCAATTCTCTTTTCCCCAATGCAAGAACATGCAATGGATCTGATCAGAAATTAATAACCAATGACACATGAAAACATTTTAGGTCTTGACCATTTTGGGAGGCAAAATCTAACTAACAAAATCTCATAAGATTCAATAATTCTCGAACTCAGTTCAAACCACAATACTTCCTTCCAAAATGATACTTTCAGAAAAACTTTATCACTTTCTTGATACTCAACTGCTTTTCTCTTTAGATCAGCATAAGACATTTATAATTAGCACAACTATAGCACCTCTCACTATATAAATAATGACATCCATTCATTAAAATAACTCGACTGCTACTAACTCTAAATCTTGTGTAAGGAAATTACTCTTGTGAGTCTTTAACTTTATTGAGGCATATGCCACAACTTTATCATTTTGCATAAGCACCCCTTTCTAATCCGTTAGGAGATGCATCTCTAAAAACCATATAAAATTTTTACCCAACTCAATTTGTATAAACATTGGTGCCTTTGTTAGCATCCTTTGTAATTTTTAATTGGTGTAATCCTGTCCTAAAGTCTATCTTAAATAACATTGTTGTACCTTTCCATTGATCAAACAGATCTTTAATCCTCAAGAGAGGATACCCATTCTTTCTTGTTACCTTATTTAACTATCAATAATCTATGCATCACCACATAGATTCATCTTTATTTCCGCTAATAACACAAATATTCCCCACAATGATACACTAAGTCTGCTAAAATCTTGATAAATTAACTCTTTTAGTTAAGCCTCTAATTTTCTTAACTCGTTTAAGTCATTGGATAAAAATCAGAGAAACGTGTTCAATAATTTACTAACCATGAACTTTGAATTCCACCTCTCGATCTGGAGATAACCTCATAATTCTATCTGAAAAGACATCTATAAATTCCCAACTTTTATGAAACTATCAAGCAATTCTACTTTAATCAATTGAGTGTCTATCACATTAGTCAGAAAAACTATATATATATATATATATAAATATCTTTATGACCTAATCATCTCTAGAGACAAACAACATATACCCAACATGATTTTAAATCAACATATGACAATTCCATCATATTGACATGGAACATAGCCCCTGTAATCTTTATTAAATGTTTACTACCTGTCCAACTCACAATTGTACCATGACCCTCCAGGGTTTACTGCTATCATATCACTCGAGATTAAATAAAATAAAATACTTTTATTTTAAAATCTTTCATATCCTTATTGAAAAAAATCCGTGTAACTTTCCAGATCCATTTAAAATATCCTTGAGCAATTGAAACATTTTCTCTCTCGACTATGAAAGTCTAATTATCCACATCATTAAATAAAAAAACTTGACAACTTTGCAGCAATAACCTCCTAGCAGTTAATGCTAAAATTACACTAGTAACCAATTTACTCATTTTCCTTTCATTGTGAACTTGACACTTTTCCAAGTTCTCAAGAATTAATCTTGATTTTAAATAATAATCCATTGAAGCATAAAAACGGGTGGTAAATCCATTTTCACAAATTACTTTCTAAAATAATTCTATTAGTTTCATAAAACTTGACATTTATTCTTAACCAACTCATAATTAGTTGATCCACTAACAACTCCTCTTTCTATAAGCCTTTAGCGGTCAATGTACTTACTGCTTATTCATTTATTTTTACTCAAATTAACCATACTTTAAACACTTTAATGCTTCACTTAAGTATTTCTCAAAGGTTAAAACATCGTTAAATGCTGGGGCATTCCTTCCGCAGAATGAAGAAAAATCCCTAGCAGCTTTTACCCTTCTAAGACATGATACTGAAGTCATGTCGGATTCTCTTGGATTGATTGTGATCTAAACCTTCTTTTCAATATTATCAACTTTCTTACTTTTGTCCTTAGTTTTCGACATCTATTAGAACATACATAATGATAACGCTCAAGTTAATAAGCAGTGACATCACTCTAATTGACACCCTATCAGTAACTTTGACAATCTTAGTGACATGTAATCCTTTTTCTCAATTCAATTAAACTTCGTTTTGGTTGAGAATCGACTAAACCTGTAGCTTTGATACCAATAAATGTAACACCCATCTATCGTATACCTTCCCGTACATGAGATATGGATGTTACATCACTTTTGAAAACTTTTTGTCATTTGAAACCCGTAAAATTTCATTTTGAATTTTAAATTAAAACATTTTAGCACAATTATTAAAAAATATCGAAATATACTACCAAATTTCCACTTTATAAACATTCCAAAGCATTTTTCTTTAAATTCGATTACATGCCAACAATTGTTCAACAATAAACATTATTGTCCTACCGTTACTGATGAGAGTCAACCTTAACAGATGAAAGCTGCTGCTACTGCTACACTCATTACGCAACTAATATTTGCCTTTACCTACACATGAAATAAACACACGTTAAGTATTTACTTAGTGAGACATAATACTACAAGGACAAATACAATTATACGACAATATCTTATAACTACTGAATAATAATTTAATTTCATCATTCATAAGGACCAGTTAAGCCCTCATCGGTTAAACAATTGTACAGTTAGGCCATTATTATTTTACTTAACGGTGTTTAACCGTTCATCTAACTGGAATAATTGGCACATTTCTACCAATTGTACAGTTAGGCCATTATTCTTTTACTCAACGGTGTCTAACCGTTCATCTAACTGACATAATTGGAACATTTCTACCAATTGCACAGCTAGGCCAATGTTCTTTTACTCAACGATGTTTAATCTTTCATCTAACTGGATTAATTGGCACCTTTCTACTAATTGCACAATTAGGTTGTTATTCTTTTACTCAACGGTGTTTAACCTTTCATCTAACTAGCATAACTGGAACCTTTCTACCAATTGCACAGTTAGGACATTATTCTTTTACTCAACGGTGTTTAATCGTTCATCTAACTGGCATAAATGACACATTTTTGTCAAATGCAGAGTTAGGCCTCAAAGGCACTTAGCCTTTCATCTAACTGGCATAAATGATACCTTCCTGTCAAATGCACAGTTAGGCCTCCAAGGCACTTAGCCTTTCATCTAACTGACATAAATGACACCTTTCTGTCAAATGCACAGTTAGGCCTATTAATCTTTTATTTTAGAGTAGTCCCTACTATAATAATCATTCATAATATCAATTAACCCTTTCAATCATTACACATTCTATGATATACGTTGCTAGTGCTATTACCATCATTTCTCAACCATTACTAAACCTATGTGGTTCGCTATCTCATTACTAATATAAAAATCCACTTCTTTATTATAAATTTCTTATGTTCATACACATATATTTCCCATATGGAAATTCATACACTTAGTATGAGTTTCTTATATTTTTGCACATAAAGTGCCTAATACAAAAATTCATACACTTAGTATGAATTTCTTAACATTTTAGTACACTTAGTGTCATTTGGTAATCACCTTACATACATTAATAATTTCTACAGCTATACTTATTGTAGCATGCACGTACATAATTAAATTCATTCACCTGACTTTCCTCGCTATGTATCCAAAACGCAAAGTTGATCACTCTGGTACTTTGCCTTTTTCTTTAGTTTCGCTTGACTTGGAAGCTTGGTTCCGATCTAGTCAATCATCCATTAAAACATGTACCATACCCAATGTTAGTATATTTCCTAACCATTATGCTTAAACCGTACTCAAAATGACATATCATTAACATTTTAGACCAATATCAGCCTTTTTTTTAAATTTCTGGCTCCATAGTATCGATACTACTACCATGGTACCCATACTTCTATACTATGATACCGATACCCCCTTCTAGTATCGATACCAATTTTAGGTTCGATGTTGCCTGGTATTGAGACTACCATACTATGGTATCGATACCCCCTTTCAGTATCGATACCAATTTTAGCTTCGATGTTGCTTGGTATTGATACCCTTACAATGGTATCGATAGTGCCTCGTCAGTATCGATACTGATTGAATCAGTATCGATACTACTCAGGTAATTTATCCCATTTTAGCCTATAGTATCGGTATTGTTCTATCAGTACTGATACCTTTGCCCATATTTTCCTGTTTTTAACCCGGTTATTTGCCAAATGGGGCCAATTTTTTTATATTTACACCCAACAATGTTATTTAACTCTTCTCTACTTATCCATACTAACTTTCCTTCATTTAGTTAGCTAAAACATTTAGTATCCTTCAAGAACATTTGATTCTAAGAATCACACCAAAATTTCGAACTTGTTTTTAAACTCATCCAATGCTTCTATTATCTTATTTACTACTTTTACAAGTCAAATCTACCAGTAAACACCAATAAACACTCCTATATTAACATATCATTTGAAAACCCATTTTCTTAAATCTAAAATATTTCACTAATTACTTAGTTTTAAACATCCTTGAACTTTCCTTAAGCCTCTATATTACTTAAGGTTTTAAATTTGTGCATAAACTAAAGAATAAACTAACTTAAAGGAAACTTACCTTGGCTATGGGGAGAGTACATGAACACGAGAAGAAGGAGAAGAAGAATAGATAACTTTTCCCCTTTTCCTTATTAATCCCTAATAATGAAATAATTTTAAATTCATTTCTCCTTAAAGGACCAAAATGCCCTTTTTATTCATCCATTGTTACTAATTGGTCTTAAACACTATTCCAAATCATTTCTTATCTTTTATCATTTATTCAAATGGATCCTCAATTTCTAAATCTTTTCAATAATGTCACTGACCTGATATTTGGGGTATTATGCTAACCTTACTTAAATTAATATTGGAGTTAAAACAAGCAAATTGAATTAAATAAAGAGGCAGAAACAAGTGACAAAATTAGAATAATCAAAATATCTTATCAAAATTGTAAAAAATAAAAAATGAAAACAAGGACTAAAACGTGAAAACGAGCGAGACTTAGAAGGACCAAAGGGTTATTTACCCTAACCCTTCGGCTAAAAAACCTACTATTTGTTTTTGAAATAATTCTAACCTTAAACTCATAAAAAACTCCTCTCTATTCTCTTTTAGCCTGAAACCCTAAACTATGTCATCGACCACCATATATTGGTGGCCACTCCTAGCTTTGACCACTGTCCATGGTGGTTCGATGACCTAAACCTAGATGTAAACTCACTTATGACCTTCACTACACTTACTTAAACCCTGATTTAGGGTTAAAACTACAAAATCAAGCCTCTAAAGGCCATAAAACACCAACGACCATTCGACTTATCCCTTCCGACCACTACCAGATGTGGTCAAGGACTATATATGTAGACCAAACAAAACCCAAGTACCCTTTCTTTAACTAAAACCCTAAATAAGATCTAAGACACCAACCAGATTCCCTTAACCCCTAAAACACTCACAACTTTTCGATTTTTCGATGAGTGACTTGACTCTGACGGTGATACCCCCGACTAGAAGCTTCGTCCACTTAGGTAACACACTCTCCCCATTCCCTCTTACTTCTTTTTTGTTTTAAACCAAACACGCACATAAAAAACAAATCTTGAAATATAGAAAGTGAAAAATACCTTTCAAAAACTAAAAATAATTCTTTGATTATTTTTCTGATTAGGGTTGCCAATCGTTTAAAAAATTGATTTTTTCTGATTTTTTTTTATTTTTTCTAATATTGTTCCTTGCATGGCCGATGACAAAGCATCCACAGGGTCCTTGGTTGCTGACGTCGCTATTGGAGAAGTGCCTGAGACCACTGATGGAGGAGGTCATCGATTCGTGGAGGCTGAAGAAGACCAGGAGACCATTGCACCCATCGCATGGGGAGCTAATGAGTCGCGCGTGTTCGTCACGCACGCCAGCTGAAAATCAGACTACTGAATCATTCCAGAAGGCAACTACAATAGTTGGATCAGCTAGGGTTCTTTTTGTAACCCTAAAATTTAAGTCTATTAGGTTTGATGGGCCTTTATAAGGTTTGGGGACTTTGTAAAGGGTTATTTATTTTTGTATGTATGTAGACTAGACTGTTTTGGACTTTTATTTGGGTTTTATAATATTTAATAGTGAAAAATGGTGATTACATTAATAATTACTAATTTTCTAGTAGATAATAAGAAATATATTAAATTACTAATTAATAAATACTACTAATTTATTAATTTTCTAAAAATAATAAGTTATTAATTATTATTAATAATTATTAATTTACTAGATTTTAATATAATAAAAATTGAAAGTAAAATTCCAGTGAACTTAATGAGCAACGAGTTGAATTGAGCAACAAAATTTTCTAACGAGAACGAGCCGATAAATGCTCGACTCCCTAGATAAACACTCCTATCAACTATAGTTGACAACAATGACCATAATAAATGGAAAATTAAAGTTTAATGATTGTATTATAAGTTTTAAAAGTTAATGACTAAAATGCTAATATTCTAAAAGTTCAAGGATCACTTGCGTAGTTTTTACTTAAAATAAAGACAGTCATTTTAAAGTATAATTAATCTTGAAGACGAAAACATGATATATATATCCTTTGTTTTACAAACGGTATATCTCTATTTGATTCATCAATATCTCAATTCAACTTTATGTAAAAACGTTAAGCAAAATAAACTTTTATTTCTTTTCCCCAAAAAAAAAACCTAATTAAGTTTCTCTTGAAATCTTGCATCTATTCGAATCCTTCACTTTTTGGTCGGCGTTGACCATTAGGTCTTCTCATTAATGAATGATAAAATTAAAAATTTTAATGATGTGATGGATAATATATGAGAACGTTATCAATATTGATGATTTGACAGTCTCTGTGAACGATTTTGTTTTATATGTCATATTACACAGTCGTTAATCCTTTTAGAAAAAAAAATCAATTAAACTCTTATTTCCGAAAAATTTGTTCAAATAAACTTTTAATTATGAAAAATTTAAAATGTTGCAAGATAATTTTAAAATTGAATATTTTAATAAAGGCTTAAGGGTGACCTTTGACCCTGCAGTAGATCAAATTTATCATTTTTATCTTTATTATATTTTTATATCAATTTAGTCCTAAAAATTATTTAATAGCATCAATTTATGCCATTTTCCTAATTTAAAATCATAAATTATAAACCTTAAATTAGTGTTTAGAGGTAATAAGGTTATAATTTAGGGTTTTAAGTTAGGGGTATGGTTATAGAATGATGCAATTGAAGGATTTCGAGGGTTAAATTGATGCGAAAATATGATAGGGGCGAAAATGATAAATTGAGTTTACTACATGGTCAAGAATTACATTTTTTCCTTTAATAAAATATTTATAAAAGTTTAAACTTGAAATAAATGTAAAAAAACTAACAATAAATATTAAAAATATACCAACGAGGTTGGTTCAAGTGGTCAACAATTTGATATCGCTTAAGTAAGGTCTCAAGTTCGAGTCTTGCGTATTCAGAAAATCCTAGTTAGGAGACTCACTCACCAAAACCAGGTGTGCAACCTAGGTTGATCTAGATTAGTCAGGGTGAAACCTTAGAACTAGAGGAAAAAAATAAAAAAAAATAATACTTTTAAGATTTAATTATTATAAAACATCTTGAAAAAATCAAGAGAAGAAAATCATACTTTCAAGAAATAAATTATAATTTTGATATAGAGAACCTAAAGCGAAAGAAATAAATTATAATTTTGATATAGAGAAGGAACCATGGTTCTTGAAAATATATATTGTTTTTATTTTTATTTTTCTTATAAAACAGAAAATATTTTATAAAATTAAAAAATAAATTCTAGAAAATGAAAATATAAGTTAAAATATGAAAACATAAAATAGATGTTTTCAATGTTTTTATTAAAATTATTTTGAAAAATAAGAAAACACAAAATTTAAATTTTTAACTTAATTTGCATTGTTCAACTTCTAACATTAATTTTTTTTGACTTAATAGTATTTGAAAACCTCAAGCTTTTAAAAAAATAAATGTAAATATTTGTAGAGGATGCTCGTCCTAGATCATCTGAGTTAATATTTGTAATAATACATGTAAATACATAATTTAAAAGAAAATAATTAAATAATATTTTTTCATAAAAGTGTCACTTCTACTTATCATTAAATAATTTAAAACTACATCACCTTGGAAAAATATAATTATATTTAAAATTTAATGTAAAGCTGGAATGAAATAGTTTTGAAATATCTTTTTAAAATAAAAATCAATGTCATATATAGTAAAGATTTTCGTTAGAGGAGCTGTGGTTGCTTGTGAACAGGAAGGGAAATCAGTCATTATTTGTGGAAAGATTTATGCTGATGTTTTTCTCCAAGCTAGGATGATCCTTTGGAGAATTGCTTTGCACAAATTTCATTCTAGTAATATTTTTTTATTGTTAATAAATTAACTTAGTATGAAAAACGAAAATTAACTGTAACTCAAACCAATGTATGAAAATATTACTGCGTTACGGTAGAAAGACTTATACATAGAAGCAAAAGTTTGAGCAAATTTTAAAAAAAGACAATATCATTCAATTATATACCAACGTATGAAGATATCTTGATAATTGCGTATGCACGAGAGTGTGAAGCATAGCATGGCTCGTACTTGATAGTGTGATCGGTTATATGAAATCAGAGTGTAACAGGAATAAACAACAAAAAAACAATGTAATTGAAAGCTGAGTCTTGCAATTAATGAAATGAAAGTGAGAGAATGAGATAGTGAGAGAATAAGATAGAAGATTATAGTGAGACTTGTAACATCATCTTCCAAGGGCCTTTATTCATTGAATTATCTCACCCCAAAAGTGGTGTCCTTGAATTGTAGCTTGCACCAAACGCATATGTATATAAGTCTTATGATCAGAACATCACACATGCACAAGTTCTTAAAATATGTAACACTTAATAAAATAAACAAAACTCTAATGCAACATAGGTTTCTCACATATAAGTATATATATATATGTATATGTGTGTGTGTGTGAAAACTATATGAATGATGCAAATGATATGATAACATAAGTAATGAATGTGTAACATAACATATACATGAATAAGTAAATAGGTATGCATTAATATATTATATTATGCAAGTGAATGACAACATATGATAATTCAAGCATAGTCTAATGTGCAAAAGCATGCTTATAGCAACATGTAATGCATAAATAAGTAAATAGGTGATGAAGTAAGGTGGAACTCCCTTAGATTGAGTTTGGTAGAACTTTAAAGATATGAGCACGTCATGAAGGAATTTGGTACTAGCTAGGATCACATCATCCTCCTTTACGGTGATTTGTCCCTAATCGATGCTTACTACAAAAGGAAAAAACTTTTATTTCCGTTGGGTAGGGAACTCCTTCACTTTCATCTTGCACCATTCTCCATAATCAAGGCCTTCTTGTTTGTGAGCTTTACTTCCATGTTGATCTTTTGAATTGAATTGGATTCTCCTACAACATCAACATTTAAAGTGTAACATCCCAAATATCGGGTCAGTGACCAAATTGTAAGAACTTCTAAACTCATTGTTTGAATTAGAATAAATATGTAAACTCAAGGATTTATAGTGGAATTTATGTGTAGGGTTAATGGAAATTTTGGTTTAATGAAGAGGCCAAAATGGTCTTTTGCTAGATGGATTTTATCCTCCTTTTAATAGAGATGTGCACGTGGGTTTGAGGAAAAAAGCAAAGCAAAGTATGGAAGCATTTCCTTCTCTTTTCTTCTTCTACGTGAGACCCATATTCAAGGTAAGAATGTGAATTTTTCAGTTTTACTTTAATCTTTTGGTTGATTATGGAAGTTTGGTTAGTATATAAGCTTAAAGAAAGCTTATATTGCATAAAATCAACAAAATGAGTGTTTTGGAGATGGATTTGTAAAATGGGTTTTTAGATGAAATTTTGTTATGAAAGAGTTTTTGAAGTTTGAATGAGATTTTGGACTTGTCAAGGATTAAACTTAAGAGTTAAAAGTTTTAGATGTGTCTAAGAACATGTTTGAAAAGTTGGTTTGATTTTTAAATTCAAGTGTTCATATGGGAATTTGGATGGTTAAGAGTGGTAATTGAATACTAATTGATGTAGACGTATAAGGGTGTGTTTTAAAGCTTAAGGTATGTGTTTAGGAGAGTGTTGGGAAGATATTTAGGTGATTTTCGGGATGAAAATAGCCATTATGGGCCTAGTGTATCATTACACTTAGGAGATGTATCGATACTTCATGAGTTGAACAACCGTAATTGTATGAGTATGTATCGGTACACTGAGGAGTGTATCGATACACTCAAAACATCGAATACCATTTGTGTATCGATACACTGAGGAGTGTATCGATACCCGAAGTTATGAAATGAAAAATAGGGTTCTTACATATCAAGTTATTATGAATCGATATAATTGAGATGAGATTTATATTGATTCTAGATTGTTTGTGTAGTGAATGAACACAAGTGAAATTCCAGTCAACTTGGTTTTTGAACATCGATTCGAACGGATTTGGATTATACGTTCTGAGGCAAAGGTGAGTGCAACTTCTTTGTTTCGTAATGAGGAAGCTTACGATATGTCAACCTCAGTGTTTTTGATCAAAAACTTTATATTTATTTTGTGTTCTATTTAAATGTTTTATTCAAGTTTTATTTTTTTACAAGCTATGTCTTATGACTATGTGTTAGGAATATATGAACTTTGAACATGTGAATATGAACTTCGAATAAGTTAATGTGAATATACTCTTTGACAGAGAAGCTATGTGAATAAGAAACACTTTGAATAAGGATTAAATCTAATTATATGATTAAAAGCCCAATGTATATGTATGAGGATTAGAGGTATAGTTGGCATGCCAATAGTCGAGGGTCTATGTGGTCATTCGGGATAATTAAGTGGCATTTCGGTGCAAATTACGAGTTGTGGTGACAACATTAGTGAACAACCTCATAGTACTCAAATACCTAAATTTCTCAATAGTATACCTTGGGCATTTGGAACAAAAACATACAAAGTATAATTATTCATAAGTATACCTTTGATATGGAAATTAAGAAAACTCTTTGAAAAATAGTTTGAATAAAACAAATTAGATTTCTGTTTATAAGTTAGCACCGTTATAATTGCCTCACTGAGTCATCGACTTAGCGTGTGTTCTCTCACACGTAGGTTTGAAGAAAGCTGACGAGTGATTTATGGTTGAGGATAGCATACACTTTCGAAGATCAGATCAGTACAAATTGAATGTAGGTTTTGTTTATCTTGTAAACTGTTGGCAGGTATTATATGTTTAATTTGAAATGCTCTGGTCGATTTTGTAAACTTGTATAATTTTGTATTTTGTAAACTCTTACCTTTGGGATATCTATGTAAATTATTAAGTTATTTTGTGAAAGGATTTTATATTTGGAATGGTATTATTTCTTTATCTTGATTGGAACAATAAATTTTAAATTTATGCCTATTTGTGATTTTCGTATTGTTTGAAAAGTCAAATGTGACACCTCAAATTCGTATCTGGGTCGGGTATGGGTCAGGTGTGTTACATTTAATGGTATTAAAGCTATGGTTTAAGTGATTTTAAGTTTGAAATGAAGTCGTTTTCGATTTTAAAAAGAGTATATGCCAATTGTCAATAAAGTTTTCTGATCTGATAAGGGAATCAATATGCTATCTTCGCTAATATCTTTAGTAATTTGATCTTAATAAATGTAAAACTTTGAAGGCTCCCGAAGTGATAAGATGGAGGAGAATAGTAACTCCCCTGTCCCTAGTAGACAGAGTGAGGAACATGCACAACCTGGATTGCCTGTTCAAGATCAGGGGACATTCTTTCAGACGTTGGATGCTATCCTGACACGTTTTCAATCGTCTATCTCTTCAGCCCCTAATATGAATGTTCCTAAAGATATGAAGAGTTTAATAGCGCCGAAATTTAGGGGAGAAGCTGAAGAAGGACCAGTTGCCACAGATATGTGGCTTAACAATTTGAAAGTGATGCTGGAAAATCTCTATTTCTCTGAAATGGAGAAATTGGATGGTATGGTGTCTTTATTAAGAGGACAAGCTAGAATTTGGTGGTCGAACATGGTTATGAGAGCTTCAAGGGATCAGGTGACTTGACCCTTTTTCCTGGAAGAGTTTAAGAACAAAATATAGGGGATCATTTTATTCGACAGATGAAGCAAGAATTCATGAATCTAAAGCAAGGGAATCACACGGTGTATGAGTTTGAGTGTGAATTCAACAGAATAAGTCGATTTGCTACTGAGTTAGTTCTGATAGAGAAAGACTCTTATGACTGGTTTTGTAGAGGGTTTGTAACCTAGATTGAAAGAGCTGTTGTTGGCTCTTAACCTCTCTTCCTTCAAAGAGGTTGTGAACCGAGCTAAAGCCCTAGAGAAAGCTCAAAATGAAAGGTTCGCGGAGCAGCGGACGCATTGGAATAAAAGATCTAGTGCATCATCTAGTTCTTCGCAATCAAAGAAAATTAGAGGTTCGAGTTCTCGACCTCAGACCAAATCAAAATCCGCAACATCCTCGGGTAGAGGATCAAATCCGGGAAGAGCAAGACAAGCTTATTCGATGGAATCCGGAGTGGACAAGCCGAGGCAATGTCAGCACTATGGAAAGAACAATAGCGGAGTGTGCAGACGGGTCTTCGAAACTTGTTTTAAATGTGGAGAGTCAAGGCATTTTATTCGAGACTGGCCTATGATGACAGGAGAACCTTCTCAGACAGAGAGATCTATGGTTACACCAGTGAGAGGAAGAGGTAGAGGAAGAAATCAATCTGAGTCTACTGCTTAACCTGTAGTGCGTTCTACCGCTCGGGTTTACAATTTGAAGACTAGTGAGGATTGTGATGATCCAGAAATCATGGCAGGTACTTTTCAGATAGCCGATAAATATGTTTTGGTTTTGATTGACTCAGGATCAAATTATTCTTATGTTAGTAATAAATTGGTTAAAGAATTGAGCATTCCATTAGAGCCTATTCAGAGTGAAATGATTTTGACGAATCCATTAGGAAATAGTGCCCGAGTGAGACAAGTTTGTAAAGGGTGTCCCATAAAGATTCAGGGAATTGAATTCCCTGCTAATCTAATAGAATTACCTTTTGATGAATTTGAGGTTATTCTGGGGATGGACTGGTTTTATCATTATTACGCCAACTTAGATTATCGACTAAAGCGAGTGCAGTTAACAAGTCTGGAGGGATTGGAAGTTAGTGTGGTCAGCGAAAGAATCCATCCTTTAACTAATGTAATATCAGTAATGTCGGCTCAGAAGTTGATGAGGCAAGGATGTCAAACGTACATTGCTAATGTAATCGATACAAGATCTACAAGAAGTAAACTTTAAGTTATTCCGACAGTTAGAGAGTTTCCAGACGTGTTTTCAAATGATTTTTTGGGGTTACCTCCAGATAGGGAGGTTGAGTTTCAAATTGAAGTGATGTCAGGATCAACACCCATTTCGATGGCTCCTTATAGGATGGCTCTGAGAGAGTTGAAAGAGTTAAAGGCTCAGTTGCAGGAGCTTTTGGATAAAGGGTTTATTAGACTTAGTGTGTCTCCATGGGGTGCTCTAGTGTTATTCCTAAAGAAGAAAGATGGTTCGATGCACCTCTGTATAGACTATCGTCAGCTTAATAAAGTGACCACAAAGAACAAATATCCTCTTTCAAGGATAGATGATCTATTTGATCAACTCAAGGGAGCTGCTGTATTTTCAAAGATCGATTTACGCTCTAGGTATTATCAGTTGAAAATTCAAGAAAAAATGTTCCTAAAACGACGTTTAGGACTCGGTATGGTCATTATGAATTTGTTGTAATGCCATTCAGGTTAACAAATGCACCTACAGTGTTTATGGACCTGATGACTAGAGTTTTTCAACCATACCTTGATCAGTTCTTAGTCGTGTTTATTGATGATATCTTAGTGTATTCTAAGTCGAATGAGGAGCATGATGTTCATCTTCATGTAGTTCTTCAAATATTGCGAGATAAGAAGCTTTCCGTAAAGTTTTCAAAATGTGAGTTTTGGTTATCTGAAGTGGCATTCATTGGACACGTGGTTTTGGTAGAGGGCATTCGGGTAGACCCAAAAAAGTTAGAGCTATGTTAGAATGGGAGATTCCGAAAAATGTCTTAAAATTTGAAGTTTCTTGGGTCTCGCAGGTTATCATCGAAGGTTTGTCAAAAACTTTTCGATGATATCTCTGCCTTTAACCAAATTATTAAGAAAGGATGTACATTTCGAATGGACTCCTAATTGCCAGAAGAGCTTTTAAACATTGAAGAAAGTTTTGACTTAAGCTCCGGTGTTGGTGCAACCGGAATCATATAAAGATTTCACAATATTCAGTGATGCTTCCCATAATGGTTTGGGATGTGTTTTAATGCAAGATGGGAAAGTAGTTGCCTATGCTTCGAGACAACTGAAGCCTCATGAAAAGAATTATTCGACACATGATCTGGAGCTAGCAGCTGCGGTCTTTGCATTGAAAATTTAGAGAGACTATTTATATGGTGAGCGGTGCTACATCTTCACCAATCACAAGAGCTTGAAGTATTTATTGACTCAAACGGATTTAAATTTAAGGCAAAGAAGGTGGATGGAATTATTGAAATATTATGACGTGATCATTGATTACTATCCAGTAAAAGCTAACGTTGTAGCATATACTCTCAGTCGGAAGACTTTTACTACTTTGCGTAGTTTGAACGCTCGGTTGATGTTAAAAGAAAATGGTGCATTGATGGATGAATTAAGATTGAAACCATTTTTGTTAGATTGGATCAAGGAGTTAAAAAAGAAAGATGATAAGTGTTTTGCTTTGTTTGATCAAGTGGAGAATGGGGGACTTGAGGACTTCGAGGTTAAGTTGAATGGGTGCTTATATTTTAAAAATCGAGTATGTGTCCCTAATGACTGTGAGCTGAAGAAAGACATTTTTTTTGAAGCACATTGTAGTCCCTTAACGATGCACCCAGGAGGGAACAAGATGTATCAAGATTTAAAAGAGCATTATTGGTGGTCGGGTATAAAGAAAGATATTACAGAATTTGTAGCAAAGTGTTTAAATTGTCAACAAGTGAAAGCTGAGCATCAGGTGCCTTCCGGTTTGTTACAACCCATCTCAATTCCGCAGTGGAAATGAGAAAACATTACGATGGACTTCGTAACGGGTTTGCCTTTATTGCCAGGTAAAAAGGATTGAATTTGGGTAATTGTTGATCGTCTTACAAAGTCAGCGTATTTCATCCTTGTGCGGACGAATTTCTCTATAGAGAAACATACGGAATTATATATCAAAGAGATAGTGCGACTTCATGGCATTCCACTTTCGATAGTTTCTGATAAAGATCCCATATTTACTTCGAGATTCTGGAAATCTTTCCAAGGAGCTTTGGGTACCCGATTGAATTTTAGCACGGCGTTTCATCCTCAGACTGATGAGCAATCAGAGCGAACAATTTAGATTCTGGAAGATATGTTGAGAAAGTGTATGATTGATTTTTTTGGATCATGGGAAAGATATACGCTACTTGTTCAATTTACCTATAATAACAACTACCAATCTAGTATCAAGATGGCACCGTATGAAGCATTGTATGGAAGAAAGTGCAGAACACCACTCAATTGGTATGCATTAAAGGATCGGGAAGTTCATGGTCTGGATTTGATCAAAGAAGTGGAAGAAAAAGTTCAAGTGATCCATCATAATTTGAAAGTTGCCTCGGACAGACAAAAATCATACTCTGATCTGAAAAGAAAAGAGATTGAATTTCAAGAGGGCGATAAGGTGTTTTTGAAAGTATCACTTTAGAAGAAGGTGCTTCGTTTTGGGCGTAAAGGAAAGCTGAGTCCTAAATTCATTGGACCTTATGAAATTCTGAAAAGGGTTGGACATGTAGCCTATCAATTAGCGTTGTCGCCAGAGATGGAAAAGATTCACAATGTCTTCTATGTGTCTATGCTTCATCGGTATTGATCTGATCCTAAGCACATCATTACTCCAGATGAAATAGAAGTTCAATCTGATTTAACATATGAGGAAGAATCGGTATAGATTCTAGCTTTTGAAACTAAGCAGTTTCAGAATAAAACGATTCCACTAGTGAAGGTTCTTTGGAGAAACCATAAAGTAGAAGAAGCTATGTGGGAATGTGAGGAGGATATGAGGAAGCAATATCCCCACCTTTTTGTGCAATGAAAATTCGAGGTCGAATTTTTTTAAGGGGGAGATTTGTAACATCCCAAATATCGGGCCAATGACTAAATTGTAAGAACTTCTAAACTCAGTGTTTGAATTAGAATAAATCTGTAAACTCAAGGATTTATAGTGAAATTTATGTGTTGGGTTAATGGAAATTTTGGTTTAATGAAGAGGCCAAAATGGTATTTTGCTAGAGGGATTTTATCCTCCTTTTAATAGAGATGTGCACGTGGGTTTGAGGGAAAAAGCAAAGCAAAGTCTGGAAGTATTTCATTCTCTTTTCTTATTCTACGTGAGACCCATATTCAAGGTAAGAATGTGAATTTTTCAGTTTTACTTTAATCTTTTGGTTGATTATGGACGTTTGGTTAGTAAGATTAAAGAAAACTTATATTACATCAAATCAACAAAATGAGTGTTTTAGAGATGAATTTGTAAAATGGGTTTTTAGATGAAATTTTGTTATGAAAGAGTTTTTGAAGTTTGAATGAGATTTTTGACTTGTCAAGGATTAAACTTAAGAGCTAGAAGTGTTAGATGTGTCTAAGAACATGTTTGAAAATTTGGTTTGATTTTAAAATTCAAGTGTTCATATGGGAATTTGGATGGTTAAGAATGGTAATTGAATAATAATTGGTGTAGAAGTATAAGGGTGAGTTCTAAAGCTTAAGGTATGTGTTTAGGAGAGTGTTGGGAAGATAATTAGGTGATTTTCGGGATGAAAATGGCCATTATGGGCCTAGTGTATCGGTACACTTAGAAGATGTACCGATACCTCATGAGTTGAACAGGCATAATTGTATGAGTATGTATCGGTACACTGAGGAGTGTATCGATACACTCAAAACATAGAATACCATTTGTGTATCGGTATACTGAGTGTATCGATACACTCAAAACATCATATGTCATTTATGTATCAGTACACTGAGGAGTGTATCAATGCCCTTAAACATCGAATACAATTTGTGTATCGGTACACTGAGGAGTGTATCAATCCCCAGTTATGAAATGAAAAATAGGGTTCTTGTATATCAAGTTATTATGATTCAATATAATTGAGATGAGATTTATATTGATTCTAGATTGTTTGTGTAGTGAATGAATACAAGTAAAATTCCAGTCAGCTTGGTATTTGAACATCGATTCGAACGGATTTGGATTAGACGTTAGTGAGGCAAAGGTGAGTGTAACTTCTTTGTTTCGTAATAGAATTGAGGAAGGCTTGCGATAAGCCAACCTCAGTGTTTTTGATCGAAAACTTTATATTTATTTTATGATCTATTTAAATGTTTTATTCAAGTTTTATTTTTTACAAACTATGTCTTATGACTATGTGTTAGGAATATATGAACTTTGAACATGTGAATATGAACTTTGAATCAGTGAATGTGAATATACTCTTTGACAGAGAAGCTATGTGAATAAGAAACACTTTGAATAAGGATTAAATCTAATTATATGATTAAAAGCCCAATGTATATGAGGATTAGAGGTATAGTTGGCATGCCAATAGTCGAGGGTCTATGTGGTCATTCGGGATAATTATGTGGCACTTCGGTGCAAATATGTGGCACTTCGGTGCAAATTACGAGTTGTGGTGACAACATTAGTGCAAAACCTCATAGTACTCAAATACCTAGATTTCTCCATAGTATACCTTGGGCATTTGGAACAAAAATATACAAAGTATAATTATTCATAAGTATACCTTTGATATGGAAATTAAGAAAACTCTTTGAAAATAGTTTGAATAAAACAAATAAGATTTCTGTTAATAAGTTAACACTATTAGAATTGCCTCACTAAGTCATATACTTAGCGTGTGTTCTCTCTCGCATAGGTTTGAAGAAAACTGTCGAGTGATTTGGGGTTGAGGATAGCATACGTTTCGAAGAGATCAGTACAAATTGAATATAGGTTTTGTTTATCTTGTAAACTGTTGGTATGCATTATACGTTTAATTTGAAATGCTCTGGTCGATTTTGTAAACTTGTATAGTTTTGTATTTTGTAAACTCTTACCTTTGGGTTATCTATGTAAACTATTAAGATATTTTGTGAAAGGATTTTATATTTGGAATGGTATTATTTCTTTATCTTGACTGGAACAATAAATTTTAAATTTATGCCTATTTGTGATTTCGTATTGTTTGAAAAGTCAAATGTGGCATCTCGGATTCGCATCTGGGTTGGGTATGGGTCAGGGGTGTTACATAAAGATGTTGTTCTCACAATGTTCAAAACTCCTCATAAACTCAACCCCTTGTGAAACACCTTCTCTCATTCACTTTGTATCTCTTCGATTGATGGCCCTTTAGTAGGTGGACAAAATGGAAAGAGGTAATTTCATATCAAGACTACAAAGAAACTTATCCTCCCAATTTGATATATCAACTCTTTTTTTGAATCATCCATATAAAAATAAATTAAAGTTAGAAGTAGATAATTCAATAACAAAGAAAATGGAAAGATCAAACCACAGTGGGTGTTTAATGGACGTTAGTTGATGAATTCTCTTCAAGAATGGCAATGCACTTGGAATGTCAATGAACACATCTCTTGAAATCTTTTCAACAACTTGTAATAAGGAAAAATTATGAATAGGAAGGAAAGATTGGTTAGTGTGAAATGAAATCTCTTTCTCATTTTCTTCTCCACAATCTTTTCTCTCACTCTCATGGTCTTTTCGAATTCCCTTTTCATGTTCTCACTCTTCTTCTTCAACATGTTCAATTTTAACTTCTACTTGTTCATCATCCTCTATTTCACTTTCAATCTTCTTTTCAATTCCGAATGCTTTTGTCTCCTCAAAATGTTCTTCTATCATAGAACCTCCTTCTAGATGCTCTTTCATGGTTTAAATGCTTCTTTTCAAAAGCAATTGATCTTTTTTCACTTGATTTGAAATTTGAGGCGCCAAAGTGATCATTCTTCTTTCGAGGATGAACTAGTAGCGATTGGTGAAGCCATAATGGGTTGCACATTTATCATATTGCCAAGGCCGTCCGAGAAGAAGGTGACTTGCACTCATGGAAACAACATCACATAAAACTTTGCCCTTGTACTTGTTAATGGAAAATTGACGACCACTTGTTGGGTGATGGTGATCTCATCATCATTAAGTCATTATATCTTGTAAGGATCTGGATGTTGTGTTGTCTTCAAACCCAATTTATCCACTATAAGAGTGCTTGTAATGTTGGTGCAACTTCCATTGTCAATGACCATGAAACATATTTTACCATTTACATGGTATCGAGTGTGAAATACATTATATCTTTACTATTCGTTCATTATTATTAGAGAAGATGAAAGATTAAGCAACATCCAGTGCTCTTTGTAGCGCCTTCAAAATTGTCTTCGAATAACGTACGACAAAGACTTTAGGTTTTTATTTGGTAATACCAGAGCTTAACAAATGACATTAAAACGATAATTATAAGTACTCATAAAAAAGACAAGACCGACTGACGCGAACAACTTTTTACAATATATATAAACTTATTCTCTAAATTAAAAAGAAATAACTTTTTTATATGAAAAAGAATATAGTGTTAATTTTCAAAATATTTTAAAAATATACATAGAATGGTGTGATTATTTAGTAAAAATATTTTAAAAGAAAAATATAAGACTTTATAATAATTAGTTTTTTTTTAAATTATTGATATTCAATCTATTAATCGATTAATTTGAACATGTATTACAGAGGCTAATATAAACCTTCTAACCTAATGTGCTCTATTTGTAAACTTTAAGATTTGAATCTCTGACATTACTTAAACAATTTAATGTCTCATCCGCTAGGAGAAATAATGGTTGTTAATATCAATTAATATATGTATTCATTATTCATTATATCTGTTTCTAATTTGTAATTTTATTATATAAATTGATTTTCTCTGAAAGGTTATATTTCATTACTTCAAATCTACGTGTCAGTTCTCAAGATTTTTCCCTAGAATAACAATCAGAGCATCTTACCAGTTATATTAAGTCCAAGAGAAGAAAATCCCTAGCTTCTCGAGAACAGTGGGTCATTGTCACTACGAGGATCACTATCAAAATCGCAGCTCGTTTCTGCAACATTCATCCTTGTTTTCATTTTCACTGCATCGTGCCCATCAGTAGTCGTAACAGCACCTCCATTCATCGATAAACTTTTGTAAACTGTTTTTCTGCACACTCATCTACAGACTGTTTCTTTCTAGAGAAATTCTTTCTTCTAGACGTGAGTGTGAAGGAACTCCTCTGAAGGACCGTCCACTACACGCTGTTTCTTTGTACACAATTTCATTCTTCTAGACATCAAAAACTCCTTTGAAGGTCCAGTTGCTACCGAGGAGCTAATGTTCGTGGACTGAGATTCAAAGTTGACGGTCACCTTGCTGGTTCCATTCACTGCAGCTGTATTCTACCACGGTCAAACTCCACCCAACGCAACACCAATCCAGCTCTTCAATCCCCTACGTTCACGCTTTCTCTTTAACAAGAATGACACATTTTATTTACGACGTTCAAACTGTGGTTCCATTCACTGTAAGCTTTATTCTTACGAATTTAAATTTCTTTATGAAATTTTTATTTAATTGTTTTTTACTGTAGGTGCATCTCTCTCTTACTTATTAGTAGTATATAATTAATCGGGAAAAAAAAATTCAACAATCTACCTCTACAGTTTCATCGTCCATATTTGCGAAACAGACCAAAGACCAACGTATCTTGAAACATCGAACGATGAATCAGGAGAAACATAGAATTTCACTTCACTAATAATCACACGTCACAAATCTAACTCTCCCTGGAGAGATTGCTCTTTAAGGAGCGACTTTCAGTCTTAAACTATTCGTCAAAACATGATGGGTATAGGAATGGTTGTTTAATAGAAAACCGGAGAATAACAGTTGTGTTGTTTGTAAATAAATCAGAACTTAAAGCTGGTAAATTTTTTTATATTTTTTTAGAGAAGGGTTGTCTCGCCAAAAGGCACCATGTGTTCACCAAGGGGCTGGAATAAGTTGTTTAAAAAACAACGCTGGTTTATATTTCTAGATTTGTAACACCCATAATCCATATATGCGAATCAATACGAGTTACAGATGTCACATCACAAATACAAAACATTTTTTAATTGAACTATAAAATTTTAGTTTCATTCAAACATCACTAGTTTCATAACTTGAACAATATTATAAAATAACTATTCAGAAAAAATCATAATATAATATTTTTAGTTACCAATTAAAAACTAGTTTCAAGCAGTGATAACAATTCTGTTATGTTTCATAAAATAAATAAGATTGTCTAACACATTTTATTTAAAACCCAAGTTAATTTTTTAAACATGGTTTAATATGATAATATTTATTCATACTATTAATTATATTTAATACTAACTATATTTATAAATTACAAACATTTCATTCTCGTATACATGCCAGCTAGAACTTTTAGAACACAGTAAGATGTCATCGGTTACCTGTAAATATTTCCTTGGTATTGATGCCAAGCTCAGCTCCGTACTCATTTTCCTCCTTTTTCCTACGCATGAAAATCATCACACGTTAAGTATACACTTAGTGAGACAATCATGTGAATATTTAAAGCAATGCAACACATAAATTTAAATGAATAACAATATTCAATGCAATATGATCACTTTACCTGTTTTTGAACCATGTTACCATATATTAACATGATATAACCGGATATCAAGTTTCTTACCAATATACTTGTCATTCATTCCACAAGCTCGTAAGCTTATTTGTCTGTTTACCATTTATTAATCAATAAATCATAGCCCAAACATAAACCTAAGAAGACCTGAGTATTTGAGTCAAATATGCACCGAAGTGCTAATACACATAAGGTCGTGCCCACCATGTGCACTTGGTGCCCTTACACACTATAGTGTTGCACTAAATGTCCTTACACACTAGTGCTAATATAAACCTGCAACTGATGGACTCTATGACATGCCAATTATACCATGTCCTTCAACGACTTACTTGGGTGTATAGTCTATTTTATTTGATCCATCCATGACAAAGTATATTTTTATAATTTAACATTGGGCAGTTCATACCCGAAATATCATTCATGATAAATATCATATATGTTAATGATAGACATCATATGTAACAATCAGTGATCAATGCATTTTATATTCAACCTTTGAATATTTAGAATATGTCAAATATATGATAAATGACATAAATATCATGATGTAAATAAGGTAGACTCATCGCAAGTCCTACCTGATTATCTATAAAACATCCATGTATAATGTTATTCATGCATTGCACTCATTTGACATTATATACAAATCAAAATATAAGCCTCACTAAGCTTTAACTTGATCATTTGCTTCTAATTTGGTTAAATCCCAAATTTTGTCATAATTTCACGTTCTGACAGTTTGCACTACCTTTAATGAAATCTCTCTATTTCAATTTGTACAATTTATGGTGAATTTTCAAAGTTAACCGACAAAATCTGTTTTGAGCAGCTGTTGCCTCATTTTCTGACCTATCTCGATAAAAATTCATATCTTTTTGTATACACCTAGGAATTAGTTTTTGTTTGTTATAAATAGAACTAGAATGGTATAATAATCCAAAGGTATAAAAATCATCCTCTAATCATTTTTTAGAATTGATAGTGATTTTCTAAACTTAATGTCGAGAACATAAACTCTAAGCAGATTTCACCAATTTACGTTTTCAACTTGTTCACTAATTCTATTAGCTCACCAAATGCACATATATGCATGCATCACAAATCACATAACATTTTAGGAGTCACTCCTTAGCATAATAACTCCATCACTGGCTCATCGCAAGCCAATATTTGTTAGATAACATAAGTACAAATTAAATTTGCACTCACCTGGTGTTCTTATCTTACAACCTTCCTTAGAATTTGCCATTTCATCCTTAAGCTCTCTTTAGCTTTAATAATATTTGATCTTCATTTCAAGCACTCAATATATAAATGAACATCATTACCAAACATATACAAATTCAAACAAATGTTAGAATCTTACTTACATAGGCATACTATGGAAAATAAATTCCTAACAAATTTTCCAATGCTTATTCGATATAATTTCCATGTCACAACATAAATGTTGACCTTAATACTTATAATTGACCAATCAAGTTCCTTTTATCCCAACTTCACATAACATTTTCACTTAAGCTCCCAATATTTCCATATTTTTGATTTAAACCTCAACTTTTACAAGCTTTCCAAAATAATCCAAATTCACATCCTAACTTCAATTCCAACACTCAAACATTAATTTACAGCATAGTACATAAACTATCGAACAACTACACATCAATCCATAATTTTTAAAAAATTACCAATTTGGTCCCCCAACTTTTAAAAAATTACAAAATGCTCCCCAAATTTTTCTAAGGCTTGTAGAATACTTCCTTCATCATTTCCAGTCCTAAATAATTTTTCCATATTTTTTTTCATCCTCTATAGTCAAGGCCAAATGCTTTGTATGTTCAAGATTATGGTTTTCATGATTTTACTCGATTTTGATTCAATTCTAGCATGAAATCAACTTCGATTCAACCTTATAAAATCTTTAAAATCAACCCTAACTTAATTTCATCAAAAACATATTTTTCCCAAGATTAGGGTTAGGCTAAAACTTCATATGATCATGTACAAATGATTTGAATCATCAATCATGCCTGGAAATGATTTACAATCTCAATAACATCAAAATCCTTCATATATTCCATAAACCCTAATGTGAACATAAACCATAAAATTTGGGATCTTTGAACACAAATCAAATTAGCAAACAATAATGGTACCAAATGATAGCGTTTTTCGAATAGAACAATTTTCTATTTCACGTCATGATCCAAAATACAAAGGAAATTGCTCAAAAATGAAAAATAAAATTTCTCTTACATTGTTCATGGGGAGCATGAAATGGAGCATGAAATGGAGCATGAAATGGCTAAGTTTTCATGAAATTTTTACTTCATTTCATGTTAATTTGGCCTTAATTTAAGCTTAAATGAATTAACAATTCATTTATTGTGAAATGTCAATTTTACCATTAATGAAACTTGATATTTACCATAATAACAAGACACATAACCCTTATTGTCTTTCAAATTCATTGATGGACAAAATATTTCACCCTTTACAACTTTGCCCATGCAATCTTTCCAAAATTTCAATCATGTCATTTTTCATCCAACGGTACAAATTGAACATGGAAATAAATTTCTCAAATCCAATGGTCCATATTATTTCCCATCATTTTAACATGTGGAAATAATATTTATAAGCATAATTCATCATCCTTCAAATTTTTTCAAAATTTTTATTCAATCCGAATTACTGAATTTTTACCAGATTTTAACAGTTTCTATTTTTTATCACAATTTCCAGATCAAGAATCTGATTCCACTAAAACCCCACTCTCAAGAGTAAACTATCCATTTATTAAATAAAATATCTTTTTTGGAAAATTACCACTTAGGTCCCTAACACTTTCTAATTTTTTACTTTGGCCACCAAACTTTCAAAATTTACATTTTGGTCCCTAACCAAAATTTTGGGGTATTACAATTCTTCCCCTTTAATAATAATTCATCCTTGAATTTTCAATACGTACCTGATGTAAATAGTTAAGGATATTGCTTTTTCATATCATGTTCTTTTTTTCCTGATTAGCTTTTTTTTCAACATTTGATTTCTGTCGAACTATAATAAGTATTGGTTATTTTTCATAAGTCAAATCTGGTCGAATCTCTATTTCCATTGGGGTGATAATATGTGAAGGATGTGATTGATACTTCCTGAGCATCGACATTTAAAAAACATTATGGATCTTGTCCATTTCCAAAGGTAATTCTATCTGATAAGTCAGTGATCCAACTTTCTTTCTTTTTTTAATCTTATAAGGTCCAATAAATCTTGGACTCAACTTCCTTTTGTGTTCGAACTGCAATACGTTTTTTCCCAAGGCGATAATTTAAGAAATACTTCTTTATCACTTTCGTGGTATTCAATCTCTTTTCTTTTCAAGTTTGCCATTACACATTGTTACTCCTTCCTATTCTCACTAAAGGATAGAATTTGGTTAAATAATTTAGAAGGAACTTGATACTATACTTTAACTCACTGATATGTCAGCCATTTAGAAACAAGCTCGATGATAACTCTTTTATACCTGTTTATAAACTCTTTCCTCGATAATATAAACATTCATCAGACTTAACTTAAAGTCTTGTTTCACATTTTTCTGCTTGTTCTATCTTTGACAAGCACGACAATTTTCATTTTTTCTCTGACGATCCTTTATTCGATCCACAACATAGTCTTTAAATTTAATTCTACAATCAAAACACCATCTTTCTTTAAAGACAATCATGTATTTAAAACTCTCAAATATAAATGTCTTTCGGCTTTATTGTATTAGTCACCACATTAGGTTTTCCTATTTGCAGTTGATAAGCACTTCATCATTCTTTAAGGGATTCAATCCATTTCCTTTATTTTGAGTCATTCGAGTTAACACATACTTTTTACTTTTGAGAACCGTATAGACATAACATCACTCACCATTAGGATATCAGTGTTATATCAACAAAGTAAACAAAACTATTGCCAACTCGAGATCGTGAATCAAATAATTTCTTTCATGATTCTCTAGGTTCTTTGAAGTATAAACCCAAACTTTTCCTCTTGTACGAACACGCATCCCAAACCATTATTATAATACCCCAAACATCGAGTCAGTGAGTAAAATGTAAGGATTTAAAATTTGGTGGTTTAATTTAAATAAATTGAAAACTTCAAGGATTGATTTTGGAATTTATGTCTAAGAATTATTACTAAAGCTTGAAGAATGGAAGAGCATTATGGTCCTTTAGTAGGAAATGAATTTAAAATTTATTTTAAGTTATTTTAAGCATATGGATTTAAGATAAGGGAAAAGAAAAGTCTGGAAACAATTAGGATATCTTCTCTTCTTCTTTCTTCTACCATGACTCTCATTCTAAGGTAAGAAATTGTGAAGTTGATTGTTTCTTTCATTTTTAAGCTAGTTTTTGGTTAATGGGTGGTATAGAAACTTAAGGAAGCTTTAAGATGAATAGAATCTAAGAGATTGGTGAATTAATGATGAATTAGTAAAATGAGTTTTTAAGGGATTTGATTAGATTGATTAGTATTTGGATTTCTAATGATATATTTGACTTGTCAAGGGTCTAATTAAGGTTCAAAGTGTTAGAAAGGATTAAGAACATGTTTGATTGATGGGTATGATTTTTAGCTTAAAGTATTCTATGGAGAATTTTTGGGATGTTAAAAGAGGATTAATGGATATAAGTTGTGTGGGATAAATGTTATTGAGTTTAAGGACTTGAATAGAGTCAAGGGTAAGAAATTTAGGTGAGTTTTGAGTAAAATTTGAAATGGAATAAGTGAAATTGTTAAGGGTATCGGTAATGGAAGAACAATACATATACTATAAGGTTAAATTAAAGGAAAATGTATGATTCAAATGAACATTATCGATACTGATTGAAGTAGTAACGATACTGTTGTGGGGTATCAATACCATGAGGAAGGTATCGATACTGTAATTGAAATGAAATTCCAGAATGCCAAAATGATATCTATATGAAGTGGGTATCAGTACAATAGAAGAGAAGTATCGGTACTGTAGGAGGGGTACCGATACTATTCAGTCTGAAATTTAAATTAGGAGTTTTTGTTCTGTTTATGTAAGTGCTAATTGGTTACCCGTTAAAAAAAATTCGTATTTATATTGGACATGTCTATGTGTATATTTGGATCAAAACTATATCGAAGGAATGACATAGTAGGAGATTGAACGAAAAGAAAAGAATTTCGTTTAGGACTTACTTGAGGCAAATGTGAGTGCAATTTATATTTTTATATTTGATATGAGGACGGCTTGCGATAAGCCAACCTCGAAGGTTTTCGATCGAAAACGGTTTATTTGTTTTATGCAATATTTTATTATGCTTTATATAAAGTGTATTTTCAAAGTACTGTTTTGATTTTTATTGTATGTGAATATGTTTTATATGGAAATGTTTTAAGTGAAAATGTGCTAAGTGAAAATTTTCTACGTAAAAATATCCTATGTGAATATGCTCTACGTGGATAAAACACACTTGGAATAATGAAATGTTAAATAATTATATAGTTAAAGCCCATGGTATATGTATGAGAATTAGAGGTATAGTTTGCATGCCAAGAGTCGAGGGTTCTACACGGTTATTCGGGACAATTCTACGCGGTCCTTCGGGACAAATTCTATGTGGTCCTTAAGGAAAATTATGTGGCACTTTGGTATATATTATACGTGGCACTTCGGTGCAAATTATATGAGCAGTGGTGACTACATTAAAGTGCACAACCTCAATGTACTCAGATACCTTGAGTTCTCAGTAATATACGTTGGGCTAATATAGTAAAAGTGATATAAATTGAGTAATGAATAATAATATATGTTATGTTTTTGAAAGGTATCTTATTTTTTTTGATAAATTGAATTTATTATCCAAAGAACCAAAGTCAGTTACAGGCTTAAAATAACCAATCACCGATTACAACACTATATATTTACAACCTACATACAAAAAGAATGATCGGTTAACCTAGACCCCAAACATTACAAAGTTGAATATTAACACTATCTAAACGATTAATTTTCTTCCTCTAAGTTGAATCCCGATTACCTCTTTGATAGCTTTGAGATTTCTTCGGGTGATCTGGAGCAACCTTGGAAAATTCTTTTGTTTCGTTCCTCCTACATGGTATAGATAAATGCGCACCACGAAAGCTTTAAAATAGTGGTAAACAGAGATTTACCTCTCCACGATTCACAAGCTTTTGTAGTCATATCCTTCCAAGATAGAGAGGACTTCCTCAGTCTAGTAAAGAGGAGCAATTGATTCCATACATGAGAAGCTAAGGAGCAATCAAAAAACAAATGTTCTCTAGTTTCAATAGCTTCATTACAAAGAGAGCAGTTAACATCATTAACAATTCCCATTCGTTGTAAATGAGCATGATTGGGAAGTCTGTCTAATAAAGCTATCCATGCAATCATACTATGTTTAGGTATATGTAAAGGGAACCTACCAATTTATGCCAAGGGGCTTGTCACCTTTCTCCCTAATTTCCTCCCAGATTGTTCGAATATTCTGTACTCCAGTTGCAAAAACTGTAGCAGCTTCTGTTCTTGTTTTAAGAATACGATTTAAGCTAAAGCTATGGCTAGTGCTTACTTCGATTTGCCAGATATCTCTATCCATTAAAACATTTGCTTTGATCCAAGCAACCCACATGGAACCTTCTCTAGCTAGGATTTTCCGGATTAGGCTGATCCTGCAAGCTCGATTCCAGGTTTTTAAATTTTTCAGATCGAGCCCTCCATCTGACTTTGTTTGGCATATCTTAGACCATTTAAATCTTGCACTAGCAGCAGATTTATCAGATCCTTTTCAAAAAAATCTAGAGCATAGTTGTTCGATCTTGGTAATGATAGCTTGAGGCAATAGTACTTGTCTACACCAATAGTTTGCAACATTAAAGAGAACAACCTTTATGAGCTCCAACAAACCAGCATAGCTCAAATGCTTACCAGACCAGGAGAAAAGTCGTGTTTTAATTTGTTGGATCAACTCTTCACAATCCTTTTCATTAAGCTTCCTGGTAACTAAAGGAATTCCCAAGTATTTGACAGGCAAAGAACCGTGTTTGAACCCCATTGATAGCTTGATAGAATTAATGATATTCCTTGAGATTTCTGCAGTAAAAAATCGCATTTGGATGCATTGAGCTTAAGTCCAGATATATCGTAGAAAAAATCCAGAACAAAACAAACTCTCAAGACATATTCCATATTCCCTTTGTAGAAAATTAATAAGTCATCTGTAAAAGATAAATGAGTGAGCTTTTTTGCATTTAGGATGATAACCATACAACCCTCTAGCAGCAACCAAATTAAAAAACTTAGATAGGACATTCATGGATAAGATAATGAGAATTGGAGAGAGAGGAACTCCCTGCCTTATACCCCTGGCTCCCTTAAAAAACCAATGAGACTGCTATTAAAAGAAATGGAGAATCTGGCCTCTTTGAAACAAGCCTCTCTGAAACAAGCTTCAATCCAACCAATAAAAAGCAAGGGGAGATCAATGGCTTTTAGGATAACAAAAATAAAGTCCCATTGAGAGTGTTAAAAGCCTTTTGAATATCAATCTTCATGGTACACCTAGGAGAAATGGTTTTTCTTCCACAGCCCTAACAATTTCCTGAGCAAGAATAGCGTTGTCAACAATACTCCTATCTTTTATAAAGGATGATTGATTAAGGGTAACAATTCCTGGAATAAAACCATTAAGTCTTTTTACTATAATTTTTGTGATGACCTTGTAGATCACTGAACAACAAGAGATTGGTCTGAAGTCTTTGATCTTGCTGGATTTAGAATTTTGGGGACCAAAACAATTGTGGTTGCATTGAAAGCAGGTAGAAGTGAAGACTGCTGGAAGAAGAATTTAATAGTTGCAATCACATCAATTCCAACTATGGATCAAGCTGTTTAAAGAAACAAGGAGTGAAACCATCGGGCCCCGGTGCTTTGTCATTAGCTTGACAGAAAACATCTTCCTTAACTTCCTCTGCAGAAATGTCTTTGACCAGACTTATAGAAGATTCCAGTGGCATAACAGTTTGTAAAATATTTTTCAAGAATCCAGAATCACTTCTTTTGACATTTGGATCCGCAATACCAATTAGATTTGTGAAATACTTAATAATTTCAGCTAACATTGCATCATAAGAATATCCTTCTTAATTTAGTATGAAATGTTTTATATGGATTGATTAAGTAAGTGTTTTAAATGTTTTATTATACTCATTATTGCTTTACTAAGTCAATGACTTAGCGTGTGAGTGTTTCACACGTAGTTTCAAAGAGATCCGAGGGTTAACGCTTGGAAAAGACAACATACTCTTTAAGAAGATCAACTCAGAACAAATTTGAACTGTAGGTTTCCTATTATTTGTGATTTTGTTGGCATGTATTATAACGTTCTAAATTGTAATGCTCTGATCCTTTTTGTAATTACACTATTTTAAGTTCATAAAATATATTAAGTATTTATTTTCATTTGATTATTAATTTTTTAATGTAAATGTTATATAAGGGTTCACCATTTAAAATACCAGTAAAAGTTTAAATTTTCAATGAGTTTTTAAGGAGTCAAAGTTTTGAAATGTCAATGTGATACCTTGAATTAATATTTGAATCAGATACGGGTTAGGGGTGTTACATTTATTGGTATCAGAGCCATGATTTAATTGATTTTAAGTTCGAAACGAATCAATTTATGTTTTAAAAAGTGTACATGCCAATGAAATATTATAAATTTCTAATTGATAGGGTAATTACTATGATGTCCTTGCTAATATAGTTAATGCTTATATCTTAATAGATTTCAGATTAGGAGGGCTCCCGAAGTGAAGCGGGAGATAGAAATAAAGGAAGTAGTAATTCACTTGCTCCAGTTAGGCAAAGTGAAGAACATACGCCTCAAAGAGTGCGTTTGCAAGATCATGGAGTCTTTTTCAGGACGCTAGACACGATTCTGATACATTTTTAACCGTTTTCTCCCTTAGCACCTAGGATGAATATGGCAAAGGAGATTAAGAGTTTAGAAGCACATGAGTTTAGGGGAGAAACAGATAAAGGCCCGCTTTCTGCAACCTTTGGCTAAATGACATGAAGATTATGTTGGATGGTTTCATTGTTCTGAGATGGAGAAGCTGACGGAGTAATCTCATTACTACGAGGGCAAGTACGAATATGGTTAACTAACATGACAATGAGAGCTCCTAGGGACCAAGTAACATGTCGTTCTTTCTGGAAGAGTTCAAGAATAAGTATACTGGTGATCAGTTCATCGTGAAATGAAACAAGAATTCATGAATTTGAAGCAAGGAAATCACACTGTGTATGAGTACGAGTTTAATAAGTTGACTAGATTTGCAGCTGAATTGATCCCGACAGAAAAAACTCATGTAATTGGTTCGTAAAGGGTTTGCACCCAGATTGAAGGACATACTGTTAGTGCTAAACCTGTATACATTTCAAGAGGTGGTGAATCGAGCTAAAGTATTAGAGCGAGCTCATAATGAAATATTTGGGGAGAAAAAGACCCAGTGGAATAAGAGAGCTAGTGCCATGTTGAGTGCATCGTAATCAAAGAAAATTTAAGGTCAGGTTTTCGACCTCAATCTAGATCAGAGTTAGCTGCATCCTCTGGTAGAGGATCAAATACTATGAAAGCTAAGAAGAATCAGTTAGTTGAATCATGAGAAGGAAAGTCAACTTGATGTAAACATTGTGGCAAAAATCATAGTGGCATATATTGGATGGTCTCCGGAGCATGTTTCAGATGTGGGGACACTGGACATTTTATCCAGGATTGGCCATTGATTATCGGAGAGCCTGTATAGTATGAGATATTTGCTTCTGTACCTCAGAGAGGTAGAGGACGAAGTAGAGCAAGAAATTATTCTAAGTCGGCCACTCAACCTGAAATGCGCTCGGCTGCTCGGGTCTACAACCTTAAGACTAAAGATCGCGATAATTCGAAGATTATGCAGGTACTTTTCAGTTAGTTGGTAAACTTTTTTGGTTTTGATTGATCTGAGATAAACTTATTCTTATATTAGTAGTAAATTGGTGAGAGAATTGAAAATCCAACTAAAAGCTATAAGAAATGATGTAATCGTGATTAGCCCGTTAGGGTATAGTGCTGGAGTGAATCAATTATGTCGAGGGTGTCCCATAAGGATTCAGGGAATTGAATTCCCTACTAATCTGATGGAATTACCCTTTGACGAGTTTGAAGTTCTTTTGGGAATGGATTGGTTGTATTGTTACCATGCCAATGTAGATTGTCGATTGAAGAGAATAGTTTTGATGGATCAAAAGTAATTATGGTAAGCAAAAGATATAATCCATTAGATAACGTGATATCGGTTATGTTGGCTAAGAAGTTAATGTTACAAGGATGTCAAGCTTTCATTGCCAATGTGATTGATACTCAAGACAAGGAGAGGAGACTAGAGGATATTCTGACAGTCTGAGAATTTCCAGACGTATTTCCAGTTGAGTTACAGGGATTACCTCCAGATAGAGAGGTGGAATTCCAAATTAAAGTTATGTTTGGAACGACACCAATTTTGATGGCTCAGTATAGAATGGCCCTAAAGGAACTGACTGAGTTAATGGCCCTAGTGTGTCGCCCCAGTTCTACTTGTAAAGAATAAAGATAGTTTGATGTATCTTTGTATTGATTATTGACAACTCAACAAGGTGACAGTAAAAATAAGTATCCTCTCCCAAGAATCGATGATTTATTTGATCAACTCAAGGGAGCTTCAGTGTTTTCCATTATTGATTTACGCTCTAGCTATCACCAGTTGAAGATACAAGAAAAGGATATTCCAAAACTGACTTTTAGGACTCGATATGGTCATTATGAATTCGTAGTAATATCGTTTGGGTTAACTAATGTACCTGAAGCATTTAGATCTCATGAATAGGGTATTTCTAACATACCTTGATCAATTTGTTGTTTTCTGCATTAATGACATCTTGGTGTATTCAAAGACAAATAAAGAGCATGACGCACACCTTAGAATGATTTTCAACACTACGAGACAAGAAGCTTTATGCTAAATTGTCTAAGTATGAATTTTGGTTAGCTGAAGTACTATTCCTTGGATATGTGGTTTCTACAGAGAGGATTCGAGTGGATCCTCAAAAGATTAAAGCTATATTATATTGGTAAGTACCAAAAAATGTTTCTAAAATACAAAGTTTCTTAGGATTGACTGGATATTATCGAAGGTTTGTTAAAGACTTTTCGATGATTTCCTCCCCATTAACCAAGCTGTTAGAGAAAGATGTCTTTTCATATGGACAGATAAATGCCAAGAGAGTTTTGAATTCTTAAAGAAGGTGCTAATAGAAGCTCTAGTGTTGGTGCAACTATAATCGTGCAAGGACTATACAATATTTAGTGATGCTTCCCATATTGGTCTAGGATGTGCCTTAATGCAAGATGGAAAAGTAGTAGCCTATGCTTCGAGACAACTTAAGCCATATGAGCAGAACTATCGACACACGATCTTGAGTTTGCAGCGGTAGTGTTTGCCCTGAAGATTTGACGTCACTATTTATATGGTGAGCGTTGTTATATTTACATGGATCACAAAATCTTAAAGTACTTGCTGACTCAAAAGGAGCTAAACTTGAGACAAAGGAGATGGATTGATTACTTAAAGATTATGATACAATCATAGACTATTACCCCGGGAAAGCCAACGTGGTAGCTGATGCACTTAGTCGAAAGACGTTTGCAGTTTTACGTATGTTAGATGCTTGACTTGCGTTAGAGGATAATGATGCTTTGATGGCCGAATTAAAACTAAGACCACTATTGTTGGAGCAAATAAAGGAGTCACAAAGAAGAGATGATAAGTGATTAGCAAGAATAGAACAAGTAGAAAAAGGTGAAATCAAAGACTTTGAAGTAAAGTCAATGGATGCTTATACTATAAAGATCTAGTTTGTGTTCCAAATGATGAAGAGTTGAAAACAAATATACTTTCTGAAGCACATTGTAGTCCGTTGACTATGCATCCAGGAGGAAACAAGATGTATAAAGACTTAAAAGGGTGATACTGGTGGCCAGGCATGAAAAAGCTATTACATAATATGTTGCAAAGTGTCTAACCTGCCAACAAGTGAAAGCTGAACATCAAGTGCCTTCAGGACTATTACAACCAATCTCTATTCCTTAATGGAAATGAGAAAGAGTTATGATGGATTTCGTAATTGGGTTACCTGTAACATCGAACAAAAAATATTCAGTTTGGGTAATTGTGGATCGATTGACAAAGACTGGACATTTCATTCATGTTTGAACTGATTATTCAATGGATAAGTATGCTGAATTGTACATCAAGGAGATAGTTTGACTACATGGGTGCCCATTTCAATAGTATCTGATAGAGATCCAAGGTTCACTTCGAGGTTTTGGAAGTCTTTACATGGAGCATTGGGTACTTGATTGAACTTTAACACGACCTTTCACCCATAAACCAATGGTCAATCGGAGCAGACGATTCAAGTTCTGGAAGAAATGTTAAGGGCATGTGTTATTGATTTCTATGGACCGTGGGAGAAGTATCTGCCACGCACAGAGTTTTCTTATAACAATAGTTATTAATCGAGTATCAAGTTGGCACCTACGAAGCTTTATATGGAACATTATTCAAGATAATCTTAAGATAGTTGTTGATCGGCATAAGTCCTACGCATATTTGAAGAAAAAGGAAATTGAATTCCAAGTAGGTGAAAAAGTGTTTCTCAAATATCACCTTGCAAGAAAATTCTCCATTTTGGACGCAAAGGAAAGCTCAGTTCTATATTCATTGGACCTTATGAGATCTTAAAAAGAGTTGGACCAGTAGCTTATCAGTTAACATTGCCACCAGAAATGGAAAAGATTCACAATGTCTTTCATGTGTCGTTGCTCAGGAGATATCGATAAGATCTTCATATATTATAGCACCGAAAGAAATAGAAGTTCAATCTGACCTAACCTATGAGGAAGAACCAGTGCAGATTTTAGCATATGAAGTCAAACAACTAATGAACAAGATGATTCCATTAGTTAAAGTTCTTTGGAGAAATCACAAAGTGGAAGAGACGACATGGGAACGTGAAGAGGTAATGAGAAGAAAGTTTCATCATCTCTTTCTATAGTGAAAAGTCAAGGACGAATTTTCATAAGAGGGAGATTTGTAATACTCCAAACATCTAGTCAATGACTAAAATGTAAGGATTTAAAATTTGGTGGTTTAATTTGAATAAATTAAAAAGTTTAAGGACTGATTTTGGAATTTGTGTCTATGAATTATTACTAAAGCTTGAAGAATGGAAGGGTATTATGTCTTTTAGCAGAAAATGAATTTAAAATGAATTTTAAAGTTATTTTAAGCATGTGGGATTTAAGAGAAGGGAAAAGAAAAGTCTGGAAACAATTGGGATATCTTATCTTCTTCGTTCTTTACTGTGACTCTCATACAAAGGTAAGAGATTCTGAAGTTGGTTGTTTCTTTCATTTTTGAGTTGGATTTTGGTTCATGGGTGGTATAGAAACTTAAGGAAGCTTTAAGTTTGATAGAAACTAAGAGATTGGTGAATTAATGACGAATTAGTAAAATGGGTTTTTAAGGGATTTGATGAGATTGCTTAATATTTGGATTTCTAATAATATATTTGACTTGTCAAGGTCTAATTAAGTTGTTTGAAGTGTAATAAAGGATTAAGAATATATTTGATTGATGGGTATGATTTTTAGCTTAAAGTATTCTATGGAGAATTTTTGGGTTGTTAAAAGAGGATTAATGAATATAAGTTATGTGGGATATATGTTATTGAGTTTAAGGGCTTGAATAGAGTCAAGGGTAAGAAATTTATGAGAGTTTTGAGTAAATTCGAAATGAAATAAGTGAAATCTGGGTAAGGGTATTGGTACTGGAAGAACAATACTATACTATAAGGTTAAATTAAAGGAAAATGTATTATTCAAATGAACAATATCGATACTGATTAAAGTAGCATTGATACTTATGTGGAGGTATCAATACAAAGAGGAAGATATCGATATTGCAATTGAAATGAAATTCTAGAATGCCAAAATGGTATCGATACTGAAGTGAGTATCGGTACCATAGTAGAGAAGTATCGTGTTGTAGGAGGGGTACCGATACTATTCAGTCTTAAATTTAAATTAGGAGTTTTTGTTCCGTTTATGTAAGTGCTAATTGGTTACTCGTTAACGAAAATTCGATATTGATATTGGACATGTCTATGTGGATTTGGATCGAAACTATTCCAAAAGAATTGACATAATACGAGATTGAACGAAAGGAAAAGAATTTTGTTTAGGACTTACATGAAGAAAAGGTGAGTGAAATTTATATTTTTATATTAGATATGAGGACGACTTTTGATAAGACAACCTCGAAGGTTTTCGATCGAAAATTGTTTATTTATTTTATGCAATATTTTATTATGCTTTATATAAAGTGTATTTTCAAAGTACTTTTTTATTTTTATTTCATGTGAATATGTTTTATATGAAAATGTTTTATGTGAAAATGTGCTAAGTGAAAATGTTCTACGTGCAAATACCTATGTGAATGTGATCTATGTGGATAAAACACACTTGGAATAATAAAATGTTAAATAATTATATGGTTAAACCCCAAGGTATATGTATGAGAATTAGGGGTATAGCTATCAACCAATAGTCAAGGGTTTTACACGGTCATTCGGGACAATTCTACGTGGTCCTTCAGGATAAATTCTGTTAGAGTATGCCCAAAGACCAATCATATGATGATTGTAATAATATATTTATTTACCGATTTTATTGAATAAAGGCATTGCCACTATTATTTTCAGTTATGTTTGTGTTTAACATAAACTGAAAGATAATAAAGTTCATATAATAACATTATTAAAAGATTCACAGTCAAGTATTATTATGGGCATGAACAATAATAATACGCTTAAGACTAACATGTTATTGATTAATGACAAGGAGTTGTTATTGACATAGAGATGTCAGAATTGATACATGATTATATTGTTAGAGAACAATGTATTGGATTGACCCAACATGAGCATATGTCTTGGATTATTATGTAACGATCATAACATTGCTCATGGTGATGACTATATGTATGATCCTCAGACTTGAGATCAATGTCATCCCAACATATATTGTTGTATGTTTTGATACAGTTAAACATGCCCCGTAACTGGTTGCACTATAAAGACTGTTATTGAATATATTTCGATATATGTTGTGGGGTGTATGTGGTTAAGATAGGATTTGTCCTTCCTACATAATAGGAAATATATTATAGGCCACTTGATTGAGAGAGACTAGAAATGCATGGCCATGCTCGAATAAGTTGATATGTGATATCATAAATTATTCGTTAATTATAGTCTACTCTAGATATCAAGAAACAATAGATGGGCTATACAAGTATGACTATTCTAAGACTTGTGCCTATTTTAGATATAAAGGACAAAAGGATGTAATACATAAAAGAGTTATTCACGAGGATGATATGTCGAATCATAATTTCTTGTAACTTAGGTTACAATGATATATTGCTAGATGTCACTCATTGTATGTAATATTAGAATTGTTCTAATAATTACTACCAACATTACAAGAACCTATAGGGTCACACCCTAGGAGTGAAATGAGCAAAAATGTACAATTTGTTATATGTTACTAAAATATATCTAGAGTTAAGATATGTATATTTGATATACATATGATTTTAATATCCCGAATATAGTAAGTAAGCATTAAAAGAATGTAATTTAGATTACAACTCTTTTAATTGGTATATATAATTCGGAATAATTAAATAAGTTTTTTTTTAAATAAACATTAAAGATTATAATTCAGATTATAAGTCTTTAATGTATATTTAATTGAATTAATTAAATAATATTTTATTGATTAATTCGTAATAACTTCAAAAACCCTAAGATGTTAGGGTAATGATATAAAAAAGGGTGTGTTAGGTCTAGCAGCCGTTTTTAACACACACATATAAACCTTTAGTCGTTTTCTCTCAAAATAGTTTTGGGAAAACAAATATTGCTCTCAATCGGGTGAACTGAGTAGAGGTCGAGACGTGATTTCGTGGAGGCTTACGATTCGAACCGATCTACACCACCAATATTTACTGTTGGTCTTGTTGTTTTTCAAGGAACCCGATGTAAGTATTCGCGTCCCTTCCTCCGATTTCGGTTTTACGTACTTGGATCGCTGGTGAGACCGTCGAGTTTTGTTTCCACTGCGCCATAGGGTACGCTGACGGTCCCAACAGTGGTGTCAGAGCACTTGTACGATCTAAATTCGGGTAAAATTCTTGGATGATGCGATATGTATGAGATGCATGTTCTAGTTTTATAGTTTTTGGCAAATATGCATGATATCATTGTTCGAATCAATAATCGTAACGATTAAATATGTTAATTTTATTAATCTGTTTTTCGATCTATTTGTTACTGTATATATATGATATGTTTGTATTGTACGGTGTTTGACATGCATGGTTATAGCCCTTGTTCACTTTATAATGGTTTAATTTGAAATACGGTATGCGAGCCATGCCTTTCTATATCTCTGTTGAATTTCTCTTCTCATCTTACTCCCTCGTATATAAAACGAGTTTATTTTAAAATTGTAAACCTATGAAGATTCACAAGGAGCAGAAGAATGGCGAGAAGATACCTAGAGAGTAGTCTTAGGCTTTAGGGTTCTTGGTTCTCCTATTAGCTTGGGATGGGCCACCTTAGTCATTGTTTTGGGCTATAACCATTGCATCTTATTTAATGATATATTTGTTATGTGTGCAAAGCATCAAATGATAAAATAAGAATGAATATTGATGAGATCAATAAGAGCCTAATATTAAAACTAACAATGATGAGATAATTGCGCAAATCCCTCTTTATAATCTAAGTTAACTTAACCGTCCAATATTTACCCTCGTTAAGGCTTCGATCGATATTGTGTGGGCTTTGCCAAAGCATTGACACATAAATCTATCTTGGTTAAACGCGAAGAAGAAGCAAGTGATATTCACCGGTTGAAATATTGGTAATAACTTAGCTAGGTTATTCTAATAGGATTAGAAACCTAGAGGTTAAATATTTGGATAAGTCATGAGATGACTTGAACAAAAGTTGTTCACCAAAATGAGGAGTTACATGAGATGTAACTAGTAAAGTGTTACTTACCTAAATAATTATTATCCTAAAAGAAAAGCCAAAGCTGATTTAGAAAATTGATGTATTATGGATCCTCACCCACTAGAAAAAATTTCGTTGATTTTTTCCCGAAATTAAAATAGAGAGGGTTTTTAATTTTGAATAAAATAGTGGGAGTAATTTGTAAATAAAGTCCTATTTATAAATTTTAATTCTGTAAATTTACTTACTTTAATATTTCCAATGTTGTAGATATAATGGCAAACAACACTTTATCACTGCGATCACTCCTTGAGAAGGATAAACTTAATGGCATAAACTTCCTTGACTGGTTTCGTAATATGAGAATTGTTCTCAAACAGGAAAGGAAGGAATATGTCATTGAGGAACCTGTTCCTGATGAATCGACAACTAATGCTTCAAGAGCTGACAAAGAAAAATTTAAGAAACATATGGATGATATGGGATGTCTAATGCTTGCCACCATGACTCCTGAGCTTCAGAAGCAACATGTGGACATGGTTGCATATGAGATGATTCAAAATATCAAAGAAATATATGAAGGGCAAGCACGTCAAAAGAGATATGAGACCTCTAAAGCTCTATTTCAATGCAAAATGGCAGAGGGAACTCCTGTAGGAGCTCATGTCATCAAGATAATGGGCTACATCCAAACGTTGGAAAAGACGGGATTTCCTTTCAAAGATGAATTAGCTACCGATGTTATCCTGCAATCATTGCCAGATAGCTTTAGCCAATTTGTCCTTAATTTCAACATGAATGAAATTAACAAGACTTTGCCATAGTTACTTGGCATGTTACGAACTGCTGAAAGTAACATGAAAAAGGTTGGACCTAAGCCCATTCTGATGGTCTACAAGGACAAAGGAAAGGGAAAGAAAAAGGTAGTGGCAAAGTCTAAGTGCAATGGTAAGACCAAACCAAAAGGGAAAAATGCATTGAAACCCAAAGGGGGAGTTAGCAAGGAAGGAAAATGTTTCCATTGTGATAAGACCGGACACTGGAAGAGAAACTGCCATGTTTACCTTGAAGAGGTCAAAAAGGAAAAAGCAAACGGAACGTTTGTTTCAGGTATTTATGTTATTGATGTTAATTTGTCAACATCTACTTCTTGGGTATTAGATACCGGTTATGGTTCTCATATTTTTACTTATGTACAGAGACTGCAAAAGAGAAAGAATCTGGCTAAAGGAGACGTGGACCTACGAGTGGGAAATAGAGCAAGAGTTGCTGCATTAGCTATAGGGACATATGTTTTATCTTTGCCTAGTGGACTTGATTTAAATTTAGAGGATTGTTATTATATGCCTAGTTTGACTAAGAACATTATTTCTATTTCTTGTTTGGACAAGATTGGTTTTGAGATTATTATTAAGAATAATTGTTGTTCTTTTTTATCTCGATAGTGTTTTTTATGGTTTGACACAATTGGTTAATGGTCTCTATATTTTGGATCAAGAAAACACCATTTATAACATAAATACTAAGAGATTAAAAACAAATGACTCAAATCAAACTTATCTTTGGCATTGTCGTTTAGGCTATATAAATGAGAAACGCATATCAAAACTCCATAAAGATGAATTCTTAGATTCATTTGTTTTCGAACAATATGATGTATGCGAATCTTGCTTGTTGGGAAAAATGACTAAAGCTCATTTTAATAGTAAAGGTCAGCGAGCAAGTGATTTATTGGGGTTAATACATAGTGATGTATGTGGACCAATGAATACACAAGCCAGAGGTGGATTCCATTACTTCATTACTTTCACCGATGACTTCAGTCGGTATGGGTATATTTATCTTATGCTTCATAAATCTAAAACCATTGAAAAGTTTAAGGAATTTAAAAATGAAGTACAAAATCAATTAGGCAAGAGTATTAAGGCACTTCGATCAGATCGAGGTGGAGAATACTTAAGCATAGAGTTTGATGAATTCCTAAAAGAATGTGGGATTGTCTCACAGCTTACACCACCTGTACACCACAGTGGAATAAAGTTTTTAAAGGAAGGAATCGAACACTTTTAGACATGGTTCGATCGATGATGAGTCATAGTGATCTTTCGACTTCTTTTTGGGGACATGCACTTGAAACAGCCGCTTTCACACTAAATCGTGTTCCATCTAAATCGGTTCAAAAGACACCATACAAGATATGGATTGGGAAACGTCCCAGTATGTCTTTTATAAAGATTTAGGGTTGTGAAGCTTATGTAAAACATAAGATGTCTACAAAGCTCGAACCTAAATCTCATAAGTGTATATTTGTTGGATATCCTAAAAAAACTAAGGGATATTATTTCTTCAACCCTAACGAGAACAAAGTGTTTGTTGCTCGAACAAGAGTTTTTCTCGAAAGAGAATTTCTCTCAAAGAAAGAGAAGGGTAGAAATATTGAACTTGGAGAAGTTCAAGAATAACAGATAAATGAACCTGAAGTTGAGCATGTTTCACAAGTTGTTGAGGAGCATTCAACAGATTTAGAAACACAACCACTACGTAGATCCACAAGAGAACGCCGTGCACCTGAGAGATTTGGATTTCTCATTACGACACATGGAGATGTTCTTCTTATGAATCAAGATGAACCAAGGACTTATCGAGAGGCAGTGTCTAGCCCAGACTCTGAGAAAATGGCTTGAAGCCATGAGATATGAGATGGATTCCATGTCAGTAAACCAAGTATGGACTTTGGTTGAACCACCTCAAGGGGTTAAACCTATAGGGTGTAAATGGGTTTTCAAGAAGAAAACTGACATGGATGGTAATGTACAAACATATAAGGGGCGATTAGTCGCTAAAGGTTTTCAGCAAGTTCACGACATAGACTATGATGAAACATTCTCCCCTGTAGCTATATTTAAGTCCATCCAGATCTTGCTCGCAATAGCTGCATTCCATAATTATGAAATTTGGCAAATAGGCATCTAAATCATTTTCCTTAATTGAAAACTTAAAGAGGATGTGTATATGACACAACCAGAAGGTTTTTTTATTCCAAAAAATATTGGAAAGGTTTGTAACCTACAAAGGTCTATTTATGGACTAAAGCAAGCTTCTCGAAGCTGGAATCTTCGTTTCAGTGATGCAATCAAAGAGTTTGGTTTTATCAGAAATGAAGATGAGCCTTGTGTTTATAAGAAGGCTAGTGGGAGCATTGTTTCTTTCCTAATCTTGTATGTAGATGACATACTCATCATAGGAAATGATATACCTACTTTACAGTCTGTTAAGACTTGGTTAGGTAGTTGTTTTTCTATGAAAGATTTGGGCGAGGCAGCGTATATCTTAGGAGTTAAGATATATAGAGATAGATCAAGACGACTTCTAGGTCTGAGTCAAAGTACATATATAGACAAAGTGCTGAAAAGGTTCAGTATGGAAGAATCCAAGAAAGGATTTTTGCCTATGAGACATGGCATTTCTCTTTCGAAGGAAATGTGTCCTTCAACTCAACAAGAAAGAGAACGGATGAATAAGATTCCATATGCTTCGACTATTGGTTTTATCATGTATGCCATGATATGTACTCGACCAGATGTATCGTATGCTTTAAGCATGACGAGTTGGTATCAAGCGAACCTTGGTGAAAATCATTGGGTTGCGGTTAAAAATATCCTTAAGTACTTAAGAAGAACTAAGGATAAATTTCTTTTCTATTGAGGGGAGGAAGAGCTTATTATAAAAGGTTATATTGATGCTAGCTTCCAAACTGACAAGGATGACTCAAGATCGCAATTGGGTTTTGTGTTTTGTCTTAATGGAGGTGTTGTGAGCTGGAAAAGTTCGAAGCAAGACACAATAGCTGATTCTACAACAGAGGCTGAATACATTGCAGCCAGTGAAGTAGCAAAAGAGGATGTTTGGATCAAGAAGTTCATATTGGAATTAGGGGTTGTTCCCAGCATATCAGATACTGTAGAAATCTGTTGTGACAATAATGGAGCCATTGCACAAGCAAAGGAACCTAGATCTCATTAATGATCCAAACATATTCTTAGACACTTTCATCTCATTCGAGAGATCATAGATCGAGGAGATGTGGAAATATGCAAAGTACATACAGATGACAACACTGCTGATCCCTTGACGAAGCCTCTTACACAACAGAGGCATGATCGTCACACTGAGTCACTCGGTATTAGATATGTGAGTGATTTGTCTTAGTGCTAGTGGGAGATTGTTAGAGTATGCCCAAAGACTAATCATATGATGATTGTAATAATATATTTATTTACCGATTTTATTGAATAAAGGCATTGCCACTATTATTTTCAGTCATGTGTTTGTGTTTAACATAAACTGAAAGATAATAAAGTCCATATAATAACATTATTAAAAAGATCCATAGTTAGGTATTATTATGGGAATGGACAATAATAATACGCTTAAGACTAACATGTTATTGATTGATGGCAAGGAGTTGTCATTGACATAGAGATGTCAGAATTGATACATAATTATATTGATAGAGAACAATGTATTGTATTGACCCATCATGAGCATATGTCTTGGATTATTATGTAACGGTCATAACATTGCTCATGATGATGATTATATGTATGATCCTCAGGCTTGAGATCAATGTCATCCCAACATATATTGTTGTATGTTTTGATACAGTTAAGCATGCCCCGTAACTGATTGCACTATAAAGACTGTTATTGAATATATTTCGATATATGTAGTGGGGTGTATATGGTTAAGATAGGATTTGTCCTTCCTACATAATAGGAAATATATCATAGGCCACTTGATTGAGAGAGACTAGAAATGCATGGCCATGCTCGAATAAGTTGATATGTGATATCATAAATTATTCATTAATTATAGTCTACTCTAGATATCAAGAAACAATAGATGGGCTATACAAGTGTGACTATTCTAAGACTTGTGCCTATTCTAGATATAAAGGACAAAAGGATGTAATACATAAAAGAGTTAATCATGAGGATGATATGTCGAATCATAATTTCTTGTAACTTAGGTTACAATGATATATTGCTAGATGTCACTCATTGTATGTAATATTAGAATTATTCTAATAATTACTACTAATGTTACAAGAACCTACAGGGTCACACCCTAGGATTGAAATGAGCAAAAATGTACAATTTGTTGTATGTTACTAAAATATATCTAGAATTAAGATATGTATATTTGATATACATATGATTTTAATTATCCCGAATATAGTAAGTAAGCATTAAAAGAATGTAATTTAGATTACAACTCTTTTAATTGGTATATATAATTCGGAATAATTAAATAAGTTTTTTTTAAATAAACATTAAAGATTATAATTCAGATTATACGTCTTTAATGTATATTTAATTGAATTAATTAAATAATATTTTATTTATTAATACGTAATAACTTTAAAAACCCTAAGATGTTAGGGTAATGGATATAAAAAAGGGTGTGTTAGGTCTAGCATTCGTTTTTAACACATATATAAACCTTCAGCCGTTTTCTCTCAAAACAGTTTTGGGGAAAAATATTTCTCTCAATCGGGTGAACTGAGTAGAGGCCGAGATGTGATTTCGTGGAGGCTTACGATTCGAACCAATCTATACCGCCAGTATTCACTGCTGTCCTTGTTGTTTTTCAAGGAACCTGTTGTAAGTATTCGTGTCCCTTCCTCCTGATTTCGGTTTTACGTACTTCGATCGCTGGTGAGACCGTCAAGTTTTGTTTCCGCTGTGCCATGGGGTGCACCGACGGTCCCAACAAATTCTATACGGTCCTTCAGGACTAATCTAGTGGCACTTCGGTGCATATTCTACATGGTACTTCGGTGCAAATTATATGAGTAGTGGTGACTACATTATAGTGCACAACCTCTATGTACTTAGATACCTTGAGTTCTCAGTAATATGCATTGGGTTAATATAATAAAAGTGATATAAATTGAGTATTGAATAACAATATATGTTATGTTTATAAAACGTATCTTGATTTTAGTATGAAATATTTTATATGGATTGATTAAGTAAGTGTTTTAAATGTTTTATTATACCCATTATTGCCACACTAAGTCAACGACTTAGCGTGTGTGTGTTTCACACGTAGGTTCAAAGAGATTCGAGGATTAAAGCTTTGAAAGGAGAACATACTCCTGAAGAAGATCAGATTATAATAAATTTGAACAATAGGTTTCTTATTATTTTGTGATTTTGTTGGAATATATTATAAAGTTCTAAATTGTAATGCTCTGATCCTTTTTTTTAATTACAGTATTTTAAGTTTATAAAATATATTAAGTATTTATTTTCATTGTGATTATTTTTTTTGTAAATGTTGTATAAGGGTTCACCATTTAAAATAAAGGTAAAAGTTTAAATTTTCAATGAGTTTTCAATGAGTCAATGTTTTGAAATGTCAATGTGACATGTCATATTTGTATTCGGGTCAGATACGGGTTGGGGGTATTACAATTATGAGATGCATTACTATAATTTACATGATCTTTTCCAGATTCTAATTATACTGACCTTGGAGCTTATGTCAATTTTATTTTTAACATCTCAAAGTTTTCATGGCACTTAACAGTTCAAATGAATAACATGCCTTTTGTCAATAACTTGGTCAGAGGGAATATAATCATCGAAAAATTATTTATGAACCTTTGATAGTAACCAACAAATCCTAAGAAACATTGAAATTCCAAAACATTCTTTGGAATTTATCATTTGATTATATCTAGTGCTTCCTTGATATTTATTCTTATCCCCTTAGCTGAGTCCACATGGCCAAGGAATATAACCTTAGACAACCAATATTTACACTTGGTCAACTTAGCATGCAATTGTTCTCATGAATAGTTAGAAGAGCTATACAAAAATAGACATCGTGTTCTTCCCTGGTCTTACAATATATCACAATAATATCAATGAACACTACCACCAATTCAAAAGATTATCAATCCTCGAAGGATAACACTTGTTCTTCTTTGTTACCTTATTTAACGGACGATAATCCATGCATAATTGCATAGACTCGTCTTTCAATTTTACAAAAACATTGGTGCATCCCAGATGACACGCTTAGTCTTGTAAATCTCTTGTCTTAACAATTCAAACTATGCCTTTAATTATCTAAGCTCAATCGAAGACAATCGATACGAGCTATAGAAATAAATGGCAAAACCAAGAAGTATCTCTATTTTACTTACATCTCAATCTAGAGGTAATTCAGGTAACTTCTGCAAATACACATTTAAATAACCTCGAACAGTTGGAATGTAATAGCCCAAACATCGAGTCAATGACTAAAATGTAAGGATTTAAAATTTGGTGGTTTAATTTAAATAAATTGAAAAGTTCAATGACTGATTTTGAAAATTTGTGTCTAGGATTTATTATCAAAGATGGAAAAATGGAATGGCAAAGAGGTCTTTTAGCATGAATGAATTTAAAATTCATTTTAAATAGATTTAACATGTGTTGAATAGAGGAATAAGAAATAAGTGGAAGCTTATATATCTTTTCTACTTATTCTCTTATACCATGCTCCATTGCTAAGGTGAGATATGTTCTAGTTGGTTGTTTCTTTAATTTGTGGGTTGGTTTTGAAGCTTTGAGAGGCACATAAGATTAAGGAAGCTTAAATATGAAGAGAAACTAAGTGATTAAGGAATTAATGATGAATTAGTAAAATAGGTTTTTAAGTGAATGGATGAAATTTGGTTAGTAATTAGATTCTAAAGGCATATTTGATTTGTCAAAGGCCTAATTAAGGTATTTGAAGTCCTAGAAATGATTGAAAACATGTTTGAATATTTGGTGTGATTTTAGTTTTAAGTGTTCCATGGAGAATTTTGATGTTTAAAGGGATTAATGGATATAAGTTGTCAGGAATAAATGTTATTGAGTTCAAGGGCTTGATTGGAGCTAAAAGCATAATATTTAGGTTAAGTGTGGGTAAAATTCGAAGAAAAATAGGTGAATTTTGGGCAAGGGTATTGGTACTGGAAGAATAATATCGATACTATAAGGGTAAATTGAAGGAAAATGTATAATTGTATGAACAATATCGATACTGATTTAAGTAGTATTGATACTTATATGAAGGTATCGATACCAAGGGTAAGATATAGATATTGTAAGTAAAGATGAAATTCCATAATGTCGAAATGGCATCGATACTGAAGTATGTAACAGTACCATAGAATGGAAGTATCGGTACTGTGGGTATAGTACCGATACTATTCAGTCTGAAATGTTAAATGAGGGGTTTTGTTTCGATTGTAAATGCTAATTGGTTATTCGTTAATGGAAATTCAGTGTTGATCTGGGACTTATCAATGTGTAGATTTGGATCGAAAGCGTATTGAAAGAATCAACATAGTACGAGATTGAACGAAAGAAAAATGATTTCACTTAGGACTTTCGTGAGGCAAATGTTAGTGCAATTTATTGTTTTATATTAGATATGAGGATGGCTTGCGATAAGATAACCTCGAAGGTTTTCGATCGAAAACATTTTTATTTACTTTATTTTATGCAATATTATTATGATGTTTGATATAAATTGTATTTTCAAAGTATTGTTTGATTTTATTAACATATTAATGTGTTCTATGTGAAAGTGCTATATGTGAATGTGATATACGTGAAAATGTTCTATGAGAAAGTGTTCTATATGGAATAAAAAATACTTTGAGTAAAGTAATGAAATTTAATTAGAAAGATAAAGCTCAAAGTATATGTATGAGAATTAGAGGTATAGTTGGCATGCCAAGAGTTAAGGGTTCTATGCGGTCCTTCAGGACATTTCTACGCGCTCCTTCAGGACAAATTCAACACAGTTCTTCGGGACAAATCTATATGGCACTTTGGTGCATATTCTACGCGACGCTTCGGTGCAAATTATATGAGCATTGGTGACTACATTATAGTGCACAACCTCAATGTACTCATATACCTTGAGTTCTCAGTAATATGCGTTGGGCTAATATAATAAAGTGATATAAATTGAATAATGAATAACAATATATGTTATGTTTATGAAAGGTATCTTGATTTTAGTATGAAATGTTTTATGTGGATTGATTAAGCAAGTGTTTTAAATGTTTTATTATACTCATTATTTCCTCACTAAGTCAATGACTTAGCGTGTGATTGTTTTACACGTAGGTTCAAAGAGATCTGATGGTTAAAGCTAGGAAAGGAAAACATACTCTTGAAGAAGATCATATCAGAACAAATTTGAACTATAGATTTCTTATTATTTTTTGATTTTGTTAGCATGTATTATAAAGTTTTAAATTCTTATGCTCTGATCCGTTTTTGTAATTACACTATTTTAAATTTATAAAATGTATTAAGTATTTATTTTCAATGTAAATGTTTGTATAAGGGTTCACTATTAAAATACAAATAAACGTTTTAAAATTTTAACGAATTTTCAAAGAGGAAATTTTTTAAAAAATCAATGTGACACCTCAGATTCGTATCCGGGTCGGGTACGAATTGGGGTGTTACATTTATTGGTATCAAAGCTATGGTTTACCTGACTTTAAGTTCGAAATGAACCAGTTTATGTTTTAAAAAGTGTACATGTCAATGAAAAGTTAAAAATCTCTTATCTAATAGGGTAATTGGTATGTTGTCATTGTTTATATAATTAATGATTGTATCTTAATATATGTCGGACTACGAGGGCTCCCGAAGTGAAGCAGGAGATGGACATGAGGGAAATAGTAATTCACCTGCCCCGGTTAGGAAAGGTGATGAACAGGCGCCTCAAGGAGTGCTTGTACAAGATCAAGGAGTCTTTTTAAGGACGTTGGACGTTATTCTGACGTGTTTCCAGTCGTATGCTCCCTTAGCTCCTAAGATGAATGTGGCAAAGGAGCTTAAAAGTCTAGGAGCGCTGAAATTTAGAGGAGAAGCTGAGGAAGGTCCAATTGTTACGGATCTTTAGTTAAATGACATTAAGATTATGCTGGAGGGTCTCCATTGTTCTGTAATAGAAAAGCTGGATGGAGTAGTCTCATTACTACGAGGGCAAGCATGAATATGGTGGACTAACGTGACAATGAAAGCTCCTAGGGACCAAGTGACATGGTTGTTATTTCTAGATGAGTTTAAGAACAAGTATATCGGTGATCAGTTCACTAGAAAAATGAAGCAGGAGTTTATGAATTTGAAGCAAGGGAATCACATTGTGCATGAATATGAGTGCGAGTTTAATAAGTTGAGTAGATTTGCAACTAAATTGGTTCTTACAGAAAAAGACTCATGTGATTGGTTCGTGGAGGGTTTGCACCCCAGATTAAAGGAGCTGCTGTTAGTGTTGAACCTTTCAATATTTCAAGAGGTAGTGAATCAAGCTAAAGCCTTGGAGCGAGCTTAAAATGAAAGATTTGGGGAGAAAAGGACCCAGTTGACCAAGAGAGCGGGTGCCTCGTTGAGTGCATCATAATTAAAGAAAAGTCGAGGTTTAGGTTTTTCACCTTAATCCAGATCAGAGTCTGTTGCATCCTCGGGTAGAGGATCAAACCCAATGCGAGTTAAACAAACACAATCAACTGAATTAGGAGCTGGAAGGCCAAGTCAATGTCTGCATTACGGAAAAAATCATTGTGGCATACGTCGAATGGTCTCTGGAACATGTTTGAGATATGGGAACACATGACATTTTATATGGGATTGTCCTTTAATGACTGGAGGGCCTGAATAGTCAGAGAGATCTGCTATTGTACCCCAGAGAGGTAGAGGCCGAGGCTGAGAAAGAAATCAGTTTAAGTCAGTCACCCAACTTGAAATGCATTCGACTACTCGGGTTTACAATCTTAAGACTAATGAAGATTACGATGATCCAGAGATGATTGTAGGTACTTTTCAATTAGTTGATAAACCTGTTTTAGTTTTTATTGACCCATATCAACTTATTCTTATATCAATAGTAAATTGGTGAGTGAATTGAACATTCAATTAGAAGCTATAAGTGATGATGTAATCGTGACTAACCCGTTAGGGCGTAGTGCTAAGGTGAATCAATTGTGTCGAGGGTGTCCAATAAGGATTCAGGGAATTGAATTCCATGCTAATATGATGAAATTACTCTTTGACAATTTTGAAGTTATTCTAGGAATGGATTGGTTGTATCGTTACCATGATAATGTCGACTGTCGATTAAAATGGGTAGTTTTGAAAAGTTCTGATGGATCAGAAGTAATTATAGTTAGTGAAAGATTTAATCCATTAGCTAATGTGATATCTGTTATGTCGTCTAAGAAGCTAATGTTACAAGGATGTCTAAATTTTATTGCCAATGTGATCGATACTCGAGTTAAGGAGAGGAGATTGGAAGACAATTCGACAATCTGATTATTTCCAGAACTATTTCCAGAGGAATTACCGAGATTACCTCAAGATAGAGAGGTGAAATTTTCATATTGAAGTTATGCCTGAAACAACACCAATTTCGATGGCTCCGTATGGAATGACCCCAAAGGAACTGAGTGAGTTAAAGGCTCAATTGCAAGAGCTATTGAATAAAGAATTCATCAATCCCAATGTATCACCTTGGGGTGTGCTGTTGTTATTTGTAAAGAAGAAAAATGGTTCGATGTGTCTCTATATTAATTATCGACAACTCAACAAGGTGACAAGAAAGAATAAGTATCCTCTCCCAAGAATCGATGATTTATTTGATCAACTCAAGGGAGCTTCAGTGTTTTACAAGATTGATTTACGCTCTGGCTATCACCAGTTGAAGATACAAGAAAATAATATTCCAAAAATGGCTTTTAGGACTCGGTATGGCCATTACGAATTCGTAGTAATGCCTTTTGGATTAACCAATACACCTGCAGCGTTTATGGACCTAATGAATAGAGTATTCAAACCGTACCTCGATCAATTCATGGTCATATTCATTGATGATATTTTGGTTTATTCAAAGACAAATGAGGAGCATGACGCCCATCTTCGGGTAATTCTTCAAACATTCTGAGACAAGAAGTTTTATGCTAAATTGTCTAAGTGTGAATTTTGGTTAACTGAAGTGGCATTCCTTGGACATTTGGTATATGCAGAGGGGATTTGGGTGGTTCCTCATAAGATTAAAGCTATATTAGATTGGGATGTCCTAAAAAATGTTTCTGAAGTACAGAGTTTATTGGCATTGGTTGAATATTATCGAATATTTGATAAATACTTTTCGATGATTTCCTCCCCATTAACTAAATTGTTAAAGAAATATGTGCCTTTCATATAGACGGATAAATGCAAATAGAGCTTTGAATCCTTAAAGAAGATGCTAACGGAAGCTCCAGTGTTAGTGCAACAAGAATTGGGCAAGGACAATACAATTTATAGAGATGCTTCTTATAATGTTCTGGGATGTGTCTAGAAGCAAGATAGAAGAGTAGTAGCCTACGCTTTGAGATAGCTGAAGACACATGAGAAGAATTATCTGACGCATGATCATGAGTTAGCAGCGGTGGTGTTTTTACTGAAGATTTGGCGCCACTATTTATATGGTGAGTGTTGTTACATTTATACGGATAAAAAAAGTTTGAAGTGTTTCTAACTCAAAAAGAGCTAAACCTAAGACAAAGGACATGGATCAAGATACTTAAAGACTATGATGGAATCATATATTATTACCTCAAGAAAGCCAACGTGGTAGCTTATGCATTTAGCCGAAAGACTTATGCAACTTTATGCATGTTAGACGCCCAATTTTCATTCAAGAACAATGGTGATATGATGGATGAATTGAAGCTAAGACCTCTATTGTTGGAGCGAATAAAAGAGTCGTAAAGGAGAGATGATTAGAGTTTATCGAGATTAGTAAAAGTGGAAAAAGGTGGAATCAAGGACTTTGAAGTAAAGTCAGATGGATGCTTATACTATAGAGATCGAGTTTGTATTCTAAATGATAAAGAATTAAAGAGAGATATTCTTTTTGAAGAACATTTTAGCCCTTTTCCTATGCATCCAGGAGGGAACAAGATGTACCAAGACTTAAAAGTGAGATATTGGTGGCCAGGCAAGAAAAGAGCCATTACAGAATTTGTTGCAAAGTGTCTAACCTACCAACAAGTGAAAGCTAAACATCAAGTGCCTTCAGGAATTTTACAACCTATCTTTATTCCTCAATGGAAACGGGAAAGAGTTACGATGGATTTCTTAATGGGTTTACCATTGACATCTAACAAAAAGGATTCAATTTGGGTAATTATGGATAGATTAACGAAAACTGCGCATTTGATTCCTGTTCGAACTAATTTTTCAATGGATAAGTATGTTGAACTATACCTCAAGGAGATAGTACAACTACATGGAGTACAAATTTCAATAGTATCTGACAGAGATCCAAGGTTCACTTTGAGGTTTTAGAAGTCTTTATATGAAGCATTGGGTACCCGATTGAATTTTAGCACGGCTTTTCACCCATAGACAGATGGTCAATCGGAATAGACAATTCAGGTTCTGGAAGATATGTTAAGGGCATGTGTGATTGATTTCCATGGATCATGGGAGAAGTATCTGTCACTCATAAAGTTTGCTTATAACAATAGTTATCAATCGAGTATCAAGATGACACCTTACGAAGCTTTATATGGAATAAAATGTCGAACACCATTAAATTGGTTTAAGTTAAAAGATCGAGACTTAGTGGGGCCTTATTTGATTAAAGAAGTCGAAGAAAAAGTAAAGATTATTCAAAATAATCTTAAGATAGACGTTGATCGACAAAAGTCCTATGCGGATTTGAAGAGAAAGGAAATTGAATTCCATGTAGGTGACAAAGTGTTTCTCAAAGTATCGCCTTGGAAGAAGATTATTTGTTTTGGACGTAAAGGAAAGCTCAGTCCTATATTCATTGGATCTTATTAGATTTTAAAAAGAGTTGGACCAGTGACATATTAATTAGCATTGCCACCAGAAATGGAGAAGATTCACAATGTTTTTCATGTGTCGATGCTCAGGATATATCGATCAGAACCTTCACACATCATAGCACTAGAAGAAATAGAAGTTCAATCTAACTTGTCTTATGAGGAAGAACCAGTACATATTTTAGCACATGAAGTCAAGCAACTAAGAAACAAGAAGATTCCATTAGTTAAAGTTCTATGGAGAAATCACAAAGTAGAAGAGACGACATGGGTGCGTGAAGAGGATATGAGAAAACAGTTTCCTCATCTCTTTGTACAGTGAAAATTCAAGGACGAATTTTTTTAAGGGGATAATTGTAATACCCCAAAAATCAGGCCAGTGACTAAAATGTAAGGATTTAAAATTTTATGGTGTAGTTTAAATAAATTAAAAAGTTCAAGGATTGATTTTGGAAATTTGTGTCTAGGATTTATTATCAAATATGGAAAAATAGAAGGGTAAAGATGTCTTTTAGCATGAATAAATTTAAAATTCATTTTTTAAATAGATTTAAACATGTGTTGAATAGGGGAATAAGAAATTTTTGGAAGCTTTGTTATCTTTTCTTCTTCTTCTCTTCCACAGTGACTCCATTGCTAAGGTGAGATACGTTATAGTTGGTTGTTTCTTTAATTTACCGATTGGTTTTGAAGCTTTGATTGGCACATAAGATTAAGGAAGCTTAAAAATGAAGAGACTAAGGTGAGATACGTTATAGTTGGTTGTTTCTTTAATTTACCGATTGGTTTTGAAGCTTTGATTGGCACATAAGATTAAGGAAGCTTAAAAATGAAGAGAAACTAAGTGATTAAAGAATTAATGGTGAATTAGTAAAATGAGTTTTTAAGTGAATGGATGAATTTTGGTTAGTAATTAGATTCTAAATGCATATTTGACTTGTCAAAGGCCTAATTAAGGTATTTGAAGTCATAGAAATGATTGAAAAATATATTTGGTGTGATTTTTACTTTTAAGTGTTCCATGTAGAATTTGGATGTTTAAAAGGGATTAATGGATATAAGTTGTTAGGAATAAATGTTATTGAGTTTAAGGGATTGATTGGAGCTAAAAGCATAAGATTTAGGTGAAGTGTGGGTAAAATTTGAAGTGAAATAGGTGAATTTTGGTCAAGGGTATTGGTACTGGAAGAACAATATCGATACTATAAGGGTAAATTAAAGGAAAATAAATTAATTTTATGAGCATTATCGATACTGATTGAAGTAGTATCGATACTTGTATGAAGGTATCGATACCAAAGGTAACGTATCGATACTGTAAGTAAATATGAAATTCCAGAATATCAAAATGGTATTGATGCTGAAGTAGGTATTAGTACCATAAAAGGAAAGTATCGGTACTGTGGGTAGAGTATCGATACTATTCAGTCTGAAATGTTAAATGAGGAGTTTTGTTTCGATTATGTAAAATGCTAATTGGTTATTTGTTAATGGAAGTTCAGTATTGATCTGCGACTTATCGATGTGTATATTTGAATCGAAAGCGTATTGAAAGAATCGACATAGTACGAGATTGAACAAAAGAAAAAGGATTTCATTTAGGACTTTCGTGAGGCAAAGGTGAGTGCAATTTATTGTTTTATATTAGATATGAAGACAGCTTGATATAAGCCAACCTTGAAGATTTTCGATTGAAAACATTTTTATTTACTTTATTTTATGCAATATTTTTATGATGTTTGATATAAATTGTATTTCTAAAGTATAGTTTGATTTTATTTACATATGAATGTGTTCTATGTGAAAGTTCTTTATGTGAATGTGATCTACGTGAAAATGTTCTATGCGAAAGTGTTCTATGTGGAATAAAAGATACTTTAAATAAAGTAATGAAATTTAATTATAAAGCTAAAGCCCAAAGTATATGTATGAGAATTAGAGTTATAGTTGGCATGCCAAGAGTCGATGGTTCTACGCGGTCCTTCGGGACATTTCTATGTGGTCCTTCGGGACAAATTCTACGTGATCCTTCGAGACAAATCTATGTGGCACTTTGGTGCATATTCTACGCGGCACTTCGGTGAAAATTATATGAGCAATGGTAACTGCATTATAGTGCACAACCTCAATGTACTCAGATACCTTGAGTTCTCAGTAATATGCATTGAGCTAATATAATAAAGTGATATAAATTGAATAATGAATAACAATATATGTTATGTTTATGAAAGGTATCTTGATTTTATTATGAAATATTTTATATGTATTGATTAAGCAAGTGTTTTAAATGTTTTATTATACTCATTATTACCTCACTATGTCAATGACTTACTTGTGATTGTTTCACATGTATGTTCAAAGAGATCTGAGGGTTAAAGCTAGGAGAAGATATCATACTCCTGAAGAATATCATATCATAACAAAGTTGAACTGTAGGTTTCTTATTATTTGTGATTTTGTTGGAATGTATTATAAAGTTTTAAATTGTTATGCTCTGATCCGTTTTGTAATTACACTACTGAAATTTATAAAATATATTAAGTATTTATTTTTAATGTAAATGTTTGTATAAGGGTTCACCATTGAAATACAAATAAAAGTTTTAAAATTTCAACGAATTTTCAAAGAGGAAATGTTTTAAAAAGAAAATGTGACACCTCAAATTCGTATCTGGGTCGGGTACAGGTTGGGGTGTTAGATAGAATATCTTCCAACTGAACTAAGAAAGTTTGAGTATCCACCTCCTTTACTAAGAAGGTTTGACAACCTAATAGCAATAACTATATAGCAGTTGATGCTATAATCACATTAGAAAACAAATTTACTCTCTTTCCCTACCATAAATATCTTGAAACTTTTAGAGTTCTATAAAATTCAATCGTCTAAGCGGTAATTCATTGCAACATGGTAGGGGTAATCAATCCATTTCAAAAATTACCTTTGAAAGGTAATTCTATCAAGTTTATTATAAATCAACATGTTGAATCCTTACCAGGCAATTACTTCCTACAAATACGATTCACCCTCGCACTTAGGCCAAAAAGGTTAATCGTACACATATCAATTAATATCAATTGTAGCAGAATGTTTCATTCTTTCATCAATACTATATTATGTATAAACAAGGGTTTTCCTTAATCCAACATTCACTACAAGAAAATATACCTTTAATGACACACGAACGATGACACACACTAATTTATGACTTACAATAATGTGTGTCATATTTAATAGTCATAACCCAAAATATTTGTAAAAACACGAAATACGCTTTTAATTGTGTGTCATTTGTAAAAATCATCTTTTAATTTCCCTCAATTATTTTCATCATTTCCCGCTTAGCTTGTTATTTGATTTCCCCCATTCTAAAAAACCCCCATTATGACTCAAGATGTCGAAAGTAATATAAAGTTGTTATTTGAGCTCTGATTCTTAGCTTGAAAGCATACATGAGTAGGTTCCAAATATAATTTCCTTAATTCATTTGAAGGTTTCAAAAAACCAGAATGAGAGAAAGAGAAAACATCCGGTGCCATCTTCAGGTCCTGCAAATAGCTCAGGGACAGCAAACATAGCTGGACCCTCCCCTAGTTCAGCACCTTCTACACCATCAACACACGCTCCTGGAGATGTGATTTCAATGCCCACTCTTCCTCATAGTGGGAGTTCTTCCAAGCCTATGATGATGTTTGGCGCTGATGGTGCCGGCACACTTGCATCACCTTCGAATCAGTTGGTGAGTATTAATTATTTTTCAATGTTTGTGGAGAAACTAAAAATTCCTTGCATAATTTCTCATTGGAACTCCATTTTGGCAGTGGGGTGATAAAGATCTTGAATTGCAGGCTGAAATGTATCGGTTTGTGGAGGATGGGTCTCTTGATGATAACGTTGAGTCTTTTTTATCCCATGATGATACAGATCCTAGGGATGTTGTTGGCCGATGTATGGATTTAACTAAAGGTGTATAAATATTACTTGTTTGGTTATTACGATTTGATAGTCTGTTGTTGCAGTGAATCTAATGTAGCCTCTTTTGTGGGACATTGTAGTTTCACTCTGTTGGCATATTTTATGTCCTTGTTATTCTTGGATACAGTGAATATGATACTGTCCTAATTCTTTTTCCGAATGGCTATGACAATTAATACATCCTTGTTTGAGACCAAGCATATTTAAGCATAGATACTGTATATCTCATTAAACTTTTGTACATTGTAGTCTTATTCTGAATGTTGGTTATTGCGACTATTTCCTGATTTTGTTGTATTGTTTATATATCCAAATGCTAACTAAATTTTGCCGAAAGAAACCGTGTAATTGTGTGGGCACATTCATCTATCCTTATTTCTAATTTTTAGGGATACACTTTCATCTCGTATTCTATTATTGCATTACTACATAATGCAAGTGGATTGGTTTGACGCATAATATTTTTTACAGTGTACCAAATTTGAATTTGACTTCAGGTTTCACATTTATGGAAGTAAATTCCGTTCGAACAAGCAGTAGCAAAGTTACTTGCTGTCATTTCTCATCAGATGGAAAGTTGCTTGCTACTGGTGGCCATGATAAAAAGGTTAGTCCTAAGAGAGGAGCTTAGCTTTTTTTCATACCTTTTGTGTTGGTAAGAAGTATATATATATATATTTGCAACACAGGCTGTATTATGGTACACAGACACTTTAAAGCCAAAGTCTACTCTTGAAGAACATTCATGTTTGATCACTGATGTTCGTTTCAGTCCAAGCATATCACGCCCTGCAACATCTTCATTTGACAAAACTGTCAGAGTTTGGGATGCTGACAGTGTTAGTGAACTTTCTTCTTTCAATTTACTTGTTATTTTGGTTTTTGAGCTAGTTATGTCTTCTTGTATGTCCATTTAAAACCCCTTAATGTTCTCATTTAAAGCATTCTGTGCATGTTCATGCTATTTTATTCTGAGTTTTCTTTCTTCTCGGTTTTCATTTAATTTTCCTTGAAAATTTCTGCAGCCTGGTTATTCGCTTCGTACATTTATAGGACATTCAGGTAACGTTATGTCACTTGTCTTCCATCCAACTAAAGATGATCTTATCTGCTCTTGTGATAGTGACGGTGAAATACGATATCGGAGTATCAGCAATGGGAGTTGTGCAAGACGTTTCCTGTTTCTTTATACATAATGTTATCTCGTTTCAGGCGAAGGCATGCTCCTCTTTAAGCATTGCTCGGCTGAAGAATCTGAATAGGAGGACCCTCGATGTCCTAGCTGCGAGGTTGTACTTTTATTATTCTATTTGCTATGAACTCACGGGTAGCCTTGCTGAAATTAGGAGGTAAGCTATACCTTATTAAAATTTGACTTATATCGTATGTTGTCTTTAGTATATATTCTTATCACTACAAGAAAATATACCTTTAATGACACATGAACGATGACACACGCAAACAGACAAGTGAGTTTTGTTCCCCCTTCAATAATTATAGTTGCTAGATATAAATTTCCATGGGATTGATAATGTTAGGTTGTTCTTCGTTTTGTTATCTGAATAATGAATTTCTGGGATTGGTTAAGCAACAGAGTATATTCTCAATATGTGGCCTTTATTTCATTACTGTAATACATGTCGTCCTTTAGCAATTAATTATTGAATTTAGCCTCAAGTCTGTATGAATCTCTTTTATTTTTCTTACTCTGTTAGGTATGTGTTGAAGAAGATCCGGCTGGCTAAGCAAACAGACAAGTTTAAGCGTACAGCTCACCAAAAGGTCACTTTTTTAAAACCAAAATTTCACTCTTCACGTTTGTTTTATGTAATTAACATGCGAATTGTGATGACTGAAAGTTGCATGGATTATTCCATACTCGATTAGGATTTAAATATTTTTCATCTGATCATTATCACGATACACTTGCATAAATTAACCTTTCTTAGTGTTGAACTTCTTGTGCTTGAACGAAACTGTGACCTTTAAAATCTTGATTTAGGAGATATTTTGATTACGGGATGTCCATGTTTTGTTCAACAATGACACCTTTTATTTATCATAGCTTCTAGGTTGCACCTCTTTATCTAGCCAATCATATGCTTTATACCCTGAGACCCGAGTTAACACTGTTTTCTACTCTGTTGCTTCTCTGAAAGCTGTGATCTTGAATATTTCCTTCTTTTATCTGCTAAGACAAGATTGATATATTTAACATATCCTACCTTTAGATGTATTGTTTTTTGTCTTCTTATAACAAAATATGCACATATGCAAACACGCACCTGCTCACAACTCGTCTGAAATTTAAAGACAACCACTGAAATAATCTGAAAATATGTATATGATGCTACTTATGTTACATAGACTATTTTTCCCTTCAAATACTTGTGTTCGACACATACTCAGACATTAATAATGAAGTACAATCCTCCAAATATATGAAAAAGATACTAAAAATCGATTATATGCATACCAGATTCATACTTATATTCACCCCGAGTCCAAGTAACATATCATACACCTCTGCCATTCATCCCTCCTCCCAACTTCATTTGTTCCTCGAGGAAACCCTGGCATAATGTGTGCTTGGTTTAAGGTTGAGGTAGATAAAATCACTGTTTTGATTGAGAGAAACTTCTACATCGAATGTTAATCTCATATATATCTTTTGATGGGAATAGCCTTTCGACTTTGTACATTTTGGGTTAAAAAGATTCCTCGTTGATTAAGAGTTTATATGAGATAAAGACAAATGGTTTCACTTATCCAAAAAAATTAGGACGCCCTTTTGCGAACTTGAGAGAATAAAAAGAAATTTTTTAATCGAAATTCTCATTGAAAAGCAAAATACACAAACTGTTTTTATAGGCTATGGATTGCAAGTTAAGAATACTACTAAGTTTATTTTCTTCCCAACTTTTATCTCCTAAACCTTATATTATATGTTAAGAAACATAATCCTAATTGTAAAATATAAATAAACTAAATTTCGTAAAATAAAATTCCCTTAATTCATCTCAAGTCATTGCATGTTTGAGAATTTGTCTTGTGTTCTTTGGATGTATTGCAGATGGAATTGATTGCAAGACTAAATAATCCGTATATTGTTAACTACAAAGATTTTTGGGTTGATATAAGGTGAAAGAGATACATTACTATTTGGATTTATGGTTGATAAGGTGAAAGAGAATTTGTCTTGCTCCGTGTTTTCATATCTTAATGCCTTGCCTTGAAACTGTTTCTGATAGCAGTAATTTTTTTTCTTATACTTTTAATGAAAATTAAATTTTTAAATGCATTTAAGATGTTGAGTTGCCAAAAGGTTTATGATATAGGCTGCAAATTTCTTATACGATATGGAGCTTATTATGTATTGGTTGAGCAAAATTTTGACATCTTTGTTTTATTTTGCTTACCTTTTGTTGATATTGTTTTTGCATATTCTAAGCATCCTCATTTTTTTGTTGTCAATACAGGTTTGGCAACACTGCCTATTTGCACATATCTGTGGCTTTTATCCAGATGCTCAAAGCTCTAAGTATGTGGCAATAAAGTGTATTATTTGATTACATCCAACGAAATCACTCTATGTGAACTAGGACTATATTGTTGAATTCATAGGCTTTGATTTATGTAGCCCCCCAGACTCGGTCTGTAAGTTAGAGCCAAACCTAAGTGGTCACTTATCTCATTCAGAGGTTTTTTTTTTATCTTACAATACATTATATTAATACAAACCAAAATTTTAATAATACAGATATATCACAAACCAAAATTTTAATAATACAGATATATCCAAAACGATAGCAAATACATGTTACCAGATACAACGGAAAACATGTAGAGATATATGTTCGTACAAAATAAGTAGTTGATCTCCCTTGATGCCAAATCTGCTAGCTTACGGTCTGCTGTTATCTGAAAAAGGTAAAAACTACAGAATGAGCTAAAAAGCTCAGTGTGCTCCATACAGTGTATAAAAACATATTAACAAAATATTTTAATAAAATTTGTTTATGAAATATGTTTTGAAAACATGAACACTACCCCATCCTTTCACAATCTGTTTATGTAGGTTCCCCAGAACCATACACCCTGTACAACCAGTAAGGCCCTGAGCACACAGCCGAGGAGCCTGTAGATAATCTTCCTCCAATAATATTCCCCCAATGATAGTAATGAACATGAATGTGTGCGCATAAAACAATGAATAATTCTTTAAAAACATAAGAATGTTTCAAGCTTGAAAACCATAAACAGAAATACAGAAATCAAAAATCAAACCAGTAATGTATGGTAATTCAGATGTTGGGTAATCAGTATTCAGAAAACGGTATAAAATACCGTAACCAGAACTCATATCAGAAATATACAGTAAATCAGAAATCAGATACACAATATTCAGATATTTATATACTTTAAAACAATAATATAACACTATCAGGAAACACACCTGTAACAGTATGAGAAATCAGATAGGGAAGCCTATTATTGGTTTTGTCGATCACGCTCTGCTGCAGCACTAGATCCTACGAATTGGAAAAATCCTTATTGGAAACCTAATATAAATAATCTAAATATTATTTAAATAATATACGGAAACCTACGGGTAATTCTCGTAGTACGCGGTTCAGGCTGATCTAACGAACGGACAACACCGGACCTAAATGATCATTGCTCAGGTGAAATACGAATACCTTCATAAAATATTTTTTATTGAATCAATTCCTTAACCAAATCTCAATTAAATAATCAAAATAATAAAATATTAAGCCTTTTGGGTTTACATGCTCGATTCGGGAATTTCGGGTCAGAATTTGGCAAAACGAACTTCGGAATCAGATTCAGGATGTCGAAAAACATAAAGTATGACTTTCCAAAAATTTGAATTCTTGGTCAAAATCAAAGTCAACGGGTTTGACTGACGATTCAGAGACTTTCGGGTTTGAATTTTATGAAACCGACCCCAAAAACGGATTCGGGACGTCGAAAAATGTTAGGATAGGTATTCTCGAAAAAGATTAACGGTTGTTTAATGGCCGGTCAAAGCCGATCAAAGTTCTGATCAAAGGAGGTCAACAAACTATCAACCATTTTCCAGAAATAGCACCATTTTTAAAATAATTACTAAAATAGCACCTTTTCGAATTAAATTCCCAAAATAACACCTTTTTTGAATTAAATTCCCAATATAGCACTTTTTCAAATTAAATTCCCAAAATAACACATTTTTTGAATTAAATTTCCAAAATAGCACTCATTTTGAATAAATTCCCAAAATGTCACCCGGTCAACGGTCAACGGTTGGGTCAACAGGTCGGGTCGGGTTGGGTCGGTCAACGGGTCGGAACCGGTCAAACCTATTAAACCGGTCATTTCGACCTTCCCCACGCACAGTGGGAGCGCGTGAGGTGTCTTCTGGTTGCGTAAAATTCACGAAAAATTTTCTAAAAATTATTTTGAGCGATTTCGAGATACTTACAAAGATCGGTTCAAATTTTTGAACGGCAGAGAGCTCGATTTCATTAATTTGGAAACTTTGACCGTTTCACCTCCCCACGCGCCGCCGTCGACGAAGACCGAGGATAGCACCGGCGGACTCGGAACGACACAAGAAACACGATGGTGCGGGAGGTGTCGTAAATGGAGCAACGATCGGCGATGAATTTAAGATTTTCTCGGCGATTGAGCTAAAAAAAAGGTCGAGACTTTGACTTAAAATTCACGACGTTTGGCAGCATTTCGCTTCAATTAATTTGAAGGGTTTGTTCCTCACTCGATGATGAACACGATGGTGTTTTCAAAATGACGATCGGAAGTCGGACGACGTCGGAATTGAGGTTGGAAGTTGAGATGCGTGGGGGTAAAAACTTAGCAAATTGTTCTGGTATGAAACCAGAATCAATTTGCACGCATATAAGAAAAAAATCTGCCGACACTCCTTGGAAATATTCAATGATTGGTCACTGAATTTCCTCCACTTTTTTAAAATAGGCTACAAGTTTTAAAAACTTCCAATTAAATCCTCAAATTTCACCAATTAACTTAATTAAAACCTCAAATTACAATTATATTTTTTTTTCAATTTTCCGGGTTGTTACAATTCTCCCCCTCTACAAGAAATTTCGTCCTCGAAATTTACCTTATGAAAATAGATACGGAAATTGAACCTCTATTGACTCCAACGTCTCCTAAGTAGCTTCTGAGGGGCTACGATTACTCCATTGAACTTTGACCATTGGAATACGCCTATTCCGATGAACTCGTTCCTCCCTCTTTAAAACCTGAACAGGCTCCTCCTCATATGACAAATCAGGTCTCAGCTATACCTCGTCAACCTGAATGATGTGATCCTGGTCTGGACGATATCGCCTCAATATAGACACATGAAAATCATCATGAATACGACTGAGTTGTGGAGGCAACTCAAGCTGATAAGCAACAGGTCCAACTTTCTTCAAAATACGATACGACCCAATAAATCGCGGACTCAGTTTACCCTTACGTCCAAATCTCAATACCTTCTTCCATGGAGATACCTTGAGAAAAACCTGATCTCCAACCTTAAACTCGATATCCTTACGTCGGTTATCTGTGTATGATTTATGCCTATCAAATGCCTCTTTTAAGTGATCACAGATCAATCTGACAGTATCTTCACCTCTCGAATCAAGTCTGGACCCAAAGTTTTTCTATCATGCAACTCTGTCCAACATATAGGAGTACGACATCTACGTCCATACAGAGCCTCGTACGGTGCCATGCGAATACTTGTCTGGTAACTATTATTGTAAGCAAACTCAGGTAATGGCAAGAAATCTTCCCAACTACCATGAAAATCAATCACACAACCCCGTAACATATCCTCCAACACCTGAATTAATCGCTCAGACTGTCCATCAATCTGAGGATGAAAAAGTTGTACTGAAATTCAAACGAGTTCCCAAAGCCTCGTGCAAAGCCTTCCAGAACCTGGAAGTGAACCTCGGATCTCGATCAGATATGATAGACAACGGAACACCATGAAGTCTAACGATATCAGAAATGTACAACTTAGCCAGTTTGTCCAAAGGATAATTAATCCGGATAGGAATAAAGTGCGCTGACTTGGTGAGTTGATCAACAATCACCCAAATAGAATCCTTCTTAGAAGGAGTCAGAGGAAGACCAGTAACAAAGTCCATTGTAATGCGCTCCCATTTCCACTCAGGAATCTTAATTGACTGCAACAATCCAGATGGATATTGGTGTTCTGCCTTAACCTGCTGAAAAGTCAAACACCTCGCCACAAAATCTGAAATATTCTTTTTCATACCAGTCCAGAAGTAGCGCTCTTTGAGATTATTGTACATTTTGTCCCCGCCAGGATGCATAGCATAAGGACTACTATGAGCCTCCTGAAGAATAACTCGCCTCAAATCATCATCTTTAGGTATGCAGTAACGACCATGAAAACACAAAATACCATCCTGATCCATAGTATACTCTGAACTCGATCCTTGTTTAACTTGCTCAATAATGGAAAGCAATGAGCTATCCAGAAGTTGTTTGGTCTTAATATCCTCGGCCAAAGTAGGCTTAACCTGCAACTCTGCTAACAGACTATTATCATCAAATAAACTCAAGTTGGCGAATAAGGCTCTGAGATATGATATCGTCTTACGGCTCAAGGCGTTTGCCACTACATTAGCTTTCCCTGGATGATATTCTATCTCCAAATCGTAGTCCTTTAGAAGCTCCAACCAGCAACGCTATCTCAAATTCAATTCTTTCTGAGTAAGCAGATATTTCAGACTCTTATGATCAGTATAAATATAACACTTTTCTCCGTATAGGTAGTGTCTCCAGATCTTTAAAGCAAAAACTACGGCAGCTAACTCCAGATCGTGAATAGGAAAGTTACGTTCATGCGGCTTTAATTGACGTGAAGCATAAGCGACAACCTTCCTATCTTGCATCAAAACACAGCCTAATCCAGAGTGAGAAGCATAACTGTAGACAGAAAAATCCTTCCCAGATTCAGGCTGAATCAGTACTGGGGCTTGAGTTAGAACAGCCTTCAGTTTCTCAAAGCTAGCTTGTTGGTTCTCAGACCAGAAAAATGGAACATCTTTCCTCAATAGTTTAGTTAGAGGAGCTGAAATAAGGGAGAACCCCTCAACGAAACGACGGTAGTAACCAGCTAAGCCCAAGAAACTATGAATCTCAGAAATGTTCCTGGGTTGCTTCCAGTTCAGAATAGCCTCCACTTTGCTTGGATCCACCCGAATACCATTAGCAGAAACGAAATGTCCAAGAAAAGTCACTTCGCTGAGCCAAAACTCACACTTGCTCAACTTAGCGTATAGCTCATTCTCCCTTAGAGTCTATAAAACAATCTTTAAATGCTCCTCATGTTCTTCTTCACTTCTAGAATACACCAGTATGTTATCAATGAACACAACAACAAACTTGTCCAAATAAGGTCGAAACACCTTATGCATCAGATCCATAAATGCAGCAGGGGCATTTGTTAACCCAAACGACATCACTAAAAATTCATAATGCCCATATCGAATACGAAAAGCAGTCTTCGGAATATCTGAATCTTTCACCTTAAGTTGATAATACCCAGACCTCAAGTCTATTTTTGAGAAGATAGAAGCCCCTCGAAATTGGTCAAATAAATCATCGATTCTGGGCAAAGGATATTTGTTTTTAGCCGTGAGCTTGTTCAGTTTCCTATAATCGATACAAAGTCTCAATGTCCCATCTTTCTTCTTGAAAAAGAGAACTGGGGCTCCCCACGGTGATACACTGGGTCGGACAAATCCCCTGTCCAACAACTCCTAGAGTTGGACTTTCAGTTCTTTAAGTTCCTTTGGGGCCATACGATAAGGAGCCATTGAAACTGGAGTGAAACCAGAATAGATTTCAATCTCAAACTCAACTTCTCTATCCGGAGGTAATCCAGGCAACTCCTCGGGAAAAACATCGGAAAATTCCTTGACAATCCGGATACCTTCAATATCAGACTGATAACTCCTAGTATCCAATATATAAGCAAGAAACGCCTCGGAACCTTTCCTGATCATTTTCTCCGCTACCAAAGCAAACACAACATTCGTTAGAAATCCACGGCCTTCCCCAATCATTACAATCTTTTAATTATTCAGGGTCTTCAAAACAGCTCTCTTAGTCTCAAAATCAATATTTACTCGATGTTCGTCCAACCAATCTACGCCGAGAATCAAATTAAACTCTTCCAAAGGTAACTCCATCAGGTCGGCCAGAAAAAACTCTCCATTGATCCCAATAGGGCACTCTCTATAAATACGATCCAACATAATGGACTTGCCTAAGGGACTTTGAACTATCACCGAATGCTCAGTATTCTCAACAGGAATATTTAGACCCTCAGAAACAGAATGCGATACATAGGAATTGGTAGAACCACTATCAAATAATGCAAAGTAGGGAACTGAATGAATAGTAACAGAACCTGAAATCACATTACGCCCATCGCGATCCTGTCGAAGCCTAGCAGTGTAAACCAATGCAGGTTGTCTGGCCTCAGATCTGACTAGACCCCTACTCTAAGATGCTCGACCTCTACTAGTCAATCCAGGTGCTCTCTCTTGAGCACGACCCCTACTGGAGTTTGGACTGTACTTTGAGAACTAGCGGGAGTACGAGATGGTGTCTGAACTTAATGAGTTAACTCTGGACAATCCTTTACAATATGGTCACATGAACCACATCTAAAACATGTACCCAATTTCTTCCTGCATTCCCTATAATGAGGTTTCCCACAATAATTACATGACTGCAAAGATTGCGACCCACAAGATCCACCATGTCTAGAAGGCTGAAAAGTTGAAGAACCAGATGCAACAGGTCTGACACTCGTACCGCCTCTCCGAAATGACTCACCCCTGCCTCTCTTGCTAGGGTGTGTAGAAGAATCAACAGAACCAGAAGGCCTCCTGAATCGATTTTGGGCTCGATCACTATCTCTCTTATGTTCCATACCCAATCTCTCTATTTCCTCAGCAGTCTTGGCTATTTCAACCAATGCATCAAAATTCCTCTACCGGTGGGTAGCGACTCGACTCCTGATCTCATACCGGAGGCCATTTTCGAATCTTAAGCATTTATCTGTCTCTGTGCCAACAAGTCCAGGAGCATAACGAATTAATCGGATGAACTCAACCTCGTAGTCCATAACAGACATATTACCCTGCTCCAGATCCTGAAACTCCTGACGTCGCTCCTACAAGTATCTCTCTTCGATGTAGCGACTCCGGAAGCGAGTCTTAAAAAGATCCCATGTTAACTGGTTCATCGGAATACTACCAGAAATTGATTGCCACCATCTAAAGCTCTCTTTCTTCAACATAGTTAGGGCCCCCTTCAACTTCTGCTCAGGTCTGAGGTCCATCTCATCCATAATCCTCTTTGTGTCCTCCAGTCAATACTCAGCGTCTGTCGGGGGTCCACCGGTAATACCCTCAAATGGAACTACACCAGCAGCAACCAGAGAATTTGAAATCTCCACTGCAGTCATGTTACTAGGGGGTCTAGTAGCTCTCTGAAACATACGGAAAATAGCTCTATTAATGGCGTTTTCATTCATCTCAGTATCCTCATCTTTAGTGACGGGAGGGTCTCTCATAGGAGTAAACTGATCATCATGAGAAAGAGTCGGATCTACTTGCGGAACAGGAGGATCACGTGGTGACATCGGATCGTCGATCGTAACAGAAGGTCGAGCAACTCGCCCTCGACCACGTCCACGTCCTATAATACGACCTCTAGCAACATTCATCATTGGATCGATAAGGCTCTACAGAAAGAATTTGAAACATATGTCAGATTAGCATCAGGGATCTCGAGAAAACTTTAAATCATAACATAAGATGACACATTTTTTAAAAAAAAAATTCTTAAAAATCCAATGTTTAGGACCCATATACAGTCCGAGTGTTTAAAACCGAAAGCTCTGATACCACCAAATGTAGCCTCCCAGACCCGGTCTGTAAGTTAGACTCAAACCTAAGTGGTCACATATCCCATTCAGAGGTTTTTTTTTATCTTACAATACATTATATCAATACAAACCAAAATTTTAATAATATAAATATATCCAAAACGATAGCAAATACATGTCACCAGATACAACGGAAAACATGTAGAGATATATGTTCGTACAAAATAAGTAGTTGATCTCTCTTGATGCCAAATCTGCTAGCTTACGGTCTGATGTTATCTGAAAAAGGTAAAAACTACAGAATGAACTAAAAATCTCAGTGTGCTCCATACAGTGTATAAAAACATATTAACAAAATATTTTAATAAAATTTGTTTATGAAATATGTTTTGAAAACATGAACACTACCCCCATCCTTTCACAATCTGTTTGTGTAGGTTCCCTAGAACCATACACCCCGCACAACCAGTAAGGCCCTGAGCACAAGCCGAGGAGCCTGCAGATAATCTTCCTCCAATAATATTCCCCCCAATGATAGTAATGAACATGAAAGTGTGAGCGTAAAACAATGAATAATTCTTTAAAAACATAAGAATGTTTCAAGCTTGAAAACCATAAACAGAAATACAGAAATCAAAAATCAAACCAGTAATGTATGGTAATTCAGATGTTGGGTAATCAGTATTCAGAAAATAGTATAAAATACCATAATCAGAAATCATATCAGAAATATACAGTAAATTAGAAATCAAATACACAGTATTAAGATATTTATATACTTTAAAACAATAATATAACACTATCAGGAAACACACCTGTAACAGTCTGAGAAATCAGATAGGGAAGCCTATTATTGGTTTTGTCAATCACGCTCTGCTGCAGCACTAGATCCTACGAATTGGAAAAATCCTTATTGGAAACCTAATATAAATAATCTAAATATTATTTAAATAATATACAGAAACCTACGGGTAATTCTCGTAGTACGCGGTTCAAGCTGATCTAACGAACGGACAACACCGGACCTAAATGATCCTTGCTCAGGTGAAACACGAGTACCTTCAAAAAATATTTTTTATTGAATCAATTCCTTAACCAAATCTTAATTAAATAATCAAAATATTAAAATATTAAGCCTTTTGGGTTTACAAGCTCGATTCGGGAATTTCGAGTCAGAATTTTGCAAAACGGACTTCGGAATCAGATTAAGGACATCAAAAAACATAAAGTATGACTTTCCGAAAATTTGAATTCTTGGTCAAAATTAAAGTCAACGGGTTTGACTGACGATTCAGAGACTTTCGACTTTGAATTTTGTGAAACCGACCCCAAAAACGGATTAGGGACGTCAAAAAATGTCAGGAGAGATATTCTCAAAAAAGATTAACGGTTGTTTAATGGTCGGTCAAAGTCGGTCAAAGTTCTGATCAAATGAGGTCAACAAACTGTCAACCATTTTATAGAAATATCACCCTTTTTAAAATAATTACTAAAATAGCACATTTTCGAATTAAATTCCTAAATAGCACTTTTTTAATTAAATTCCCAATATAGCACTTTTTCAAAATAAATTACCAAAATAGCACCTTTTTCGAATTAAATTCCAATATAGCACCCATTTCGAATAATTTCCCAAAATGTCACCTGGTCAACGGTCAACGGTTAACGGTCAGGTTAACGGGTCGGGTCGGGTCAGAACCGGTCAAACCGGTCATTTCGACCTTCCCCACGCGCAGTGGCGACGCATGGGGTGGCGTGAGGTGTCTTCTGGCTGCGTAAAATTCACGAAAAAATTTCTAAAAATTATTTTGAGCGATTTAGAGATACATACAAAGATCGGTTCAAATTTTTGAACGGCGGAGAGCTTGATTTCATCAATTCGGAAACTTTGACCGCTTCACCTCCCTACGCGTCGCCGTTAACAGAGACCGAGGATAGCACTGGCGGACTCGGAACGACACAAGGAACACGATGGTGCGGGAGGTGTCGTAAATGGAGCAACGATCGGCGATGAATTTAAGATTTTCTCGGCGATTGAGCTAAAACAAACGTCGAGACTTTGACTTAAAATTCACGACGTTTGGCAGCGTTTCGCTTCAATTAATTTGAAGAGTTTGTTCCTCGCTCGATGATGAACACGATGGTGTTTTCAAAACGACGATCAGAAGTCGGACGGCGTCGGAATCGAGGTTGGAAGTTGAGATGCGTGGGGTAAAAACTTAGCAAATTGTTCTGGTATGAAACCAGAATCAATTTGCACGCATATAAGAAAAAAATCTGCTGACACTCCTTGGAAATATTCAGTGATTGGTCACTGAATTTCCTCCCCTTTTTAAAATAGGCTACAAGTTTTAAAACCTTCCAATTAAATCCTTAAATTTTTCCAATTAACTTAATTAAAACCTCAAATTACAATTATATCTTTCTTTTCAATTTTCTGGGTTGTTACAGTTTCAATTCTTCTTTGTGCAGCATAGATAGTACATATGATTACAATATTTTTGATAACTTAATGTGAATATATTGTATACAAATAGATTGCTTATATATAATATGATATATATATATATATATATATATATATATATATATATATATATATAGTATTATGAGGCATTAAATGTGATTTAGTTTGATTATTTGTCAATCTGCAATATATATATATATATATAATTTACGAAATACAATCACGACACACGAATGTGTGTCATCTTTTTTAATGACATGTGCTTCAATGACACACAATGTGAGTCATGCATGCGTGTCATAAATTTATGAAACACAAATGTGAGTCATCTTCATTTATGACGGAGGCTTCAATTACGCTCAATGTGCGTCATAAATGCGCGCCATAAATGTGAGTCATAAATGTGTGTCATCAATGGGCGTCATAGATTTATGACACACAATTGTGCGTCGTCTAAGATTCATATCGGTGGCTTCAACGACAGCCATTTGTATGTCATCCGCACCCATAGATGACGCACAATGCGCGTCATTAAAGGGTTTTTTCTAGTAGTGATAAACACTTCCTATTGTGCCAATACATCATCTTATTAGACTAAACAATAGAATTGTGGCTAACAACATTATTATCACTATTATCTTATTATTAATAATAATATTATTATTATTTTAAACATCATGTTTGATTTCTTACTTCAAATACTCGATTATACATATCTTATACATACACTACACTTATCCACTTTCATTAGTATAGAATGGCATCAATAACCTTACAATCACCAAATCTGTAATAGTGACATCCTAGTGGCATGTACACACTTTTTGACACAAAAAAAGCTTGGTTTAGTCCTATAATCGGCTAAACCTGTAGTTCTGATACCTATAAATGTAACACCCATAACCCATATATGTGAATCAATACGTGTTACAAATGTCACATCAGAAATTCAAAACATTTCTTTAATTGAACTGAGTAAAATTTTGGTTTCATTCAAACATCACCAGTTTCATAACTTGAACAATTATTATAAAATAATTATTTAGAGAAAAATCATAATATAATATTTTTTTATTACCAATTCAAAACTAATTTCAAGCAATGATAGACGTTTGATTTAAAACCCAAGTTAATTTTTAAGCATAGTTTAATACGATAATATTTATTCATACTATTAATTATATTTAATACTAACTATATTAATAAATTGTAGACATTTCATTCTCGTATACATGCCAGCTAGTACTTTTAGAACACTGTAGGATGTCATCATTGTTACCTGTAAATATTTCCTTGGTGATTGATCCCAAGCTCAGCTCCTTACTCCTTTTCCTCATTTTTCCTACGCCTGAAAATAGTAACATGCTAAGTATACACTTAGAGAGACAATCATATGAATATTTAAGGCATTGCAACACATAAATTTAAATGAATAACAATATTCAATGTATTATGATCACTTTACTTTTATTCCAACATGTTACCATATATTACAATGATATAATCGGATATCAAGTTTTTTACCAATATAGTTGCCATTCATTCCACAAGCTCGTAAGCTTATTTGCATGTTTACCATTTATTAACCAATAAACCATATCCCAAATGTAAATATATGAAGACCCTGGGTATTTGATTCAAATATGCACCGAAGTGCTAACACACATAAGGTCTTGCCCACCATAATACACATAAGGTCTTGCCCACCATAATACACATAAGGTCGTGCCCACCATGCACTTAGTGCCTTTACAAACTATAGTGGTTGCAATAAATGTTCTTACACACTAGTGTTAATATAAACTTGCATCTGCTGGACTCTTTGGCATGCCAATTATACCCTGTCCTTCAACTACTTACTTGAGCATATAGTCATTTTATTTGATCCATCCATGGAAAAGTATATTATCATAATTTAACATTGAGCAGTTCATACCCGAAATAACATTCATGATAAATATCATATATGTTCATGATAAACATCATATGTAACAATCAGTGATCAATACATTTTATATTCAACCTTTAACATATTTATAATTTATCAAATATATGATAAATGACATAAATATCATGCCAACGTAAATAAGGTAGACTTATTTCAAGTCCTACCCGATGATGTATAAAACATTCATGTATAGTGTTATTCATGCATTGCACTCATTTTGAAATTATATACAAGTCAAAATATAAGCCTCACTAGGCTTTAACCTGATCATTTGCTTCAAATTTGGTTAAATCTTAAAATTTATCATAATTTCATGTTCTGACAGTTTGCACTATCTTTAAAGTAATATTATTATGTATTAATATACACATTTAAAATTTATTCCGTTTATTCTACTGGAAGCTAGACTCATTACAAATCTATCCATATAAGGCACTACTTCTATTTCAATTTGTACAATTTATGGTGAATTTTCAAAGTTGACCGGCAGAATCTATTTTGAGCAGAATTCGCTACCCCCGTTTTCTGATCTTTCCTTGATTAAAAATTAATATCTTTTTGTATAAACATAGGAATTAGTTTCCGTTTCTTCTAGACAGAACTAGACTGGTAGACTAATCCAATGGAATAAAAATAATCCTCCAATAATGCTTTTAGAATTTATAGTGATTTTCTAAACTTACTGTCCAGAACATAAACTCTAAGCAGATTTCAGCAATTTATGTTTTCAACTAGTTCATTAATTCTATTAGCTCACCAAATGCACATATATGCATGCACCACAAATCACATAACCTTTCAGGAGTCACTCCTTACCATAATAACTCCATCATTGGCTCATTGCAAGACAATGTTTGCTCGATAACATAAGTACAAATTAAATTTGCACTCAGCTGGTGTCCTTAGCTTGCAACCTTCCTTAGAATTTGTCATTTCTTCCTTAAGCTTCTCCTTAGCTTTAATAATATTTGATCTTGATTTCAAACACTCAATCTCTAAATGAACATTATTACCAAACATATACAAATTCAAACCAAATGTTAGAATCTTACTAACATAGGCATACTTTGGAAAATAAATTCCTAACATATTTTCCGATGCTTATTCGATACAATTTCCATGTCACAACATAAATGTTGACCTTAATACTTATAATTGACCATTCAAGTTCCTTTTATGCCAACTTCACATAACATTTTCACTTAAGCTCCCAACCTTTTCATATTTTTTATTTAAACCTCAACTTTTACAAGCTTTCCAAAAATAATCCAAATTCACATCCTAACTTCAATTTCAACACTCAAACATTAATTTACAGCATAGTACATCAACTATTGAACAATTACACAACATTCCACAATATTTCAAAATTTGTCAATTTGGTCCCCCAACTTTTTAAAAATTATAGAATGGTCTCCAAATTTTCTAGGACTTGTAGAATACTTTCTACATCATTTCCTGCCCCTACATAAATTTTCCATAATTTTTCTCATTCTCTATAGTCAAGGCTGAATTCTTTGTATGTTCAAGATTAGGGTTTTTATGATTTTACTCAATTTTGATTCGATTCAAACATGAAATCAATTTCGATTCAACCTTATAAAATATCTACAATCAAAACCCTAACTTAATTTCATTAAAAAAACATCTTTTTACCAAGATTATGGTTAGGTCAAAACTTCATATGTTCATATGATCATGTACAAGTGATTTTAATCATCAATCATGTTTGGAAAAGATTCTACAACCTCAATAACATCAAAATCATTCATATGTTCCAAAAACCCTAATGTGAACATAAAACCTAGAATTTGGTATCTTTGAACACAAATCAAATTAGCAAAAAATAATGGTACCAAATGATAGCGTTTTTTGAATTGAACAATTTTCTATTTCATGGCATGATCCAAAATCCAAAGAAAATTGCTCAAAAATGAAATAAAATTTCTCTTACCTTGGTCATGGGGAGCATGAAATGGAGATGAAAATGGCTAAGTTTTTATGAAATTTTTACTTCATTTCATGTTAATTTGGCCTTAATTTAAGCTTAAATGAATTAAAAATTCATTTAATGTGAAATGTTCATTTTAACATTAATGAAACTTGATATTTACCATAATACCAAGCCACATAACCCTTATCATCTTTCAAAGTCAAAGATGGAAAAATATTTCACCCTTTACAACTTTGCCCATGCAATATTTCCAAAATTTCAATCTTGCAATTTTTCATCCAACGATCCAAATTGAACATGAAAATAAATTTCTCAAATCCAATTGTCCATATTATTTCCCATAATTTTAACATGTGGAAATAATATTTATAAGCTTAATTTCACATCCTTCAAATTTTCTCAAAATTTATATATAATCCGATTTATCGAATTTTTGCCGGTCTTCAACACTTACTAGTTTTTAACACAATTTCCATATCAAGAATTTGATTTCAATAAAAACCCCCTCTCAAAAGTAAACTATCCATTTATAGAATAAAAATTATTTTTTGTGAAAATTACCACTTAGGTCCCTAAACGTTTCTAAATTTTCAACTTTGGCCACCAAACTTTTAAAATTGTGGCTTACTGTAGAGACATGTTATGCCTATGGACAAGTTAGTCTTCATAGATCCTGTTTGAGGCTTATTGTCCTAGATTTTTAAGATCTTTGTTAGACATCTTTTCTTGAATGATATTTTTTTGTTCATTTAGTTTAATAATATTTGTGTTGTGATCATTATTTGTCAGTTACCAGGAACAAGAGAAGTTAACCGGGTAAATTCAGGAATCTTGGCTCCAACCAGAAATCAAAAGAAATGCAGTAAGTGATTACATTTTTTATTACAATTTTAAATTATGACATTTTCATATTTTATTTTTTGGTTTGTAATATTGCTGTTGGGCTATTGTTGCCGCTGATATAATCACCTCACATTGGGCTAAATTCAAAGGAGAATATATTAGGAATTCCGCACAACAATTAGTAGATTGCGTCAACCCTAACCACCAAGATCAAGATGAAGATGGATGCTACACACTGACAATTAATAGGGCATTTAGTTGGATAAAAGAAAATGGAATTAGCATGGAAGCTGATTATCCATTTCAATCAAAGCGTAACGAAACACCTAATTCAGAGGTATTGAATTCTAAGAAGTTCATTTTATATTTATATATTCATTACTAATTTATTTGTCTATTTATTGTTAAGGTTACAAGATACCAACGTATAAGAAGATGACGATCCAACTCAACAAAGCCTTTTAATGTTCGTGGATAATGTAAGTTATTATTATTTATTTTATTTTATTTAATGTTTTTTTTTTAATTTTTAACTCAAATATTATTGTTATCAGAGAAAAATATATTCTGGTCCAACAGAGTTTCCAGCTGAAATTGGAGGGACACATGCTGTCCAAATTGTTGGATTTGGAAGTGATGAGACAAAACGAAAAGACTTTTGGTATGTATTAAGCTCTTTGGGAGATAATTGGGGCGTAGGTGGAATAGCAAAAGTAGACAGGAGCATTATCACAGTTTCTTCTAGGCGTCGCCTTCTCCTTTAGTTTTTAGGGCATCATATCATTTACTGATCAATAATGAATAAATTATCTAAACATTACATTATAAGGAATTAAGTTTATATTATGCCTTTATTTTGAAACAGCATTTTGAATCAACACGAGATTATATAATTATGGAAGTTGTCATATTTACCATCATATTATATAATTGCCAAACTAAGATGAAATTGAAATACTGTCGGTGTTTTTTTCATTTATAAATAATAATGGTTATGCTACTAAAGTTTATTGTTTATATGATAATGTATTTATTTACATGGCATACTAATTAATTTGTCTTCTTTTACATATGCATAAGCATATCTAAAAAAAAAGAGATCATTGTCATTGATGAATTTTTTTTATTAATCTAAGATGATTATAAGTAGTAGTATGTTCTAGAGGCTCTCGACCATTTGACAATGAAATGATCAAATATGCCTTACAAATATTGGTGTTCGAGATTAAGACCTCTAAAAATAATAATTATATTTCAATTATTCTATTATAATCTTATGATGAAATCTTAAAGTAAAAAAATCTAATTATATTTTAAGTTATAATTAATAATGAAGTTAAAAAAAAGGAGTAATTGATAAAACATATACTACTTTATAATAACTTTAGCTTAATTAAAAAAAGGAGTAATTGAATATTTTGGATAGAATAATGCAAATATATTTATGTTGTTAACGGAAAGGAATTAAAGTAGGCCAGTTCAATGATCTTTATGTACTTCCGTATTTTGTAAGCCAATATAGATATAAGATTTTTTTTAAAAAAATAAGTATTTTTCGTTTAAAGCAAGTATTTAATATTTCTAATATTATTTTTTAAGTATTTATGTCTTAACGACCTTTAAAATTTGTTATCTAACGCATGTTACGCTTTTATTTTATATATTTTTATAAATTTTTATTTTAAAAATATGAAAAATATTTTTATTTTTATTTAATAACATATTTAAAAAAATAGCATAATACTCTAGTACCAAAAAAACTCTAATCCTAAATTCCTCGGGCTACCGTTCCCGCCGTTGGTGTCATTGGCTAATGGTCAAAGGTCAAATGGCCACTGCACCAAATGAAGCAGACATTTCCCTCCAATTGAATCATGCGATGTTGAGATTAAATCCTAAGTAGCCAGGCAAATCTCCCACTTGTTCACATTGTTATGGTAAATAAGAATATGTCAATATTGTAACACATATTCAGTTGATAACAAGGACTCAGGGGGAGTAAAATTATATTTGATTTGATTTTTTTTTTAAAAAAATTTTGAGTTATTCAAATTTATTTGAGTTGTTCGAATTATTAGAGTCAACTTAAATTTCAAATTTGGATTTCAAGTTTGATTCTAGTTTAAATTTGAAAAGTTTGAGTCTAATTTTTTTAAGTATTTAACTAAGTAATTTGATAATTTTGTACTTTGGTCCATGTTTTCCCTATTCCTTCAATTCCTCTTTCCTTTTAAGTCTATTTTATCAAATTTGAAATATATAATCCTAAATCATTATAGAATACCTATGTATCTTCAATTTCTCTTTTTAAAAACAAATTTTCTGTGTTTTTTTAATTTAGTTTCTTAACTTTGTATGATTTCATTTTTTTAAAATTTCTCTTTTCATTTTAAGTTCATTTTGATCAATTGAATCATATACTCCTCTACCAATATAGAATACCTATGTAATTTCGATTCATATTTTTTAACAAAAATATATATATTGTTTTTGCTAGTTAATCACTAACTTTTTATTGTATTTGATTGTCTTTTGACTTTTTGTTGTTGCAAATTCTTTCTTTCCATCAATTCCTTGAGTCATTTATACTCTTACTAATAATTTATCCTCAAAATACACTCTTTGAAAAATAATATTATAAACATATTTTATAATTTTAGATTATATTTGATTTATTAAATAAAATTACAATATGAAAATGATATGAAAAACATATTTTATAATTCGACAAAAAATAATCAAATAAGATTTAAATGATAAAATAACATTCATCAACTCGATTAACTTAAAATATTTTTATTTGACTCGATCGAATATTCACCCCTAACAAGGATGACATAAATAGTAGAATTTAAATAAATTCCTAAATGAAACGAATCTATATTGTTTTCCATGTTTTAATGTTATAAAAAAGTATCGAAGTAGAATTGAATTTGACCTATAAGAAAAAACAAAAGGGAGAACTGTTGCTCATGAAGTAAAAGAATTTAGAAATAAGAAATTTCAATTTTTAAAGTTATAGGGTGGGAGTAATAGAATCAAGGAAATAACTTGGGAGAATGAAGATACTAAGCAAGTTTTTAATTTCAGTAACATTCGAGGACAACTTTCTTAAAAATTAAGAGAGTTGTAACACTTAAAATTTTCAGTGATACATTTTGACCCATTACAATATATAATTTAATCAAATATCAAATATCGAGTATGATATTGACATGTTAGGTTAACTCGGGCATTGATTTATATTTAAAGGGTATTTGATTCACGAAAAATATCATTATTATACTATTGATACTATTTTTTTTATAAATTAAAATTTTAGTATGACTTTTGAAAAGATGATGAGAGTCGCCACCAATCAGTTTAAGGTGAGATTGGAACACCAACAAAATATTTGGGATTATAAAAACCAAAATTGGTTTCGATGGCACAGTTACGTGCGAGTAAAGGTTAGCACTCTCACTACACCCGTAAAAACGAAACTTACTTGACCACAAATATTTTATCTTGCACATGTATACAACTAATGTATTTTAGATAAATGAGGAATTTTTAAATTCTCAAGAATGACTTCGAAATCCCAAATGGCTAAGAGAATCAAACTTATACTCGAAAAACCCTAAAAATTTGTAAATTAATTTGTATAAAATCTCGAGGGTGAAGTCTTTCATGGGTAATTTTGTGCATTCTCCAACATCTAGAAGAATATTAAAACTTAATCCCATTCAAGAAAACACCTGATTTTCATGAATCATGTTGAAACTCAAAATTTACAACTCTTTAAAATATCTCAAAATTTTCTAACATCTAAGAAAATTTAAAAATATTCCTCAAAGTCCGAAAAATCCCATGATTATGATATTGTTTTTTTATAAAAAAAAATAAAGATATGTTCTCTCGTTAAATAACCTCAAAATCTTCCAACCTCTATAAAGATATTGAACGTCCAATTAATTCAAGACCATACCCCATTTGAAATAATGTAATGAAAGTATTAAAATTGTATGACATGTTTGATTAATCTAAACGCGAAGAATATAAACACAAAAAGGTTTCAGTAACCATTCTAGATTCTAAAAAACTAACCATTCTAAATTCTAAAAAAACTAATATTTCCTACTCCTAACATCAAGTGCTAATATTTTTATTATGCTAATGTGATTACAAAGTAGTATTTTTTCTAAATACTCTCAACCATTTGACAATGAATTCTCAATCACCCTGCTGCAGTCGATGATGCTCTAACTGGTGACCTCTAGGAACATCAACTCACAAAGGTAAGTTGGTTCGTGTTCAAGTGTTAAATTCTCTAACTATGTCTCTAATACCTAAAATAATATAAATAGAGAAATATAAACTAAAAATAAATTTAAGGATCTAACTAATCCAACATCTAGAACAATAACGACTCTTTATTTTTTAATTTTTTTCTTAAGTAAAATATATATATATTAATAATATCATAACTTTTAGTACATGTAAAAATTAATTCAAAATTTTTTTATTTGTCTGACATCTAAGATAAATTGAATTCTGTAACACCCCAATTTAGGGGCTAAATTTAAGAAAATATAAAGTGGTGGATTTAATTGGTATTTTTGGAAGGAATCAGGGATTAAATTGTAAGATTTCAAAGTTAGCAGACCGTTTTAAGAAGTGTAGGAAGTTCAGTGACTAAACTCTTGGTTTAGCCAATTTCCTTTATGAGAGAATTTATAACCCCCTCCCCGTGCTGCAGAATGTATAATTTTCCAGTTTTTCTCTTCCATTGACCCAACTTCCAACTCCGATCTACTCGCCGTCCGACCTCCAAACGACGAGCCGAAACCACCATCGTGTTCGTTGTCAATCGAGGAACAAAACCCCTCAAACCTGTCGTCGTGAATCATCGTCGTTCGTCGTGAATTTCAGTCGGAAGTATCGTCGTTAATAACTCGGTTTTAGTTGGTTTTTCATCGATTCACGACAATCGGGTCATCCGTTTACGACACCTCCCACACCATCGTGTTCGTTGCATCGTTCCGAGTTTGCCGGTGTCATCCTTGGTCTCCGTCGACGGCGGCGCGTGAGGAGGTGAAGCGGTCAAAGTTTCCGATTCGTTGAAATCGAGCTCTCCGCCGTTCAAAATTGTGAACCGATCTTTGTAAGTATCTCGAAATCGCTCAAAATAATTTTTAGAAATTTTTCCGGGATTTTAGCACTGTTTACGCGCCCCCACGCGCCGCCACTGCGCGTGGGGAAGACAAAAGAAACCGGTTTTAGTGGATAGTTGACCGGTTTGACCGGTCATAACCCGACCCGACCCGACCCGTTTACCCGATCCGTTTACCCGACCAGTTGACCCGACCCGACCCGACCCGTTGACCCGTTGACCATTGACCCACGTTGACCACTGTTGACCAAAACTTTGACCGGCTTTGATCGAGCATTAAACGACCTTTGACTTCGACCGAGTATACCTATCCTGACATTTTCGACGTTCCAAATCCGATTCCGCTGTCCGTTTTTCGAAATTCGAACCCGAAGACTTCGAAATTGCCGGTCAAACCCGTTGACTTTGATTTTGACCGAATATTCCAAATTTCCGAAAAGTCATACTTTATGCTTTCGACGTCCTGAATCCGAATACGAAGTCCGTTTCGCCAAATTCGAACCCGGTAAGCCGTCTTTCACTGATTTATCACCCGATTCGATCCGTTTATCGTAATTAAGCTTCGTTTCTGATATAATTTATGTTGATATGTATCTGAGGAATTATTGGAAGTTGAATTGAAGATCAAAGGCGTTCGAATGGAATTTTTATGGTCGATCAGTATTGCACGAAAATTGAGGTAATACTTTACTACCTCTATATGCTTTATAGAACATGTTGGTATTGGTAAATGCATGAATGGAAATGTTTGGTCTCATATGTGTAATCAATGAAGATCTACACTAGATACGAATATGGTAGAAAGTAGATAATTGAATATGGCTCAGATGACTATTATAAGAAATTGGAGGATAGTTGGAATTAAATTACAAGTTCTGGAATTTAAGTAATAAAAGAATCAACCATGGATTGTAGATTATAATTTATCTCATTAAAGGTACTTAGATGATAAATTATGAGAATATTTTGATTAGGGAAAATTACGAAATTACCCTTATGTTGGAAAATGACAAGAATTGTCTCTGGAAGTGGATTAATAAATCTGAAAATAATTATTGATCTGCTAAAACTATTGATATGCATAAGGAATGTTAGTTTTACTTGGAAATTATGGAGAATCGGTTTTTAACCCCAAGAAGGTTTATGCTAGATACTAGAAGTCTTTTAAGGAATCATCTCAAGATCAAAGAATGTTCGAGGAAGCAATTAATCATAGGATCTCTATATTATATTATTTTCATTAAGAGTTAATATCGAAATTATATGGTTAAGAAATTACGAAAATGCCCTTGAGAGAAAAAATAGTCTGAATTGACCCTGAATGAGAAAGTACCTTGAGGATTTGTACTTAACTCGATTAAGTACGGATTTAATTGTTAAGATCATGTCTTTGTACAGAAAAATTCATGATATTCCGTTTGTAAAATCTGAGAAGACACTTGACCCGAAAATATTCGAATAATGAGTAAATACTTGAAGAGTAATTTATCGGGGGTATTCTGCTGTCAGAATTATTCGAAAGGACTGAAGTAAATGATAAGATTGAATTAAATAATAAGATCGGATGGCAGGAAAAGATTGAAATACCGTAGATCTGTAAAATGACCAAAATACCCCTGTAATGTAAATGACTCAAGAATGTCACCAAGCTCAGGAATGATTGGATATCCTCGAGCTCTGAAATGAATGGAATAAAACTGAACACCAAAATTACCAAAATACCCTTATGACCTATATTAAGTAAATGTATTGGATTAATTAAGGAATCCAAATAAGCATAGGTGTTGGACTACCTTTAAAAAGTTATGGAGCACAACTTAAGTAAGCCGATCAAATTTAATGATATGTCAGTACCTGAACGACATAGATATTACTTGAATGTGTGTTCGTCTACTCAAGTTTAGCTCGATGATAATTTTAGAAGTATTCAACTCAGCTCAACTCTAGATCGCATTCAGTATTAAGAATTGGACGTTTGTTCGACAAATCAACCAAGAAGACCAATTGAATGGATCTGAAGTACAATATATATCTGAAATTCAGGAACGTTTGTATTACTATAGAAAATCCCGAAGTAACTGGAATGGACTTGAATGCTAAATGAACTAAGTAACTTCAATGACTGAGGATTAAGTAAGTGATTAGGATAAGCTTGGAAATTTGGATGAATTTACATGATGTATCGTCCTTATGGAACATGAACTACAAATCAAGAACATCAGCATTTCATGATATCGTGGAAGCTTGGAAATGAAATAATGACCATTGGAATATCTATTCAGCGATGATTCTGAAGATGATCTATGGACAAGAATGTGTGGTATTAAAGAGTAAATACCCTAGAAGGAAAATAAATTGACCAGTCGACATAGATTGTTAAGGTTCTGAATCTTCGTTCTCAAGTTGTTCGATTATCCGATCAATTGACATGGATGTAAAGGATTCTGAATACCCTTCTGATTACGTACAACTTCTGAAAACTGTCCGAATAAGATATGATCCTGATAATTCACATTCTGAATAACTGATGATTCTGTCAGTTAATGAACTCTTCCAATAGTGATTCTAAATTCCAACATTCTATCGACATACTAAAGAACTATGTTTCTCTGCCTGATACAGTACCTCTAAATAATACCTGTAAACTCTGGTGTGTTCCCTAATTACATGAATATTTTATCTGATTTCAAATTTGAATTCTGTTATGATATTGACCTGGATTCTGATTTGATATTGACATGGATTCTGATCTGATACATGACCTGAATTCTGATATGATACTTGACTTGAATTATGTTTTGATTTTTGCTATATCCGTTTACGGACGGAACATGTTTTATTGGGAGGTATTGTTGGAGGAAGATTACTTGGAGGCTCCTCGGCTGTGTGCTCAGGGCCTTACTTGCAGGCTCCTCGGCTTTTTGCTCAGGGCCTTACTGTTCGTGACAGGGTTGTTTTGTTCTGGGGAACCTACACATTTTGTTCGTGACGGATGGGGGTATATATATATATGTTTTAAAAAGATCTGAAAAGTTACATGATTTTTGGGAACACACTAAAAAACCTATTCTGATCTCCTGAACTCAGTTATCCGAAATATTTCTCTAAACTGAAAGCTCATTGTCTGTTATCACCCGAAATATCAGTAGGATCTCTGCTCAGCATAAAAATATGTAAATGTTCGGAAGCAATAAGGAAATAAATATTTATCTGTATCTGCACGTTCATCAGCATTATCTGGTAGTTCTGTATTACTGAGCTTTCCAAAGCTCACTCTATTACTCACCTTTTCAGGTTAAAAGAATTGTACCAGTGCATCTATCGACTTCAGTAAGGGAGTTCTTCCGGCGTTGTTGCAGAGTATGGTACATGTGATTAGGGGGCATGTAATTGTATTTTGTTTTAAATACGAGTCTGAAATCTATTTTATTTCTGAATACTGATAAATGATTTTATGAGTTTACATGTTCTGATAAAAAGTTTTAAATTTTCCACTATTTTTACAGTGGGTCGCTCCGGTGGCCCTAATGTGACTTCCCAGATTGGATCGAGTTACCCGCATCGGTCTGGGGGGTTACAAATTCTCTTTAAATGTTCTTTTTTATAAAAACAATAGATATTGTTTGATGTGAATAATATAAATGAGTTCATATGTTAAAAAATATAAATGAGTTCATATGTTTTTATATAAAATAAAAAATTAAATTAATAATAAAAAAGTGTTAATAATAATAAAAATAATAATAATAATAATAATAAAGAATATAATAATAATAATAATAAGAAATAAGGAAGTGACTGAAGTCGAACCCGGTGATAATTAGAATTCAAATTTAAAAAATGAGTTAATTACTCAAAGGCTCTTAATCATTTTAAAATTAATGAAAATGACAAAAAATGTAATTTTTGTTCCTAAAAAATTACAAGATTATATCTAACCATAAATTCTAGTTATAACATATGAAATCATATTTACATAGAAGCTTAAGGGATGGTAATTTAACCTAAAATTGACGGATTCTAACCTGACTTGATTTGATAAGGTCTAATTTAAAAAAAATATGATTTCGAGTTCAAGTCATGTAAGCTTTTCAAGGAGTATATTCGGATTGGTTAAGTTCAGGTGAGGGTGAAAAATCTTTGACCAATCAGGGATAATAGTGTGATTTCATTAAATAAATTTATAGATAATTGCTATAATACCCCTTCTCTCTCTATTATTTTTCTTATTTGAGTCCTTATTTTATACCAGGTCAGGTTGGGACGGATCAGATTTATAATCTAAAAATTCAGGTTTAGTGAGATTAGATGGAGGGTATATATTTTTGGGTCAAATCAGGTCACGTGTAGGATATATATTTTTTAAGTTGACCAAAAATCTGACCCAACCCGACTCATCATTATCCCTAACAAGCTTCCATTTACCACTAATCTACTCATTACTCCGCTATTGTTATTTCTCATTTTTTGTCACTTATTTACAAACGACAATACATTAATTTCTATTTAGTTAAATTTTATCAATTGATATATTTGAATCCCATTTTCAAATATTAAATTACAATTTAATCATTAAAATAAAACTTTTGGAGTGTTACAGTTTGTAAATCGTTATAATAACACATTTAATCTTCAGCATTTAAACATTCTAACAATTAGGGTCCTAAACTAAACAATTCTTCAAGTTCAATCATCTACTACTAAAAAATATCATTTTGGTCTAAAAAGCTCTTTCACACTTGTAAATGTTATTAATTTGGTCCACATTTAATCATTTTCTCTCAATTTAATCATAATTTCCAATAAGCGAGAACCACCTGATGATATGCACCCTGTGGTAATTCTTAAAGAGGGGCTCTTGGCGGTGCCTATTACTTCAGTACCAAAGAGGCCATTATCATTGACGTTAATTTCTATCCCATTCATGGGACGAGCCAAAAATATTATGAAAGGCTTGTTACACTTCAGGTTGTGAACGCTCTTCAATTCGCATGTGTGAGCCAAAAATATGATTTTACGGTGCATGTAACACCTCAAATTACGGGTTAATAGTTTAGTGTTTACACGAGATGTAAGTGGACCATGTGAAATTAAAAATTAAGTTGTTGGGGTTAATTGGGTTGGCTTTGGGGCACTATTAGTCATAAAAATGGATTTTTGACTATAAGATAAAATGCAAAGGACCAAAAATGCAATTAGACCATTGAAGATTTTGGAAGCTGATTTTAGGGTTTTTATTAGTGTTTTGGATGTGGGTTCTCGTCCCATCTCCTCTTCTTAGATTCTGCTTCTTCATTTCTCTTCTTATTCTCTATTTCAAGTCTCCATATTTTCAAGAGTTGGTAAGAATATCTTTCTCAACTCCTTTTGACTTCTAATATGTTTCAAACTCATCCTATAACCCTTGGTATGCTAAGGATCTTGTATTCCTTTTTGGTTTGAGGAAAATAGTGGAAAATCAACCAAAGTAAAAAAAAGGAGGGTGCTTTATAGAAAACGAATCTTTATGTTGGGTTTCTAAATTCAAGGTAGTGTATTTCTAATCCTTTGTAGTATTAAGGTTTCATAAATCTATGGTATTTGCTAAGATTTGGTGATTTGAGCATTTTAGGGTTCATATTTGATTTCTCAACCAAATCAAGCTTTAGGTGTTAATAATATGGTTAAATGATGCCTTAAGACCCTAAATAACTTACTAAAGCTTTTAAATCAGTTTAGAAAGCAACCCATGTCGTTTGGGAGGATTCTTGAGTGATTCCCGAGCTTAAGCAAGTCATTCAAAGCAAAAAGGATCGATCCCTTGACCAAAGCGATCGATCCCAAAGTTTTTGGCCAGCAAATGATTGATCCCTTTTCAAAAGGATTGATTCCTTGGGAGAAAAGATCGATCCTTTTTCAAAAGGATCGATCCCTTGGAGAAAAGGACCAATCCTTTGAAAAAAAGGATCGATCCTTCTCTGTTCTGCTTGATGGAAAAGGATGGATTTGCATTTATTAAAGTCCTAATTGTTTTTGAAAGTTCTTTTAACCCGTTTAAGGTCCGTAAGATCTAGGGACAATCCATAATAGTAAGACATAGTCCGTAAGGGACATAAATGACCAAACATGCCTAAAAACGCTCGTAGGAGTAGGTTACATCGGGTGTAATCATATTAAGCGTAATACACCAAAGTATTTTAATCAAGGATGTATACGTATAGTTGGGACTGAAGATCGTTACAAGACACATCCAATAAGTGGTATGATGAATACTTTAGATTCAATACTGACAAAAAGTATGGGGGTTTGAGAACGTTAGTGAACTGGGAATAGATAAATCATTCCATTACTTCAAGAGTTTTGGGAGAATTACGATAAGAGAATTAGAACTGTTGTTACCCATTAATTAACTCGAGTCAGGTTGTGATCACCATTTTTTAATCGGGGCCCAAAACCTAATCAAAACCCAACTCTAAATTAGACCTACCCAAAGCCCAAACCTAAACTGGGCCTCAAGCACAAACCCCTAACAATATAACCAAACCTAAAATACCTGACTCGAGGCCTAAATTAGACATGGCCCGGGTCTAACCCTAGCCCTAGGGTAGCCTCCCAAGTCCCCTAACCAAAGGCCACCCTTCTCTGCCCCAATGGCAACGAAGCCACCCTTGCACGCCACCAAGATTCACGCAATCCCTTCATCAGAACAAAAGAGAAGAAACAAGATACAATCATTTTTTATTTTCCAGTGTAAATAGGTATAAAACCCTTGCATTAGAAATAGAAAAGGGGGTATGAACTCTGTTGTAACAATGTTTTTTGAAGCAATAACAACCAGATTTTCAAGGTTATTTTTCTTTTTAGCTTTCGAATAGTTCTCTTCTTTTTTGTGTTCTTAGTTTCGAACCCATGCAAATATATATAAAAAAGACTCTTTGTGTTTTCAAATAAACCATATTGCTTTAAGTTTCGTTTAAAAATGTGATATTTTGAGAGGAAATCCATTTTATGTTTTGAATAGCAAAAAAGGGTTTTTTATTCAAATAACAATAAATACATGCATTTTACGCAGAACAAAACACTAAAATGAAAGGTAAATAACATATCTAAGTTTTACATGGGTCGTAGAGGTGTCACCGGAGTTCAGGGAGCCGAAGATTTTTGGCCAATTTCGGATAATTTAGGGGGTTTTCGGTGGTTTTAAGGCCCATAATAAGTCCTAGGTGGGTAGATTTAGATTTTTTGTAAATTGTGGGTTGTCTTGGTTTTCTGGCCGCCATGTATGGTAATCAGAGAAGGATCAAGGCGGTCAGCCTACTACCCGCTGAGGGAAGGGGAGAGCATTTTTAGATTTTTTTCTATTTTTTTCTATTAAAATGAATAAAAAATTGAAATATTGGTATTTATAGGAGTAATTTCCCCATTTACATGTATGCCTTTTATGTTTTGGGTTATTCGCATTTTAATCTCCCTAATTTTCATGTATTTTTGCATTCTGGTCACTTGTAGGGTTTAAAATTGTAATTCTCCCTTTTCTTTCCATGTTATACATATATTGGTAAAATTATCGTTTGGTCCCTACAAGTTAGGCATGTTTTTACACTTTAGTCATGTGTAGTGACCTTTTAATTTTTTTAATTCGTGTGGAATGAATTTGTAATTTTTCCTTTTTTAGTTAAAGATGTTATTTTATGTTTAAATAAAATGTATAATTATATTTAGGTTCCTGTAGTTTCTGCGTGTTTTTATATTTTAGTCCCTAATCAATTTTTTTAATTTTGTTTAGATTTAGCCATTTAATTTTGGTTCGTTTTAATTTAGCTCCTATTGTATGTCTAATTTTTTTTTTCTTTTTTGGCTTTGTAATTTAATGTTTATGCGATTTAATCCTTATGTTTATTTTTTTTACTTTTTTATGTTTTGTTTTTGTCTGTTTTGTTTATTATTTATTTTAATTAGGTTTAAAATGATTCATTATTTAATAGTTTTAATCCTTATATTTAGCTCTTAGATTAGGCTAACACTCAAATCAGACTTAGAAAATAGGACGACACCCTAGTTATTAATTAGGGAGAAATTCGAGTCAATTTTTCGCTTAAGATGTCCGATTACTCAAATCGATTTCTTGACTTTTTATAATTTATCAATTACCAATATTTAAAAAAACAATTTAGGTTTAATTCCTTTTAACATATTATTTTAGATAATAGTTAGGATTTTGGTTTATTAATTAGTGCTCAACTTTAGAAATTATTGATTTAGGTCCTTAAACATCTAGTCTCTTTGAACTTGGTATTTTAGATCCTTGACTGTTTAGTCCACGAACCTCAATTAGATCTTTAAGATTGACATAATCAAATAAGTTAAATAGAGCCTTCATTTTTATATTGATTTAATTATAGTCCTTTTAATTTAGAGAATAATAGCTCGAGAGGCCAACTCGGTTATTCGATTCAATAATTGGTTTAAAAATCAAGTAGGGTTAATATTAGAACCTACACTTATAGGTTTGTGCCGTTAGGTTCTTAACTTTCATAATTCGTCACTTTAGGATAGAGAGAGCCTTAAATTACCCTTAGTTATTAGGACGGATTAAAACCCAAGGCAATGTTACTTAGGGAATTAGTAGTATATCTCCACAAGTATGCTCAAGGGTGGCTATTAGTGATTGTCGAAATAGGTCGACATCCTTTTCAAAACCACATCATGATTTCTAAAATATCGAGGCAATATTCGGTTATCGGGCACAATAGTTGATCTCCCACATTCATGATAGGGGTCGAATGCTATTAGCCTTAATAAATGAATACCCTTTTTAACTTTGGATCCGTAATTATTTTTAAATTAAATAAAGTTTGAACTCAAAATTTTTTATTTTAAATATAGGGTAATCAACCAGGTACCAATATCTAGGTGCTTGTGGGGGTGTTAATCCTTCCGCATGTGTAACTGACTCCCGAACCTAATTTTTGGATTTTTGCATACCTTAAACTCAGTATATTGATAAAAATAAAATTTATTATTAAAATCACCCTATTTTTATGGTGTCCCAATCGCATCTTAAATGATTGGGGGCGACTCCTCATATTTCAAAATTCTTTTTAAAGAGAAAAACCCCAAGTCGGTACTGGTCTCACCTAACTCGGGCAAAAAACGGTGTCGACATCTTGGCGACTCCGTTAGGGAAGTTTTATTTTTTAAACAACTTGAGAGTCGAGCCCCGAGTTGGTTACCTTATATTTAGGATTCTAAAAATTATGAGTTTGGCCTTATTTAATTTACAGTTCGTTATGTTATTTCAAATAAAAAATAAGATTTTCTCTCTAGTTAATGCTTACGCTTCTGTAAATTTATTTAGGACTATTGCATATCATTGCTCTAAACTCGTGCTCAATCCCGGTTTACCTAAGTAGGAGAAATGTCACACCTCATGAGGAGCATTGGGTTTCCTTGTGTGGGTCTGATAAAGTATCTCTAGAAAGCATCCTAAGTTGTCTGTCCGGATATCAGCTCTGAGACACACTTTTAGTGGTGTGATCTCCTAGGCCTAATCCGATTCTCAAGTCTGTAATGGACCAAAATCAGAATCAACCTTAGTAGGTTGTAAAGATGGCTTGGGAACCCTTTACAAGAACCTAACCTCATCTAGAGAATTTAGTAAACCTACCCTGTTAGAGCCATGAGAATAACATAGGAGAACTAGAATGCATGCGATTAGGACTTTTAATTTCTTTTGTGTGCTTTACTTTTTAGTCTCAATTTTGAGCCGAATTTAATTATTTTTTCTAAGACTACATTTCTTTAACTAATAATTTCAATTAACTTGATTCTTTTCGTCTTATTTCTACTAGCTTGATTTCCTTTTGTCTGGTCTTGTGCTTTGTTGCATTTTTTCATGAACATGACATATCCTGACATGTCCTTCAAAGGTATTGATCCCTTAAATAACCTATCTTTTAGAAGGTTCTTGACATATCCTGACATGTCCTTCAAAGGTATTGATCCCTTAAATAACCTATCTTTTAGAAGGTTCTTGAAAAACAATACCACAACAATGCCTTTCGTTGGGTTAGCTATAATTTCGAAGATGCTCTATATAGATCGAGTAGCGTCAAGAGAGAGTCTGCCTACTAAGGAGACAATCCAAGCGTCGACCAGCTAAGGAAAAAGTCAAACTCAAGAAGATTTGATGCTGAAACCAACAATTGAACATCACGAACCAGCTCAAAAAACTTCTGAAAGTAGGAGACGAAGTAGAAGATTTTCAATATACCTAAATCTGACGAAGGATAATATGATACCCAGACGCTCTCAGGAGTTGGAAGATGCTTCAGATTTGCACTTCCACATTGTCCTAAGACATTTCCAGTTTTTCAAAAATTGTTCAATGAACAAATATTTTGGGACCATTCCTTTCATTGTATTTGCATATGCATTTGCATTTTTGCCTTTGCATTTACCTCTATACCTTACATGTTGTTATACGTCCTAATTTGTTTTCCTTTCTTTTTCTTGCATTATATGGTCATGACATACATACAAGGGTGTTGATTCTGAGTAGTCATCAATTAAAAGGTTTATACAATGGACAATGGGTTTCATGATCCAGTAGACCATGACACAACTAAAAAATGACATATGAAATAAGTTTCGAGAAAAATAAAGAGTCGTACGTCCGAAGATTGTATGTATGATGAAGAAGAAAGTGAACTGCAATAAATAAGGGAGTAAATGTCCAAGATGATAGATAGAATAGCTTTGCTGGCCAAAGGAAATGAGGCTTATGCGCAGAGAGAGAAAAAACTTCACAAAAATAATTTTGCAACACAATAGGCTAATTTTGAACAATGTAATCCAAATAAACTTAAGGAACCCCATACAATCATTGTCTGCATCAACAGTTACTAAGAAGAACAACATAAAAAGTGACAACGATAAAATTTCAAGTAAAGATGGATGAAGAGAAGCCATAAGATCATCTCAAATGGGGTAGACTCGTGTTCCCTAAAGATCCAGACGTCATAAAGGTACCTGGGAAAATGAAAATAAAGGATAACATGAATCCAACTACAATAACTCAGTGTTTGATGCCAGCTTTGAAAACTAATGTTCACTCAACAGAGACACACCTTATGGATAACCGAAAGTTAGGAGGTAGTGAACCTGACTTTGATCTTACTCCTATCGCATATGGAGATTTATACAATAAGTTGTTAGAACCATGAGAAGTGACCTCACAATATGTGAAGCCTTTGCAACCTCCATATCCAGAGTGGTATGGTGTTAATGCCAACTGTGAATATCACGCAGAATCTCAAGGACATTATATCGATACATGTGTTACCTTTAAACGTCAAATTTATTGTCTGATAGAGCATGGAATATTGGAATTCAAGAAGGAGTGTTAACCTGGTTTAGTAACTGAACATCTAGTCGAGGTGAAACCAAGAGAGTCCAAAGACAAAAGTATCAGTAAGGGCATCCAAAACAAAGAACATATGTTGGAATACGAAGCTCAAATACATCAATTACGGAGCGAAAATGACACTCTGAACAAAGAATTGAAAGCCATGCAAGATGGTTTTCTGAATCAGTCAAGCCTAACAAAGTGTGGGTTTAGGTAATAATCTAGAAGAGTGGGAAAAAGAAGCCTCTAATTGAAGTGTGACGTCGAACGATGGAAAATGAATTGAAAAATGCATGAAAGATGAGCTAAGAGGTGCTCTCGAGATATACAGATTATAGAAGGTGAAAATAAAGCAACCTTACCAGAATTGGGGCTTTATAAAGCAAATAATGAAATGTTGAGAACAACCTTTACCTACCTAGAAGCCTCATTTCAAAACCATGATCGTGAGAAAAATTCCAAACTATAAGCCAGTAGAGTTGACAATAAAACAATGACAGAGATGATACATGACTATAAAAATCTTACACGAGAACTTCATGACTGTATCGAGTCTTTTACGAGAGATAATGGTCAATATTGCCTACAACTTCAAAAGTTGAAATGCAAAGTGGAGAAAAAAGACAACGAGATGAATGAGGCAGTTACTCAAGCAAGCAAAGTGGCTCACAAGTTGGTCGACTTAATTGTATTTGCAAGAGATTTGAAGAAGATTAATGGCTCAGCACCAAATAATTCCTGTAAGATAACTTGGCTCCTGAATAAGATAGAAAATCTATGAGCTAGAGCTATCCATTACCTGTAGTTTGGCTATTCAATGTACTGAAACCTTTTGTGATCAATGAAAATCATTTAAGATGGTTACTATGGATTGAAACCTTTTTACATGCATTGCATTGATTTTAATTTTTATGCATTCCTAATAAAAATCATCAGTTTAATTTTTGGAAGGTTACATGACAGTAATACCTAGATCACCCATTCACATTTCTCCTCCACTCTTGATGGATAAAAGGTTAGAAGCAATAGAGTAGCCCCAAGGAGATTTACGAGATCAAATACGAGATCAGATGGTCGCACTGCAACAGAGTATGAGAAATCATGCATTAGTTTCTCAGGAAGAAGTGTTGGGTCAGATGATTGTAATATTTGCTATAATGGTCATCAACCAAGAAAGAGCATCCGGTGAAGGATGTCAACAAATTGACACATCAAGGTTGGTTGACCACCCTGGGGCATCTTATTTGGATAAGGGGTGGAATCCCGCAGTCACCGAGCATTTCAAAAATATTAAGCAGTTAGAAAATCGATTAAGGGAATAAATGTTGGTGAGCTATCCCATGAAAACTTAGACGCGAGAGAGCTAAGTTTAGTGCCCACAGTTAGAAAATCGATTAAGGGAATAAATGTTGGTGAGCTATCCCATGAAAACTTAGACGCGAGAGAGCTAAGTTTAGTGCCCATCTTACTTACCCCACAAGTTTAGGGTACCTGAGTTTGAAAAGTATAATGGTACCAGTTGCCCTTTAGTCCATTTGAAGATATTTTATAGAATAATGGAGGGGGTACTTGAATGACGATGATTGCCACGAAAGTCTTACTGGACCGACTATGGTTTGATATAACCGCTTCATCAAAGAGCAAACTAAATCATGGATCGATTTGGTCAATGCATTCATAGAGCAATACAAATACGTTAAAGACTTGGCTCAAAATCGTCAAGATCTCTAGAAATTGAAGATGAAAGTTATTGAAAGATTTAGAGAATACGATTTGAGATGGAGAAGCATGACATCTCAAGTTCAACCTTTGATGCTAAGAAAGGAAATGTCACGTATGTTTCATAGCACCCTTCCAGACCCTTTTTCGAGTTGTTGCTTGCAGATTCAACAAATGATTTTGAAGATATTATGTCAAGTGGGGAGCAAGTAGAGTATGGAATCACCTAGGGGAATTTGAATACTGCCTCTGAAAGATCATCCATTTAAAAATCAAAAGATAATGAGGTGAATGAATGTCACGTCAAGAGCCCCCACAGCCGCAAAAGACGGAGGACAACTAGTCACTCGGATCGACCAAAGAAGATTCCTCGAGTTAGAAAAGCTTTGAAGGTGTTCCAAACAACCATATCATATTTGTTCCCTCATCTTGTTAGAAATCAACATATCACTCCGAGACCAATAAAAGTAATTCCAAACCCTTCTGGTCATAGTATGATAAAGACAGTGTTTGTGATTTCCACTTGGGGGCATCTGGGCATTCTATAGGGAATTGCAGGCGAATGTTAAATGAGATATAAATGCTTGTTGAAAATGGAACATTGACGCAAGAATACGTGGAACAATGGATGACGAACTTGGGTGGGGCATCAAAGCACAATTTGTAGCATTCGATCGAATTAGGTGCCAATGCATTAGATGAACAATATGGGACATCTTAATTATACAAAGATCGTTTCATCCATCATGAAGCTTTATTCCATTTAGAACATCTTGTTTGAGTTTTTTTTTTACTTTTTCTCAGCTCTTTTGCAAGGACATTTAAATAAACTTATGATGCTTTAAAGATGGTGAGCATTGGATTAAATTTGCAATCTTGCAATTCTTTAAATATCAATTGAATTAAAAAAAATCTTTAAATGATTAAAGTTATGGATCTTTGACAAAGTGACAAGACTGAACCCTAATAAAACAAGGACCCTTGACCTTACCCTAGAATATACACTCAAATACCTTACCCCTATTTTATAGAGACCGATACATCATTCTCTTCTCATAATGAAACAATCAAGGGGCATGGTATTCAGGTATGCATAGGAGCGGACAACATGGGGCATCTCTTGTGTATGACATTACAAAACTGACTAGACTACACTTCTGTTGAGGACATTCAGTGATGATCCTAATATTTACAAATGAAATGGTGAAGTGGATGAATTCAGTATAGGTCAGTTGTTTGGGAACTGAACTCTAAATATATGATTTTCTGACCATCAAGGACACATAGACTATAACAAGTTCTTCTCGATGAGCTTAGGAAATTCTAAATCTGAATATTTAAAAGGTTAATAAATTATTATAATAGATTATACAATAAAGATGAGCTATTCCCTTAAAGCAATTGGTTATAGAGGAAACACAAAAGCCATGGCTTTATGAATATATTGCATTGAAACCAAGACATTACTCAAATACTCGGTAGTTTGGTGTTTTCTCCACTATGATATTCAAGTTGAAGATTTTGTGATGAGACGAACCCTTCAGTTAGCCAAACAATGACAAATTAAATTAAATTTATCAAATAAAGAGCTTCAGTACAATGGACTAAGGGAGTTGAGGAACACCTGTTATAGTCGACCTCACACAAGCACGCAGGAATTTTATATTTAGACTGATGTCCCTCCACTGCCTCTACTAAAGAAGTCTATGAAGCTTGAACAAATGGAAGATTTCAGAGAATTAAAATTGAAGTGTTTTAGAAAGTCTAGTAATTGATTATGCTAGTTGTATCATTTTGTCTGCATCTGATTAAAGTACCAAGCAAAAGAAAGAGGGGAATGTTATAATGTTCACAAGAATCGAGAAAGAAAAATATATCTTTGATAACTGAAACCTCAGAAAATAGGAAGCCAACATGAAGCCAGTCCATCAATTTTGACACTTGTCAAATAGCTATAACTTTGAAAATGTTAAAAGGGTTGTTGATTCTTTTGATCTTCTGTGAACTCATGTTTATGATTTTCTTCAATTGTGAGCCTCTAGTTGTATCATTTTGTCTGCATCTGATTAAAGTACCAAGCAAAGAAAGAGGGGAATGATGTTCACAAGATCGAGAAAGAAAAATATCCTTTGATAACTGAAACCTCAAAATAGGAAGCCAACATGAAGCCAGTCCATCAATTTTGACACTGTCAAATAACTTTGAAAATGTTAAAAGGGTTGTTGATCTTTTGATCTTCTGTGAACTCATGTTTATGATTTTCTTCAATTGTGAGCCTGAATTAAGGGGTAATCCTTTAAAAAATTCTTTCGTTCTTTGATTTTTAAAACAAGAGAAGGGAGAAAAAATTTTTCAAACAAGATGATTCCTCGAGGAAGAGGTAATTGAACTCAACAAGGCTCAAGCCAAAGTGAAGAGATGAGTGATGTATAAGAAATGAGGTAACAGACTAAACAAGATGGGGCACGACTTACCTTGAGATTTACCCGTATCTAAATTCATATCAAGGGGAAATTTGGACACTTCAAATGTCCCTATGTTTTTAAGATTTCATAGAAAAAAAAGAAAGGCCCTAAACTTTGACAAGAACAAGGGAGACACGTGAAAACTCTTTTGTTTGCCCAAGATGATGGTTTGGGGTTGTTAACGAATAGTACAAGGATCAAATCTTTCAAAATATAAACTCTTGATGGTCCCGTATTAGGGCATTCCCAGGATATCTCAATCATATGGAGACAATGAGATCGAAATTAGGAGGACCCTAAAGGAGAGTATTATCACTTGAAGTGTCAGGGCTAAAAGATGAATATAAAAAGAGCTCACCTGGAAGTGTACCATTCATGCTTCAGTTGGCAAAAGACCTTTGAGAAACAATTTTGATTGAAAAGTTGAGTCATAGACAAGTAAGGTGCCTAGTCGTCTACCTGATCGCAACAAGAACAAGATAGGAAACACTTATTCCATAATTATGTTAAAGAAGCAAGACAAAATATAGAAGATAGGAGTGACATGATTGTACAAGGTTGATATTGGGGGAGACTCCATACAAGAGTGATCAGGTGAAGGAGGATCGAGATCTCTATTTTGAAGTCAAAAGAGGATTACTGATAAACATTTCTTCATATAAGAAAGTCATGCATTGCATTTAGATACATTTAAAGTGCGTTCATATTGTCATATATATGTACATGATTTTTATAGATTTTTAAGAAAAGAAGAGAAACAAAAGTCATAATTCAAGCCTTGAATGGAGGGAATTATATTCAGAGAGGTAGAACCTCAAAAATTAAGGAACCCAATCCACATAACAATCATTGTTTTGAAACGGGGTATTTTAACCAATTGATATGAATTTTGAAGAAGCTAGGTTTGATTTTAAGAGGTTTCGTGATATAATGTTTTCAAACAAGTTTGAAAAAAGCTAAGCTTGATTTTTAGGGGTTTCTTAAGGCTTTTAGAAGAGGTTTTTTTAGAAACTAAGCCTGATTTCCAAGTGTTTCTTAAAGATTATTTCTAATGAACTTTTAAAAGAAGCTAAGTCTGATTTTCAAGGGTTTCTTGATGATTATTTCCAATGAACTTTTAAAAGAAGCTAAGTCTGATTTTCAGGGGTTTTTTGATAATTATTTCCAATAAATTTTTAAAGAAGCCAAGCCTAATTTTTTAGGGGTTTCTTAATGATAATTGTAAATGTAAGTTTCTAAGAAACTAAGCTTAATTTTCAAGGGTTTCTTGATGAGTAAGTCCTTCGGGCCATCAGTAAGTCTTTCGAGCATGAAGATTAAATCCTTCGGGTAATTTATAAGTCTTTTAAGAAAGATGAAAAAGTTCTTCGGGCCATCCATAAGACCTTCGGGTAGGATATTTTCATATGATTTCCAAAAAATAAGAAAGCGATTTCCAAATTTTTCTCATTTAAATCTTTTCTGAAAGATTAATTTTTTTCTTGAAAAGCAAGAAAGCGATATTGATTTTTTTTCTTGAAAAGTAAGAAAGCGATTTCCAAAGTTTCTTACCCAGTAAGTCCTTCGAGCCATAGTAAGTCTTTTGAGCATGATGTTTAAACCTTTGGGTCATATATAAGTCTTTTGATGATAAGTCCTTCGGGCCATCCATAAAACCTTCGAGCAAGATGTTTTCATATTATTTTCGAAAATGAGAAAGCGATTTCCAAAGTTTCTAATTTGAAACTTTTCAGAAAGAATGGTTTTTTTCTTGAAAAGTAAGAAAGCGATTTCTAAAGTTTCTTACTGAGTAAGTCCTTCGGGCCATTAGTAAGTCTTTCAAGCATGATGTTTAAATCCTTCGGGTCATCTATAAGTCTTTCGAGCAGGATGATAAGTCCTTCAGGCAATCCATAAGACCTTTGGGTATGATATTTTCACATAATTTTGGAAAATGAGAAAGCAATTTCTAAAGTTTCTCATTTAAACCTTTTCTAAAGATTGGTTTTTCTTGAAAGAGTAAGAAAACGATTTCCAAAATTTCTTACTGACTAAGTCCTTTGGCTATCAGTAAGTCTTTTGAGCATGATGTTTAAATCCTTTGGGTTATCTATAAGTCTTTCGAGCAAGATGATAAGTCCTTCGGGCAGGATGTTTCCAATTGAATTTTCTGAAGAGTAAGAAGATGATTTTCAAAGTTTCTTACTATGTTCGTCATTTTTTAGGCTAGAGCGTGCCAGATAAGAAGATCTTCAAAGGTGACCCAGTAATTTATAAGATGAGGGGAAAATTCGATTTAGGGTCAAGGAAGAACGTTGTAGTGAGATCAATCTTGAAAAACTGAAAATGGACCCAGACAAGAAAATGAAGCAAATATGACATCCTTTGCAGCAAGGACTCGAAGATTCCACAAGGAGGTGGATTGATATTCCTAGCGAAGAGTTCGCAGTTTGACAAGAAAAGACCACGTTGAAAATGGTACTTTGTGTGTCTTTGCTCTATTACCGTTTCACTACAATGAATAAAGAGGGGCAACTTTGATCACTATTTTTCAACAGGAGCCAAAGACCTAATCAAAAACCAACCCTAAATTAGACCCGACCCAAAGCCCAAACCTAAATCGAGCCTCAATCCCAAACCCCCAAAATACAGCCCAACCTAAAATATTGAACCTTAAGGCCAAAATTAGACCCGACCCAGGTCTAACCCTAGCCCTAGGGTAGCTTCCCAAGTTCCCTCAACTTCATTTTTCACGTAACCATATAAAAGAGGGTTTGAACTCTATTGTAACACTGTTTTTCGAAGCAATAACAACCAGATTTTCAAGGTTATTTTTCTTTTTAGCTTTTGAATAGTTCTCTTTTTTTCTATGTTCTTAGTTTTGAACCTATGCAATATTATATATATATATATATATGAATGACTCTTTTTTTTTTCAAATAAATCATATTGCTTTTAGTTTCGTTTAAAAAAGTGTGATATTGTGAGGGGAATCCATTTTATGTTTCGAATAGCAAAAAAAGGTTTACTTTTAGTCAAATATTAATAAATCCATCATTTTACACATAAAAAAACTAAAATGAAAGAAAAATAACATATCTAAGTTTTACCTGGGCCGCAAAGGTGTCGCCGGAATTTGGGGAGCTGAAGAGTTTTGGTCGATTTCGGTTAGTTTAGGGGATTTGATGGTTTTAAACCCTAAACTAAGTCATAGGCGGGTATATATAGTTTCGTTGTAATTTTTAGGTTGTTTTGGGTTTTTCGATCGCTGTGTGCGGCGGGCGGATGAGGTTCAGGGCAGTCGGCCTACTACCGACCGAGGGAAGGGGAAAGTGTTTTTTAGATTTTTTTGTTTTTTTTTGTTTCGGTTGAAAAAGAATAAAAATTAAAATATTGGTATTTGTAGAATTATTTTAGGGGCAAATCATGATGAGGTTCCCCACTTTTAGCGTATTTGTACAAAACTGTCACCTGGGGTCATTTTTGTAATTTCTCCATTTATATGTATGCCTTTTATTTTAGCGTTTTAATCCCCTAATTTTCACGTGTTTTTACATTCTGGTCACCTATAGGGTTTAAAACTGTAATTCTCCCTTTTCTTTGCATGTTATACATATATTGGTAAAATTATTGTTTGGACCCTGTATGTTAGGCGTGTTTTTACACTTTGGTCATGTGTAGTGACCTTTTAATTTTTTTTATTCGTGTGGACTGATTTTGTAATTTTTCCTTTTTTAGTTAAACATGTTTTTTTAGGTTTAAATAAAATGTATAATTATCTTTAGTTCCCTGTAGTTTCTGCGTGTTTTTATATTTTAGTCTCTAATCTATTTTTTATTTTGTTTAGATTTATCAATTTAATTTTGATTCGTTTTAATTTAGACCATATTGTGTCTAATTTATTTTTCTTTTTTAGCTTGGTAATTTAATGTTTATGCAATTTAATCCTTATGTTTATACTTATTTTTTATTTTTTTTATTTTGTGTTTTTGTCTGTTTTGTTTATTATTTATTTTAATTAGGTTTGAAATGATTCGTTAATTCATAGTTTTAATCCTTACATTTAGCTCTTAGATTAGGTTAACATTCAAATAAGACTTAGAAATTAGGACGACACCCTAGTTACTAATTAGGGAGCAATTAGAGATGAATTTTCACATAAGATGTCCTATTACTCGAATCGATTGCTCGAATTTTTAAAATTTATTAGTTACCAATATTAAAAAAACAATTTATGTTTAATTCCTTTTATTAGGTTAATTTAGATAATACTTAAGATTTTGGTTTATTAATTAGTCGTCAACTTTAGAAATTATTGATTTAGGTCCTTAAACTTCTAGTCTCTCAGAACTCGGTATTTTAGATCCTTGACCATTTAGTCCACGATCTTCAATTAGACCTTTAAGATTGAAATAATCAAATAAGTTAAATAGAGCCTCCATTTTTAGCTAGATTTCAATATAGTCCTCTAATTTTATGGAATAATTCGAGTCGGCCATTGCGTAAATGCTCAAGGGACCATCTCGGTTATTCGATTCAGTAATTGGTTTAAAAATCAAATAGGGTTAATATTAGAACCTACACTTCTAGGTTAGTGCCTTTAGGTTCTTTAACTTTCATAATTCCATGCTTTAGGTTAGAGAAAGCCTTAAATTACCCTTAGTTAATTAGGACAAATAAAATTTGTTTGATAGCATTTTAAAAACCTAATGCAATGTTCACTTATTAGGGAATTAATAGTATATCTCCCGCAAGTATGCTCAGTGGTTGGCTACTGTTGATTCCTGAAATAGGTCGACATCCTTTTTAAAACCACATCATGATTTCTAAAATAGCGAGGTAATATTCGGTTATCAGGGACAATAGTTGATCTCCCACATTCATGCTAGGGAGCAAATGCTATCGGCCTTAATAAATGAATACTCTTTCTAACTTCGCATCCATAACGATATTTAAATTAAATAAAGTTCGAACTCAAAATTTCTAATTTTAAATATAGGATAATCAACTACGTACCAATTTTTGGGCGCTTGTGGGGGGTGCTAATCCTTCCCTACGCATAAGTTACTCCCGAACCTAATTTCTGGATTTTCACAAACCTTAAAACTCAGTATTTTGATAAGTAAAGTGTTTTATTAAAATCACCCGATTTTTATGGTGTCACAATCGCACATTAAATGATTGGTGGTGACTCCTCACATTTCAAAATTCTTTTCAAAGAGAAAAATCCCTAAGTCGGTACTAGTCTTACCCCGTCTGGGTGAAAACGGTGTTGACACGTGTATTGGGCTAACTAGTGATTCAGTTAGTGAATAACAAGCATAATTGATAGAAAATCGTGAAACACTTAGAGATCTCACTGAAGTTAAAGATGACTAAAATACCCTTTAAGAGCTAATTAACATTTCCTTAACGTCCTAAGTGAGAGGACGAACGAGATAGTTTAGGTGAGAGGAAATGGAATCACCTGAGTTTAGTAAGATCGGTAACGAGTAACTGAACTACTTTGATTTCCTTAGAGGGTCATCGGCTAACGTGTGTTAGCGCGTTAGCTTTAGAGAAAGACTTATAATAATAACGAGATAATAATAATTGTGTGATAACCATAAGATCCTTACGAGGTAAGATTCCATAAGACTTATGCCCTTGTGTGTATATTGGAAAACAGTGAGGATACCTGAGTTACTTTAGCAATAGGAAGTTAATTTTATGTGCATAGGATATCCATATATATCCAACTCATTGCAAGATGCACTTTAGTCACTATTTGAGCGTGGTACTGATGCCATGTGACCTAGACACGTTCCGAGTACTTAAGAGGAGTAGACTAGTCGAACATGGTGCCGATGTTGTGTGACCTGGATCTAGCCTAAGGTATTGGGAGGTGCCAATGCTATATTACCCAGACCTCACCTTAGATAATTGGGAGATATTGATGCTATGTGACCTAGGCCTACCCAAGGTATCTCTATTAAGTAAAATAAGGTGTGAGCTCTGTGATGCTATGTGACCCCGAGCTACACCACGATGCTTACTTACTGTTGAGTGATAGTACCAGCATCTCTGCGATACTAGGTACCATCTTTGTGTTTGGCATGGTGATGCATTATAGTGATAATAAGGTTTTATATCATGTGTCATGGAGCTCTAGTTTTGTAAAATATTTTTATAACAATTATTTATGTTTTATTATGATACCATTCAATACATTTAAAAAGGAAAATGAATAGGTTTTGAGGATTAGGGGTTGGCTCGATAGTCCAATGTGGCACGTTAAACCCAATATGGTTTAGGGTGTTATATTTAGTAGTATCAGAGCATCAGGTTTAGTTAGTCTTAGGACTCAGTAGTTGTTTTAGTAAGGTGTCAGTGAATACATATCTCTATGTGCTCAACATACTTGTATAACTCTGGAATCCTGATGGTGCCTCCCTTTCTAAGTCTGTGTTATAGAAACTTGTAATGGTTGATAGTTTCGAGTGTGGTCTCGATGATAGGATGTAGAGTCAAGCCTCTCATCTCGATAACGCTAAAAAGGAGTTCTTGCCTAAATAAGAGGACCTTGGGCTCTCATTAGGTGCAGGAGTTGAAGAGGTGACATTCTTCAAAGGTTTGACCTCTATTCTTAAGGAGATAGTGGACGTCATTCCTAGAGCGTAAATTATGCAGCCGACCACCCAAGGTATGTTAGTGCCAATAGAATCTTTAGTAGAGACTGAGGAGGTATAACACATTCGACTTCTATGGTTTAGAAGTCGATGAATCAATTTTGACCGATCAGTGGTTGAGGGAGACCATGATTACTTTGAGGTAATTACACCTTATATCGGAGGGTAAGTTAAAGTGCATCATCGCTTTATGCTAGGGTGAAACTATCGATTTATAAGAGACTGTTGAGATAACTCTACATCCATGGTTATCTACATAGGATAAACTCATAGAGAAATTTATAGGAAAATATGTTGGCGAGGTGCACATAGATAGTTTGAGGATGTAATTCTCTGATTTGGTTCTGGGAGATCGTTCAGTGTTCAAGTAAGAAAGAGATTTCCTCATATAAAGTCGTTACACTCCAAAGATAGTTACGAACGGGTCTTTGAGATGTAAGAGGTTCCCTGAGTAGTAGACAATATACCCACCTAGAGTGTTTTTTAGAGTCGTCAATACAGGTTAAGGTCGTGGAGAGGGTGCAAACTATGAGGAAGAGTTAGATGGGAGAATTAGGTATCCTAAGTTTGAGGACTTATGTATCAGTAGACCGATCTCAGTCAGTGACTGAGAGAGCCCGAGGTCAACGAGAGTAGAGTAGAATAACGTTAGCTTTGTCACTTCAACCTATTCAAAGTGCAGGTGTAGAGTCTCATAGGAGACAACCAGCTTCCCAGTCTGTAGAGAGCTTTGGAGTTTGTGTTAGAGTTTTGAGGTATTCATAGTGTGAGCATTGTGGTAAAAATCATTGAGTAGGTGCTTCAAGCTTTTTAAGAAGTGGTATGGATGCAAATCCTTGGAACATATGGTTAAGGATTGTCCTAGTTTTGTCGACGCTGGTACTATGCTCAGACAGGAGACTAGAACAATGATTCGACATGTTTCTGGTTTGATGAGGTTCGACCATACTCATCAGATAGCAGAGGAGCAGTTTAATATATCGATGACGCATATGAGATGTCGGGTATATTTTCAGATGTGTCATCTTTTTGTGTTGCTTTTGTAAGCATATGTGCATGCATTCTTTTATGGTGATCAGTGAGCTAAGTAAGAAAAGTATTTGTGTAGAGGATCATAGAATAAGGACCCAAGTGTCGAGTGGGTTGACCTTAGCAGAATGAGCAATGTTATCTCAAATTCTTTGATAGTTTGTGTGATCGACCTACGAAAAAAATTTCAAAATCCCGAGTTCAGCATTAGAGATGAATATCTCCACGAGTGTTAAGTATACCATGTTGCTTTAATCAATATGTTGATTTCTAATTTTCAGAAAAATGAGAATATGTCTCAGTCAGTGCTAGAGCACTTTGGGCTCAAATGCCTTATATATCCCCGAGGAATAAGTTAGCCAAGTGTATGTTTTAATACAACAGTTTTGTGTTTTCCTCTGATTTTGTCAGTGTGCATTCATACACGATCGGTAAGTGAGTAAGACAAGTGAGCCAAGCCTCGACAGTATTGTCCTTTCAAAGTATGTGAGCTCTAGCTATATATCACACTCAGTAGCATGCAGCATTGCTTAGTACCACATATTTTAGATACCTCGAGTTATAGAAAACCAAGTTCGTTAAGCATAGTATGAATAGAGTCAGATGTCATCTTTTAGTTGAACGATGATAAGTGTTAGAGTATACAAGATATAGAATCTCGTAACCCCTAAGTCAGAGTTTAGCCTTGTGAGATCTCCGCTTTGTGATGTGTGTTCTTTGGGAGAGTCAAATGTCATTTGTTCCACTCGGCAAGTGGTTGATTTTTAATTGTTAATACCTTAGATGTTCGATCAGGTGAGCATTGCGTATGTGAGTCACAAGATACATGAGAAACAATCAGGTATTGTAGTTGAGTTGTGAACTAGAGTTGTGCAACAGAAGCATAGAGATTAATGTTCATCGAGGAATACCGTTGTATATTCAGTAGTCGGCATTGAGATGGTGTTGTTAAGTACTATAAAATCCCAAGGTATAACATGTTGAGTTTCTTATGTTCAATAAGTAAAATAGGTTATCGAGTTAGGTAACAAGTTAACTCTATTGAGTAAGAGTTGTTAGAGAATGTCTTAGAGATAACAATGAATAGATGATTAGCGTTATCCTTGTGGAATATTCTGAGCATGATGCGTCCGATAGTAATGATGTGATTTCTTAGCTTTAAGCTTTCGAAGGGTTTCGCTTAAAGTTCAATGTTAGTAACACCCTCAGGAAATTATAGATAGATTTTGTAATTTCGAGCTGCATGTCAGAGTGTAAGTATTTCTTCCGTCAGAATTAGTTTTGATATAAGTTAGGTACTTCAAGGTTCCTAAGTGTTTGACTTAAGGATAAATCATTGATTAGACTGAGTAAATTTTGAGGGTGAAATTTCTTTTTAAGTAGAGGAGAGTTATAACACCCAAAATTATGGGTTAATAGTTTCGGGTTAACCCGAGAGGTAAGTGGACCATTTAAAATTATAAATTAAGTTGTTAGGCTTAATTGGGTTGGCTATAGGGCCCTATTAGTCATAAAAAGAGATTTTTGAATATAAGATAAAATGCAAAGGACCAAATGTACAATTAGACCATTTAAGATTTTGGAATCTAGTTTTAGGGATTTTATTGGTGTTTTGGACGTGAGTTCTCATCCCATCTCCTTTTCTTAGATTATTCTTCTTCATTTCTCTTATTTTTCTCTCCTCCAATTCTACATAGCTTCAAGAGTTTGTAAAAACATCTTTCTCTACTCCTTTGGACTTCTAATTTGTTTCAAACTCATCCTATAACCCTTGGTATGCTAAGGATCTTTTTTCCATTTTGGTTTGAGGAAAAATGGTGGAGATTCAACCAAAGTTAAAAATAACGATGTGTAATAGAAAAATGAGCTTTATTTCAAGTTTTTAAATTCAAGGTAGTGTATTTCTAATCCTTTGGAGCATTAAGGTTCCATAAATCTATGGTTTTTTGCTAAGATTTGGTGATTTGAGCATTTTACGGCTCATCTTTGATTTCTCAACCATATCACTTTTTAGGTATTAATAATATGTTTAAATGATGCCTTAAGAACCTGAATAACTTACTAAAGCTTTTGAATAAGTTTAGAAATCAACCCATGTCGTTTGGGATGATTCTTGAGTGATTCCCGAGTTTAAGCAAGTTATTCCCAGAAAAAAGGATCGTTCCCTCAACCAAAGGGATCAATACCAAAGTTTATGTACAGCAAAGGGTCGATCCTTTTTCAAAAGGATCGATTCCTTGGGAGAAAGTATGGATCCCTTTTCAAAAGGATCGATCCCTTGTAGAAAATGATAGATCCTTTGAAAGAAATGATTGATCCCTTCTCTGTTCTACTCAATGGAAAATGATTGATTTAGCTTTATTAAAGGTCTTAAGTGTTGTTGAATGTTCTTTTGACCCGTTTAAGGTCTATAAGATCTAATGATGATCCGTAATAGTAAGACTTAGTCCGTGAGGGTCATAAATAACCAAACAACACTCGTAGTAGTAGGTTACATTGACTGTAAACATATTAAGCGTAATACACCAAATTATCTTCAATCAAAGACGTATATATATAGTTGGAACTGAAGATCATTACAAGAGAGATCCAATAAGTGGTACGATGAATATGTCAGATTCTGTATTGACAAAAAGTGTGGGGCTTCGAGAACATCAATGAACCAGGAATGAATAAGTCGTTCCACTACTTCAAGGGTTTTATGAGAAGTACGATAAGAGCATTAGGAGTGTTGTTACCTAGTAATGAACTTGAGTCATGCATTAGGCTAACTAGTGATTCAGCCAGTGCAACAAGCATAATCGTCATAAAATCATGAAACGCATAGACATCTCTCTGAATTCAGATATGACTAAAAAACCCTTTAAGTGCTAATTAACTTTTCCTTAACTTCTTAGGTGAGAGGACGAGCGAGAAATTTCAAGTAAGAGGAAATGGCATCACTTGAATTTAGCAAGATCGATAATGAGTAACTCAGTTACTTTGATTTCCTTAGAGGGGCACTGGTTGACATGTATTAAGGCGTTAGCTCTAGAGAAAGACTTATACTAATAACGAGATAATAATAATGGTGTTATAACCATAAGAGCCTTATGAGGTAAGATTCCATAAGAGTTATGCCCTTGTATGCAGCTCGGGAAACAGTGAGGACACCCGAGTTACTTTAATAGTATGACAGTCGTCTTATGTAAATAGGATATTTAGATATATCCAAGTAAATGCAAGATGCACTTTAGTAGCTAGTTAAAAGTGGTACTGATGCTATGTGACCTAGACACGTTTCTAGTAATCAAGAGGACTAGTCTAGCCAGACAAGGTGTCGATGTTGTGTGGCTCAGACCCAACTTACGGTATTGGGAGGTGTTGATACTATGTGACCCGGACCTTGCCTGAGACACTTGAGAGTTGTTGATGTTGTGTGCCCCAGGTCTACCCAAGGTTTCTCTATTAAGAAAATAGAGGTGTTAATTATGTGATGCCATGTGACCCCGAGCTACACCACGATGCTTACTTATTGTTGAGTGATAGTACCAGCGTCTCTGAGAAATCGAGTACCGCCATTTCGTTTGGCATGGTGATACCTTATAAGATGATAATGAGGTTAGAGACTTAGTACTTGTATACTCATGGCGGGGCCGTTAGCAAAGACTAAGGGAAGATTGAGACATAGATTTGAGAGATAGAACTAGAGGACCTTAAGTAGGTAGCACTGATTGGAATCATGCTTGTACCTACTACTTAGTACTATGCCTCTAGAATTCTTTAGTTTATGAATTAAACTGCTCTACATTAGCGATTATACTGCTAAGCTTTGTAAGGTCAGCCTTCGGATGGTTTTTGTTAGTAGGTCTATAGCTTGAGCAGTTCATGGAGCACCATCACTGTAGGACTTCCAGTATTTCCGACAAAGAACTGTACTGTAGCTTTGTGGGCATGTATATTCGTAGAACCTTACTTATGTATTTGAGTTGTAAACTTCAAGATGTATTATTTTGATTTAAATCATGCGTCACGAAGCTCCGGTTATATAAAATGTTTTTATAACAATTGTTTATGTTTTATTATGATCACATACAGTACATTTGAAAAGAAAATGAATAGGTTTTGAGGATCAGGGGTTGCCTCAACAGTCTAGTGTGTCACTTTAGGCCCAATCGAGTTTAGGGTGTTACAATGCAAGTTAATTTTGACGTCCCTTTCATTTTTAGCAAGTGCGTATGAAAGAAATTTGTGAGGCTCATAGTTCATACAAACTACGAAAATGATTGACCATAAAATCTATATTGGGTGACCTACAACTCCTTCAAAGTTCAGTCTGGGGGTCTATGTTAGTAAATTAAATCTTGGATGTTATGATATTTTTGAAAATTCAAGACTGAATTAGCAGAGATGCAAAGTTAAACCATTCAGTACATTTGAAAAGAAAATTAATAGGTTTTGAGGATCAGGGGTTGCCTCAATAACCTAGTGTGGCAAGTTAAGCATAATTTGGCTTAGAATATTACATTTAGTCGTATAAGACTGTAAGGTTGAGTCTGTCCAAGGACCCAGTGGTCATTTTTAGTAAGGTGTCAGAGAATACATGTCGCTAGGTGCTTAACACACTTATATAAGTGTGGAATTCTGATGGTGTCTGCCTTTTTAAGTTTATGTTATAGAAACTTGTAATGGCTGATAGTTTCGAGCGTGGTCTCAAGGATAGGATGTAGAGCCGATCATCTCATCTCGATAAAGTTAATAAGGAGTTCTTGCCTAGAGCAGAGGACCATGGGGTCTCATTAAGTGCAGGAGTCATAGAGGTGACTTTCTTCAGAAGTTTGACCTCCTCTCTTATAGAGATAGTGGACGTCATTCCTATAATGTAAATTGTGCAGTTGAGCATCCAGGGTATATCAGTGCTGATAGAATCTCTAGTAGAGAGACTGAGGAAGTATATCACATTTGACTTCTACGATTTAGCCATTGATGAATCGATTTCGATCGATTAGTGGTTGAGGGAGACCATGATTACTTTGAGGCAACTGCACCTTATGCTGGAGGGTAAGTTAGAGTATGTCACCACTTTTCTCAAGGGTGATGTTATCGATTTGTAAGAGATAGTAGAGATAACTCTACACCCAAGGGTGCCTACATGAGATCAACTCATAGGGAAATTTTAAGGAAAGTATGTTGGTGAGGTGCACATAGATAGTTTAAGGATACAATTCTTTCATTTGGTTTAGGAGACCGTTCAGTGTTTGAGTACGAGAGAGATTTCCTCATATTGAGCCATTACATTACAAAGCTATTTATAATCGAGTCTTTAAGATGTAATAGGATCCCTGAGTAGTAGGCGGTAGAGTTGCCTAAAGTGTTTTTCAGAGTCGTCATACCAGGTTAAGGCCATGGAGAGGGTGCAAGTTATGAGGAAGAGTTGGTTGAGCAAATTTGGTAGCCCAAGTATGTGGACCTATGTGCTAGTAGACCAATCTCATTCAACGATCGATATGACCCGAGGTCCATGACAGTAGATGAGAATGATGTCAGCTTTGTCACTCCAGTTGAGTCAAAGTACAGAGTGCTAGCATTGTGGTAAAAAATCATAGAGGGAGGTGCTTTAAGCTTATTAGAAATTTCTATGGATACGGATCCTTCGAGCATATGGTGAAGGATTGTCCTAGCTTGGTTGGCCCTAGTTCTATGCTCAGACAAGAGAGTGGAACAATGATTTGAACTATTTCTGTTTCGATGAGGTTCGATTTTGCTCGTTAGATAACAGAGGAGTAGGGTCATGATGTCGATGACGCATATGAGATGCCAAGTATATTTTCAGATGCCTTATCTTTTCGTGTTTCTTTAATAAGCATATGCGCACGCATTATTTTTTAGTGATTAGTGAGATAAGTAAGGAAAGTATTCATGTGGAGGATCTTATAATGGGGACCCAGGTGTCGAGTGGGTCTACTTTAACAAAATGAGCATTGTTATCTCAGATATTCTTTTATAGTTCATGTGATCTACCCGCGAAAAAAATTTCAAAATCCTAAGTTCAACATTGGAGATGAAGATCTCCACGAGATTTAAGTATACCATGTTGCTTTAATCAATATGTTGATTTCTAATTGTCAGAAACATAAGGATATGTCTCAGTCAGTGCTAGAGCACTTTGGTTGCTAACTAGGTGCAGATGTCGTAAGTACCCTTGAGGAGTAAGTTAGCCAATTGTATGTTTTGATACAATAGTTCTGAGATGTCCTCTGATTTTGTCAGTGAGTCAAGGCTTGACAGTAGTTCCATTTTGTGGTATGTGAGCGCGAGCTATGTATCACACTCAGTAGCATACAACGTTGCTTATTACCATATATTTTGGATACCTTGGGTTATAGAAAACCAAGTTCGTTAAGAAACATATGACTAGCTTCAGCTGTCATCGTTTAGTTTAACGATGATAAGTGTTAGTGTGTGCAAGATATAGAATCTCATAACCCCGAAGTAAGAGCTTGGCCTTATAAGATCTCTACTTTGGGATGTGTGCTCTCCGGGATAGTCAATTGTCATTAGTTCCGCTCGGTAAGTGGTCGATATTCAATTGTGTGTATCTTAGATGTTCGTTCAGGTGAGCATTGTATATGTGAGCCACAAGATATATGAGAAATAGTTAGGTACTATAGTTGAGTAGTAACCAGAGGTACGTAGCAGAAGCATAAAGATTAATGTTAATCGAAGATTACCGTCGTATCTTCAGTAGTCGAAATTGAGACGGTGCTGGTAAGTTCTGTAAGATCTTAAGCTATACCACGTTGAGTTGCTTATGTTCGATAAGTATAAGAGGTTATCGAGAATGGATAAGTCATTCCACTACTTCAAAGGTTTAGGGAGAAATACGATAAGAGTGTTAGGAGTGTTGTTACCCAGTAATGAACCCGAGTCAGGTATCAGACTAACTAGTGATTCAGTCAATGAACAACAAGCATAATCAGTAGAAAATCATGAAATGCTTAGAGATCTCTCTAAATTCAAAGATGACTAAAATACCCTCTAAGTGCTAATTAACATTTCCTTAACGTCCTAGGTGAGAGGATGAGCGAGATAGTTCATGTCAGAGGAAATGGCCTAACTTGACTTAAGTAAGATTGGTAACGAGTAACTAAGGTACTTTGATTTCTTTAGAGGGGTATCGCCTAACGTGTGTTAAGGCATTAACTTTATAGAAAGACTTATAAAAATAATGAGATAACAATAATTGTGTGATACCCATAAGAGCCTTATGAGGTAAGATTCCAAAAAACTTATTGTTGAGTCGTATTATCGCGTCTCTATGATACAGGGTACTGTCATTGTGTGTTGGCATAGTGATGCATTATAGAATGATAATGAGGTTAGCGACTTAGTACTTGTATACTCATGGTGTGGCCCTTAGCGGAGACTAAGGGAAGCATGAGATATAAATTCGAGAGACAGAATTGGAGGACCTTACGTAGGTAGCACTGATTAGAATCATGATTGTACCTACTACTTAGTACTATGTCTCTAGCATGCTTTAGTTTGTGAAATTATTATGCTGCTCTAGATTAGCGATTATACTGCTGAGCTTTGTAAGCTCAGCCTTCGGAAGTTTTTGGTTGGCAGGTATGTATCTTGAGCAGTTCGTGGAGCACCATCGTCGCAGGACTTCTAGCATCTCCGATAGAGTACTGTACTTTAGATTTAGTGGGCATGTGTATTCCTAGAATCTTACTTATATATTTGAGTTGTAAACTTCAAGATGTATTATTTTGATTTAAATCATGCGTCTCAGAGCTTTGGTTTTGTAAAATGTTTTTATAACAATTGTTTATGTTTTATTATGATACCATTCAGTACATTTGAAAAGAAAATGAATAGGTTTTGAGGATCAGGGGTTTTCTCGATAGCCTAGTGTGGTACTTTAAGCCCAATCGAGTTTAGGGTGTTACAGTGCACGTTGATTTTGATGTCCCTTTCATTTTTAGCAAGTGCGTATGAAAGAGATTTATGAACCTCATAGTTCATACAAACTACGAAAATGATTAACCATAAAATCCATATTGGATGACCTACAACTCCCCCGAAGTTCAATACTAGTAAATTGAATCTTGGAGGTTATGATATTTTTGAAAATTCGAGACTAAATTAGCAGAGATGCATCTTATTAATTTTTTTTTGAAAATTATTAAATTAAATATGAAGTTGGAGGACTAATTTGTACATAATTCAAATATGTCAATTTGAGGGAAAAGTTATGTGAAATTAAAGATCTTAATGAACAGAAATGAAAACTAAAAGTATAAATAGAGAATCCTATAAATTTTAAACGCTTATTTTTTATTTTTTCCCTATAGTTATTACTTAAAAGAAAGAAAAAAGGAAGGTAAATACAGATAGATTTGGATTGAGCAAGCCTCGAAGATGCGCCCAGCTTGGATTAGTCAATTGTGCTCTAACACGATCTAATTTTATATATAGTAAACTACACCAATGGTCACTAAAATTTGAATAAGTTTTCGTTTTTCCTATAGAACTTTCAAAAGTTAGAAACTGGTCACTAACATTATCGATTTGTAACAAAATGATCACTCAACATTTAGAATCGTTAACTTCAGTGACGGAAAGCTGAGCTGGACCGTTAAATACTTACCTGGACCATTGACCGCCATGTTGGAGTCTTTGTTGACCAACTCTTCAATTAATATTATAAATTATCAAAAATAATATCATTTAATGAATATTTAATTGATTAACACCTACTAAACCCCTTTCTTCTTCGTCTCTTTTCAATGGCTGCTGCTCACAGAAGCTACTCTCACTCACTGTTTTTGTTTTTAAAGTCCAAAAATATTGTATAGATCCCATGCCCAACTTTCAGTTCGATGCTTTCATTCCATTTCTCTTCTTTTTTTCATTTTTATTGTTTTTCAAGTCCAAAATGTTGTTTAGATCTCTTGTCCAATTTTCAGTTCAATGTCTTCATTTCCTTTCTCTTCCTCTTCTAGGTGTGACCATCCTTCTTTCCAAATCAATTGCTCCACTCTTTACTACACCATTACAATTAATAACTACTTTTTTCTTTACTCAGCTTCAATCCAAACTCATTTTCCCTCGGTTTATCTCCGTTACCCCCCATTAACTATACTTTTTTTCACTTCCACTTGCTCTTCTTTCCCATTCCTCTTTATTAATCTCTCCAGATCACCATTTCGAATTTTCGACGCTTCTTGCTCTAGACTATCATTTCTCCGTTCTTGTTCCCCTTCGAGTCTTCCCAACTATACTCAATGCATTTCGGAATGTGGGGTCTCTGTTCGAGTCTCTGTTGACCAACTATTCAACTAATATTATAAAATATTAAAAATAATATCATTTAATGAATATTTAATTGATTAAAACATATTAAACCCTTTCATCTTCGTCTCTTTTCAATGGCTATTGCTCACATAAGCTACTTTCGCTCATTGTTTTTGCTTTTCAGGTCCAAAAATATTGTCTAGATCCCAACTTTCAATTCGATGCTTTCATTCAATTTCTCTTCTTCTTCTCTCATTTTTATTGTTTTTCAAGTCCAAAATGTTGTCTATATCTCATGTCCAATTTTCAGTTCAATGTCTTCATTCCCTTTCTCTTTCTCTTCTAGGTGTGACTATCATTCTTTCCAAATCAATTGCTCCACTCCTTACTCCACCATTACTATTAACAACTACTTTTTTCTTTACTAAGCTTCGATCCTCATTCTCCCTCAGTTTATCTCCTTTACCCCCCATCGGCTACACTTTTTCACTTCTACTTGCTCTTCTTTCCCATTCCTTCCTACTAATATCTCCGGATCACCATTTCGAATTTTCAACACTTCTTGCTCTAAACTATCATTTCTCTGTTCTTATTCCCCTTCGAGTCTTCCCAACTATACTCAATGTGTCTGGGAATGTGGGGTTATAAAAACCCGATCAAGCTCCTTCATGACATCGGGTTAATCCATCCTCTTCACGAGCTAGGCTGTCAAGCAGGTGTACTGGGTTACCTTCTCCGAAACAGATTTTCAGATTGAATGGAACGAAACTCAAAACCTTAATTTTCGAACCACAAAGATTGTAGATCGAAGAATGGTGTTTGCGGATTCAATTCCTCAGACCCTCATTGATTTCTCTCAAAATGGTTATTTCTCATACAAAAGGAAGAAGACGGGTTTAATGGGAGTTAATGAAATAAATATTCATTAAATGATATTATTTTTAATATATTATAATATTTGTTGAAAAGTTAGTCAACAGAGACTCCAACGAGGTGGTCAATGGTCCAGGTAAGCATTTAATTGTTCAGCTCATTTTTTTCAGGTTAACGATTGTTAATTTTGAGTGATCATTTCATTATAGATCGATAATGTTAGTAATCAATTTGTAATTTTTGAAAATTCATTGAGGAAACTTGTTCAAACTTTAATGACATTGGTGTAGTTTACCCTTTTATAAATGACCAAGAGTTGTGGCAATTTGATCTAAATATCACCTAAAAAAACACTATTATAACATTTTTTTTGAATATGTACCAAACTTGCTATTTTTTTCTGATGTAGATGAGAGTGTGTTTCAGGTGACGAGCTTTCCAATGATTTTACTGATTTGGCATACCATATTAGCAAAACCTTTGAAAATCTGATCCTCTGAAACGCGTCTTTCATCCACATCAGTAAAACTCCTAGAAAACGTATCCCCTAAATCATGTTTTCATACTATTTTATGAGAAAATGTGTTAATTTGGCGTATATTCGAGAAAGCATGCTATAATGGTGTTTTTTATATTTTTTGGGTGATATTTTGATTCAATTGCAAAGAATTACTTTATACCATTTATATTAGATGTAATTAACCTAGGTATAAATACCCTGTTCGACACTATTAACTCATTTTTACCTATGCAGTTCTTTTCCTCTTTCTTTTTCTCTCTTAAATCCTCAATCGCCGTGCGCCACAGCCACCTTTATCTGACCTATTTCTTTTTGGTCCCAAAGCAAAGCCCTTGGCGTCTTTTTTTGCGTGTGGTTCCATAAAACATGGTTTTCAGAACTGGACCGGTTAGCGAACCGGTCATGCTATCGATTCAATGGTTCAATCAGTCGAATCGGTCCGATCGGTCGGAAGAACCGGACGACGTCATAATTATTTAAAAAATTAAATAAAAATACCAAAAATATTTAATAAAAAATAATTTTGTATATGACAAGTCATATTCAAAGCAAGTCATAACATATATGAGTTAAAAACTATAAAATCAAGTGAAACAAAATGATTCAAATTAACTACAACATAATATTTAAGGTAAAACATATTAAATAATAAATTTAATTATATAACTATAATTCAAAAATAAATTTGGGGCTAAAAAATCATAACAAAATGATATTGTTTGGTTTATTTTTTTTTAAAAAACAATCTCACATGGCTAAGAAACATAAAAAAACATCCCAAAAGTCTAAAGAGTAAAAATATGAAAACAAAACAATCTCACATGGCTAAGAAACATAGAAGAGCATCCCAACTAACTTCTATAAATAATAGAGGTAATTTGACATTCAAAATCATGTAGACTTTTGGTGAGCATAGAGTGAACTATTCTTTCACTTCAATCAAGCTCGAATTTTAGGCTTCAATCGAGCTTCTAAATTTTTTTTGAGTTCAAGCCTTTTCGAGTTCAAGTTTCAATGTTATATTTCGAGTTCGAGTTGAACTTGATAATTTTTAGTTCGTGAGTTTGAGTTTGAGTTGAGTTGAGCTTACTTTTAAAGTTTGAGTCGAGTTGAGCTTACTTTTAAAGTTTGAGTCGAGCTCAGCAATACTCGAGTTTGACTTGGCTCGTTTAACAAACGACATCGTTTGGTTTAATTTTTTTTTAAAAAAAACAAAATTGGCGGTTTTTTATGGTTTTTCCCGGTTTTCAGCCGGTTCGGTTCGAACGGTTCAACGATTCTGACCGGTTCACTAGTAGCGGTTCAACCGGTTTAGTTTGAACCATACTAGGCAACGGTTCTCGGTTGAACCGACCGGTCCGGTTCGATTTTCAAAACAATGCCATAAAACATCAAAGTCAAGGCGTCGTCGTCGTTATTGTGAGACCTTGAGAGCGCCACTTTCGTCACCCCAGATTTGGTTGGATCTTTTTCACCTTTCTCATTTCATTTCTCCGGGATCCGTTAGACTTGAAAAAATTAATTTCGGGATGTGATGAAATATGATTTGGAAAACGGTTTAATTTTGGAGTCGCCACCAACCTTTAAGTTAGGTAGGTTAGAAACCTTAAACAAAAAAAACGGTCTACGTTTTACAAAATATTCATTTTTAAGAGTTCGAGAGTCAATTACGTGTGGGGAATGGTGAGCACCCCTACAACACCCAAATTTTGGTACCTGAACGATTATATATTGTTTAAATATTGAGAATCACAAACTCGAAAATATATTTAAATTACGATCCTGTTATTCATTCGAATTTATTCAAAAAGTGTCAATTTTCGGATAACGAACGCCCTTTTTGTGTGAACAATCTTTGGGAAAAACACTTCATTTGTAGTTAGGAGACTTTCCCATAAATTCCCCTCACAAAAAGACATTGTTCCATAATTTTAGAAAAGATAAAATAAAATAAAACAAAATAACAGTTTGTGCGAAAAACAAAGATAATTATCGAAATAAAAAACAGATGTGCGAAAAATACTCGAAAAGATACCTTCTCTTATAGTCGGGAGATGTCTTCGTATATTTTCCTCACAGTGAATTTTTTATTTTTCTAATATTAAAAAAATGATGATTGGAAGTATGCGAAATAAAAATATTTACAATAAATAGAGATAAGAATATTTATTTATATGTGATACAAGTGAATACATAACATATAAAATGTATATACATAAGAGATTGAAATAAATACAATTGAATATTACAACCCAAAATATAATGATCATAAAGTAAGTATTTATAATTACAAGGACCAAAAATAGTACAAACAAGAATTTAAAGGACTAAAATAGTAAAAATAGAAACTTAAGGGCTAAAATAGCATAAACATAAACTTAAAAGGCTAAAACAACAACAACAGGAATTTAAAGGACAAAATAGAAAACAGAAACTTAAAGGACTAAAATAGCTAAAAAGAAATTTGAAGGGCTGAACAATAATTAAACCAACTTGCAAATAGTGACTAAACTAGAACATTTGCAAATGTCATGATCAAAATCGAATATTAGCAAAAATACATAACACATGAAATCAATGACCATCATGAAATAATTACAAACATTGAAACCAAAGTCAAACATTAAGAAAAATAATATAACACATAGTAACAGGACTAAAAAATAAATATAGAAACATAAGTGCTCAAAATAGAATAAAACAAAAAAATCATTAACTGACTGAGAAATG